>NC_133898.1:55127332-55759391 GCF_964199755.1 Larus michahellis | reverse complement strand
TGCTGGAAAGACAGCTTTATTGGACTAAATATTGGCATGTGTCTGTGTGGCCCACACAGGTAAAGACTCTCCCCAGGACTCATTGGTGTGTCTGAGTCACTGTGCGTGGGTGTAACAACTGCACGAGTTATTATTAATCTCTCTGAAACCTCTTTACAGTGATTAAGGGAGTACTGTATGAAAGCAGTCTGCTTTGTGGGCTCTCGCCAAGGAAGACCCACTAAGCAGATTTTGTTGGATCCTTCAGCCAAACTGCTCTTTTCTTGGCAACTGAAATGTGCATCAACAGAGATGTAATGTCAACTTCCAGTGTTTTTTTAATGTACTTTATTCATATTTTTTGGACGCTACACAAACCACTAAAATCAAAGTACAGTACTTAACATAGCCAGTCACTTTTCCAACGTGCCAGTGTATATAAATAAACCTGAGCAGGAGGCAAGAGGTCACATTTAAAAGATAAAAAAAAAAGTAAAAGCACATATGGTGTTGCCTCCAATCCCCTTTGCGTGAAGAAGGAGCTTCAATGAGGGACTTTGATATGAGACGAGTCATGGGTATATACTGGCAGGTGCTGGACCCCCCCCAAACCATGACCAGAACAGCTCAGCAAACAGCCAGGGATCTGATCAGCTTTTTCTCTAAGGCGACTGCTAAGGGCTGGGTATTTTGGGAGCAGAAGAGCCGAGCTCTCGCTGAGTTAGTCGTGAAGATGAGATCACATGGCAATGGCCTGCAGCTACATGGAAGGTCAGGTAACTGCGGCTTTGGGTGAAAATAATGATCACAGAGAAGTTTTTAGCCTCTGTATGTCACTAAACAGGGCTGGTAGATAGTTTCCATGGCTGAGTCAGGGGGAGGGGAACTTGTTTTCTCTAGAGGAAGACTCTAGTAGGTTTCATCTGACCCCAAATATTATATTTTCTTTGAGCTGTGGTATCTTTCACTTCTGTTTACGCCTGTATATATATATTTAAAAAATGCACCCCCTTTTTCTCTCTCCGCATCCCCGTTTCTGGCAATTGATCAAAGCCTGGGTTTACTATTCTGCTATGTGCCTCATGACACCTTGTCCTCATACACCGGAAAGTGACTGCCTCTGAAGCAACTTTATGAGGCTAAGTAAAGCAGAGTAAAATAGCAGCAAACTGAAGTTTTTCCAGCTTAGTCTGTCCCAGGAGAGCTAGGCTGGGGAAAAACAAGACACTGTGAAGGAAGCAAAAAATAAGAATAAGAAAGAAACCAGACAGTCTCAGGAAGGGAGAAAAAAAAAATTAACTTGAGGCAGAATGTCAAATAGATATTTGGAGTTCAAAGTGCTACACCAGCCTGACTATACTCAACTTTGACCACCTACAGCAATTTAGCAATTTTTATATCACCAGCTTTGTGTCATTAAGTAATTAATGTTGCGGTGATGTGCCATTTTCTCCTGTATCACTGCACTCACTACACATCATATGGTCATCATTTCAGCTTCTATTGCGTTAAAGTACTTAACAGGAGATGCTTCCTTTCTGGCTTGATCTATTCTGTGTACATGGGTTGTGTTTTGGGTTTTTTTCTCCATTTCCAGACAGCAAGAGATCCAGTATTCCCAGGAGGCCTCTGAAACTCATTTCTTCCATCTATAAGGCCAACAAGCTTACCCTTAAGAAAACAGACAAGAACAGACACACAAGATGCTCTTTGCTAGCTTAATTTTGTGCCCCATGCAAAACAGGTCATATCCTTCTGCCTTCGCATACTTCGCACACTTCGCACTGACTAAATTAGTTTATTGACACAGGGAGGGGTATTTGGCTCTATAAAACTGTGCATCCTTGAGTGATTTTTCAGAGCGTTATGTAGTCAGAGTATCACCCTGCCTCTACAGCAGGCAGAGGACTATTCTTGCTTTATCATGTTTGCGTTGGTGCCAGTTATCCCATTTCGGTTTCATCTGTTCTGTTAATCTGCGTCAAGAGGCTGCCTAATGATGACCTTGCCCCTCTCTAGCGCCCAGAGAGTGATGTACAGTCATTGTTGCAGCTCTGGTCCTTTCAATGGGAAGCAAGACAATGGTGGGCAAATGTCCTTCTTTCTCCCTAGGACCTCTACAAGGACAATTTATAAACTGCAAATACTATTAAAGAAATAGGGTGATGGAGACTTGGCTGAAAGGAAAAAAAAAGGTAAGCATACAAGCATATGCGTGAATGAAATTGTAGCACCCAACACCACCAGTCCTTGCTGGGTTGGCCCGTGTTAATGGTGGTGGAGGAGGGGAAGTGTTAATGACCCCTTGACCTCCCCAGTAAATCTATACTTGAAAGGGGGGAGATTAAAATGTCTTAAAAATCATGTGCTGGAAAGTGAGAGAGCTTAACATTTTCCTTATGCTGATGTCAGATGACTTTCCCAGCCCCTACATTGATTATACGTACTCCAGCAGATCCAAACAGCAGCACAGGCGTGCTGGTATGTTAAGGTAAGACTGCTTGCAAAAAATTTTAGGTGTTTTGACTTGGCATGGCTTCACCTTGCTGTCTTTGTCCAGGGACTGTTCATCCAAATTCCTGGCTTTGCTTAGCAGCATGAAAAATATTTTAAAAAGAGAAAATAAAAACATTGCTGTGACCGACCTGGTGGAAGGGGAGAAATATAAAACTCTACCAAGTAGTTAAAAAAAAATTAAAAAGTTCAGAGTGGTAAGTAGAGTAGAGATAATAATGAGTATGTTAGAATGAGATGTGTTAACAATTACAGGGAAATATTTAATAAGGTCCAACAAAAATAAAATCTAAAAGAGAAATTCAAATTATCTAAACTCAGAATTTCCCAGAAAGAAAATCTTTTTGCATGTTATAAGCAAATCTTTTTGTGACACTGACAAAACCTTGTCTGATACTACAATAAATATGAAGAGGAGATTGCATTACTTAAAACCATCAGCAATCTGCCTCTGTTCAGTCTTCCAGTAACGCAGTTATAAGTTCTGTGACTAACATGAATGAGTGAAGATTTTTACAGCCACACTGTCTGCATGAGACACAACTGCAATGAAATTGCCTTCTTACTCGAGAGAGACACAAAATTTAACTTGTAGCCATCAGAGAGCTGCCTGCAGAGCCACATTTGTACTGGGGAAAAAAAATAAAAACACAAACCAGGCTCACTTTTTTGGCTCATGGCCTTTAAATTCTTTTGAAATGATAACCACAGGAGCTTGGAAATGTCATTTGCTACTTTATGTTACTTAATACATGTAAATATATAGATAATATTATTATTATAAATATATTGTAATTATTATATAATTGAAAAAGGGTGGTAATGTTTTCTGATTCCTCAAGGAACCCCTCCACTTCCATCCACTGAGTCTGAAACCAGCAGCTGCTTCCTCCCCAAATTAGAGACATTCAAATCTCAGTTGCCCTGAACATATTTCCGAGGTAGTATCAACTACTCCAAAGCCTTATGAGGAGTTCATAGCCCCTCTTGGTTCCTTCTGTTGTATACGATGTATACATTGGTTTGTGGGCTGTAATGGCTCACTGGCTGGTACTCATTTAGAGGCAGTTCTGCCATCTGTAGTCACCTCCAATAACATCTCACTGCCTGAATAGTCTCCCTGCAGACCACCTGTAGGCTCTGGAGCAGTGTTTGCAGAAACTCGGCATGATTTCAATCTGGTGGGGGCCCTGAGCGCTCAGCCACTATGGGGGCTAACCAGCACATGCAGAGGAGCATACTTTTGGCTCAAAGTCTGGTTGCAGAGTCTGAACCAGGAAAGTCTGTGTGCTGGGGCCACTTGAGGCTGCATTGTGAAAAAGGACTGTGCAGTGTGCCAACAGTGCTAGGAGACAAAACAAAAATGGGTTATATTTCACGCTGCTAACTTTTAAGTATGCTTTAAAAGCTGTTTTGTTAAATTAGTCTCGCTTCCTATTTCTAGTGAGGTCAAAAAATATTTTCAATATAAGAGTAATCTTCCAAACAGAAAAGTTAGTTATTCCTCTGACGCTCTCTATCTATAAGGTGTTTGCATTTCTGAACAAGGCACTATAATATCCAGCATGCCAGAAGCAGTACACGTGTCCCAGTAAGGCTGCAGGGCAACAGGCTTCTGAATTCTTCAAAACAACCCAGAGTTCATTTTTAGGATGCTAAATACTTTTTCTGTTTGAAAACTCAGTATGTTTTGCTGTATATGCAAGGGTGATGGGGGACTGGAAATGGCTTAATTAGCCACATTTTTGAAAAATAACCTTTGTTAACCATGGGAAAAAAAAACAAACCAAAACAAAACAGAAAACCAAAACAAAAAGAACTCAACAACCTAAAAACTAGCGCTATTGTAAATTGTGTATTTAGCAAAAATGAAAAAGTAATTGTGTCTCACTCTGACAACCATCCATCTTCAATATTAGTCATCCTCAAAAAGTCACACAAGAGCAGTTTATCTGAAATCCCTTTGAAGAGCCTCTCTACTGTCCTCCCACGTGAGAAGACTTGGCCCACTCTACTATGCAAGTGCATCACAGAGCAGCCTGCACTTGTGAGGAAATTGGTGAGTATTGCTCTGGTTTCTTTGTGTACTAATATGATTGCCTAGTGATATTCTTCACTTTGCCTAAGAGCACATACATCGCACATCCACAAGAAATCAGGTTACAACAGGGCCTCGCACATCATTCAAATAGAACAAGAAGCCCTTTTTAACCAAGCAAGATGAAGCCCCACTGGGATGGTGCCCAGATGTCTGAAGGTTTGAGAATTGGCTCCTGCAGACTGAAGGAAGCTGGAAAGAGCGTCCTAGTGCCAGCCACAGCCATCTCTGAAAGAAGGATGGTGACAGCCCTGGAGCACTGGGCTGCGTGTAGCCCAAAGGGCTCCAGCTCCATTGCCTCCCCTGCTGCCTAGTGAGGAGTGGGCAAGAGCACCCCGTATGTACAACAAAACACAGTGGAGCTTATATTTTGACTGCTGTGAGGACATGAAGAGCCTCTTTGTGCCCAGTGCCCAGTACCCTGCTCTACAACAGTGCCCACCTTCAGCTCTATTCCACCTTGCACTCTTCCAATGCAAAGTAGCTATGAAAAAATGTGGAGGATCCTGCAGGAGGTAAACACTTATCACTGCTGCTAGTCTGAGTTGTGAAAGCAGGCAGGAGTCTTTGTTTTCAACCTGAGGGAGATGCAGCTGTGCCATGGGAAAAAATTACAGGAAGATCTTTCCAGCTAAAAATTCTTAAAACTCCACAGGGCTTCCAACTGTTCTTGTTTTTTTTTTTTTTGTTTTTTTTTTAGGTCTGAATTTCCAGTTTTATTCTTAGACTACCACTATAATCCTATGTAACAGAATCTGTTCATATCTCTTGGTCTCTCGCTGTGTTTCATTTGCAGCTGTATGGTGTACATAGCAATTAGCTGCTTATGTACTTTTATCTGGTCTCCAGTCTCTAGCATGCTTTATTGTACTTCACATTCTCCATATGGCATACAAAGTTGGTCAAAGTCCTAATCTCCTTACACAAAAAATAACTTTGAGCTGAGAAGCCTGACACTGGTATTAAAATGCTTGATGGAATTTCTGTGCACTTGCACGTGAGTGTGTGTGCGCGCGCGCGTGCGTGTGTGTGTGCGCGCCTGTGGGAGGAGAGAGGGAAAACGTTCTTTCAAATCCACCTGAGCAATTCAGGAAAGCATACTCGCTAGTCCATTTGGCAAATATACTAAAATGGATTGAAGAAATAAATCTGCTCTGTATCTCCAAGTTTCAAACAGTTATCTTTTTCTGAAGGTGAGTTTTCATGATAAGCATGCGTATTCTTCCACAGCAATGTAAGCAAACATTACCAGAGCCCCAGCCTTGTGTTAATTTTTGTGATACATTTTAGTGCCTTGTAAACAACTATTTATTGGCATGTTTATACCAAGAATGTGGGAACAGGGAACTGCGACTGATTAAAAATTTCAAAAATTAGGAAAAATTCGGGCTAGAATCTTAATAATGAAGAATATAGTCAACAGGATGACTTTCATGAGTAAGGTTTTACAGCAAAATATGATGTTCAAACAGACACGCTCAGTTATTTGGATGAACTCCTGATCCCACCAAAGCAAGCAGCAAAACTAATTTCTTAATGTGTCATGTGAAAGCAAAACCTATTTCAGTACAGCTTCTTTGTGTTGGGACAAGAAAAGTTTTAAAAAGAGAGTCTCAGTAAAAACACTGCTTTTTGGCAAAATTAAAGCCTCCCACTTATAACACAAACTGAAAACATATGTAGTTTTGCTTGAACCCTAGCTGTTTTGTGTGTGTGATAGAGATAAACGTAATCAAAGTGAGGCAGTTTCAATAAAAAGGAATCAAAAAGAAATTTTAAATCAGTCTCCCTTTCCATTGTCTACCTTGACAATAATTTCACAGGATCTATACTTTCTGCCAACATATGGCTGGGACTTCTCTTGAGGAACTTCAGCATCTGGAAAGGCCGAGGTTCCAGCATTGCCTTTGCTGCAATGAACCATCTATTTCGTGACCTATGTGCGTTACTAACAAGTCAGGAAGAAGATGAGACCACAGCGGTGACTGCCTGGGTTCCTCATGAATGTGGTGTTGAATGGAGGCGCCACAGCCAAAGGAACTCCTCCCTGACAGCCTCTGGGAGAGCAGCTCGTCATGTTCACGGTTTGATAGGCATTCCCATGCCATTCTCACCTCTGCATGTAGATACCATACAAGTGTTACTGGATTTAAGTTTCACAACATCTCTGCAAAAGGAAAATGACTGTGCTATCTTTGCATTATAAAGAGCAAACTAAAACACAGGAGAGGCTGCAGGTACAATTTATTTGGCTAAAGCTATCTATCCATAATATAGATGCCCACTATAAACATGGCCACACTGAGGTGGCCAGAAAGCAGCAGTTCCCTCTGGGGAATATTTATCTCATCCTAAGATAGGAATAAAGTAAGTCTGATGCACTGCACTCTTGACCTGTCCATTTCACTTCATTTCTAGCTTCTGGAGGGAGACAGAAGTGCCCATCTCAGATGTGGTGAGGCGACGTCATTTCCACCTGGCATGCCAAACTCTTATAGAAAGTTTGCACCCCAAGTGAGACTCGCATCTAGATCTCCCAAGTCTCAGACACAAGCTAACCAAAAAACAATCTTCATGCAGTACTGCGTGGCACAGGTGTGAATGGTGGGTGCAGTGTGGTGTGTGAGGAAAAAGAATAACAATGATGGGAAGGGGGGAAAGGGGAAGATGCTATTTCAGCAGTAGGACTTCGCTCAGAGGCTCTTGGAAGCCTTCGCCCAGGGGAAACGGGTATCTTCTCTTTCAGCCTCACACACAGCAGAATTCAATGTGTGCAACCTGGAAGCCAGGGTGAGTTTACAGTAACATTTCCTACATAGGAAGAGGAGAGCCTTGAAAGCCTCCTGGCTGTTATCGGAGAAGCTTCGTTTCAAAAACAGGGCCAAAGAAAATTCAGTGAGCTAATATTTAAAGGCCTTTGGACCTCTCTCCTCTCTCTGCAGCCCTTTTAACAAAACAGGTGGAGAGAGTTTGTGGCAGGGAGTTTGCTCCAGGCACAGCCCTGCTACCCCTAGCAGCATGGCCAGGCAGGAGGAGTGTGCCTGGGCCAGTCCACCCATGTGTAAATCCAGTCACAAGCTGGCACTGTTCTCGGGAGATGATCCATGTACCCAAAGTCCTTTCTCACGCCTAAATTGGTCTCCTGGGACTCAGATGAGCTGTTAGCAGGAGATTGCAGTGCTGCTCCCCCCACCAGCAGTGTCCGAAGCCAGCAGTCCCCAGCTGCCCTCAGGAGCATGAACGTTACCGTAAGCAGCGAGAGACTGAGTTTTAGGAGTTGGATGTTGTATTATTTTGTGTCTGTAAGAAAGGTTGTTTGTCATAGTCAAGCAGGGCAGCCACAGGAGGTTGCTTAGCTATATGTGAGGATCACAAGCTACAGGCACAAAAACGCAACCTCCAGCTCTGCTTTTTGTCACTAACCCCCATCCTTCTTCCTTCTGATATTTTTTATTTAGATCACAATTAATTTTCTCTTTTCAGTCACTTTACCTTGTTTCCCACTCTTTTTCTTCCTGTCTTCCCAGTTGCCAGAAGAAAGAACAATTTTGCAGATGGAGAAAACAAATTTTCAATTGCAGATAACAGCAGGAAAATCCTGCGTGGGCTCATCTTTCCCCTTCCCAACCAAGCTGAGCTGACAGGAAGCATGAATCATCCTGCACCTCCACATGGCCATGTCAAATCTACCTGGATTTGAGATATGGTGCAGAGTTCATGTCTTGTTCTCCTGATATTCCCTCGGCAAGTCAATGGGCAAAGAGGCAGAAGGGAGTTAGACCAACTTGGTCCTCATCTCATACCCAGAGTGATACCTCTCAGGAGAGACCAGCCTTGCCCTGCCTGGGGTCCCAGTAATGTTCATCACTCCTGCTTGTGAGCAAGAGGAGGGTTGAGGAGGCACCGTGGGTCACCTCTGATCCCCAGGTCCCTCCAGGCACTTTAATCCCTTCTGTTTTTGCAGGATTTTCCTGCCATCATATCCATCTGCCCTGTTTTTCCTTCTCTACCCCTTTTCTCTCTCTCCTCATGCATCCTTCTAGCAACACCTTCCCCATAAAATGCCGCACTAGGAGGCAGAGCAGCCTGGCACTGGCCTTTCAATGTATTTAAACACTAGCAATTCACTGAGCTGGAAAATTGTAAATCTGCAATTTTATTGAAAAAGGTGGTCACCCTATTCTTTGGAGCCATGTTCAGAGACAGCGGGATAATTAATGGACCCTTATGTGACACAGAGGCAAAGAATGGCAAATTTTAGTAAAACTTGTAAGATGAGTTTTTTTAATTTCTAAGAAATGACTTTCCATATGTATTTTTGCGTATTGTTATGAGAAGAGAAAGGCGGTTAAAACCACCCTGGGCAGGTGAAAATATTGTCACGCAACCTTTTTTCCCGCTGAACTAACATGGAGGAGTACAGCAACTGGCACTGAGGGATTAATAATGTGTGTACGCGGTGCCTACCCTGCACCACGTCTAGACACCTTCCTGGCATTTCATGTAACAGCATTTCAAACCAAAACAGAGGCAGACCAGAGCTGTCAGCACAGCTCCTTTTAGTTATAAAGTGCATCCTTACTTGTCACGCTGTTGGCAAAGTTAAGCAAGACACACAACCCAAGTAAAAAAGCCTCCAAGTGGACAATATAAAAGCGGAGGCCAAAGGCCACCAAAGTGGAAAAAAAAGGTGAAAGGTTTCAAAGGTAGGATAGGAGTCTCTCACATAGACGAGGAGTATAAATTAAATGAAACAGAGCTTGCCATCATCCTTTTTTATGAAACATGGGTGGACTGATGTAGCTGTACTGAATTATGGCTAGTGTTGTGAATTATGTGTGCAAAGAGCTACTAAACAGATGACATAACCTCAGTCTGGAGGAGAAAAAGGCCAAAGAGCTGTACAACCATAAAGGCCATAAAAGTACAGAAGAGGTGGAGAGAGAAGAAGCATCAGATTCTTTAGAGAAACCATTTTGAATTAAGGACATGGTATGAATTTAGAGTGGAGTACCTCCTCCAGAATAACTAAATGTGCGTGTCTCATTTTTTGGAATAAGAATACTTTTTCCGAATTAACGAAGCCGCCTTAGTAGGAACATATCTTTCAGAATAAATCATTAAGCAGCTAAGCCCTGTGAAAAAATAAGTACTCTGCAGAGAGGATGGGGAAAATGGCAGCTGTAGAGCAAGCTCCTGGTTGCTGGTGTTCACTTGATTTTGTTAGATAATTAAGATTTCCTAACACCCGAATGAAATGGTTGCCTGGGGCCTGAGCCTTTAGCGCTCTTGGGAGGAGCTCTGCCAAGTAACGATAACTGAAACGCCAGGTTAAAAACAGACTTCTTCCACCCTTTCTGTTCTCCTTATTCTGCCAGCTCTGTCATTCAGTCTCTTTACCACATCCATCATTCAGGAGTTGAGTCATGTGCTTAGTCCCTCATTTACACAGCAAGCCCTGCAAATGTCGGGCATAGCTTAAAGGGCGTGAGCTAGTGATATCTGTCAAGAGAAACTATTAATTCAACCCCATGATATTTAAAATAAGGCAGAAGACCACATCAATTTGTTTCCCTACTTATGTTAAACTGCATCATTTATGAATATAGCCTGTGTACTAGAAGAAGAGCATCTGCTGTAAGCTTGGAAAACAAATTATTATTGCCCATTAACATCTTTACATCAATATTTGGGGAGTTTCTATATTAATGTTGCATTTTGAAAAGGAGTCTCTCCCCTGTTAGCCCCACAGCCTCTTCAGGTTCTTATTTTCTGTGCTCTCAGCAGTTGTACACAGTTAGAGCAAATCAGGCCTGATGAACCACAGGCACTTTCACACTTGTTTCCATAGCTAGGTGCAGCACTCAGTGAGAGGAGCCACTCAGGCATACGGCCTGTGATAAGCCGAGCTCCAGCAAGTTGGAACCTCCTGCTTCAACAGCTATTTGACCATTTGTTTTCTTGCTGCAGCTCTTCGATTATTTCCCTCCCTTTGACAGAATGATGAAAGCAGCCACAGGGTTTATGTGCCACCTCCACCAAATGTTGCCCATATTCCAGTAATCAGGCAGAAAACAGGTGAGATGATGGGCAGGGATAAGGTGCCTGCTGACTCTGGAAGTCCTGAGGACTGAAAGGTACATATTCTGCTAAAAGAGAGACTAATGTATGTCCAGTTAAAATTTCCCAAACCAGCTATGGAGGCTTGTGGTGACCTTTCAGCTGAGGTTGTCTGTGCAGCAACTGGCAGTCTCCGTTTTCTCTCTTACACAGAAAGTGGGATAATTATTTTTTACAGTGTATTGCCTCAGTAATTATTACAGAGTGTCATTTAGAGGCACATCAGCTTAAAGGTATTTGAATATTTTAATCCATCTCAGTGAAAAATATCACTTAAAACAAACAGGCGACATGCCTAATGCAATGCCAGCATTGGAAATAAGGTTGAAGACGTTCAAACAAATGAGTGAACAAACATAGGGCTTTGTGCAACATAAACACCCAAGGAAGAAACAAGCAAGAAGAAAAAGCTTCATCCCTGGCCTAGTGAATGGAAAGTCATACCATTTCTGAGGAGAATTCAAGGGGACTAGCAAACTAGGCCTTGTTTCCCTCCTCTCAAGCCTATATCTTGAGCACACAAGCTGATCAAACATTTATTGCCATTGAAGAAACAGGACAACAGCTAGGTTGCCTTCTGAGCCCTGGGATAGCATAGAGAGAGCACTACATTTGTCCTAATTGGAACGAACTAAGAAGTTTTACATCAAACTCTTTTGCAACAGAGAGTGGAGCTTTCAGTGGCAGTGAATTTTTCATGAAATTGTTCTGCTTTCCACAGGACTTTTCAATTTTTCATCGAAAAGCTGAGCAGACAAGCCAAGAAACTAGATTAAATACTTGAATGCTGAAGGGCCATCACAGCACTCCAGAGGTCTCAAGTCCCTCCTGTTCCCATTCTTTGTCAGGAACTTTGCCCCTCAGTCAAACTACATTTCCCAACAACACTCTGGCCGGGCAGCAGCACCGGTGCACACCTTCCCACCCACACGAGAGAAGAATACCATTCATTATGGAAGATGCAATAAAGGCGAGGACTCACCACATTATGTTTATTGGGACTCGCAATCCTCTACCACCTAACTCAGTCATTGTTGAAGGGATAGGGTGGAAAAAAGCATGATTAAAGGGCAACGTGGAAGAGAAATGGGCATGGATCCTTTCAGCCTACTCAACTGCAGCAGCTATTTTGTGTAGGAAATGAAGCAGTGCTAGAGGGCCCTCCAAAAATGAACAGCAAAGTCACTGAAGTATGAAAAACTAATTGAGTAGAAAAAGAGGCCACTCGGTCTTGCTCAGTGACAGCCATCGGATGTGTCAGCCAGCTTTCATATAGAGATCAGCTCAGCCCTCAGTCTGAAAGCCAAGGTGCAAGAGCAGTGAATATGTTGAGTGAAGGAGAATTCACACCCAAATAGCACAGGGGACCACAAAAAAGTACAGAGAAGATTCAGGAAAACAGTCCTTGACATCCTCAAGCAGAAAGTGCACACTGTCAAGAAAAGTAACTTAAAATCAATTGGTGACTGTACTTACTTTCCAGAGAGGATTGCTTTTGATTTCTCCAACCAGAGTCTCAACTTAGATAGCTGATTTCAGTAAAATCTATGTCAATTTACCTGTTGAGCCTCTTGCCCTTAGAGAACTGGTGTATTATCTAAGGTGAAAAACACATGCTTTGGCTATGCTTAAACTTCTGTTCAAAACTGACAATGCTTCCTCCCAGCTACTCAAAAAACAGAGGTAAAAAGTCGCTTTCACTCCTGAGATCAAAAAAAATCTGGCATTTAGTTTTGAAAAGAAAAGGGAATCTTCTGAAGCAAGGTGAAGAGTAGGGATGTTAATGTAGGGAAGCTTTTAAACATATCTGCAAAGAGGATCAGAAATAAACATGCAAAAGGAACTCGACACATTTCTCGAAGGGAGATGTTATGAATGACTGGGTATGTTTGAAACTTGGTGAGATGACTTTCAGAACCAAAAGATCAAGAGACTCTTGATCAAGGGAATCTAGGAGAGGCAGAAAGAAAAGCAGAGGTGAAGGAATATAAGCCCACAGCGAAAAAATCTCTCTTGCTGTGTTTCAGGCCCTTTTTCTTTCTGGTAGTGTGTAGTGGGGAGGAAAGGAAAGAGATATGTGAGCACCTGTCTTTTAAAACTGGGTAACATCCAGCTTTCCTTAGAAAAAGGTTTGATTTGGGCTCTGTTTGAGGAACAAACTCCAATCAATTCTCATCTGAGTGGTCCTCATTTACTCATCTTTCTGTACAAGGGAAAATAATTGGTGAACTGATCAGATAAGGAAATGCCAAACAAGGTACCCGATTATAGCAGAAAGCTGATCTATGGGAAGAATTAGCCTCTTGATTCTCTGAATCACATAGAAAACTGGAGAAAGATAAAGAAAATTATCAGGTGCTGACAAGGAACTTACGGGATTGTTTTGATGATGCCAAGTGGTTCACAGGGCACGGTGTTCAGCAGTACTTCTAGTGCTACTCCAAAAAAGCCTGGCATAGGGTCTTCCCTGAGCTTAAGATTGGCGGGCAAGCATGGATGCGGATAACACGGGTGATTCGGACATTGATAGGAACTCAGTGATCATACACAGAGTTAGAGTTATGAGATCCATGACTACCCTGCCTTTATCCATTCCTGGTCCCTCAGTACTGGTGGTGCCGGAACTAGCTGTAGCAGCAGGGAAGTGCCTGGCACGGCTGGAAGGGCACGCACCATCCCCATGGGCTATGAGACCTTTTGCAAGGCTGATGCTGTGGGTCTGTGCCGCCGGCCTGGCTGCCGTCTACTGGCTCCATCCTGATGCGAGGGCTCACTGAGCTGCTGCAGCTGCCTGCAGCCACTGCTCTGCTCATCTTTAATCAGCTGAACTTAAAATACAAGTTGCTATTGAGGCAGGCAGCGACTTTTCTTTCTCCAAGATGCGGATGCTGGCAACTGTTTTAAAATTCCATGTTGAATATTCCTCTGTGTGTGTGTGCACTCTGTTATTTGCAATATCCGCTTAGAAGCATTAAAGCAAAATGCCTTTGTCAGCTTTGTCTTTTTCTATTTGACAGCTGCTGATGTCATTTTACTTTTGTTTGTGAATCTCGGCCTGCTTGCTGCTGAGTCACAGAAGGAGGCAATGGATAATAAATATAGCCCCTTATCAATCCAGAAAGCTGTGGACCACTGAAATGACAGTCAGAAAGGGAGTCTTTTTTAACCAGCATTAGCAGAACAGAAGGATCCTGTTTCCTGTGCAGATTTTCCTCTCACCCAGAAGCTTTGACTGATGTGGGCTGCGTCCTCCAAAGTAGGAATGTGAGTATCAAGAGTCAGTCACAGACACTGCCCTGTCTATGGGAATAGGAGCAGAGGAAGCATGACATCCCCCATACAGGTTCCCTAAAGCACCTGTCTGCTGCTAGAAATTGTAAAATGCAAAACAGGAAGCTGAAACACAGAAAGATGACTGAACCATTCACATCCATGTTCTGATTTCCAGAGGTTTTATCCCTCATCCAGCAGTCCCCAGTCTTTCAACTGGCTTGACTGAGGCATGAAATACTCAAACTATTGTCCACATTTTTAAGTTTTAGGAAAATTCTACTATTGCTAAGACCAGCACATTTCAGATTCACTGGAAGATGGTGGCATCACAGGAGACAACTCTATCCCCACGGTGCTCGGTCACCGAGACTGAGAGGATAGGTCCACATAGCATGTGATGATACAATTCTTAGAAAATTGGCAGGCTATAGATTCCAGTGACACACACCACCATCCTTGCAACCACAGAGTCACGTGAAGTGATAACTACAATGGGAACTTTGAGCTAGTGAATGAAAAAAACTGGGAGTAGAACCCTACCACCGTGTCGTGGTGGAGATTACGTGGTTGTCCAGCTGGTAGCTTGAGAGATGTTTGAGTGAGACAACAAGATGTATCTCTTCTTCCATATGAATTAAATTCTTTCTGGAACCTCTACAATGGGAGAACAATATGACTAATCCATGAACTTGGAGGTATCTATCAGCCTAATTCAAGACAGCATAGAGGCCCTCTGATGTTCTTCACCAAGACAGTCCAAAATACTTTCATCAACTGTAACAGCTTAAAAACAGACACCACGAAGTCCTGCCTGTTTTCCTGGGAGCAGTGGTGTTTCTGAAGTACTGTGAGGAATTGCAAGAAGGATCCTGGAGTGCCTCTGAAAAAGGCTGGTAACAACAGGGAACCTCTGGATCAAAGGATAAGATGGGCTAGATGAGATTCCTAGAATTAAACTCTCACTACAAAAACAAGCTTCTTCATAGGTGTTTTGGCTTAAAAACATTCTCTGTTTCTCCTGGCCAGGTTTATTTTGCTATAAAGGATTCACTCAAGCAGGCAGCAGGGTAATGCACAGAGACTTCCCTCAGGGCACAAAGAGCAAGGAAGTATCATTTACAAAACTGTGATTGGCAAATCACAGCAGTTGAAGGTTGCAATGCTAATGCAGACTCTTCCACATGCTCAGCTAGCAATGTAGTGTGTTTGGGAGGCTTCCACCACCTACTATTCTCAGCTTTCTCCTTTACTCTCTTTTCAAAGTTTCATCACATATAATACAGTGCTGCTACTTCCAAAGTCCAGTCCCCTGAGGAAGCCCAGAAAGTCATTCTGTTGTTCCTCATTTTATTTGCATCCACACTAATTACTCAGGCAGTAATTGAAGGGACTTTGAATATTTATTAAAACTACATCAAAGGTGCAGCGCTGTTTTCCCTTCTTACATGACCTGCAAGGAAACAGAAAAAAACTCCAGATAATTCCATTCAAGTTCAAGTTATTTAGTCCCATAGCTTTCATCTGAGTGTTGTTTTTTTTTTTCTAAAGGGTTATAGGCTGGGTTTTGTTGTTGTTCTTGCCATGGCTAATTTAATTCTCTGCATGTGTTTCAAGCATTTTGCTAAGGAGCCACATCGTTTGTAATGACATTGATGGTGAAGGAACATCAGCCCCTCTCTGAGGTCCTACACTGGCTGAGGGGAAGGCTCCCAGATTCACGATTTCCTTCTCAGGCCAAAAGGTATACTTATAGCCCATTTATTTCAGAGACAAATGCCAGCAGGATTGAAATCTGCAAGTTTGCCTGCTCAATGTGAGCAGCAGAGAGAGGCTGATCCCCTGCCAAGCAAGAAAGTTGAAGCAATGAGAACATTAGCCCACTAAGCCACAGCGCTAGACTTGATTGCAGACTTAACAAGGATAAAACACATTTTATTCGCTGCAAAGTGATAGCTTCAAATAGATATTCAAAATATATGGCTGAAATCATTTCTCCTACTCACACTCTAAAAAAGATGTCATTGCCTTGGTACTAGCGGAGCATACTACGTTACATACTTACCCTTTTCATGAATTTGACATTAATGCAACAATAAGCACAGGACTGACAGCTGATTTATTTATTTATTTATTTCGGACGATTCCGTGCGTTGAATAGAAAATCATTAGTATCAGCTAGCTTTAGGGCTTTCTAACTGTTTACTCTTCCTAAAAATATATGCACTTCCTTAAAAAAAAAAAAAAAAAAAAAAAGAAGAAGAAAGTGTGGTTTTGTTGTTCACTGTGAGCTATGATTTTCCTTTGTTATGAGTTATGGTAGCAAATTTAAAGAAGCCCTTCTGAACTCAAAAGGAAACTAAAATGACAGCAATTGAAAGTTTTTTTGGCTTTAGGTGTGTCAGTGACCTCATCAAACTTGTCTGGGACACGGCATTTTGCTCACTTAATTCAGCCTTTAGCTTTCATGGCACAGAACCAGAGATTTAGCAGAGACAGCACTGTCTGTCTCCATCTTCCACAGCACCTGGTGTGATATTTTACAAAACAGGAGGTGTTGTATTTCCCTCTAACCCCCAACCACACATAAATAGAAGCATAGAATGGTTTAGGTTGTAAGGGACCTTAAAGATCATCTAGTTCCAACCTCCCTGCCATGGCTAGCGACACCTTCCACTAGACCAGGTTGTTCAAAGCCCCATCCAGCCTGGCCTTGAACACCTCCAGGGATGAGGCATCCTCTTCTCTGTGTTCCTGTTCCAGTGCCTCACCATCCTCGTAATGAAAAATTTCTTCCTGTTACCTCATCTAAATCTACCATCTTCCAGTTTGAAGCCATTAGCCCTCGTCCTATCACTACACTCCCTGACAAAAAGTCTCTCTCCAGCTTTCTCGTAGGCCCCCTTCAGATACCGGAAGGCCTTTATATGATTTCCCTGGAGCCTCCTCTTCTCCAGGCTGAACAACCCCGTTAAAAAAATATGTGTTGTCAGGGTTAATTCTGCACGTGGCACATTCTCTCTACAGTTCTGTATTTCATTTTCATAGCTAGGCTTTGCAGACTGCACTAACTGAAAACTATTAAAACCACACAGTGCTTCAAAACAAGCATGTGTCAAAAAGAAAGCTCTCTTCTAAGTATCCCCCTTGCTGCTGGCAACCATTACTTGCAGTTACAAAGCCGATCATTTAAACCTTGTCTAGCTGTCTCCCATGTTTCTAAAGCATCTCCCTCCTGATGGAGCTTTAGCTTTAGCTGTCCTATTCTTTCACTCAGGGTATTTTCTTCACGTAACTCCTGTTAACATATCTTGCTGAGAAATCACTCAGGGCCAAGGCATCTGACAGAGGTCTGCTGCTGTCAGTGCCTGCGTCCTAACGGATCGGCACTGGGTTACAAGAGCTGCATGTGCTTCGGTGACACAGCACAGCCACCAGCAGCCATCGGCTGCCAAGGGCTTCCCCATCTCTGGCTTGTGAGTCATGTGTACACCAAGAACTGCAGCATATATATTTGAAGCTGGTATGACCAAGTAGCAGATGGTATGTTCCCTGATCTGACACTGAGGTTTGCAGTTTTACTCTGGTATGTTATGTGCTTATTAAATATTTTGGTGCGGATGTCAGAGCAGGTAACTAGAAGTCAAGATGGATGTTGAGACCAAATATTTGAAATAGCACCCACCTCCCCCACACAGGGCTGAGCTGCTCTGTCTGCATTGCAGTCCTTGGTCCCCTGTTTAGCCGGACTGGGGAATTTACTGAACTTACTGCAAGATGTTGTGGCTCCTTCTCTGCTTTCATCCAATTTATTTTTTTTTAATTTTTTTTTTTTTAAAGAGGCAATAAGAGAGTGGCAAGTACTCAGGTCTTGTCATGACATTCAGGGAGGGAGGAATCAGGCTACAACCCAAGAATGGGATGTTTGGGTGAAAATTTATCTGTCCTATGATGTAGACAACATCATTGGTGGGAGTAAATACACAGACTGTTACCAAGTTAGTTTTGTGACTCTTTGTAATACGAAACTTTTGAGTTTCTGATACTTGCTATGTGATGCAAATCCAGAATGATTCTGTTGACCACAGTTCTGGGGGTCACTGTCAGATGCTAATTTTAAATACACTTGTAGCTTTTTGAAAATTTAGGGATAAATTCTATGCTGGCAGAACCAATGGGTTTGCACAGAGTAGTGTAAATTATTTTGGTTTTGCACTGCCAATGAATGATGTACAGGCAACCTTAAATGTTATTGTAATCAGGTTGCAGTACATTCGATGTATAAATCCAGTCCTCCATTTACACCACAGCATACATCAGTGCTACAATTGTTGTCATGTGTGTGCATATTTATATTTATAAATACGTATGGACTCAAACTATATATACATGTATATTTATACATACACACAAACCCTCTCTTTTATACACAAAAGTGTATATAAAAATATATACACACAAGCTCTTGTGACCTGCAATAAAGAATTACAAATCAGGTAGAGGACAAATGCATTTCTTTTTTTTTCTTTTTTTTTTTCTAGAATGGGTTACACATCCTCTGAATGGAGCTAAAGTAAAGCATAATTTGCAGCACAGAAAGGAAGTGGTTTTGATGTTTATGAATCACTACTGTCAAATTTGTACAAGTAAAATACAGTACACTGGATATATATACACAGCAGCCCCCTTCATGTTTAAAACATTCTAAAGAGCTTAACAAGCGATAACCTAAGATAAAGCTACTGTTGGGTCAAAGAATGAATTAAACAAGTGTTGCCTTTAGTCTTGACATGAAAGCATTTACAGAGCCAATGTTCTAAATCTCTGCTGGCAGAATATTCAGAGGTGGAAAACGAAAGAGCACTTAAGATGCACAGGCTCTTTCAGCTATGGATTTATAATGATATTCCTGTAGAGCATTTGTAGAACACAAAACCTGACTTGGGCAGTAAGGAAGTAATACCTCAGCTGGATATGTAGGGCCTGGAGTTTAGATTAGCACCTGGAATACTTTTAAGAGCTAACAAAAGCCTGAGAATAGATCACCTTCTGGGTGACCGACAGCGATAGCAGCTGAATTGCTGACCCTTCCCTCCCCCTCGCTGCATTCTTAAGTTCATACAACGCCAAGTTTTTTCTTGCTTACATTTTGCAGGTACACTTCATGATTATGCAACGCCAGGCTGAAAGATCCTAAATGGGTATCGCTGGCACAACAGCTACAGACAGAGTTTGTCCAAGAAACTACTTCCTTTCTGTCCTGAGTGAATCAGCACGAATCAGGGGAGAGGGGAATTTGCCCTCTGTGGCTGCGCACTGAATTTGGCTGAGCAGTTTGTTGGGTTGCTTTCATGATGTGGACACCTGTAGCCAAGATTCAGAGAACTGGGAAGATCTGGGTGGATGCTCCTTCCCAAACAGCATCGAAAAGCTGACGGACAGTTATGAGTTGCAGTTGTTCCTCAACTGATCCCAACTCAATCCAGCTCTCTGGTGTTGACCATACTCCATTATAGTCTTGGTTCATTACGTTGTATTGGAGCGAACCATTCGTGACTTCTTGAACCCCAAAATGTGTTTTTGAATAAACTGCGTTCACTTTTGAATACCTCTGGTTCATTTTAAAAAAGCTTCCAGAAAAACGAAGTGGCCAACAACAAAGATAAAGCTCTGAAGACATTTAGAAGTAGCCAAGACTCAAGTCCCAGACAGAAGCCTTTCATCATTATAACTTTTTCATGTAAAATGCAGTAGACAGACCCATAGACTAAATTGTCTTTGACCCAAATTTTATTTTGTCATATGTGCCTCCATTTTGAAACAAGGTGTTTCAGGAAAATTCCAATGAAGACTAAAAGTTCCCAAAATTGTAAGAAAGTGGATTTTAGGTGCTCAACTCCAGAATTGCTATCTGGACTTATCTCCCTTGCTGCCCACACTCCATCACTGTCTTGCATTTTGTTTTCCTTGACATAAGCTCTAGAGATGCCCAGGATTTTGTTTTCCTGACGACATAAAAGCACCCTCTGCCTGAGTATCTCCAATCTAGTAAGGGTCTAAAAATTACACAGACAAATACTTGTCATGGAGTACACCCCATCCACAGGGACAGGATCAGACACCACGCAAAAGGGACAAGCTCCTGTATTTCCTACAAGATCCTGCTGGTTAGGAAGCGGCAGGCAGGGGCTCTGTGCCCTCTGCAGCCTGCCAGGGTTCAAGCACATGCCTCCACACTGTGGAAATGGTTCCTAACCCTGCCGAGACAGGCTAGCCTCCAGAGGCTCTCTGCTCTGGGCTCACTGCATCTGCACAGGAAAAAGAATACAGAAACTGTGGGATGAGAGACGAATGAAATGCGAGGTGGGCTCAAGCAGCTGGGGCACTCACCTGCGCTCCTGGAGATGTCGGGAGTTCAGGCCCTCGCCCGCCAAGGATGACAACATACCTGCTACCTTTGAACAAAAAGCTGAATGTCACAAATCCATTCCTTTGTGTGGCCCCTGCTCAAATCCCCAGATCTGTGTAAGGTGCCGTAGCACCTTTACTCAACGCGCTGTTTCATTTTACATTTGTAAATGGCTTTTAGAGTGCTTACCTGAAGAGGAGGTGCTTGCCCAGGGACTGGCAGCTGATTGCGGTGACTCTTTAGCAGCGTATGCTGACAGGGCTGCACTGCACACCTCATGCCAAGGAGCTCACCTCTCGGCTGCGTGAGAGCACACCCCTCCGCAGTCACCGTGCTGAACGTCTCTCAGCGTAAAAACTGCTTAAAAGGCTGCTGCTAATATGTACTAGAGGTTAATTCCAGAAGTCAGGAAAGCTGATGTTTTGTCTGAAAACAAACACAATATATGTTTGTACTGGAAGTTGTAAACAAGGAGGCATGCTGGGTAGGTAGCCTCAAGCTAGCAGAATTTTTTAAAAATCCTGAGACTTGCCTCTACATTATTTATAGGCTGGAGAAGATTCATTGTTTATGAAACAACAGGCAGTCCTTGTGCTACATCTATTGACACAGAGAAATCTTCTTGGATTGAAATTTGCTTTGATATCCTGTAGAGATTTCCTCCTAAAGTCTGAGCTTCTTAAATACGCTGCACTCCAGCTCTCCCCTTCTCTCACATGCACGCTCTCTCGCTGCATCTCGTACGTTGCGTACAACACTTCACAGTGAGCCAAACCCCATGTGGTGGGAGAGAATTATCAAGGGTGTATAATATCTTTAAAGAGCAAATTAGTAAAACAGTGATTCTTATTAACTCAAATGAAAACAAATTTCATGAAGGCGTTAGCGAAGAGTGAAATAACTGTTATGTACACAAAGTTGGTGTGTTCTCTGCAGAACCTAACATGAGATACTTCTTTTATAATATTATCAGAAAGCAGGGAACAAAGCAAGAAAGAGTACTGAAAGACTGATTCCTCCCCCAGGAAAACAAGACGACACACTGTGTCCTAAGAGAATAGTCTGTACTCACTGACATCCTTTCTCCTTCGTGGCAAATGTGGGAGCAGACAGCACATGGTCAGTGGGCCAAATTCCATTGCATGTAACTCCTCTGAAATCCAAGATAGTACGCCAGAGATTAACACGGCCCATATCAGACTCAAAACCAGTTTTGCATTTTATTTATTGCTATTTATTGAACTGCAGTAGCCCCTAGAGGCTCTCAGTAGGACTGCTGTCCCTTTGTGCTCCAAGACCTAACAGGAAAGGACAGTGATGGGACACTTGGGCACCCACTTTTATTTCATGGGGTCTGGCGCAAGCTCAGAAGTCTTCTTCTGTCCTTCCTTTCCAGATATCAGCTTCACGTCCTATTTTTGTATGTATCACTGAGATCCTCTGATAGAAGACCCCTGAAGTTGGAATTACTACTACACACAGCTTGCTGTCGTCTGCACCAACAACTCATCCTCACCTGTTGCAAGCAATAATTTGCCAGAGAGAAACAATGTCCCTGCCATGTTGTAGACTGGCTTCACAGCAGAGATCTTCTATTAGCCGGTCCCAAGAGCTCCAGAGGAAAAGAAAAAAAAAAGAAAAAAGTCAAAGTCAGTAGTACAGCTGTCAGAAAAGCACTGGGATACTCAAACAGGAGCTTCAGTCATTCCCCCTGGGCTGGAAAGAATGATGTCTTGTCATGTGGAGCTGTTAAGAGAAAAGTAATTAAAAGATAAGAAAATATAAAAGGAGACCCGTAGGAGTACACCCTCTAAAACAGATGTTTTAAATTGCTAAAGACTGCTTTTTCTTTATTTGAAGAAAACTCTCCTTTTTTTGTTCTGTTTTGTTGTTGGGTTTTTTCTTCTTTCCCCAGCCTGAGTCTTCAAGCTATAACACTGCCAGAGAAAGTAGCTTTACTACTAAGTATGCTTTATAAGGTAGGAAGATATCACTACATACTGCAGGGACAGGCAAAGGACAGAAGCAGATATGACAGTAATGCTGGACCCCTGCCCATTAAACATATAGGAAAACAGCCTCTGGTGCAGCTGGCACTGGCTGACAGGCAATTTAACTTGCTCCGCACACTGTTGAGTCCTAAATCCACTTTGTGCACCACTGTAAGTGGTGCAAATACGGCTCTTCTGTCCATGGTATTCTGACACGTTTTGTCCAAGTAACATTTTCTTTTTGTACTAGGTTTCTTTTAAAGATCCTAAATTGTTTCTCAAACTTTATAAATCTCATTAGGGTCTTGCAAAATTGGTAAATATATTTTGAATTAATTAAAATGCAAACACTGAAGGCATCATTGCTTCTATCACAGAGACTCATCCTAGAGGTGGATGTGTTGTGGTATGTTTGAAATCCAGAGGAGGTGTGACATTCCAGAGCAACACTACTCAACCAGTTGGGAAAGGATGAGCATGACAAAATTGCATGTATCAAAAGGACAGCAAAGAAGGCTCTTGTTTTCAGAAGACAATTTTCAAAACTAAAAATTACATGTAACAACAAGTCTTTCTTACTAATCCAATTTGTCTGAAACAATCAAGGGATCTTGGCAAAAAAATTAATTTTCTCTATAATCCAAAGACTGAGCCTTTTAGCACATGTCCGTGTCCTGACCCAAAGGGATTAGGGCTTACTAGTCACCTGCCAACATCAGCTCTGCACAGTTTTCCTCAGTGATTTCTTCTATGGCATGTCTTTGCCTATCAATACCTACAAGGCTGGATGGAGCTCATGCCTCAAGATACTCTGTTATGGTGATTTAGTGCCAATTCCTCTGCTGGCTGTGACGTGAGGTCCTCAGAGGGAGATGCAGAAGGCATCTCTGTGTATCTGTTTTTATCAGTAGCAAGCCAAGACTGGTTTCTGCTCCTCAAAGATAAGTAGTGAAAGGAGAGGTTGTGACAAACGGGAATAGGAAGGAAAAATCATTCAGGCACATCCATGGGAAGGTTGTAGTTAATACGGAGAAAGTGGGGTAAAAAGGACACGAAGAGTACAGTCTGACTGAGTAGTGTTTGCTAGTGCATCACTGCTGCAGACCCTATATAGACACTTAGGAGATTAAGGAGACAGGATGTAAAGCACTCATAACCACTTTTTTTCTGTAGCTTTCTTTTCCTTTCAGTTAAAGAAACTCAAATGAATTCATTACTTGCCAATTTAGCTCTCTAGTAGAGGCTGTGGCCTGCCTTGAGTGGGCAGGGACTCTGGGGGTCCCCTGGGGACTCCTCCTGGGGTGCCTGCGTAGCTCCCAGCACCAATTCAGCCCAGCAGTGAGGGGGGAGCAGGAACCCTTTCCTGTGTGCTGGGGGCCCAGACCTTCCTGCTAGATGTGAAAAGGAGCACACACGCTGCCTGGTAAGGATGCTCCTGGTGCATGTGTTGCACAAAGCCCGCTGCCTGCTTAATGACCAAATTTCATACCTTGAACTACCAGGCTCAGCCAGGTGTTTGTTCTTGCTGGGAATATGATTATTCAGCTTTTCCTCGGGTCTGACCTAAAGACCACTTACACAAAGGTAGGGGCTCAAGGCAGGAAATGCTCATAGGTTTCACTTGTATATGAACTGGAGCAGAATGTAAAATAATGCAGAAGGGAAGCTGTACAAATAATAATTTCTCACATCAATGTGTGCAATGGGTGGTATTAATAGCACGCCTAATATTTTTCTTAACTCTGAAAAGATGCTCTGGGGTGGTATTACTAATCACAGCACTGCATTGCTATGTAGATGAAGCTCCAGGCCAAAAAGATGAGTGGTGTAGTTCATAGTACATTTTTGTGGAACAAAGACAAATGTAGCCTTCCTTTTAGCCCCTCTGTACAGCTCACTTTTTTTTCATCCTTTAGATCCAGGATGATTTGGGCTACCCTTCTGCCTGGTATGACCAATATAAGTTTAGCAACAGCAGTCACAATGTACTTAGGGATGTAGGGACAACATCAGGATCCACAATCTCTGGATCCTTTCTCATGTACTTCCCACAGAAGGAAATCTGGCTTGACATAGTTTTTGCACGTAAACTGAATGAAAACTAAATATCACAGTTCCACCCCCACCACTACCCTAATGCCTCCTGGGCTTCATAAATACAGTTCTTTCAAAGCAATGCTGTCAATGGGAGCAGAAATCATTTTCTTCAGTGTGTGCTTAGAGCTAGCCAAGGACTAGCCAAAAGAAATACCCCCAGCAGCTGGTGAACACTAGGGATCTGCATAGTTTTCAACTTAGAGGGAATTCACAGGGCTCCAAAACTGTGCCGGAATTGATTTGGTGGACCACTGCTACTTGAAGTTGAGAGCAGCACGCAGGATGTATTCATAAATAAGTGTTTTCCTTGGGAGTTTCAATTTCCCCTCAGCTCAGGCTGTGTAGCTAGTTTGCACAATGCAATTAGCAGAATTTGTTGCTTCAATAGGAGTTTGCAGTAGTGGTTCAATTGGGACGTCTGAGCAACAATCAAATCTAATTCATTTTTTCCTAACTGCATGGACTCCTCAATGCTAGGGTGGGTAAAGAATTGTACAAATCCTTTTTTTGGTCTCTGAAGTAAAAGCTCTGCCTATGAATACGAACACAAAGCACCCCTGTTGTAAAAGCAGCAGCCATTTTACGTTGTCACTTCTAGAAAAGAATTTGACTTCCCAGAGCGAGAGAATGCAACACAGGAGGATTGTGGATTTTATTCGGGCTAGCATCTTCCATGATAAAGTAGTGGGTGTAATCCTTAGAGAGAGGTGCTACCGTTTTAATCACAGCGGCAGAGTGGTACGACTCTGCGTGTGGGCAAGTGATAAAATAAATTTTGAGAGCCTGTTCTGAGCTATGGCATGCCTGTGTTCTTGCTTTATAGTCTTTTTTGTAACTTCCATTAATTAGGTTGAGTTATAACCTAATGTTAACTTAGATGAAGGCAGAGTTTGCAAGCGGTGCATACAGAGAGGGGTTTGTATATTTTGGGAGGGTGCTCTGTAGCTCAGATACATTTATTCACTTCTGACTTGTAAATAGCAAAAGTGTTCGTTATTCAGTTTTCAAAGACAGCAAAATGTGTCGGCCTGTCACACTCTGTAAGTCGGCTGTCAATAGGAACTTCTGAAACAGCCCATCTTCCCTTCATGGATAGCAAATAACAACTACCAAAAACTAAACGCTTGTCTTTTATGTTCTTCGGGAAACAAGAAAGCAAGAACAAAAAATTTGAACATTAGCCTCTTCCATGGAGATTCTTTTATGTGCTGGCACTTACAAACTTTTGGAATATTACTTCATTCTGGCTTCATTCACTATATCACCATTAGCCTTGTGTTCTGGGTAGCGTGGTTAAATTATTGTGAATGCTATAGTTTAGTTAAATTATTAACGTTGCCTTGGTTGCAAATCCGGCGCTGACTGCTTGTTACCTTGCATTGTGTGGCTGGTTACAGTTCGATGCCTTTTGTCCCTGTCTTCCCAGGGTACTATCTCTAACCAATTACCAAGTCTGATGCTTTCTTGTTATTCTTGCTAGTTATTAAGCAGCTCTCTTAGCTTTCTTTTGGCGTCCCAGCGACAGCGCTAATAAAAACTGGATTGGATCTGGAATACGGAAGCTATATTTTTATCCATGGAGCAAGTTCAGCTCAGCCTGCAGCAAAGTAGGCTTCCCTGCTTTGCCGTGTCAGACCTTGGCTGAGATGCCGAAGTGGATTAATTGATGCTATTTCTGTTGCTGTCACCTACACCCAGGGAGGTAAACTCATACCACACAGCTGAAGTCATGCTATCAACTTTTCCTTGTTCCCATGCAGGCCCTCTGGATTTGAACCAGCAGCCCACAACTGACTCTATAGCCTGCACAAATTCCTAGAGCTATCTACTGCCTTTGCCATGGATTGTTTCAGCAGTGTCCAAAATAAGTCAATAAACCAGTGGACAGAGCCAGCTGGGAACTGAAATCTTTGTTTGCAGGCTATTCTGCATTTCAATAATTCTAGTTCCCAGTTAGAATAAAAGCTATTCCAAAAATAACCATTTTCCGCAATTGCCAATTCTTAAAAAAAAAAATCAGTAAAAGACCATTTTAAAATATTTTGCTCTGAATCATTTCACTTTTGTTTTATATGACACTCAGTGTTGTAATAGTACATATTTAATATGCCTAATGTCATACACAGATAATATATAGCAATCATTTATAATACTTCAAACAACCCCTCAAAATGAAATGCTCCAGCATTTTGAATTTTCCCTATAAGAAGTCAAAAATTGAAATTCTGCAACATACTCTGATTTACATGAAACCACATTTTTAATGGAGAGTCGTTTTTCATCTACTGCTACCAATAGCTACAGGCAATACCGTGACATATTTATTTGGTATGTCAGAATGCACTGGACATTCATTTTTTAGTATTACTCAGTGTTTTTGTTAACACTCACAGGTTAGCCATACATACCTGGAACAACAAAGGCTACTTACTCTCCGCATCTGGAGCTCCTTTCCTTTCCATGTTACCCATAGGCTTGATTTGGCTGGTTTCTGATCGTGCTGAATGTCATTGCCCTTGCCTCCTTTATGAACATTGGGAAGCAGAAGCACAGATGTGCCCATCTCAGTGGGCTAGCAGGGACTGTCCCACCCCAGGGGGCTCTGGATTGGCAGAGGAAGACCCTGGTGCCCAAGAGAGTACACCGAGGGGAGGTCACCCACAGCAACCTCCTCTTTGCAAGGAAGTGCTTGTGCTAAAAGGGTTGCTTGTGTTTTGTAGCCCCACGTAATGCCTCCTTGTTCCTTTCATGTGCCAAAAACTTATGGTCAAAGTGGAATAGACTTATCCCGAAGTAATTCCTCTACATGTACATACGTATGTATTTAGTTACCCGTACCTATATAGATGTATTGCTATAAAATCCTCATTGTATTTAGATGGGTTTGCCCAGCTTTCATATTGAGGGAAAAGGTATTTTAGTGAAATCCTAAACTGGCTTCTTTTCTTTCCTAGCTCATGATGTAACTCCTTGGTATACTTGGGAAACAAAAATTGGCACCCTCTGTCAAAACGAGGACAGCTGCAGTACCAGGAAGGAGGATAACCCCAGTCAACCAGAGCAAAAAGCACGTCTGCCCACCCACGAACATCTCTGCTACCTCTGGAAGCCACCACAAAGCAGCCCATGAGAACCCAGCAGAGGCATCACTCTTCTCCTCCTCACTAGCCCACCTGCAACCTCCCTCTGGTGTGGGTTGGTCACCTGTCTACTCCTCTTGGCAAGAACTTCAGCAGGGGAAGCTTTTTTACCAAGTGTGTCAGACAAGCCAATCTGCTTTACTTCAGAGTTGGAGCTAACATGAAAACTAGCAAAAGGCAGAGCACAGATGTATTGCTTCCAGCTACTAAGACACTATAAAAGATTCACTGCTTGACATCTGTGTCCACAGGAAGTCCTTTGCTCTAGATGTTGAAGCAGACGTGAGGTCTTCTTGGATCTTTGACAAGAGACAAGACCTTTAAACTTGGCTGCCTCTTACGTCTTAGATGCACTCCCTTATTATCTTGTCCCTGCAACAATTTACTGCTTTATGAGCGGTGATAACACCAATAAGTCAAGAAGCTCTTTTGTTTGGCTTTCTCTGCAGAGTGACTGTCATATGAATTATAGAATCACAGAATGGTTTGGGTTGGAAGGGACCTTAAAGATCATCTAGTTCCAACCCCCCTGCCATGGGCAGGGACACCTCCCACTAGACCAGGCTGCTCAAAGCTTCATCCAGCCGGGCCTTGAACACTTCCAGGGATGGGGCATCCACAAGTGCACCGGGCAACCTGTTCCAGTGCCTCACCACCCTCACAGTAAAGAATTTCTTCCCAATATCCAATGTAAATCTCCCCTCTTTCAGTTTGAAACCATTGCCCTGTGTCCTATCATTATACTCCCTGATAAAGAGTCCCTCCCAATCCTTCCTGTATGCCCTGCTGCTTTCTTCAGTCTTGGCAGAACAACTTTCAAAACTGAGAAGGAGAAAAGAGAGCATTTACTTGTAGAGAGGCAGGAGCAGGGATTCATCTCAAAGGGAATATTTGTTCTGTCTACACCACAGAGAAGAGCCGTGCTGAAAAAGATGGTTTACAAGGTACAGCTGAATTAAGGATGAACTAAGTTTTCCTCAGCGACAGGCAAGAGGAAATGATATTCAGTGTATCTCGGTATATCTATTCAGTAAACAGTTCATTCCCATCAACACTTACAGACCAGTACTAGGTCTGGGGAGCCATTCTGATCTCTGTGGCAAACAATGTGGAGAATTTCTCATTGGTGCCTGCAAGAGCACTGAGCTTGGGCTCCTTTCTAGCCTATGCCATGCCAGGTCACCTCAGGCGAGGCTAAACAAGAAGTTTGCATCAGGGCCAGAGGATGGAGGAGCATTTCTTTGTTCCTCTGGTTTGTGAAAGGAGAATGGGCTGAGCTTTATGATAGAAGAAATTGTTCCTATCCAAAAAAAATAAGGAAAGAACTCACTATAACAGGGCGTTCAACTGCATTTCAGTTAAATTTTACAAGAAATCTGATGCAAAATTGAAACATTGAATGCCATTTCAAATGGAAATTTTAATTTCAGTTTTACTTATGAAAACATTTTACTCATGAAAACTCAGGATGGGGAGGGACTTTTTATCAGGGAGTATGATGATAGGACACAAGGCAATGGTTTCAAACTGAAAGAAAGTAGATTTCAATTGGATATTAGGAAGAAATTCTTTGCTGTGAGGGTGGTGAGGCACTGGAACAGGTTGCCTGGGGAAGTTGTGGATGCCCCATCCCTGGAAGTGTTCAAGGCCAGGCTGGATGGGGCTTCATGAGTAGCATGATTTATAGAATCATGCTGCCTGCATATCAGTTTGTGTCTGCTTACGTCTTTCTTCCTTAAGTTTTGAATCTCTTGCCTGAGTTCAGCCAAATTTGACAAAGATACAGAGTCCTCAGAAACAACGAAGGCCCACAGATTTCTTGACTGTCTTCGGAACATCCTTTCAGTAGCTGTGCAGGAAGAGTGAGGCCCTGTCAGCAGCTCTGGGAAGGAGAGGCAGCAATGTGAGTTCACCCATTACACATCAAGGAGTTCACAAGAGAAACAGACATTATGAAACGTTACAGCACTTGGAAACTTTTCTTCAGATCTCTAAACAACCACACTTTCAAATCCATAGGAAAACAGCCACACTAAATCTACAGCTTACAGAACTGCTTTTCCCTTTTCATCATACTTTTCCGCTTTCAATCCCTAAATGTATTACAAAAATAAAAGGCACGTAATGTTCCCTTTTCTCCATTTTCCTTTCTTTCTCAACTCATAGTTTTTCAAAACTCACCCCAGGAATAAGTTTCCAAAAGGAAAAAGGGAACATGAAGGTCTGTAACTGATGCTTGCTAACTTTGTCAGAAGCAAGGAATGTTTGGGACAGTAGACTTAGTAAAAAGTAAGATTTTATTTACAAGGCATCTTTTTTTAGGTTAGGAAAAAGGTAACATTTCTAGGAGGAAAAGGAAAATAAAAATCCTTCATATAAAAAAAAAATTATAGTGAAAAAAATAAAACTAAAAAGATCCATATGAATTGTCTGAAGTGAAAATACTTGAAAATGTCTATGTTCTGATGTTTTAAGCAACAAAACTGAAATGTCCAAGAACTTGGTTGTTAAGCGAAGGCCTCATTTCCCATACAAAGGCAGAAACATCCCCTATAGTATGTTTCCTGTGATAGGCTGCTCTTTTTACATATGTACTTATCAGTGACACTTGAAATATGTGGCTGCAGCTTTTAATCCCTGAAGGCAGTTTGTTACAAGTATGCATGTTGATAACGGCTAACATGTATTTATATCTTAATTTTCAGTGCCCAAAAGGCACCTAAGTCTTTCCCTATAAACAACACTTAAATACAGTTATTGGTTGCTAGCAGCTGTTTTGCCATTAACTTCTCTTGGGCCAAGAAGGCACCGAAGATTTTAATTACACAGGCCATTTGTGGAAAGCCTTCCCAGAGCCCAGCGAGATACGTCTTGCTTATTGGAAATTTCATGTTTTCACAAATCTGAATACAAGCCAATTTCCGTGACCCCCTCCCCTGCTACGAAGATAGCTTATTCACTTTTGGACCAAGGCAAGGACTGAGGTATTTAAATAACGGTATACTTACTTAACTCCTGTTTTTCTGCTCTTCTGAGCATCCCCTCCCCACCCCACTTTGGGAATAAGAATATCTATTCTCTTAAAGATAACCTCAGTTTTCTGAGACCAACTAATCTGGGTATCTTGGTGAGTTTATTTTCTAGGAGATAACAAAGTGCAGAGTGCAAATGGAATTGCTTTAACAGCTATCAGGACGGGATCTGCGTGAAATTTCCCCCACTGTCTCAGCTGTTCTCACTATATGACAAATCACAGTTTCAGATGGCGAAATAGATTCATCTCTTCAGACTTTGATTTGGCTGCTACAGAACCCTGAAAACAAAGGATCCTTCCATAGTCTTACACAAATTCCAGAGAATTTGGATTTGCAGACTAAAACTGTATGAAGTTTCAGAAGAACAGAGGTATATATCATTGAAAAACATTGTCCTGTGCCAACTGGCGTGGCTCCTGCCAAGAACTGTTTTTTGGGAAAGCAGAGAGTGTGACCCATGGCTGGCACTCAGGAGCCTCCCTTTGAAGTTGCACTGGCAGGGGAAAAAAAAAAAAGGTATATATTTAAATTCCTGAGCGCCAGGTATAAGCTGTTCATCTGTAAAATTTGAGTATACTTCAGCCTTACAGATTTTATTTAAATTATTCTTTTAGAGCATATGTTCTGGTAGCCTGCTGCAGTGTGCTGACTGGCAGGTGATGCCCTGTATGTGCCTTTCCACTCACAAGGCCTTGCCTGCACCCCTCCTTTGGGACAACTTCAACACCCCAAACCACAGGGGCACTGGGACCTCCCAGTTCTTTCTTGTGGTCTGAAACTCCAGATTGGTGATGAGCAACATTAATCCTCACACCACTGAGTAATCTCCTGACATTCAGGAAGCCTGCAGGATAAAGCATGCCCTATCCTTACCAGCTGGCAGAGAATGGCTGGGAGTTACAGAGATTGTAGGACTGTACCAATCTCCTCCAGACCACTGAGGAGCAGTGGTGTCCCAGGGGCACACCTAGACCTGACTGAATGCCAGGCAAGAGCTGTAATTGCAGGTGAGTAGTGAGGACTCCCCAGTAGTATGTAATGTTCAGTTCAGGGAGTGCCACTGGGTGACTGTCCATGCAGACCCCTCTGTCACAGGCTCAGACATGTGTCCCTTAAATGATGGACATGTACCAGTCACAGGACAGCACATACAAACAGCCCACACCGAGCTTCAGCAAGTCTATGAAGTTTTGCTCAGCCCTGTTGAGCGCTCTACTGGCTACGAAGCACGTGAATTTCACAGATATTCTAGGTTTTTGGTTTTTTTCTTTTGCAGTGCCCATGCGTTCACCAGCTCCATTTCAGGAAGATCATCACAGAGCCCTCAAATAGCAATGACTTTTAATTGCTACCTATCTGTATTGGATTTGAACCTGTGACCCAGAGATGAAAGGAACCATTCCTGATCCCATTACCCATCTCCTGAGTCCACCAGCCCCTGAAGAATGTGATTCATTAAATGAACTGCTCTTTCGCTGACTGTATTTTTCCAGCGCCTCATAACCTACATGAAATTACAATATTTTTCCCATTCTCACTGTATGTATGTCAGATACTTACATATCTCCAGTTATTTTGTGAGCTAGCCTCATAGGAGTTGTGTAAATGGCATTATCAAAATTGCATCTCCCTGATTCATTATTTCCAATTTTATAAAATAGCTGAGTTAGTGAAGACACTATCAAAGGGGTTTTTAAATAAACATGCTTAATCTTCTGGAGATTAAAAGAGATAGTATGGGTGACATATAATGATTATTTTACCCCAAAGCCATCAGAAATACAACGTACAAGAAAAACACATCAAACAAATAGGCACAATAGAAAGCATTTCAATGAGAAGATAATCACACTGCAGGATTTGCTTCAACTCACTGGCCTAAATATTGCCCTATATGAAAAATAAAATGAAAGAGGAATATTAAAAAAAACAGATTTATACCCCACAGTCCGCTTAAAAAAAATGAACTGCAACTAATATCTAAACTCATTTATTTTTAAATTAATTCCTAGGATTTAAATTTGTCCAATAGACAAAAATTAAAACAATTTAAGAAGCTAGTAAGAAAAAGGCAAGGTGATCAATTTGTAGCTTGATGCAAATTGCTATTGATAAGAGTAAAATGATCAGGCAATGTGTCTCTAACCAGATATCAAGAAAATTACACTGCCTGTCTGATTACTTAATATTTTTCACAGAAAATGTATGGTACATAGAAGAAACACATGGCCTGCCAGTGTAGAAATTCATGGGAAGCAGTGTAGATTCAACTCTGTAGAAAAGGAATTAATTTGATCAATCACAAATCCTTCTGCTATTCATCCTGGCTGCAAAGGGTTGGCCGATGCAGAATAATGCCCAATTTTCGTACAGTGTGCTGGGCTATTAGATGTACAGATGCTATTAGGTTCTGTCCAGATTCTCTGTTGGTGTAACTGGCACAAATCAGCTGAAGTTAATTGAGCTATGCAGATTTACCCAGGTAGCTGGGAGAAAATCACATATTCATTTACAACAAGCCTGAGAAGCCCAGAGAAGGGTATTTAAAGGCATATTGTGTTCTTTGAAGTTAGGAACCTGATTAACTCTTTCCAGCAGATGCAGCTTCTATGTGACTAATGGCTTTTCCACTGACTAAATATTTGGACTCATACTCCATAGGGCTCAAGCTTCCTGCCAGATTTTCACTGAGAGAAGATCTTATTTCTACTGTGTAATTATTCTGTTAATTAAGTTTTCACATTTCAGTCATGTGCACTGTGGCATTTCATCTGCCCTCAAAACATTCTACTACTGCAAAGAAGCAAAGCAGGAAAAAAAATCAGAAATGATACCTGGATATAGGCTTTTACTAACAATTGTGGGTCATGTCTCTTGCCAGCTGATCATCCACATGGCCACCTGACTAATGCATAGCCTAACGTAGGAAGACTCCATGTTTTTCTAACAGCCAAAGCCAGCGGTCCAAAAGAGCCACAGAGCACACATGGTACTTGGGAAGGGAAGAGCTTTGCGTGGCCCCTCTAAAAGACAGGGACAAAATCTACTCCCTCTCTTCCCTCTCCCCAAGCATTTTGCTTTAATAAATTTTGCTAAGGTAGCTTCAAGGGAAGCATGTCTGTTCTCTCTCCTCTTCTTGAACTCCACACTCAAACTCACCCCTCTAATATTGTTTGCTTACCTGGCATTCCGATAAAAACCTCACCTCAGGTAAGGAGCTGCTCCACAGATCTCTTACTAGTCACCACCTTTGAACAGTACATCTGCATTCACACCAGCATCAGGAGAGGATGCTTGAAGGACAAAAGGCTTCTACTCTGTCTGACTTCTTTCAGCCCAGGTCAGATAACAAATGCATTTCGTATCAGGCAGTGGTCGGGCTTGCAGCCGGTGCTGGAAAGGCAGCAGTTACAGAGACTGTTGCAAGCTGGTCTAATGCCTCAAATCTGTTCCACAGCTCTTGGTTACCTCAGATGCCAGATTCGTCTCTGCTGGGCTACAAGGGTGTCCTCTGTAGTCAACCGCATATATTCATACCAAGCAAGTGTTGGATCAGGGTCCCAAATATCCAGAATCCCCAATGTGCATTTAGGTTTAAATACAGGGAGGACACAGGACCTCATGGCTTTTGAACACTACTTGCTTTAGTTCCCGATATGTCTGGAAAACACAAGGTTGTTCAGGCTTGAAGAATGCTCCTTGCAATTGATGGCTGGACTATACTGAGAGTGTACCAGGTGTTTGATCTAATCAGGGCAGATAATTCCTGAAGGCTAGTGCCTTACTCTCCTAGAAACCAGAGGAAATAGTTATATAAAGAAGAGGCGGGAATCTGGCCCTTATGTTTAGTGTAAAAATTTAATTTTACTGTTGTTTTGTAGCTGTATAGTACCAACAATACTTCTCAGAAGAAGTAAAATACATCAGATTCTTGTTGGCATGGAAAAAAAAAAAGAATACCAGCTGTTCGATATTCAAACACAACAGTCACATATTTGCATTGACATGAATGAGAAAGGTTTCACAGTCATTTCAATGGGAGCTTGGATGAAAGAAACAGATCTAAAGGTTTCTTCTGCTGCTTTTTTTAACACTGCCTGCAAGGTACTTTTCTGCCGTCTCTTTTTTTTTCAGCTTATCAATATGTATTTCGGAGTTTTTTACTTTTATGTTTAACACATCTTTTTAAAAGGGAGCACGATCAGTTTCTAAGGATGCTACTTAGAGGTACGGTAGTACAAAAAGGCAGCCACAGACTGGGAGGAAAGCTTTCAAAAGCCCATGAGAAGTGACAGGGATGGAAAGCTGATCTTTCCACTGCAAGCTGATCCCTGGTTAAACCCAGCTGGTGTGTGCTGTAGCCTTTCACAGGCGCCAGATAGTGTTCTGGCCTAGGATAGCTCTCTATTACCAGCGCTGAAGACAAGCCCAACGTTGTATGGTATTACTGTCACGCATCAAAATGAGAACCCTGAATTCTGCTTTTCCCTTCAGAAAGCACTTGAGTTCATTTATCCCACCTTTTAATCAGGCACCACTTCTCTTTTGACTAAAGCTTAACCTACGGGAAAATCTGAGTACAAGCTGAGTAGAAGAATCCTACCTGACTTTAGTCAAAGAAGAGTGGTTTTATTCTTGATTTGAGGAAAGAGACAGTTTGATCTTAGTGATATTGTGCGATAACCTCCTCTCAAATTAGGACACTAAGAATTCTTCCAGTTTTGTTTCTGAGGGTCTTCAGTAGGTGGTTCAGGTTTGGAATATGATTAGCAATCTGTACAAAAACATGAAGCTAAGAATAAAAGAGGTAATTAGGGTTACATTCAGGTAAGCACGCCACTCTAAAATAGTAAGAATTCAAATAATTATACAGTTCAAGGATAATACATACTAGTGCCTCCCTTGAGAACCTTCGGTTCATCTCCTGGTCCTTATTTCTAATTAATCCTTGAATCCTTTTGTAAGTTAATACGATTAACAATAGAGATAAAACCTCTGCCGTGTTTAGTCAATTGGATTTGCAGAACTTGCTTTTCTTTCCTATGACCAGCAGGGGTCTGAGGAAACCCTGCCTCCCTCTTAAGCCTTAATTCTAGCATCAGCCAATGACACCTCCTTTTAACGGCACTGAGGGTACTAGAGAGGGAAAATCAGTTTGGTTCAATATTTCTTCACAAGACTACTACACAAACCAGCATGTTTCCCCCCGCCCTCCAACTTGCTATCTTCTCCATTGCACTGTGACTATCCAAAATGGATACTGCCAGTAAGTCCTCTACGGCATAGAGTACTCTTGCAAAAACTTAGCATTAGATTTATAACCAAAAATGAATACATAAAAATAATGTTTTCTCCACAAAAATGTAAAGAGAGAGGGGTTCCGTAGGGTGAGACTGCATTTGGCATAAGACATTGATTTCTCTTCTCCTCTCTTCTCACTCTTATTTTACTAGCCTGCTGCTGTTGCTAGCTTTTTCAGGTCTTTCCAGATGGTTGTGAATCAGAAGCACATAGATGCTGCTCTCCCTGCCTCTGGCGCTTTCCTTAAATGTTTGTTCACTTTCTGAGCTTCATCATAGCTACATATGTGATTGAGATTTTCCTTTTAATCACTCGCAAATATATAGTCAAGATCTGGTGTACTTTGCCTGATCGCAGATGAACTGTATAGGCAATATTGACTCCCCTGCTCCCTTTCGCCTCTCCTTTTTTAGTGTCTTCTCCTTCCATGCTCATTAGGTTGTCCAGTCCTTGGTTAACACACAAAGAGTCTCACCGGGGAATCTCAAAGGGCAACACTAACTGGCAACAGGTGCTCTAGTTTCCAATGTCCTATTGAGCTCAGCACCACAACTGAACTATTTTGGCTTTCCACCCACAATTTGATGTTCAAGGCTTCTTAGATCATGTCCTTCTCCTCTAGATAACTGCTTGCAGATAAGTATTTACCTTCAGTTGAATACCTCTCTTTCAACAAAGAGACAGAAAGATAAGCATCGATGGACTCTGCCTCTGCGAGACTCGTGTTTCCTGGTATCCTGGTCACATCCTGCAGGTGTCCTGGGAGTGCTCAAAGAGCCTGAAAGCCTTCACTCAGCAATAGATGTTATTATTTTCATTTCCGCAGAATCTCAAAAGGTTTCCAAATGGATGCTTTTGTTTTGCAGGCCTGTGGAGAGTCGATGTTATTTTTTTAGTTTGGAACAAAAAAACCCCAGTAAAATGTACTTAGTAAAGAATTGGTTATGAAATATAAATACTGAAAATTGAGAAATAAAAGACCTATTTTAAAAGGGTTTTTGGTTAAGTCTATGTATCCCCTCTGGCCTCTGTCACTGTTTGTCCATGCTTTCTGTGGTTTCTTTCTCTATTTTCAAAAACAACTGTAGTGAGGTGAGGGACTTACGAGGTAAAACCCTTAATCTGTGTGGTTATACATTCAAAATGTGTGACTGCAGAGCAGAAGCCTGAAATGAAAGGGCTTATTAATAACATTTTTTATTCATACAGTGGTAAGAAAAGGTTTCATTTGTTCATCCCTTGATCGTCTTTTTCGTTTCAATTACCTCTTCTAAAAGGAAGTTTAATGTCGTCTCTGGATTCCAGAGAAAAAGAAAACAAGACAAAGCATTTTCAACTTCGGGTAGGTTTTCCCGTGACTTTCCCCCCATCATTTTATCTGTTTGTTAATAAAGCCCCTGATATCTACTAACCTGAATTGAGAAAAGTTAATTTTTGTTGGGGCCAATGGGACTCATGCCTCCTACCCTCAGTGCCAATCCCCTACATTGGCCGCCTAATACCAGGAGCTCCCCCCAGCCTGGGACCTCAGAGGGACCTTGCACCTGGGCTCTCCGAGCAGGAGAAGCCACACATTCTGGTGCTCTCCTGGAGTCAGGGTCCTACTCTCAAGCATGCCCTGCTGCAGAGCTTGCACCAGCTGCAGTGTTGTGCCACAGCTGCCTTCACTGCACCATCCAAGTGGCGGTGGTGCAGCAGAAGGGCACATGGGAGCTTGGTGTGAGGTTGTGGGACAGACCTGATCCTACTCTAGTGTGTCCTTCTCCTCCATTCTCCTGTGTTGTACTGCTCCTCCTCCTTCTGCCTCTGCCCATGGTTTATAATCCTAAATCCCCAGCAGCATTCCCTGTAGCATTCTCCAAGATCTCACGCTCCCACAATACTGATTGCGCTTCATCTTCTTCTGGGCCAGGGCAAAACAGCCCAGGTTTCATGAGTCTGTCACAAGGACATGAGGTCTTCTAAGCTGAGTCAAGCCTAAATTGAAATAGGAATGCAACCTCCTACCAGAATATAGCAAAAAAGCATCAAAGAAAGAAACATGTCCCACCTACACAAGTCTTCTTTCCAATCAGCCTGTGTGCAGGATTGCCCTATTGATACGGTTTAGAAGGATGTAAAAATCTTTGCAGTGATGCAAAGCCATGCACTTCAGGACCCACTGAGAACATATGGTTCTCCAAAATCTAAAATAAATGATTATCAAATCTTTCCATGATTCTTGGGCCTTGGCTGGTGCCAGGAAGGAGACTTGAGTAGAAAGAGAGGAATGTCTCCAGATAATCTTGTAGGGATGGTAAATGATCCTTAACCCATCATTTCAAACTGAACGTGCAGCCCAGGGCAGAACTTTCTGGCTGTATACAAAGAAAAGCTTCTCCTTTAACTGTAACATTAGAGCAGATCATCAACATTAATTAATTTATCTTTGCAGTATTTATTGTCTAGCTTTACTGTTTGTATGGAAGTGACATTAATACCAGTTTACACACATATTACAGGGGATCATCTATATTTCAGCTTGGGGACAATGTTTCTAGTAGTTGGGTTTGTTGGATGCTGATTAACACTAGCCCCCAGGACAAAACACTTTTTAAACAAACAGACAAACAAACAGACAAGTAAATAATATGATGTTTGACTAGTGTAAGAGGAAGTGTCACTATTTTTTATAAATCAGAATTATTGGTAAAATAATTATCGAACAGAAGCTTCTTAAATGTACTTTCTGGAAAGCAAACATAAAAGACAAAAAAATAGGCAGCTAGAAACATGTAAAAAGCAGCAATCATTCAGGTGGTGCTGTAAACTCTCCAAAGACAATTAAACTTTCCTTTATCAAAGGGCTGTAAATGATCTCCCGACTGACTGGGATCTGTCAAGATACTTTTGAGGAACTCTGCACTAGGAAAATAAATGCTTTTTGGCTCTGCAAAGTATATTATTTCCTGGTTCCTACATACCAATTGGAGGAATAATCCATTTAGAGAAGAGCCGTATGCAGTCGCATGTTTTCAGTACGTCTCAGCATCTTGCTGCTCTTGAGCCAAAGCACAACTTTGTACACTTGGCTGGCTTGCCAAGGTTGCAGTTTCTCAGCTCTCCCAGAAATCTGGCTCACCAGTCATTAAAAAGTCTTGAGGGTCAGCATGATGGGGGAGAAAAAAAGGGCAGAAACCCAGCTGATTTGAGAGGGGTTATTCTATTTCCTCTTTGGTTATGCTTTGTCAAGTTGCTAAGAGGGTCTGTTTGGCAGAGCTTTTGATAACTGCCTCCTTAACACAGACAGTCTAGCTTTTCTTGGCTATGGACTCTTTGCAGTAGAGTTGGCACCCTGAAGTAGGGAAATGAGTGCTTAAGCAGCTATTTTTATGGCTCTGTAATTCTATGTCACTTTTTTTTTTCTGTGATTTTTCTGAAGTCTGATACTTTAACAAGTAACCCACCTCCTCCTTGCAAGTCAGAGAGCTATTATATTTTAACAAAGCCTGATGATTGCTGCCAGCCTTCTATTTAGCGGCTGTTTCAAGTAATTATCACAGTCAACTGCTATTGATAGCTTATAACACTGTGTGTAAAGAAAGATATAGCTGCACATTGAGCAGGTCTATGTCACTGCATACTCTCGCTGCAGTTTTACTTAATGCTCCCTTGCTCCCTAGTCCAGTGTGCTGTTAGAAGCCCCGATTTAACCTTCTGTTCTAATTCAGATCCGACGTACCCAGGAGAAGAAAGAATACCCTCCCTGTCACCAAACCGTGGGCTCAGCTGGGCTAGACCACCTTCAGCCTGTCCTTCTGTGTACAGACAAAGTGGGCAAACACAAGGATGGCAATACCGCAGAAAAGAGTGCCATCGTCCCTTGCCTCGGTTGCTCGTTTCCAACCTTTCCCATATGTTGGTACAAGTGCTCAACATGCCACATAGAAACATGGATCAGTGAATGAATCTGGTTTAAAACTGCTCCAATATAAAGAGAAAAAAACTAGTTTTAACCTGGATAGGTTTTCTCACTTTACCTTCAATATGACTGCATTGGGGAAAATTTCACCCAGGCTATTGTTAATGAGCACCGTCTGAACAGAATAATTGATGCATACACAATTTCTGTGCTTAAAAGTGCCTTTTCATTTTGGCAACAATCTTGTTTGAGTACTACTTACAAAAGATCTGGTCTTGTGGTTAAGTGCCAGCAGGAATGAAAACTAAACCGTTAGAGTAGAAGTTGCCTCAAGAAGCCAATCAGAGCATGATAATATCATAAAAAAATCCCTGCACTTTCTTGTATCCTGACATTGTGTGTCATTGGAGTTCTGTGTTCACTTTGCTTTGAGGAAGCAGAGATAAATGACACTGAAACACCAAATTAATTGCTTTGCAGCCAACAGTCCCTCTGCCAGAGGTATTGGATTACTCATTAGCTGACCATCATTTCTAAAAGACTTTGCTTTCTAAATTACATTCAATTAATTGCAATTATCCTCAATTTGATCCTAAGACCCCACTCCTCAAGACATTATCCAATATATGAAAAGAAGTTTTGACATTAATCTCCCTGCATTTTTTTTTTTAATACAGTATTCCTGCATAATCCAAGCAAGAGTGTGTCATTATACTAATCTCAGACACAAAAATCTAAATCTATATAGAATGAGTAAGTAAACTTAGTGTGTCTCATTACCACACACAAACCTTTCTGCAACTGTGTTTTACACTTGGGCAGTTAAAATGGCAACCTTTTTGACAGGGAAAGAAAACAGTTTAAATAGTAATCAAAGCATTTGACATAATTAACGTAGTTTGAACTTCTTGGCAAGATCATTAAAAATGGAATTAGCTGTTGAGTGATAGTACAAATGTGGCACTCTAAAGGGCTTCACATTTCTGGAGCTTATCTCATGCTCCACTGAAACTCATTAATGTATCTATAGTGAAAGCTGTGATTTTAGAGAAACTGAAATTAAGATTTTGCATGCCTATTTACATGCAGATTATTGCAAAGAAATTGAATTACCAGTGGTTCCAAGAAATTCAATTTGGCCAGGTGTTCATGTGCAAGTTAAGTAACTATACCTGTGGTGTGTTCTGTACAAAACCAAGGCAGTTTTATATCAGAGATTTTCCAGACAACTCAGATTATTACCTCTAATTCCAGGGTAAGGATTAAGAACCTGTAATAAAGCTTGGTGGCTAAAAATCAGGCACAACAATATTTACATTTTAAACACCAGATTCGCACAACCTGTCTGTACACTGTATGGGGGACTAGAAACTTCAAACTAAACAAAATGGAATCTTCTCTTGTTGTGGCACTACGCACCGGCAGCGAAGAAGGATGTGCCCTTTGGAGCCTGCTCCTGAAGCACAGCCTGTAGTTTTCTTCCTCAAAAGCCATTCAGGGCTCTGTCTTTCTATCCTTTAAAGGCCTGGTAAAAGGAAAAATATGAATTAGGTAACAGTGGTGGTGATGGCAGTGACATATATTATTCACTTTGCATTTAATATAAAATACAGAAACATCCTACAGGGTAAGCACTGGTACCCCACAACTCTCCCCTTTTACTGTTGTCCCATGTTTCTCACCTCTAGCATTACGTTCCTCTTTTTCATGCCTTTCTCCCCACCTCTCTCTCACCCCCAGTAAATTTTCTTGATTTCTCTTTTTCACAGTAAAATCACTTCAACATGACAGACGTAGGGTACCTCTGACTCCCACATGGTATTTAGGACACCTTCCTTGAAGGTGGCAAATGTAGTTTTGAACCTCTTCTGACTGAGGAGTGAGTCAAAGCCGATTTCCCAATTCCATCCATGAGGCACTGCCTTCTCACCTTTGAAATTAAGCTGCATTTTGCCTTTTGGGGGACCCCAGTACACTTGGTATATGCTAGATTAGTTATGAGAATGTCTCTCGGTCAGAGCCACTGAGGATGCTGAGGGGAAGCTTAGAGTTTCCCCATAGATATCCCTATTTTCCTTCCACCTCTCAGAGACCTTTCCATACCAAGGATCACACAACGCTGCTGCCCTTTGACAAAACCAGTAGTTCACGAATCAGTTTTAATTAGCACTTTGTAGGACGACAAGTCATCTGTAAGGATAGGGAACCTATTGCCAAAGGCAATAATGACAGGCAGCTCTTTTTTCTAAGCAGTCTACAACCAAATGGCAGTAGAAATGAAGTGGTATTGCCTGTTGCCTTTCACAGCGGAGCAAATGGAGACACGGATAAATGAAATAACTTGAGTACACTCACACAGGAAATACAAGATGGAACTGGAAAATGAAGCCAATGTTGAAGTCCCTGGTGGTGCCTTAAACCCTAGCCCTTGCCTTACCTGTTGGACTGACTGCTCAGAAAATCTTCCTTTAATTTTTCTGAGGCAAAGAGTGTAAAAACCAGGGTAGGCACAGAGTGGTTCCGCCTCTAAAATCCCCTCCCAGTTTCAGGCATAGTTGTGGTACCAAAAGAACAGACCAAGGTATGACCTGTAACACAGGATTCAGATTCTAGTTTCTCCCTATTTCAGGAGTAGGAAAGTTATTCAGGACTAGACTTCACCTGACTAAGATGGCCCGGTCTGGGTGGCTGGTGCGCTGAGGGGGAGCAGCATACTCAGTTCTGCCTGCGCTCTGTCCCACCCTCCTGGGAAAGGACATGAAATAGTGGCCCTGTGAGTCTCTCTCTCTCCTCTGCACTGGCACTTGCCATTGTCATTAGTAATAAATCTACTGGAAATACTACTTGCACTATGACACCTTTCCCTTCTTTTCCTTGTGCTTCAGTTTTCCCATTTCTTTGGAGCACAGAGGAGGCCTGAGAGTGATGGTGACATATATGAAATTATGTAAACTTTGTAGTCTCTAACAAGAATTTATACACACGCAGAGACACATATATATGTTCTTAATATCAAAGTGTTTTTATTTATTCCACTTCATATTTCATTGGCACCCTACAGTTTTCTAAATCTATTCTCAAATATTTTTTGACTAGGTCTCTGAACATCCCCTTAAATTCAAATGTCAGTGTATTTGTCCAGGCCTACTTGCAGAACCAGCCAGCTGAGAAATGGAGCATGAATTCATTAGCAAATCATGCCCACCAGAACTGACCTTACAACCTGCATGAATCAAAAAGAAAGAATTAGCTTGGCTGGCTTCATCTGTGAAAAAATGGAGGCTAACCAGCACAGTCAGAGGGCCAGATTCACAAAGAACAAAAAGTTATTACCAATCTTGTAGCATCAACTCAAAAACAACGGAAAGAAAAAATATAGAAATAAGTCTCTGAGACTATTCCAGTAAATGTGACGGTCGCTCGCTAGCTTTTTAAAAAAAATGCACAGGTAGCCTTTATCAGTGTGGAACTAGAGAGTCACTTAATGACAGCCTACACATTTTCACTCTAGGGAAGAAAGCATTTTACAGCATAGAAGAAATTGCTGTAGTGACCCAGGGGAGCTGCCAGTGTTGCTTGGATGAGGGCAATTAACCAAAACAATATTGTTAATTTTGCCACAGGTTTTAAATGATCTAGAAAGCAGAATACACATTTTGTCCTAATAGACTCAACCTAGGCTCTGCAACAGAAGGGAATTTCAGTAAAATCCTGCAGCAGCCAGGGCTGTGAATGAGAAACCAATACACCTGCAGGAATAGATATGCAGGGATCTTAACAACGCAGTTGAACTCCTGTTAGCTGGGTTCAGAAGGGAACAGCCTGGACAAGCTCTGACCAGCACTGTGATGTGCCCTGGCCGGCACCTCTGTCACCACTCGAACGGCAGAGAGCCGGCAACAGCAGTTATCACCTGCACACAGCGCCTTTCCTCCCTGGAAGGGTCTCCTGACATACACATCTGCATCACAACAGGCGCTGCCCTAAGCAAATATTAGCTCCGCACCACAGATAAGGAAGCAGAGGTCCATGTCTTGTCCCTGCTTACACAACAAGCCACTGGTACAACTAGTCTCCAACTACAGTCCCTGCTGAATGTTGATGCTCACAGAACTGCACTATGAACAATGCGAGAAATTAGCAGCTTTGTGAGCCCCTCAGCCTCAGAAGTGGTGACGCAGGACAACAACCCACAGCTGCCTGCAGTGAAAAGGCCCATAACATCCTGGCTGGTGGGACTCCAACCTGTGCTGCAGTGGCTGCGGCATACACACATCCTAGCCGGTTACGTTATAACGGTAGTCTTTTAGGCAAATACTTGTGCCCAGGAATTGCTGCCTGCCACTGCCGTGTGCCAATGGAGGACAAGGCTGTGATGGATGGACAGGCCCCACGTGAGGGCATGCCAGCCAGCCAGCACACTGCAGAGCTACAGCAGCAAAACGCCACTTGCAGAGAGCCATGTTTCTTTGTCAGGAGCATTTCTTCTTTTCTCCTCTTTAACTAGATGACAGGGACCAATTAAAGTAATGAGCCTCACGAAGTATTTCCCTTGGCTAACAGCAGCCTGTATTAATGTTTGCAGAAGTGCAGCATTTGGGCCATAAGCTTTCTTGTTAGATGTTAATACTTTGCAAGATGCTTTAACATCCTGTAAAGTTCTCCATCTATTAGACTAGTGCCTTTGTCGGGCATAATGACCCCTCTCCTGTCTCCCATGGTTGATTGTACCCCAGTGCCCCTGTGGATGTGAGCACCCACGAAGCACAGATGTTGCTGCCCGAGGCCCAGCTTCTCCTAGAAGAGTCACAGAGGTATGAATCCCAGCCAGGCAGCTTCTCTTCTGTGAACAGAGCCTAATTTTGCAATTGTCTCATTTAATGTTCTTGTTTGCGGAGTGGGTTTTTGTGGTAGGGGGAGGCTTAAGATAAAATATATAATCCCTTCAAGTTTGACTTTCTCAACCTGCTAAATCAGTTTTGGAAAGAAAGCCACAGTTTTAATTTTTTGAGATAGCTTGTTTTCATAACTGTTGTAATAAATGATTATGAAGAAAATTTCTCTGTTGAACTTGACAAGCTTCTGGTTACCAAAAAAAAAAAAAAAAGGTAACTGTTGACTTTGGCTTGGATTCTTACAGCTTGTTCTAATTACCACTCTTATTATATTCTTGTAAAATGCCAGACTTTCAAATGTGTTGTAAATGCAAACAGTGAAAAGAAATTGAACGTGGAGATAGTGCCAAAACAAACAAAGAGAGTTTATTAACTTCTTCAGTTCCTGTTTCAGCGCTCAATCAAGCAGGTGTCATGTCACAGTGGATGCAGACCCTGGAATTTGTATCCAGATCTGAATCCACTTGCCTTCCAAAGCAGGGCCTTTCCAGACCTGTGGCTGCCCTTCAAGTGTGTTGTGGAAACTAAAATTAAGGTACTGTTCCACATTCTAGACTCAGTTTTTATAAATTGTGGGCAATTTTTTCAAATTTTGGTGCCCAATGTTAAACCCTTGGGGTGATAAATGAGCATCACTGAGGTTGGAGGACTGTAACAGAATAGCTATCTCAGGCTCTGATTGTAGACTTGTGCTATTACTTTCCTGTATGACTTGGGCCTCTACTTTATTGTTACAATGTACTCTGGTTAGCATCATTGCCAGTGGAAACTGCCTGGACCTCTTGGTGGGAAGTCAGTACAACAACAACCCAAGGCTCCCTTTCTACCACCAGCTCCTGTTTGAGGACCACACGAGAACCAGGATGGAAAAAGGAGGAGACGTATATGAGGAGCACTGCATTTAGGTGGAAGGAAAGGACAGGGCACTTTAAGCATAGTTCAGCACCATGTGCAAGAAAACCAAGCTAAAAAGAGGCAAGAGCTCAGAGTACTCCCAAACACAGGCACACCTGCAAACTTCCAAAATGTCAAAATCAGGCTATTGCTCTTTTGATGAGGTTTGTAGCTTGTGCTATATTTCAACAGCTAAGCGTCCAGAATTGAGGTACTTCTTCAGAGAAGGAACTATTATTTCTCTTTGGAAGAAAATAGTTGGCTGAAACCAGGATTCAGAAGAATCTAAGGATGCAAAACCAATGTGAACACGGCTACATCACTTTGGCAAATTCAAGAGCTGTACCAACCACTCCAGCTTTTCATCCTACCTTAAGGTGCATAAATATTCCTCTGTTAATCATCACCATCCCTCCTTATTTCACTACTCCTCAGTTTTAGACAGAGACTGCTAAGCACCTTGAGAGGTTGCTGCTGGTAAAACATTACCCTGGAATGGTGCCCAGTCCTCCTCCACCTAGGAAAAAAAGGGACTTAGGATTCATATATGAAGTGTCAGTGCTTGATCAAATAGACTTCCCTGACCAAGGGAAGTCAATAACAACATCCAAAACAGAGAACTGGAGTCCTAGCAAGCCAGACGACCTGCACATCTGAAAATGACATGTCAATATCACAGTGAAACCTTGCACTTCTATATCACTTCACCTCCAAAGACGCCAGACCATATGAAGTTATTTATCTGCACCAGGTCATCTTGGCATTATTATCCCTGTTTTAAAGAGTAAGATATTTACGAAGATCCTGGACCTGTAAGGAGTTGCCCAGATGACACTACCCTGACACCAATGGCAAGAGCGTATGTCATGTTGCAGGACAATTCCCTAACTGATAATGCCAAGACAGAGGGCAGTGCCCAGAATACAAATTTTAACTCCAGAAAGCAGCTCCATTCAGGAAAGCAATTAGACATGTCCTTAAATTTAAGCATGTGCTTTTCTGTTCCTGGAACAGAATACAAGGCTCCTGATTACCAGTCTTTTCCTCAAAGCATTATTCTTGTCATTAAGAATAATGTTGCTAAAAACTTGAAGGAAATAGTTCTTTCAGATCAATCTAAAGGGCAATTTCATCTTGGATTCTGCTGTTGCTATTGAAGTCAGTGAGAGTTTTGCCATTCATTTCAATATGATAAGGATCAAGCTCTTAATGCACACACTGACTTTTAATTGACTAAGGTAAAAGAATTAGTCTATTGTTTGCTTTGCACTCACCTGAGATTTTTTGCAAAACAAGGCATTTCATGTTACTTTATTGACTGCCAGGTGTTCTGAACAGTCTGTGCTTTTTGATCTTGAAGCTAAATATAATGCCAATTACAAAAAACCTCTACAAAGACATTTGCCAGGTTTAAGATTCCTTTGAACAGTCATTTGGTAACAGTTGCAAGTTGCTTGCAACACTCTGAAACCAGCTATAGGCAATGATTGCTTTTACTGAAGAAAATAAAATGGCCACAATTATATTAAATTGCACTCTCTTATACTTGGAACTTGAAATTGGAATTGTGTCGAAAGGAACAGATAGTGCACAGATGCTAATTTAATATACACTAATACTTGAAATTAAAAGCCACAAATTACACCAGTCATCTTTACTTACATAAGTAAGTATTGGTCACTTAATCATTTTTTAATGATCATACCAAGGCAAGACAGCTACATGGCAAACATTATATTATTGCCATAGGCCTGTCCAAATCCTGATTAAGGTAAACTAACGATATTCCACCAAGTTAAATTCCCCCTGTGTTTTGATCCGGTGTGCGGTTTTGTTCACTTCAGCTTATGTGCTGTTATGGTATGTTGCTAAGCATTATTAAAGACTTTGAGAAGCTGTCCTCGCATCGTCATAGCAGGTGATGTCCTCCTTAGTGTAAAATAACACCACATTTCCGCTGTCTAGGGAGCTACACTGAATAGCTTCAGGCTGAAAATTTGAGCCACTGGGTTTAGTTATACAAAAACTTAATTAGTATAATGTAATAACAAGAAGAGTAAACAAATGACAAAAAAAAAAAAGAAAAAGAAACCATGTTTTCATAGTAACTTGTGCTCAACCTCACTGCAAAGCAGATACATTTCTGAAATATTTAGGAAGGTAAACATTAAGATCCTGATTGTAATGCCAGTGTTTGGGGTTTAGTCATGCTAGTCATATTAGAAATCACAATTTTAGTAGTAACTTGCTGGAGAAACCTTTTACAAACAAAAATGTTATACATGATATATATTTGAGCTGAAGGATGGAGCAATTTTGAAGCAAGCTTACACAAGGCTCCACAGCTCTGCAGGACACGAAGCGCTTTCCGCACAACCTGAGGGGATGCTAAAGGCACTGATCACCCTGCAGGTATATTCCAGATTAGAGCATCATATAACAGTTTACAGGAGTCTTTATTTCAAGTAAATCATGGTCCCACAATCCAGTCTAATCTTTTCCACAACCTGTGTATCTCTACACACACACACGCTTGCATACACCAGTCAGCAAATTAAGTCCCGGACCTACAGGGTTTATCCTCCTGTGCTGCAGAAGGCATTACATGGCCATTGTATATGATACAAGCCAGACTTTTCTGATTATATGCCCACCCTGCTTAATTTAGCTCTTTCAAAGATTAATTTCTTCAAAAATATGCACTTCCTAGCACATTCCTATTAAAAAAAAAAAAAGAAAAGAAACTTCGTTAGAAACAGTTATGTTTGAAACTGTGGTAGCAGACACTAGAGAGCAACAAGTAAACCCCCTCAATCTCTGAATAAGATGCAATAGAGTCTGCATATTAAGAGAGGATTCTCCACTGTTTTCTCATACAGTTGCCTAATACCCTGCCCTGCTTAATTCTCCTTCTATGCTACTCTTACTCTCAATGGGGAGAAAGAAGCAACAGAAGAGTAAGTCAACCTTGCCTGCTTTAGAAATTTGTGCCAGGGAGAAAGGATCAATTGATTTTTAAAGGTGCTTTGCTCTCTCTACTGGTCACAGAGGGAGCTGAAATAACTTGGACTGGACAACCAACTTTTACTAAGTTTGTAAGGGAAGAGCTCATCCCTGAAAGACTTACTAAGATCATCACTGTTTAGATGAGCTCAAGTTTCTTCAAAGAGGCAGTAGATAGATACACTACATGCAAATCCACACAGTTAGTACCATCCCTCAACTCTGCTTTCTCTCTTTGTGTCTTTGCTTGGGGAGGGAAGTCCAGGAAGATTTCTTGGTCAAGATCACATTTCAGTATTTCAGCCATGAGGCTGGGTTCTTCAGAAGATTAGAAGGTTAAAAAGAGCCTGTTGGCATTGTTTCCTAAGGAAAAGATGCATAAATGAACAAATTTCTCCTCAGTACATGTTCACACCTTAAAATAAGACTTGTTGGAAGGTTTTGCCTGCATAATACATACACTGTGCTATGAAAGGTGATAGCTGGTTCCCTTTCAACGTTTTTTTTGAGGGGGGAAAGGGAGGGAGCCTTCAGAATACATTGGTCATGCAACTCCAATTAAGTTATTTTCTCATTATTCTCTTTGCTTTATAACTCACTGGTTTGTGATATACACATCTAGCCACCACTTGGAAGGACCAAATATTATGTGAGTTCATCCTCTCAAGGATGCAATGGCTTGTATAACCCTGTTCCTCTGATTTCCTACAGAATCCCTCAAATCCCCCTCTTCAAAGGTATCATTTGCTATTGATCTCTGCTGCAGCAGAAAGCATATCCTAACACATACACTCAAAGAAAAGCTGAAAATTAGAGCAGCTGGAAAGCAAGAATCCCCTTTTGCAAAACAGGCTGAGATTTTACAGTTTGAACTTGTTCTGTACCCAGTAAAAGAAAGACAGGAGAAATCATCCCACCAGCCAGTGTTTACAAACTGCATCTGAGATGCACAAGAGCCAACCTGAAGTCTCGAGCTGGCCTGCCCACAGCAGCTTTCTGAACCTGTCTCTTGCATGCTGGCTGGAAGCTCTGACTCCCACACTATGGATTCAACCGCTCTCAATGCCTCTCATTACAACTTTTCCACTTCATATAAAAAATTAACTACTTCTTGCCCCAGAAACAGGATCATGCAATGCTTGGATTTCGTCTTTGATCTCCCATATCCCAGGTAAGAGGCTGAATCATCTAGTTGTGTTTTGTGCAAACTCCAGAAGAGTTTAAGAGAAAGGCTGACTACAAACTGCTGGATGAAGACACTATTTGGCATTAGAAAGGTGCAGGTAGAAAACAGTCTTCTAGTTTAGGATTTTAATGCCAGTTTCCTATATTTCAGAACCTAACCAGTGGAGTCCTAGTAATGTTAGAGCGAGTCCATATCTCTACCTAAGCATCCAGGACCCCACTGAAAAGTGTCCTGTTTTGCTGAATCAGTGTTTTTCAATGAGTGTTCAAAGGTTGAAGAGAACACGATGCCAAAATTTTGTGAGCCACCATGCTTCAGTTTTGAGTAGACTCCTCTGGCTAATTTTATATTTATATATAATTGCCTAGAGCAGTGCGGTACTAGTTTAATGGCATGTGGTAAAAATGACATCAGCCCCGGGATTCACACATAAGTCACCCTCCCTTGTCCAGTCTTAAGCAAATGGTTTGAGGGAGCCCAGACATTGGGAAAGGAGCTATGCGGTCTATGCATACATCCCAAGACAGAAAGAGAAGAGAAACAATTATCATCTGCTGCTGCAGTCTGTTTCGGAAGGAATTTCTTGAGCTGAGGTGGGCTGAAGCCAGACAAGGACAGGAAAGAATACCCATAGTAACTTCAAATCCTGACAAAGTGCCTTGGGGAACTTTTGTACCTTGATGAGAAGCATGCATTTTAGAAGGCTTTGCGTTTGTTGTTTGTCTTGTTCAAGATCCCTTTGGATTCTGGTGGCTGCGGTTTTATTAAAAACTACCCCTATTGTTGTGAGGGCTCCTGAGCTGATGGCCTCGGGTTGAATGCATGCCTTTACAAGTGGCTTGAAATCACTCACTGTCACACTGACTCTTCTGTTTCATTTTCTGCTTACTGAGCACAGAGCGGAGATGGATGCTTTCACTGGGTCTGTCACCTGCAAAGCCTTGGAGGGAGTGCCCAGAAATAAACATGGTGATTTTTCTTTCTTCCCTAGCGATCCCAGTGGAAGGCAACTTTTTCTTAATACTCCTAGAATATTCTATGGTTAAAGAGATCACCTCACCTATCTTTTTGCACATTAACCCCACATTCACGCTTTCTGCCAACCCACAGTATGGTGATGACTCTTTCACTTGAAGGTAGCCAGAAGAACATTGTGCCACTTCTCAGGTGACTCTGGCATTTGCCCCGCACTGTGCTTACAGAAGAGTTCACATCCATCCCTCTGACAACGGGAACAGGCTCTCACTCTGCATTTACCTTTGCATTAGACTTCCCAGTTCCTCAATTCGTTATCTCACTTTTTTCTTCACTTAATATTTTTTCCTTCAAATTTGTGTGATGCCAGTGATAAAAGCTGGCTCCTCTTTTCTTCCTCCCCATGACATCCTCACGGTGAATGACCCTGGAGTTGTGCAACTCTCAGAGCACATACCTGTCAGGTGCCCCTCTGAAACCAAGAAAAGGCAAGAAACTTCTCTAGTAGATTTTCATCAGATAGTGTTTTTCAAAGCGAACAGAGAATAGCAATTTTGATTTTGTCTGGGTATGTAGAGTTAAAGATCTGGAGCTCTATAAAGAAAAGAAAAGTGAGAGCCCTTCATAGACCCCAGAGATGGAAAGAAATGGAAGAACAGAGATGACTGCTCTGAGAAATCACTGGGTGAATAACCCAGTGCTCTGGATAAGGCCAGGTCATAAAAGAGCCACTCTTTATGCTGACATGCTCCTTACCGAGAGGTACACCAGAGTCCTTGGTACTGAATCCGTGGTACCAGGCGTGGTGCTAGCTCTATGTTGTGCCCTCACTGCAGAGCAGTGAACTACAAAGTCGTGTTGATTTCCTGAAGCATAAAGCGCATCCAGAAGGGGCAAGTTCCTGCCAGGATTAGAACTGTTCCCTCCATAACACTTTCTGAATAATTTTTGTTAATTTCTTGTTTTACAAATTTGCATGGACCATGAGATCAGAACTCCAGGATAGGTCAAATTTTTCCAAACCGTGTGACCAAAAAAGCCCTCTTCACTTCTGACCTTAACAAAAAGAATGTAGCTTACTTTCTATTTTGTTGTTCTTTTTCTTCTTCTGTATACCATCTCCTTGTGTGGCAGTCGCTACTGATTGTGATGCAGGGTTTGTTGGTTTAGGATTTTCTTTTTGGTGATGTATGATTTTTTATTAAGATAAGAAACAAGAAGTACTTTCACATTAATCATCAGGTAGCTTCCCAGTCTCTTCCCATCTGAGCGGCAATTTAGAAACAAAAACCTAAAAATCTTATGTCCATTCACAGGAACTTCCAGGTCCCTAGATATTTTAGCACCCTTTCTCAGGCTGGCCTGAGTCATAGTAACTGCATAATTGATCATCTCTAACAGCTAAGGTTTTGACCTTTTTTCATAAAACAAAGAGTTCATCTTCCAGTTTACCAAGCAAAAAAACCACCAAATTTAAGTAAAAAATTAAGCAATTGGATAATATCTCGCAATATTTTTTTCTTTGGTAGAGGAAAAATTATCTCAAAACTAGTCTCAAAGAGCATCAGGGACCAATGGAAATGCTCATATTTTTAGATTTAAGAAAGCATCTTTACTGAAGTTCTAGAAACCTTGAGAGAAGAGCGGTGATTGGTATGCAGACAGAGGAATGAACATCATAGATCATAGATTCGTTTAGGTTGGAAAAGACCTATAAGATCATTGAGTCCAACTGTAAACCTAGCACTGGCAAATCCACCACTAAATTATGTCCATAAGTGCCACATCCACACATGTTTTAAATACCTCCAGGGACGGTGACACAACCACGTCCCTGGGCAGCCTGTTCCAATGCTTGACAACGTTTTCAGTGAAGGAATTTTTCCTAATATCCAGTCTAAACCTCCCCTGGCAGAACTTGAGGCTGTTTCCTCTTGTCCTATCACCTGTTACTTGGGAGAAGAGATCGACCCCCAACTTGCTACACCCTCCTTTCAGGTAGTTGTACAGCGATAAGTTCTCCCCTCACCCTCCTTTTCTCCAGGCTAAACAACCCCAGTTCCCTCAGCTGCTCCTCATAAGACTTGTTCTCTAGATCCTTCACCAGCTTTGTTACTCTTCTGTGGACGTGCTCCAGCACCTCATTGTTTTTCTTGTACTGAGAGGCCCAAACAGTATTTGAGATGCAGCCTCACCAGTGCCGAGTACAGGGGGACAATCCCTTCCCTACTCCTGCTGGCCACAGAATGAAGCCCAAAGTTATGTTCACTACAACTACAAAGTGGGAAAAAGATAGGAGAGAGTGAAAAGCTGTTGCAGGAGATGCCTTTTAGGGCACTTGATGCATATGGCAAGAGATTGTTCAAGTGGTGACCATTCAGAAATCAAACTCATCATCAAGGTACTTTAGTTTCAATATTTTGGCTTCTATGTAGTCACCCTGTCCCATCTTCTTGTTTCAGTGTCAAAAAAAAGGAGCTCCAGATTCAGTTCATACTGTAGCTCTACTGCAGCTGTGGAAGAGCAACCAGAGTTTAGACTCCTTCATGCATCATTGACAAAGTTATCAGCTGAGTCCTCAGCTGCAGATTCTTTATTGGTGGTGATAATGTGAGAAGCAGAAGGGAACACAGCTTGACTTGCAGGGCCCAGGCTGAATTCACATTTAGAAAAATAATCCCTTTACTCATAAACTGAGCAAATCTGATAATGAGTCATCAATAGAAAACAAATGGGGAATCCCTGCAATCGGCCATAAGGGGGTCCATCTGACTCCACAGAATCTTCAGTAAGGAGTAAAGTGATGAAGGGAGAGTTCAGTGGGATCAAATTCAGTGGGATTGTACAGCAGGTATACGCTTTCTGTACAGAAAAATCTTTTAGAAAACTGTGGAAAAATCATCGATTATTAGTGTGCAGTTGGTATAAGGAAAGTAAACAGGAGACACAGCTGAGATGTAATACTGCCGTGCTACTTACCTCAAAAGGTCAGTAGTCAAGAATGGTGACTCTCTTCAAAGGGCGGAAGAGACATGGGAGCTTGACCACCTGATCTATGCATGGGGAATTTTTAAATGGGGAAAAAAGGATGAGTCCATCTGCAGGAAAGAGCATGTGTTTCCAAGAGTCTCGCAGAGAGAAAATCTGAAAAACAACAACAAAGAATTTTATTTAGCTACAAATATAAAACTACAAAAAATGTTGAATTTTGAGCCTTTCTAGTAGAAAAAGAGCTCTGCCAGCATCCATGGCTCAGATGCTCAAAGTCACAACTGAACAGGAAGCCTTAGGAAGTAGGGATGGAGGAGAAATTCTTAGGGGATCAGTCACTATTACAGAGCCAGGAGCTAGAAACCAGGAGTTCCACCTACAGCCTAGTCTCTTGGGTCTGACTCTCTGTAAGGCTCAGGAGGGGTCAAGAGTTTTGCTGTGGGAAGAGGAGTCAAACTTCAGGTGACAAACACATTTTCTGGTGCAAAATGGCATGTGCAGCCATAATCAGAAAAGGTGAGATTTTGATTCAGTTTTTCTTTGCTTTTCAGCTTAAGGATGGCAGTTTCAAATCCATAGTGCCATTTTACGACCTCTAACTTTTCTACCTGGAACAGAAAGTGCTACTGCACTATTGAGTCGAAGTTTGTTTAGCTGCTTCTCAGATTGCATCTCAATGTTGCTAGCAGCACTCCATCCTCAATGCCCTGTTGCAATGCTTGACATGAGAAGGCTCTGTGGAGACCTGGCAACTTCAATAGCACAGAAAAACTGTCTAAAACCTAGCTATAGTTACTTTCCAGATAAATACGATCCATCCAGTTACTGTGTTGTATTGGCTAACGTTTGAATGGGCAGAGCTCTGCATAGCAGAGAATTTCCATTATAAAGCTCTGTCCCATACTGTACGTTGTAGTTATAATCCCTATAGAATTAATTAATTAAAGCAGGAGGGGTACAAGTTAAATCCTATTTTGTCTTACTCTACTAAGATGTCATACCTGTGGACCCTTTCCCTCCTACATCCCAGGGCACCTGCATCAGGTTGAATGATGACCTCATGGTCCTCAGCGCTATGCAGGAGTCCCAGTTAACAATCCTAGGGATATATACTGGACCCTGTTCTCAGACGTCTGTAGTCATTATGGACAAATTGTTGCTCACTCTATAAAATACTATAAATCCTATATAATGACTTACAGTGTCTAAGAAACAGGACTCAGGAGTGCACACTCTAAAGTTGCAGTCCTGAGTAACTTCTGGTGTGTCTACATTAGTATTTTAGTTTGGGGCAAGGTGTACTTTTGAAGTGAAACTCCAGACCACCCCCACTTAGTATGTTTTGCTTCACATTGCAGAGCTGTCCTGGTGTGCACAAACTGAATCACCTGCAGAGGAAACTAAGTCAGGAGACATGCTCCAGGAACTCATCAAATGTGCTCCAGCTGCTGATCAGCATTCAGTTCCTGGGACGAGAGTAGAGCTACCACAAAATAATCCTCCCCGCTAGCCACACCTCTGAAAATGTGTGCTGTGCAGAGGTCATAGCATCAACCATTCATCTTTCTGAACCTGCTCCTGTTGGGCCACAATACTTGGTAATACAGGCACAATTGTTGTGCTCCCCGCTGTGCCCACGGGCATATCTGGAATGTAAATTTAAGGAGGACTGTGGCATGTCTCAAGGATAGCTGTCATCAAGGATGGGTGTCATACATGTCACCTCCTACTAGCAAGTAGGCAACAACCCTCTTCCCACAAGGTTTTAGGCAACAGCCAGAGTGGTAACAAAGCTCTTTATCTTTACTACTGTTCTTACCAAGGGCGCTGGTAGAGACCACAAACACGCTTTCATTTGCAGTACAAACACGCCAAGAACATTTACCTATACAATTTGCTCCTTATGCGTGCTCCAAATTTTTCCAGCCTTCCTTAAACCAATACAGACAGGAATTCCTCTCTGTTTTAGAGTGACTTCCTTACTGCAAGGCTAGGTCCATGGCAGAGTTTCGTGTTTTAAACTGGACATTTGGGGAAATGGAATCTATGCTTGTAGTTTTCTGTGTTTTGGGCAAGTCATACAAATTCTATGCATCCCTTTTTCAGCTCTTTAAATAAAGATAATCATTCTTCTAAATCTCTGCAAAGCAGCAGAAAGCTACTATAGCAATGTTCAAGTATACCAGTATCCCAAAGGTTTGCAGTTTGCCAATGAAAAAGTTAGCTCCACAGATTTTGGATTTTCCCATTGCTGTTTAAAAACTGCTTCAAAAAGATTACCTGGTAACAATAAATGCGTATTTTCAGGACTGAAAACTTTGTCCTGGCTGGAAGACAAAATTACAAAATTGTGCCAAAGTGAAAAATATTTTAGGCTCTTTAATAAAAGAATATTTTCAGTTTTCCCATGAACATTATGGAGAGGTACTTTTTTCTATTTAATCCCAAACAGTTTGCCCATTTCTCAGTCAGAACAGACACACGCAAGATCAATTCACATCTATGCAGGATCTTTATACCTACTGTGTTTAATTTCTCTGTCCAAAGCCACCATTTAAATAAATAAATAAAAACCTTTCTTCCTTCATCTGTGTTCCAAGCTACAACTGTTTTCATTAAAAACAGCAAAGGTTTTTCTGGGTAGGTTGCACTTTTAAACCTAGAAATTAATTGCTGATAGGCACTCCTGCTGTCAAGCCACCCTACATTTCCCTAGCTGAAGCCCAAATAATACAAAATCCATTCAGAGGCCATTATAAAGCCATGTTTTGAACTCCTGATTGGTGTATATTGTTTATCTTTTTCAGCTTTAACCAAGTCCTTTATCATTTTGAATGTTTCTCTAAGTCACCTTGAAATCTTCCCTTTCGCAGAGAAAAACCTGTCAACATTTGCTTTTCTTCTCTTCATTTCCCCTGAACAAATATTCCTCATTTATCTCTAACTGTCTTTCTCCAATCAGCCTCACAAAAAGTCACTCAGAAAGGTATAGCGCAGATGGTCCACAACAAGCTCTTTGTTAAAAGACTTTTTACTTCCTTCTCGGATTCTGAACCTTCCCAGAGCTATTTTGAAGGCTGGGGTTTTGTTGCTGCAGTATGGATATTTTATTTTTTTTAATTGTGTCATAAATTTTTAAGTAGGTTCTTGAATGAACTCATTGGAGAGTTTTCCAGTGACTGGCCCTAAGCATTTGTCATTCATTGCATTTTCACTGCCGTAATCTGCTCAAAACCTTCTGAGTTAGTTAAAACTTAACTTAAGGCTCCTTTCACACATGGCTGTCTAAAGAAATTATGCTTTTTGAACCGCAAGGTGTTCCCTCCCTAGAGCTGTGCAAATTGTTTCTAATACTATAACTGCAATTGGTACTTAAGAAGATACTCCAAAATTATTGGATGTCTACTGTGGGTCTCCTTTCATAGACAGTGATCAAATGACACTGTCAGCCAGTAAAAATTTGACTCATACTTGGAATGGGGCTTTTGCTAATTTCCATTCTCTCCCTTCTCTCAGAAGGGCAATTTGTGTACCATAAACGCAGTCCTCATAGCTCACCAGTGCTGGAACTCTGAGCAGGAGCAGGACCCTCTTGCACCCGTATTTTTCCTGTTTGATTCTTATAGTGGAAGCTACGTGGTTATTATGACTACATGAACATTCATATATATGCACGTGCGCACACACACATGATAGACACCCTATAATAGCTACCATTTCAAAAAGCAACATTTATATACTAACCTGCAACAGCCTACTACTTATAGTGCAGAGAATTCCTGTATTATTTCTAAGATCACCGTGTGGCAAGGATGGGGAGATGATGATTTCTTAATGACCACTGCCATATACACATGTAGAAAACAAACTGGGTATAATTATAAATGGTTATGTACAAATAAGATGACTATTTTGAGCTTAGGTCATCCCATTTCAAGAGTTTGAAATTATATTAGCAACATTTTACAGGTAAAAAACACAGACAAGACTTAGCTGATGCTACAAAGTTTTGCTGGCATCTCATTTAGGAGCATGAAGCTACTTTCCTGTCGTTTCCCATAAAAGAGGCTGGATAGATCCTTAAAATGGATAACAGCAATGCAGACTGGGGCTGTGTCAGTGCAGCTTGGTTTCTTGCTCACTCAGACGTTTCACCTCTCTAAGGATCTCTCTAAACTATGCCTATGGAGAGAGTGGTGCCCATCACTAGGAACAGGAGGGAGAGCTTTGCCTCTTTGCACACTCCTCACCAATCACATATAACCAAGACACGAGCTAAGAACAGCTGCCATCTTGCTGTGAGCTTTCTTGAAGATCGGCTTGGAAGGTACTATTAATCTTCACATAATTTCCTGGTTTAGAAATGGGAAGCTGCTCTGAAAAAGCTGGTCGTACAATTTTTCATCGCTGTTGCTCTCTTCAGTCCCTTCCATTGAAACACAACTGGTTCTTAGTGCTTTATTTCTGTCCTGCTTTGTGGCTTCTCTGGTGTGGGCACCCTCTTTAACCATGTTAAAGGATTTTCATATTCTTTGATGTAAAAAAAATATAACCCCCCCCAAACTCTCTATTGCTTATTTTCTCAGTTACTGGCTTTTAAGTAGATAATCTCATCTTCTAAGCAGCTTGCTCGGATAAATGTCCGTTAATATGTCCAAAATGGCTTGTGATTTTGTAGGTTGCAATTAAAACAAATGGCAGAAGGAAGCAAGCCTTTAAATAACTACAGAAATATGCTCCCCTCTTTAGAGTGCTCATAATTATTATCATGAACAATGTCCAAGTCATTAAACCCCCTCAAGATCAGAACTCTCACCTTACAAGCTTCTTTTATCTCTGAAGACCTTTCTGATATAGATGTCCTAACTGTTCTGGGGAGATACAGAGGAGTCTTAGCATTACCTGACTATATCCATTGTGCTGAATTTCCACCAAGCTGTCTACACCAGGGACAGAGCTAAATTACACACTTCCTTTCACCTTCAAAGTCTCATGATATCTTAGTAGAGAAAAGCAGGCTTTGGTTTTATACCACATTTCTTATTCAAGGTATCTTAAAGGTTCGAATAGTTATGACTCAGAACCCATGGCAGCAGATGAGTTAGAAATTCAATCTCCAACTGACGGCTGGTACCAATCATTGTCTGAGATCCCTGAACCCTGGATGCAGGCTTTTTACTAGAAGACATGTTGGCCATAATGGTACTTTTCCAATACTCTTCTTTTCACAATGCCTTTAACATCCAGTGAGTTGCTTACAAGAGGCACTCGGAAATGAAGTAAATTTAATTCCACATTGAGAAGATGCAATCTTTACCAGAGTAGTACTATGACTCCGTCATTTCCTGTATTTTTTCTTACTAGCACCTGACACTGAATCTGAATCCTAGTATAAAAAAAACAAAGCCACAAAACTTCTGTTTGGGAAGGAAGAGGAAAGCAATAACTTACATAACCATTTAGGCCACTGTTCCCATTCTTCTCCTCCTTAATGCTCCGTTCATGAAGCCCTTTGTCAGACCTGTATAGATCAGTAGATTAAATTATGACATGGCACAGCATCTAATCATGTCTGGCATTCCAGTCATAACAGCCTTATCTTTGAAAACAGATCCTGACCAGCAATTAAATCATGAATGCCTCTATCGTGGTTTGGGATAACAAAACAGTTTTGCTTCTCCATATTGACTTTCCTTTGCTTTACTTTCTAATAATTTCCTACAATGCTAACTGTTGAATACATTACAAATACCTTGGTACCTCTAAATTACCTCTAGAGTTCTCTTTTTTCTGTCTTAGAAATTTATACACCGAATTAAAATCACAGTTGGACATCTGTGTCTTGGCTTCTACTTGCTGAGATTTAAGTTGCCTTTCTCATCTGTTGATAGATGCGCATAGCATAATGCAAGAAGGATATTAAAAAGCTAATTCTTTTTCTTTCCCCTCTTTAAATATCTTGCTTTTTTTTTTTTTAAGGATCAACTAACTCAAGTAGCTCTTTTGTATTGCTTTATTAGCTTGCAGCATGCTTTGTTAAGCATAACATGGCAACACAATTTAAAAATGAGCAAGAGTGGCCATGATGAATGTGTGTTTTAAAGAAGACTAATCCACCATTTAGTCTGATTTCCCCTTTATGGTTATGGCTTTTTTTAAGCAGACAAATGGCAAAATGACTTACGAGGTTTCTGGAATTAAAATAGCAAAAACCCAGCTTATGCCTATAAAAAATGACTAGAAAGGTTAGATTCAGTTGTATATCCTGAAGTAAAGTGTATTTCAAGTGACTGTGTGCTATAGGGAGAATACAGTCTCATTTGGGCACTACATGGATTTTGACTAAAGAAAGTCTGCTAAATTTCTTATTGTCCTCCTCTCCCAGCAGGAGAATGTGAGATACAAAACTAGTGGTGGTCCACCGTTACCATCCATGCTGGGTCACTAGCGTATCTGTGCATTGTGAGAGTAAAGCACCATCAGTACAAAATAGCAGCACACACAGTGCTAGGCTCGCAGCTGGAACTACCCAAAATGATGGGCCATGCTGGATCAGTAGCCACAGGCTTTATTCCCAGGGGTTTCCATTCATGCCAATAATTCTCCTCTGGTGCAATAGTGCAATGGCTCCACCAGATTTGATTTGAGATGCACAGATCTTCATCATCAAAGGATCTGGCACAGTGAGGTTAAACATGGGAATAAATGGGAACTGAAGAACAGATAATAGTGTTGATGTTGAAAGTCATCTAGTCCAACATTCCTGCTCAAAGCAGGTCAGCTAGAGCAGGTTGTCCAGGACCATGTCCGGTCAGGTCTTGAATATCTCCAAGGATGAAGACAACTGCTCTGGGCAACCTGCTTCATTAGGACACTTCAGTAGGGTGTCATCCTGTACATTTGCAGACATGAGCTAATAGAGAGATAAACAGAAGTATTTCCAAGCATGTACGTGCATTACTTCCTCTGGGAAACTGTCCTCACCCAGACTATAAAAATCTCAAGCTTAATAGTTAGAGATTATACAGGAATGCCATCAGCAAATTTGTTTCTGGTCTACAGATCATTTGCAAAGAGTTTGTTCCACTGATTCCTTGTTCACAGTTCATGCTCTGATGCTTTGCTACACAACTCAACCTCTCTGTTTCTGGATGATTTATGTAATTCTTCATGCCGGCACAAATCTAAATAGGAAATTTTACACTACGTGGAGTATTCTCTCGGTAAATGTTTGTGCACTTCAGCTTGACATTTGCCTTACACAGTAACAGAAGACGTCAACCACTCAAATGATTGTGAAAGGTAGACACAAATGGCTTGCAAAGAAAACCATTAAATTTGAATCCACACACAAATGTGAGCAAATATTCACAGAAAAACTGATCCTAACATTCACTGAGCACTCACTAATCAATTTTTGGGAAGTGTATTTGCTTATGGTCCTCTCTGGTCAGTGCGTGACTTTGAAAAACATCTTGCTTATCTTCCAGTTCTGCTTCTCGTAATTCACAGCAGAAGAGCTTATTAACAACTGCTGTAGGTTTGCACTGAGTTGCTCCTGCCCCCTCTCCCACTCAGAGGCCTTAGCTCTGCAGTTGCCTGACTTCCTAACGCAAGAGGGTTGGGAAGTCATTAGCGAATTTCACTGAACAAATTTTTTGTTACTTTGAGGAAGTAAGAAGACACATCCTGTGAGCATTTCTGTCTATTCTGGGTGTGTAATATAGATGTGGCTTTTACTCTTCTAGGCCGCAAGTTTGTTTTAAAGGATGAGGCAGTGAAGACTGTGTTGGCACTTGGAGCGTGTGTGCCCTGGCAGCTGACCGGAGCCGCTAGCGCATGGCTGCCCACAGCTGTGTTAGGCAGGACCTAGCATCCAGGCCTCAAGGTAACACCGACTCACGATACTTTGGGAAAGTGTTTCCTGGTCCAGTTGCCCTTTTTTGCCAGAAGCACCTTTATAACATTTAATTGCCACATTTTGCCCCAGTGTGACTTTTTCGATTCCTCACGTTTGGTATCTGCTGTGTTTTCCTTGGGTCTCCAGCCACAAAACAAGCCTGAGGTACCTATCCTGCACAAGGTTGAGTCCCTTTTGCAGAGTACTGAGAGCAGAGATGCTCCCTGTAGGACTGAAACAGGGCTTCACTGGCGCTGAGGCTGTGAGCTCTCATTCCCCATTTTAATCCTTTCCTTACCTTATGTTCATGAACTGTACAATTCTGCTGGTTTTCTACCACCCCTTTAACAAGGCTCGCTACACTCATTTTCATTTTTTTTTTTCTCCTCCGTAGTTAGAAAAACTTTTTTTATTTTCCCTTCAGTTGCAGCTTACTCACTTCTGAGGCAAAAAACCCCCCCAGCAAACAGTGAACAGAAATAAGAATTCTAAACAGCACTTAAGATAGATAGATAAATAAATACATACATACACGTGTAGACCTGCATTCCTACATAAAATTGACCCAAATTACTGAGCGATGAATGAAGTGACAAATACTCTTACTCCAATTGACATTAATAGAAGGTACTAAGCGTTCACATCTATGCAAACTTAAGCTTAATTTCAGGTATTTATTTTTGACAAACTTGGCCAAACTCTCCAATAAGAGAGAGAAACAAAGTGAACTGAATAACGTGCTGCGAGTGACTCTAACATTCCATATTTGCAATAAAACCAATGGCAGCTACTTCACAACAGGCAGAAAGATTCCTCTATATTTAAGGGCATTTTTCCTCCATAGGAGGAAAAGCAGAGGCAGATGACACTCTTTTCGTTATTGTGTTACTCAGAGTACAAGTTTCAAAGGGCATTTTAGAAGGCTTCTACAATATTACATGGCATTACTGGCAATGTTGACTGACATCATTTGGAGTTAACACAGCAAAATGGGAATTGACACATTTTTTTCTGATTTCTTCCCATAAAAAATAATAAACCTATAGATCAACAGCACTTCCAGAGCAACAGTGAATAAACCAGGCAGATTTGATATTGGCTTCAAATTCACAGATGACTTTCAAGTGCTGCCCTGAACCATCTAAATATTTTGACAGCAAGACTGGGCTGGAAATATCATTAGGTCAGCACGGCTTGTGCTATTTCACATTTCCCTCTTTCTGGCCATTTTGCAAATAAGTTGTTTTCCTTCACAGCTCATTGAAATCTGTGAGTTTTACACCTTCCTTGTGCTTAGGAACAGCCCTAGAGTAATATTTCTTCCTGATATTTTGACACTTGCATTTCTGTTCCCAACAGAAACTAGGAATTATAGATGTGAAATTACAGAGATACCCATAGAGGTAACTGGCATTTTGGAGACCCAGGAATGCCGGACTCTGGAAGGTGATTGTAACCTGGCCAGGCAGCACATCCCTCATTGAGAGCACACAGGTAAAGGAATGAAAAGAGGAGATCCCATTACACATTTCTGATAGTACCTGTAATATGTGCATTACCAAGTTCAGCTGTTGAAGTACATGGATTGTCTAACTGTAATTTACAACTCCATCCTGGGAGGACCAAACCATGCAGTGACTCAGTTCATGCACAGATGGGACTTCTGCTTTGCATTTGCTGCTGCAAAAATGCACTTGCTTTCTGTAATAACATCTTACCTTTTTCTGAGGCCCCACAAAAGAGTGAAGAAATTACATCACAGACACTGATCTTGTTACGCGAACGATTCCTGAGTCTCCCGTATCTCAAATGAAGTCTCATGAACTCCACAGCCAACGGGAGCTGAATTCTCTGGCCAGGTAACCCTGTTACGTCCCCTCCTCGCAATGTGATATACTTTGCTTCACATCTCTGCTGCGACTGCAGACGCAGGCAGACACTCCGGCATCAGCTGACTGCTGGTCTCAAACAGGTTTGCCTTGCAAACGGAAAAGACCAATTAGCTTTTCTTCGCTCGTTTTTTCAGTGAAACCTTACTTCATCTGATTAATCCATCATTAGAGAGCATATGAAAGCTGTTGTGCAAGGAAGAAAAGGCAAGAAGCAATTAATATGTGGAAAAGCTAATGGAGAAGGAGGGTTTTTTTAAACTTGTTTCAAAACAAAAGGGGAAAAAGACTGAAGGAAAAATGTGGTGAACAAAAAGCACATAAAAAGCCATGTCGAAGTTGGCAAAGTATAACTTACTTCTGGAATTCACTGCTGCAATAAGTCCACATTCGACTTTTAAAGATTAGTATTCTGAATCTTAGAGCTTCTTTGGAGTGAACCACGTTAGCTTCTATGAAAGTTCACACTGCGGGGGAAAAAAAAAAGAAACAGTGATCTATCAGGAGTCATGAATATGAACTTAAAGACTTTCTACAAAGTTGATTTTTCAGGCCCGTTGTGTAGATCTATTTCAGTTCCTGGCTCATTTAGCAAATAAAGGAGTTCTGACCTTCTTTCGCATCAGTTTAGCTGCTAGAAGCGTGTGCTTAATTCACATGCAAAAAATCCTAAGGACATTTTTATTGAGTATAATAGCACAGCAATGTAGCCACAGTAACTGGCTTTTATATTGCAGGAGAATGGCTGCCTTAATTAATTTTCTCAAAACATTACCTGATATCAAACTTTCCTAAACTTATCACCCACTTGTGTTACGACTCAAATCCATGCTAACTTATACAAATGCAATTTTAAAGTCTCCAGTCTATAATGCTCTATTTTAAATGATTTATTTTTTTATTTGGTGAGGGACAGGAAGGAGGCTTATGGTTTAAAATTTCAGAGCTGGTTTCTAGTGGAAAAAAAAATCCTAGTTTTTTTGGTTGGTTTGTTGGTTGTTTTTTTTCTCCTTTGCCAATCCCCTTTATATACTACTGTCTTTAAAACAGCAGATGACTTTCCCTTCCTTTTACAGTCAAAATGTTTTTTACACCATCCTGATCTCATCCAGGTTGCCTTGTACGTGAATACATAGTAAAAGCAGGTTACATACTTCTCTGTGGTGCCAGAAGAGAGACCAAAGTCTGAACTGGCTATCTAAAATAGTTGCTCCTTCCTGTCTAGAGGGAGAAATGCAAGCCAGAAAACCTTCCATTGCTGATCTCTCTGCTGTTTGCTTTTGTAGATTAATCTAGGGTAGCTTTTTGGGGGGCTCAGCATTTAATTCCTTTGTGGTTTGCTATCTTTATTTGAAAGAAAAGGGAAACCAATTTTTTTAAAATAAACATGTTTAGTAAGATTTGCCATGCAGCGTTAAAAAAGAACATTCTCTGTGTTAAAGGGAATCAAACAAAATGCTAGGCAAAAGCCTTCTTGGTAAGAGATTGGAATGATATGCACAATAAAGAGATGGAGATGATAAGTCCACTTTCATTCTGACATTAAAATTACATTTTTCCCCACTTTCTTTAAATTCTTCTGGGAGAGACTAGAAACTTCCCAGAGAAACAGATCTCAATCTAAAGAACACTTTTTCACAGTATTTTACTTTATTTTGGGTCATGTCACTGATTTCCATGGTTCAACATTTATGATAGGAAAAAAAAAAAACCACCAAAATTTTAACTGAGTCCAGACACCCAAAACTTCAATGTTCAGGAAGGCTTCCTGATTGTTTTCTTGTGTCCTTGCTCCCTATTTATAAGAAGGAAGAAGCTGCAGATTTTGTACTCTAACTTGTATTGTGCAAGCCACCAATGATGACAGATGTTTTTTAAGCCGCAGTTAGTGAGACAGCATAGATTGAAACTCTTCCTTTTTATTATTGCTTTTGATGCACACAAATCCTTTAAGAGGAATTTTAGCAATGGTTCTATTATTGCATGTCCCCTCTCCCCTTCAGATGAATTATTCATACTTTGTTGTCATAGCAATCTTTTCTCTCTCTGAAATGTTTAATAACTAGTCTTGACTCCCAACTAGACAATGAATCAAGGTGTAACAAAAGCTTTATTAACTAATGTGCTTTGAGGCAGACGCATTGTTTGTCTTCCACCTACACTCGCCTTCAGCTGTTGTCAGTCCAGTCTGGTGATATTAATGATGACAGCAAAGATGCCTATAAGTGCCCTTTACACAAGCTAGTTTCTTAGATAATGTCTGTCTCCTTTGCAGAGTGATGAGCCTCTACTTTTGTGTTAGCCTGACTCTTCAAAGCTGTGGTAGGCATCCCCTGCTCTCTGAAGACGACTCCCCGCTGTGACAGATGTGGACGTGAGGGTTAGTGGGACATTAAGAATCACAGAAAGCGTTAGGTCTTAACAGTGAGAGGGGTGACAGTGGCATTTTTCACTGTTCTAAACCTGTGTCTACATTACGTACCTGTGTTGTTTCACTCTGTAACTGTGTCCCACAATGCAGACCAGGTAGATGTTGATCCAACTTGTCTATTTGATCCAATCGCTATGGTGACCAGCGTGACTGACATTTTACATCTGAGCACAGTATTAGAGATCATCACAACCTTTCCACCTACCATACACCCGAGGAGGAAAAACCTGAGTACAAGAAAGTATTCAGTGAATATGCAGATTTGAACTTTTCCTACCATTTTTACGACAGTGCCTTTGGGGAATATTAGTCAGAGAGGATAAACATCTCCTTTATTTTTCACTTTCCTTCACAGAAAGATGTATGCTTCTTTACAAATGGTGTGACCTTATACAATTGAAGACCTAAAGTCACATTAATGAAGACATTTTCCCTTCCTTTGATGAATGCTGGAGAGCCAGCATGGGTGATGACCAGCAGCTGAGTGTTGCTCTCCTGAAGCTCAACTCCAGTGGTTCCCAACTTACAAGCCCAGTCTCACTCCATCCCCAGACATTTCATTCCCTGCACACTTTTTTTTTTTCGAGGTCAGCAATAAGATACTTAAAAAACAATTTTGAGTCTTCTGTGTACACTCTACAGTCATTTCATTCAGTCTATTATTCCCCTGATTTAACAGTTTATGGGAGCCCTGATCTTATGCATGCCATTCCTAAACTTGAGAAGGTAGTACTGTCCACAAGAAGACAGGGGCAGCCCTGGTGTTTCAGTTTGGTTCAGTGCGGTGCAGGTAACTTTACAATCCCTATCCATATGCACTTTGCAGCTTCACATACATCCAGTACCGGTTTCCTCTTGGCAAAAACAGTGAACACTGTTGGTCTTAAGCAGCTGACACACTGTAATGCAGCCAAAGCTGCGTGTAAGTGGTGGACAAATGATCTATAGGTTGAGTCATATGGATGTATTCTTCTGTAGTAGTTCTGATCAAGCACTGAAGGGCCCAACTCTCAGTGTCAATATCAGCCAAAATCTACCTGACAGTCAATAGAAGCCTTGTTCTAATAATCCAGTGTTTGGCCTGAAAAAGATAAATCAGCTAACGCAACAGCCTATGAACACTCCTTCTGCAGGAGAAGCCTGACAGAACTGTAAATCACTAGAGCTTCTGATGCTGGTTCTAATTCAGGAATAGCAGTCCATTTTCTTGGAAGAGAGTTCATGGGGATAACAAAGGCTTATATTTTAGGACACCATCTGCTTTCAAGCCTGGGTAAGGTATTTGCGATGAATGCTTTATTTTTGCCCAGCCTGCTGGGATGACAAAACCCAATATCCTAGGCCAAGTCCACACAACAAAGATTTGCTTCCAGGGAGGAATGTGGAACCAGTTGTGTTCCCCAGCAGTTCTGCTATGCTGGCACAACTCCCACTAGACAAAAGATGCCATTCAGTCGGGCCAGAAGCTAAGAGATGACCTCCTTTATCTTCACTTGTACTTGCGGTGTGTGTAGGGGAGAAACGGAGTGACTTTGACAATACAGATATCATAAGAACTGCTATGGAGAGCAGTTGTTATCCCAAGAGATGGGCATGGGGGCACAGCACCTTTTCAAATTCTTCCTAACTTTGATGTTTTCTTTTGGCTGTCTTTACTAGTGAGCTTGTGAGTCCCCTACATGAATTCAACTAGTCTCACAGAATCACGTGTCAGTACAAGAAATCACATCCTTAAGTTTTGTTGGCCTAGACTTACCTGAAGAGCCAATCTCCTCCTTCCAACCCAGTCCCCTAAGTTGTTTTTCGATTCTTGGTCTTCTTCCAGGCCTCTCTTGCTTCATTTTTACTGTTAGGCTTGCTTTTTTCCTTTATCTTTTTTTTTTTTTTCTTCCCAGATCACTTATTGAAAAAAGTACCAGAGTGGTTTTATAATTCAACTCTTGCTCCTGTGCCCCAGCTTTCCAACATTGTGACACCTTGGTACATTGAGTGGTTATGAGATTTTTGTGACCCAGCGAATTAAAAGGAAATTTATTTTTCTTGGACGTCAGGGTTCCTGTTGCTTCCATGGACCCCGCGGTACCTTGTAGGATCACTATTGTGAGAAAGGACTACAAGTAATCTCCTTTGCAGTGTGTCAGATGCAATCCATCAATATCTTGGCCCTTGTTAATCCTCCCAGACAGTTCCAAAGCTGTAGGACTGAGCTAAGCGCTGAAGTCTGGAAACAAGATAGTCAATAGTCTCATCCCATTCTTGTGCTGCCTGTATGGATGTGAACAAGGGTCTACAGTAGGGAACAGCCCTTCTGTGGTCTGAAATGCTCTTACCTCTCAATACACACTTCAAAATATCTTTTATCCCATTTTTGTTTCCCAGAAACAACAAAGAAGCTCTCCAAAACAATTCTGGACTTCACAGCCTTCCAAATTAATAACAGAAACAAGACACATTTCTGTGAGAAATGTGTGATCTATGAATCAGGCATACACAGCTTTATTCTATCCATCAATTTATCCCTGATCGATATCAAACCTGAATGGAAAAGCCAAAGGAGCCCCAGGGCTGTGACCCGGGTATCTTCCTTTGCCATGCTATGCCTCCAGGGTGCAGCTTCTCACATGTAACAGAGGCCTCTCCCTTTCTCCCCCCAGCTACATGGAGGTGCCTAAAGCAGCACCCAGAGCTGCTTTTCAACATCCATTTGTCCTTAACACCAGAGTGATGATGCTCCAGGTCTTAAATTCAGGAAATAATGTCATCCTTTCAAGCTGCATTCACTTTCTCTCTCCATCATTGCCTCAGACACAAAGCTTTCAGTTAAAAGCCGCTAAACGTTTCCTAACTAAGGGACAGCTTAGTTCAGGGCCTTAAAAATTCCTTCAGATAATGGACTATTTGTAAAAGTAATATGAAGAAAAGCACCACAGACTCTGCATCGAGTGCCTCTGTTCCTTCAGACAGACTCATACTTTCCCAGCCTGGAGGAGAGGCCCGCATCTGTAGCAGCCCCTTATCTATATGTGCTGGTTTTAGCTGGGATAGAGATAAGCAGTAGCTGGTATGGGGCTATGTTATATATTTGTGCTGGAAACAGTGTTGATAATACAGGGATGTTTTATTGCTGAGCAGTGCTTACACAGAGTCAATGTCCTTTCTGCTCCTCACACCACCCCACCAGCGAGTGGGCTGGGGGCGCACAGGAGGTTAGGAGGCGGCACAGCCGGCACAGCTGACCCCAACTGACCAAAAGGATATTCCATACCATATGATGTCATGCTCAGTATATAAAGCTGGGGGAAGAAGAAGGAAGGGGGAGACGTTCAGACTTGGCGTCTGTCTTCCCAAGTAACCATTACATGTGATGGCGCTCTGCTCTCCTGGAGATGGCTGAACACCTGCCTGCCAATGGGAAGTACCGACTGAATTCCTTGTTTTCCTTTGCTTCCTTCTTGGCTTTTGCTTTATGTATTATTAAACTATCTTTACCTCAACCCACAAGTTTTCTTACTTTTACTCTTCTGATTCTCTCCCTCCTCCCGCTGGGAAGGGAGTGAGTGAGTGGTTGTGTGGTGCCTAGTTGCCAGCTGGGGTTAAACAACAACACTATGGAATACCCTGCTGAAAGAGACCCTGTTGGTTTTGGAAATCAATGTGTCTGTTTCAAAATGGAAATCCTGTACACCGTTTTTCAGGTCCTTTTCTCAAAACTTACTCATTACTTGATAAAGGAAACCATATGTTTTTTTCTAGAGGCAAGAGAGAAAGAACAGTGACATCTTGATTTTGTTGCCATTCCACACCTATATTTGACTACCGTCTCTGTAAGAGCCAGAACACAGCCTGCAAGGCTGTCTCACCAATTTTCAACATTAGTGACTATAACCCATGAAGTAACACTTTGCCATGGGCAGTCAAAGACTCAACTGTAGGAAGACAACATCACCAGTGGTTACGGGGCTGTGGGTGTGCAGCCCTCAGCTCCCCTGTACTTTTGGAGGACTCACAAGCATGCTTGAGCCCCAGGAGAGACTGCCGGAGCAGCAGAGGACAGAAAGAGTGCCGACCTGCCGTTAACCAACGTGCGCTTTGGCCCTGGGGCAGCTGAGCTCTCCAGCTTCGATCACCACTCAAACCCATCTACACACATGTCCCTCCCACCGAGTCTGGATGTAGACTTACTTCCTATTTCTAGTAAGGAATAGGCTAAAGGGAGAAATATACTCGTAAACATAAGCTTTAGTCCTCAAGTCCCCCCTGAACTGACTGCTCTTGTGGCTTCTGCCTGCGGGATCTCTGCTGTCCCTTCTTCTCTCTCTCTCTTGCCTCAAAGAAAAGCTCAGTATTTTATACTTCTGAGTTAATGAGCCAGCCTGCCTGACCTGACTGTCAGGATGAATCAACAGGATAATTCTGCACCTCCATGCCATACCGACACCCTCGTTCAAGTGGATTTAGCATCGTTTAATAATGCTTTTCCCTGTATTAGTCCAGTGGTGATTTTCTCTCGTACCTTAGGAGCATGAGTTGATCATTAACATTATTTCACTTAAGGTGGGTCTCATGGTCCAGCTTCAGCCGAGGTACAAGAGGGATTTTTTACTTTGTAATAATCTGTATCAACAGCTACTGTTCAGTGTGTAACTGTTTCTGCCCTTTTGCATGACTCTGTGAAGCGGATTCCAGAGAGGAAGCCTATGTTCAATTCAGATTCATAATTTAAATTTCATATACTTTTATTAGTAAACACACATAAAATTAAAACTTAAATACTGACAACTCACACCCATACCCAAGTTTTTTTTATAATTCATGAAATTATTTGTATTGAACATTTATTTAATAAAAAATATAACGTAATACTTGTGAACTGCTGAAGGCAAATCACTGAACCAGATAATTCAGGAGTTATGGAGTTCCAGATCTAAATCTGCGAAGGTACTGAACTAGTTAAAAAGCTATAGCCTCCTCTGTAACTGCAGGGATGTTATTTTCTGCATTTCTGTTTGTTTAGTTACTTAAATTCAGTGACTAATTTATTCATAGCTGAGAAATTTTTGGCTGCTGAAAAACTGGATAGCTTATTATCCCCTTCCAATCCATAAATATAAATGAGGTGTAACAGGATGAGATCTGGTAGTTCTAAAATCATGACAGACATGATGATCAGAAACTATTAGTACAATTTGTTAACCACGGACAATACTTCCTTTGTTTAATGAATCAATTAGTTTTAAAGCCCATTTCAATAAATGAATGCTTTCCCTAAGTAACCAGCTATTTAAGGTGGTTTAATTTAACTAAAACAAACAACTTTATAATATTGGGTTTGTGCTTTTAATTGTGTTGCAAATTCCAGCCAACTGCATCTTGACAAGAGGAACAAATAAGAGTATAATCATAATAGGGTAAGTAGTAAATGTATCTTTTGCCATTTTTCTAAATTACTTTATAATCATAATCTGACGAGAGGCGTATAGGCGTATCAGGCTATACACGGGCTAAATGCATGTAATATATTCACCTCACTAAAAAAAGTACCTTATTTAACATACAGGTTGTATTTAGGTGAAAATCAACATGTTCCTGTGGTTACTAATAAGGAGGGTCCAATATTCCTTTAGGAAGGTGACTAATAAGTAAAAATGCAAAACAAAATTAAAATCGATTATTTAAAACTAAGTTTCCCATTTGCTGGTTTAAATAATGATTAAAATTGGTAATGGAAATCAATCCACAGTGGTCAGCTCCTCCTTTTCATTAGAAACACAGCTTCAATTATTTTTCTGTGGCAGAATATATCACAAATTAAGAGAAAAGCACTTTGTGCTTTCTTAAGCACAGAGGACCCTTTTACTGTGTTGTGGAAATTCTGTGGACTGGAAGTTAGTGGGTAAGCATCTTTTAGGAGTGGCACAAATCCAACATGATATCATTCTGCTGTAGACTTCTAGCTTAATTTTAAGCCAGCTTTAAGATCATTTACGTGTACATAATTCTTTAATTACCACCAAGAACACTTTGTAGTGTTAGCATAATATCCGGCAATATTATTCACATTTCTTTCATCAATACGGATGCTTACAAATACCACAGCATATGGAAAGCTGCCAACTTCACTTGAGCCACTGAATTGTTCTGCCTATCATTCAATTTTCTTAACATACACACAGAAAATAGAGGCATTTTAAAGGAGCAAATTATACTAACCTGCATCGCACTATTTGAAAGACAAATCTCTTAATTTCCGCTGTCCCCGAGTCACCTCTGTGTGGGAATCTCTTCAGCGTCCCTTCTCCTCTTTCCCTTTGCTCTTGTGAAGGGAAAAACAGGCAAAGTCTTGTCAGTTAAGGGCTCAAGTGAAAGCCCTGAAGCCTGTAACCTCCTATAAACCCATCTAATAAGCATAACAAGGTTAACAGAAATTCAGACTTACCGTCACAGTCTTGCTAAGAGACAAATTATATGGGATGAGTGGCCTGTTACGATTTCAGCTTCTTTCCTCACGATGGTCAGTGGCACCATTAAATACAGTGCTTTATAAGGCAGGGATTGTTCATACAGAAGACATAACTATAAATGCAATACATAAAAGTGGCAAATTCAGAATACTCTACAGGGTCAAAATAAAACCCACTGGCGAGGCAATCACTACAATCACTACAGCCCTGATGCGCAAGGAGTAGAGGATACGTTATACGAGGAAGATACCTGTGCAATATGCACAGATTCACGTCATGCCTGCCCATTTGCCCTGTCTTTTCCTGGCAGAGCGTAGGTAGCTGCAGGGAACATAGGGCCTGGAGGCAGGAAAACTTTGTTATGGGGAACCTTTTACTTCTCTGTTGAAACCAAGGGCCTCACACAGGGGTCCTCAGTCTCATTGCACTCAGAATAAACTTGTATCTCTTACTGCTCCATGGGTATATTTCTCTTTTCTTGTAGCTAGGCAGCCTTGGAGAGAGACTTGCATTTTGGCTTATCTCAGATGGAAGAGAGTGAAAGAGAATGACTTAATTTTGGAGAAGACATCTGTGAACAAAATATCAAAGTGCCCCAGTGTTTTTCCCATTGCTCCCAGCAAATGATCAGGAGGGTCTTGCATCAACCCTTGAGGGAAATCACTGAGGGAAAATCAGAGTATCAGTCATGAGCTCCATCTCCATCATGTCCTTCTGTAGCTAATCCACGCTTAAACTCTCCTTTCATTACATCCATCCACGTTCTAGGTAGAGGCACATCTTCTACATTGTAGGAGGTAGTTCCTCTCCAACAAGGACTCAAATGCAATTTACTGAAGCAGAAAAGAGGAAATTACATCCTGGATATTAGCTGCTTTAAATTTTCAGGATAAATTGTTAACATTTAAATAATCTTGCCCTCTAGGCCATACTCAGCTACACTTTAAAACCAAGCAAACAAGAGGCTGCTCCACAACTTGCATCTGCGAAGGAGAGAGTAGTGCATGATCTCTGCAGCTCTGTGCCGGTGATATTTAATTCGTAGAGTTAAGGGAAGAGACAGTTTTGTCCACATAAACTTACAGCCCAGTCTGGGTCATAAATTAAAAGGCAGCCCCAAGTGTCCTTTACAACACTATTCAGATGGGCCTAATAAAAACAGTAATGGCTTTTGCTGTGATCTATCTGTCTCAGCAGGGAAGAAACAGAAATGTTACTGAATATAAAGGATTTTGATGTGATGTGGTCCTGTATGTGCCATACAATTTCCTAAGAAAAACCTCAGAATAGGAACTATTTTATGCAAGCTAGTTCATCTCCAGAAAATTCAGCTTTCATCCTCTGTCTCCTCTACCTTCCTATCCTTGGTTTTATATTGAACAGAAATCTAAACAAAAACTGGAATATCCAATCCTACTGTCACGCCAAAGTGTCTGGTTACTGTTGTATGTGGCAGAAGTTAAGAGCTAATAATGAGCTCCATGCATCTATCCCACCTAGCAGCTTAGATGCAAAATATCTGTTGCTGTACACACTGATGATATAAAATCGAAGGATCAGTGAAGGATACACATCCCACTGAAAAACGACAACTCAAATGTTTCCATTGGATGTGCACAATCACTGCATTTTCCTTTTACCTTGGCCACGTTGTTCACGATCTCAGGGGTCCTGAACAGCAAGGTATTCCTCCCCCAAAGGCATGGCTGAGCCGCAAACTGTGACACAAAACACCCACGTGAGCAGCATCCCCTCTCCCGGCCTCTTTCCCGGAGCGAGCGAAGGGCAGCAGAGCAGCTGCTGCTGTAGTCCTGATGGCACAGTGTGCATCTGTGGGGATTTTTCACATCCTTCATGCACAGTCCCTATTTCAAACGGCAGAATCCCTCATCCTCCGCGTTCATACAGTATATACATTTTTTTCGAAATGAAAAAAAAAATATCTCTAAGTACTTCAGACACAAAATACTCAGAGATTGATCTGTTGTGACATTTATGTACACAAGTAAGGATCAGTCGCCATATATTAAACATAATATACATTGTAGATATATTTTATTCCCCTGCAGTTCTTGAGGAATGAAAGTGCTTCTGAGGACAGGTGTGAGAAATGAAAAGTGCTTGGATTGTGTAGGGAAAGATGGTTCTGAATAACGTTAAATTTTTAATAACTTGCGAGTTGTGTCATCAGCAGAGCAGCAGTAGATGTGAGAAAGTAGAAGAGCAACATGGAAATCTCTCCACACATATCACTTCTGTTAACTTTCATTTTTCCCCCCACCAATCTTTTTGAAGGATGCTGCTGACTCCAAGTCTTCTGCTGTTGTGAGCCGGAGCCTGGGAGATCTCTATGCAAGAGGCATATGTAGGCTGGGAATAAGATCTGTTTGAAGGGAAAAGCCAGCCTCTCTTATAATTATTTTTCCTCCAGCAAAGCAAGTAGAAGTAGTGGCGATTTCTCTTTGGCAGAGCTAGCTAATTCAAAACACACCTCCCTTTTTTTAGCTGCTTAAAAATAAGGAAATACAGTATTGGTCTGCTTCCTAGTAAAAATTAAAACAAGAATAGGTGTAGGCATCGATTGTTCTTGTATTACCAGCTGCTACAGTTATCTTCTCTCATCCTGTTAATCTAAAGAGAAAAACATGTAACCTCCTGTTATGCACTACTGATACAGAAAATCTGCACAATGTGGGATGCAATATTCAGCTTACACAGCTGGAGTTCACTTGACCAGTTGTGTGCTGAAGAACAGAGTAAGCTGACAATTGTTTAAACACATCTTCTTGCTAGCTGGTCAATTATTCACAGGTAGAGCAGAGAAGGAAAACAGCTTCTCTTAGTGTGAAATGTGCATCTACATCTATCAATGACTTGCTGTGAGATCTTTGGCCATCGCTTCCCTTCTCTGTGCCTCTGGTTTTCCTCCCACCTCTCGCTTTCTGCTAGCTCAGGTTCACATTGTCTGAGTGGCCACCTTTTGCTGCATAACATGGAGCATGAGACCCTTGATCTCGGTCAGGGCCTCAAGTTGTTGCTGTTCACAGTTAAGTAATAGCTGCTTATTTTCCCCTGCTTTAAGCTACAACATCATCCTTCCATTGGAGGAAAGGTGCTCAGCTGGAGCTCAAGGTAAGTTAAACTGTCCCTGCCCTGCCATGGCGTCTCTGCACAACCCAAGGCAGCCCAAGGTCCAGCCCAAGATAACAGGAGACAAGCATCCCAGCGTCTTTATGCACTCGGTAACTCTTGAAAACCAGAGCAAGAACCATAATCTGTCGTGGCTGAGCCCTAACTCTCCTTCAAAAAATTGACACTGTCTGCTGCCTTGCTTAATGTGGCTTTCTTAAGTTCAGCTTCTGCAGTGACGACAATGAAAGGTTTAGAGGCTAACAGAAATAAAGTTTGCAAAAATACCAAGCTATGTGTTTCTTTGAAGACCTGTTTTGACACACTAAGATCCCTATTAATTCACAATAATAATTTATCGCAGTCTCACACCTCTGTAGGAGGTGCTGTCATATAGGAATGAAATCTCACATGCCTTATATTTGTTTGAAGGGTTTGCAAAGCTCTTCATCTGTTTTATTTATTATATGGGGAATACTGTGAACATAAAAGATGGTTTACGAAATACAGGAGAAGACAAGGTCTCTGGCTCAAAAGTCCTCTGATCTACTTCAAACACAACGCATGTAACATCAGTTTAGATGCAAGCGTGTGTAAAGGTGTCAGTTATGTGGGAAAAACAATGTACAGTTTTCATTAAAAGACAAAAAAGACTTAAACTCTCAAAAGACCTCCACTGATCTTTTTCCTTTGAAAGCATGCAATGATACGTACTCACAATTCTGCTTTTAAACTAAAGCAGTAACGAAAAAGCTAGCTTCGTACTACATTTGTGCAACTTTACACTAACAGGCCAAAAGTCAAGCCCATTAAAAAGAAGAAAAATCTATATTAAGGCAACAAGATTTCATATTGAACTGTAGTATGATTACAGAAATAAATAAAAAAGCCTTCTTATCCCACGTATATACTACATGCAAGATTTCTAGAGGAAACCAAGGTCCTGGAGGTTTAATTGCCTTTGTTCACTTTAAAGAGTAATCTCATGTTAGCAAGATGTGGAAACTACAACTCTAACTCCAGACCTCTGCAAAGCTCTCTCTTTTCTTTTTTACTTTCTCCAGACCCATAATAGATATGATACATAACAGCTCCTCTTACAAAAGGCTAGGATTTCAGGGTATGCAAACGCATATTCAGACTTTTTTTTCAGATCACATCACAGTTTATGCTCAATATCAACTGCAAATATGTATCACACATTTCACCCTTAAATAATATGATTATGTATTATACATGATAATGTAACACAATAAAATAGAATAAATATATTATAAACCCATACTATACTATAATATAGTATAATTATTATAATATATTATATGTTCATATATTATATACGAACAGTGTCGTCATAACCAGTGGGAGCACTGTGGCATCCTGCAGAACACAGAGGAAAAGGGAAGAGTTTGGATAGAGACACTGTTGCATTGCACTACTCTTGAATCAGAAAAAAAATGTACTGTTAAGCAGTCTGACAGTATATTAAAAGAAATACCAAATTAGAAATTTAGACAGTTGAAAACCCTTCCCAAGGCTAAAAAACGCATATGACAAGAATACCAGTAAGTGACTCTTGCCAATGTATTTTTATCTGCTGTAAGTGAAAAAAACCCAAACATTAGATGAAGTACCAATTGCTTCACCTCTCAGATATGTTGTTGAGATCTAACTTTGTTTGCATTTGGATCAAAGGGACATTGCTTGGGAAAAGACTTCATCATGCTCACACTCCTGGATCAGATTTTCTTGGATTTCATATGAAGCAGGAGGCTGTTAGGAATTAAGTTGCTGTGAGCTCCAAAAGTAGCAAGTACTTCAATAGTTGGTTCAAGCTGGTGGTGGGCACTGTGGACCAGTGTATTTTAAAAAACTCCACCTCTCCCTGTATTAGAAACAACTATTTTCTCTTTATGTTCAGTGATGGTGCATCTCCAGTGGTTTTGCACTAGAAATAGTGTTTATTTATTTTTATAGACACCAACTTCTGCTCATTAGAGTAGCAGAGGTGCAAAGTAATTCCATTGAAGTTAATCGAGTAACTATAGCTTCCGAGTGATGTAACGCCCACCCTTCTAATAAAAACCTGTCTGCAGAATGTTATCTGTTCTTTAGATTTGAATACCCTGGAACATACATATCGAAAAAAAAATCTCAGCCATAAGACAGAACTAAACACTTTAGAAAGAGTCAGTTTTATCTGCACTTACCAATTACTGTTGCTGATTGCCAGTGCACAATTACATGAATGTACAAAGACTTAATTCTATTCTCGCACAACATTGGACAGTTTGTGTGTAAATGATCCTATCCCCATGTTCTGTGTCCACACATTTGTTGCCAGTTATGCTAAATAGTGGTTTGTCATGTTGAAGTGAGCATAGGATATGGTCTAAAAGAGGATGGGGAACAGAGAGAGGCACATCTATTTTCCATGTCTTTATCAGGTTAGGAAAACAAAACAAAGGAATAAAACTCCAGATTCCATTACTAATGACTGAAACTAAAAACATGGAATTAAATGCATGGAACAGATTCCAGTGAAAATTGAAGGCATTTGAAAAAGTCAGACCTTTGCAAAATGTCTTGCGTTAATTTAAAAAAAAAAAAAATAAATCTAAGAAAATGAAAGTATATAGTTAGAAAGCTGAGTAATTCTTTATTCTCTGAGCAAAATAAAATATTGAATGTATATAGTGTAGGTATATTGCAAAGTATTACTACATGACAGAAAATGTGTCGATTATGCTACTTTAGTACAACCTGAAGATTGTAATGCAAATCAACATAAGGTGTCATTATGTGGTATAGCTGAACTTCTGACCCTTTTGTGACAATAATTAGGCTGAAGGCAACATTGGAAACAAGGAGGGGAAGGGCATTGGAGATATTATTTCATGTTAGACTTACTGCAATTAGCTGTGTAAATATAAGTATAATGTTCCCTTCAGTATTTGTTCACCTTTGTTAAAGAGGCGGACAGTGTCAGAAAAGTAGAAAGCTGTGGGGTAGCTGCATTGTACCCAATATTTTGAACAAGATCCAATAAAACATTATTTTTCTTGGTACAGATCCAGGAAGACACTGACGTGTGTTCTTGGATGTCTGTCATGGAAACAGTTTTAATGGAGCTATTTGAACTTTTCACGTATTTGCCATTATACACATGCTCATTTGCTTTGGTGGATTAGGTCTGTTTACACAGGAAGCCAAACTACCCGTTTACCTTGAACCAGCTGCCTGATCAAGGGAATACTAAAGCACCAGACCCATGTAACAGAAATTTGATGAAAAAGATCCAATTCTCAGGTAGTCTGTTAGATGCACACCCCAGAAGTTGGGACCAGCCATAAGAGAGAATATAAGGTATCACTCTTCTGATCTTGTATCATTTTAAAAAAGTAATCATTTATTCCTGATAAGTGCTTTCTGTCTCCATGCTAAATTGTTATAATCAGTTTCTCACTCTCTAATCCTTAATTTTCTTAATAACCTTTTGTGAGGAACTCTGTCTTGTCTTCATACCATCTTTTTCATCCGCAGGATTAAGATTAAATTATCAGATTTAATCACATACTACTCCCATTTGACAGATTTGGATATAATTTACAGGGATCCCAATCAAATCTAAAAACCCTACCGCAATCAATAGAGTTAGTATTTTTGTAAGTGATAACAAACAAGGCCACAGGCTGTGCTGACTTGGTGTGGAACAACCGTAGGCACTGGCTGGTATTAGCTTTCCTGATGCCTTGAGCTTCTGACCTTGTTCATCCCACTGCATTTTGATTGGCTGGCCATTTCGGGGCTTCTGCTGCAATTAATGAGGTTGTTAAATAGCAGGAGGTTACGGGAAGCTGACGAATTTTGAGAATTTCAGACTTCAGAAAAAAATCTTTCAAATTTAACTGACAGCTTGATCTTCTGGGAAAAAGTTAGTAACCAGCAACAGTCAGGCTGAGACATGACCTGCACAACTCATTTGCTTTGTGACCTCCTTGAGCCTCATCACTAAAATTACAGGAAGAGAGTTTTCATAAAATTCTGCTGCTCATAGTAAATTGTTTTAAAGGCACGGAAATCATGCCGAGAGAAATCCATTCTCAGGTCTGTAAGTATAATGAGAAATTCAAACCAGGAAAAGTTTCTAATCTTAGTTGTAAGATCTAAGCACTGACATTTTTCCCCCTTTATTTCCTCCTAGAAGACAGAATAATGGTGAAAATAACATTTTTTCAAGGATCTTCAAAGGACTGAGTTTGTTAATTTTTTTCTTAATCTCTCTTGTATAACTGAAGAATGAACTGCATTCTCTGTGTCAAGCTTTTGCATCTTAAAGAACAGCATACAGGTTTTTAAAAGGAGCCTTATAAAGACCAAGTCTAGAATTATTTATCATGTTTTAATTTCTGCTTTTAGAATAACATCAGTCATGACATCAATACTGAACTGTTAAATGTAATGTATTTCATCTGATGTTTTCATCTTTTATTATGGTAGTATGGTCCACCAGTGTGTTAATGAAAAATTAAGAACAAAGCAATCCCAGAGATTCGTAGTAGCATTTTATCCATGCAGAGATTCCTGCAGAGATTAGGAGAGCAAAACATAAAATAAGGTTTTTACTGGGCAAGTCTGAATTTTTTATTAGATTTCACCATTTCTGTACATTTTAGGGCAATTACAGTGCTAATAGAAATGCAGTGCACAAAGCCTCATGTGTCTGGTGAGGATGCCCTCCCCAGTTTTGAGCAATTCTGTACACAGAGTGCATGTTCACTGTCCTTGAAGTGCCACATCTAATCTAAAGTCTATATTTTGCTCAACTTCTAGTTAGCTTCGATGTATCACAGCAGACCAGCAGGTATCACTAAAACACAAAACACCACAAATTATGTTCTTAGCAGTTCTGCTTCCTGAAACAGAAGATCCCAAAGCAAGATGAGATTTTTATCCTAAATTCATACACACTCCTCATAGTGCTGTAATCTGTGGTTAAAGGTTTAATCTATGTATTTTATCTTGGCTTTCATACAACTTGCCCACTGACAGCAACGCCCTTATCTCTCAGATGGACAGATTAAGAAATGGACCAAAGGGTGGCTGAGCTCTGCAATTATATCACTACATCGATACTAAGAGGAAAATCAATTGGCTTCAATAAAATAAAAACAAATTTATAGAGAATCATCTCATGAAGTCTATGATTCTTAAGTATTTTCTTTGATTTTTCCTATCCTTGAAGATCTCACTTTTTCCTAGGCCTAAAAGAAGGCTTTTCTGTATATTATGTACAACACAGGCAAGTGGTGAGATACTGGAAACATCTCCCATTACATTCTCATGAAATTTACATCTCAGTTTCCAAATCAAATAATTTCAGACAAGTTCAGATACATTAGCTTAGACATGCTAAGGCATGTGAGCAGGTTTTTTAAGTTTCAGATTGGAATGACAGAGACCTCCTTAAAACACAAATTAAAAATTTGATATAACTGTCACAATTCATCTTCCTGAAACAGGCACTTTCTCTTCTGCTCAGCAAACTGCTGGATTTATGTGAGATGCTATTCAAAAGTCAAGATCCTTTCCAGTACTCACAGACATCATCGATTCCATCATATTCATTAAACACATGAAGAGTGTGGAAATATTATTTGTCAGCATTGTCCTTCTCTTCCTTGAGCAAGCTCTATAGACTGACTGTCCATGTGGTTTGCCTGCACAGCCGTATCCCCCAGTTCATTCTTGTTGACGTGGGTTTCTTAACTGATCGTAACAGCAGCAATGCTGAATCTTAGTTTGAGGCGCAGGTACGTGAGATACGTTTGGTGTATGAGGCGCTTTTGGAGTGGGGGTGTATGCACAAAGATTCCTCCACCCCTCCAGCCCTATCCCCTCCAGTCATGTCATATATAGTGTTGCAAAGTCATTTGGACTGTGAGAGCAAAAAGAAAAGGGAAAAGAGCATTGGTTGAACTTTTCAATATTTACATCAAAACAAAATAGGCTATGATATACAAAGGGAAATTATACATCTGTGCATGTGTCAAAAAGTCTTTGAAGTGTATCTAGCAAACTTTTGTGAAGGAGATCAATATCGATCATCAAGGAGGGAGTTTTCAGTTCTACTAACACTTTAAGAATCCATTTGGAGGAAAAGCATGCCTAAACTTCTATTCTTGTTATGTAGCCCCCCTCTTCTGCGGTATAGGGTTCAAGTGCCACCTGCCCTTACTCCAAACCAGCAGACACAGTCCAAACCTAGCAAAATCTCTTGTCTGTTCCTGCCTGCTCTGGATTCCTGGGAATTTGTAATCTGAAAATCAGACTTTCCAGTATTGCTTCATACATCTCCTTACAGAAAGTACACTTCAGGATTTGGGATTCCACTTAAGAACTTTCTTTATAAAGAAGTTTTTCCTCCAGCCCCTGGTGTAAATCTCCCATGTTTTATAAACAGCCAGAAGCCAAAGTAGCGGAGGGCTTTCATGTTTATATATGGCAAGAAAATCTAGTTTGTGAGACCCCAGTGTTATTTTGCTGTTTCTGCTTACCATTGATGTTTAACAAGCAAAACAAAAACCCACCCAGCCATCTGGCAGAACTTTTCAATTTCTTCCAGATTACCACATTTTGCTTCTCTTTCCTACCTGTTTTTTCATGAAAGTCACAGGGCCTCTTTCATGAAAGTCACAGGGCCTCGCTGAACTTTAATCTTCCGCTAGTCTCTGCTCCTAAATGGACTGGTGGCATTTCTCCCTTTTCCCATCCTCCTGTGGAACAGTCCATGCACACGCATCTCGCTCCTGCTGCAGCCTTCATCCTCCCTGCTTCTGCGTGACTTACCACCATTCCCATCACAGACGACCTCTTTAACAGAACATATTACATTTATTTAACGTCTTCCTTACAAAAAAAAGCCCGCGAGCAGACTGGCTGGGAATTCTTCTGTCAAAACTTTCTACCCCAAACACATGCACAAATGGAAATCATAGCTCTTCAAAAATTCCAGCCCCTGGGATTTAGGATAAGCCAAACAGAACAAAATATTCTGCTTCAGTTTTCACAAAGGAAAATTGAAACAAAATTTCTGATCTTTCTAAAATTGAAACATTTCTGGTTTTCCAGCCAAAGTGAACTGTTTTGTCTGGCACCAGTTCAGTGCTGGTCTGTCTGCCTGTGGAGTTACAGCTGCTCCCCGGAGCAACAGGCTGGTTGTGTGTGGCGCATATTCCTTGTCTTAGGTAGGGCTTCCTGTTTGGACCACTGGTTCTAAGATAAACAGCACTGTCCCATCTGCCTTCTGCAGTACTTCAAGTATTTTAATTATGAAATTATTTAAACCAGCTTTTAGAGATAGTCAGTCTGACAAAACACTGAAAACCACTCTTATCTCAGGAGGTCAAAAGGCAGCTTTAGAAACTAGCAAAAGCAGTGGAGAGGCCTGTTTTTAGACTGTTAATGCCAGCACAGTATTTTCCTTACAAATAGTTAGGAACAACGTAGATAGTTTTTGCAAGGGTAGAAAGTCTTTACATTAAAACATTTGGTATAAATCTCTTGTTTGAGGAACAGGCTTTGAATGCTTTCTGGGCCATTTAGCTGGTCTTGACAGCTCACAAACCAAACTCTGAATAAATAGGGATCAAAGAGCTGTTTAATGGCATTGTTATTGTTATTTACTAAAAAGATACTTTAATTGCTGAGTTACACAAATGTCTGTTTATCTTTTAACATTGACTGTCACAATCTTCCTAGTATTCATTGTGCAAGTGAATATAGATGAGTTTGTGGAGAAACGAGGCACATTTTTTTCCATAGAAGTATCCCTTTTGGATATATGCCTTTCCACAAGCTTTACAATAAAATCTTGGGGTTTAGGATATCTTTAGCTCAGCATAGTGCCCGAAACACCTCTCCCCACCACCCTCCTCTGTGTTTTTGGGTCAAGATGTGCCCAAATACCTGAACCCCCTCAAAAGAAATTCCACAAGCCAAGGCCCCCCCCTGCCGTCCACCTCAATACAAATAGAGGGAGCAGTCTTATGGAGTCCTGGACATGTTGGTCCTTTCCAACATAGCAGCTGAAGATAAATTTAAAAGTATTTAAAGCTAAATCAGAACTGAAATCCTTCCTCAGAGTCCACCTACAGAGAAGCTGTGGCAGCCTTCAGCATGTAGAAAATCGGGGTATGAACTGGTTGCCCAGCTGATACAACTGTGCTGAGCCTGCCAAGTTCAAGCGCCTTGGAGAATTTCATGGTGGGACATTCCATGCAATGATTCAGGATAGGATTTTTATATTAGAGTAGAAACACTTTGGAATATGTATTAAGTAAATTATTTGTAAAGATATCATCAGTCTGGTGAGTTTACCACTACTCTAGCGATAACCGCAATATGCTTAATTGCAAATGAATAATAGCAAGGAAAACAATGTTTTCCTGAAGAATATTTATTCAGCAGTGTATTCAGACGTCTACCTGCCCTCCTTTGAATGGAGCTAGCCTTAGCTGGGTAGTATACAATACATTGGCACATCTTGTAGGAACCATTCCTTTTACAGAGATACGTTTTCCAGAAAGTCTGAGCAGCCAGTCCCACTCTGTGTTTGAAAGCAGCTTCAAATGCAAGGTCTGCAAGGTAAGTAATCACTAGCTGATGAGCATCAGACAAAAGCATCAACCAAATGCACTGAGGACCACCTTTCCAGAAAGTAACGTGTCATCCTCTGCTGCAGTCAATCACAAAAAAAAAAAAAATCAGACAACAGAAGTATGGTATCATGCCATTTCTGTTCAAATGTGCATTTTTTTAAATCATATGGTAAACTTTTTCTTGTCTTTCAAATAGTCTAACTCCAGAAATTAATGTTAGCCCAAGGAATTGTGTGTACGGGAAGAATCAGGCATGCTCACTACCACTTTGCATAGCACCTTTCATACAAAAGGACAGACACACTGAGTATCAGCAATTGCCAGTTGCATATAAACTGTGTACGAGATACCTTGTATTGGAAGGGTCAGGACTTCCCACTGTGCAGAGGAGATGCATCGTATTCCCAGGGCTAAACGGGATCCTTCCACCTCAGCCAGGCAACTGCATTGAGGGGTAGCTGGAAATGGAAGGAGCCAGGTGACCTCTCACTTTTTTTACTGCACTTGCTTGAGACGTTCTAATTTCTATTTCTACCACCATGGGGAAATTGCTCTGATTGCATGCAGCCATGTAAAAGGAGGACTGGGTGCTCTACTTCTACCTGTGGTATCGTATCTGCTGAAGGCAAGAACAGAGCACAGGTGGTAGTGAGGTACATCATCAAGAGATATTGATATTTATGATCAACACTGAAAAGTATGCCAGATGTGAATTTGATTTGGAGCCTGTTTAAACCTCACTATGTCTCTGTCCTAATGTACATCTAGCACGGAGAAACTGTTATGATTTCACATCCTGGTTCCATTCCACTCCCTCACCAAAATTCCTTTTCAAGCAAATACTTTAGGGTGATATTTAAGGTGTACATGCACATATATTTACGCAGATGGCAAAAACATTTGTGAGAACTTTAAAAACTTCTTAATTCCTGAATGTCTTCTGAATTAATAGGAATTAGCAGCCAAGAACTTAAAAAAAAAAAAATCCTCTGCCTGCTTCTTTTTACATTTAAGAGCATAAAAAGGAGAAGCTGGGCAAAATATTTTCTGTTGATTTTTCAGGAGCAGTATAAAACACTGGATGACTGAACGGTCACAAATAAACGCTTACTGGTTAGGACAATCACCCACTTAGTGGAAAACCTGGATTCAACTTTCACAGCCTATTGCAGCTGTTTGAGCCTTCATCTTCCACCTTCCAAGAGGGTATCATCTTGTCTAATAAACTGTGGCATATGTTGTTGTTTTGTATGATATGTACGTGTCAATGTGAGAAAGAATGACCCTGTCTCTCAGCTTGATCAGTATGCTCATTGCATTGGTATAAACAGTGCATTTAGAGTGTTTCTCTTTTTCAAGTGGAGGAAAAAAATGAGTCTCAGCAAGGCAGCATGAGAGAGGGGCTCTCTCCCCTGGATGCCCTATGGCCCCTCTCAGGAAACACAGGCTCAAAGCCTGCAGGAAAAAGGAGCCTTGCACCATTTGTGAGCAATTTCTTAGTGTAAAAGGGCAACAACAACGACCCGATTCAAGTCCTTCGCTGCCTTTCTTACGTGAATACAAAATTATAATAGACACTTCATTTCAGGGGAAATCAGGACTTTGTTCGACACAAAAGGAAAGTTTGTAACATTTCGTCTTGTGAGAACAACTGAAAACTTTTCTATGTGATTTAATCATAATCAGTTGTCTTTGGTAGGGTTTTATTGTTTGGCAGCTGAACTAAGAAATCAATTATTGTTCTGTGTAATATACAGTACAATACACTGCTGCACCATTCTAAATATCTTTTAAGTTATGGCCCTTAGTTCCTAAGGTAGATTTCCAGAAACAGGAGGTTGTTTTTTCCTTTCTAGGTCAATAAAATCCCTAGGGAAAGAAGAATGTTTTATGTGACAGAAATTCCCAGACTGAAATCCCTAGACCTTTCCATTAATTTATCAACCAAGCAGAATTTATGAGGTATCTAAATTGGAAATGAGATGTGTATCTTAATGGTCTGTCCCCCCGTAAGCAAAAGAATAAATAAATAAATCACACTACCGTTGTGGACAAAATGCAAAGTTACTTGCATCTTTCTATTTGAGCTTTAAATACTTGCAAATCATTATGTGAACACAACAAAAAGAATGATAGAAAACGTGTCATATGCCAATGATGCAGACTGCAAGAAGAAATCCATTTGTTGATAAGATAGAAAGTAATAAAGATCATTACAAGGATAAAACACTTTCACTAACAAAACACAGATTTTAGAGCACCCCATATGGCTGTGGCTTAAGATATAGAGACTATTACTCAGCCGGTATAGAATGCTGCTCGTGCATTGAAAAAGCAATGTACTTATTGCCATGGGGCTTTCAGGTTAAAACAACTTGGTGTACTGAGATTAAGATTTTTCGTGAAAATAATTAGTGAATGAATGTTAGAATTGAAACCCCAGGTTTACAGTGATGCACATGATGACCTAACAAAAGAAATGATTGCAGAGATCTGCAGCAGGAAAAACATTTCATACCTACATCCCCATAACTCATAAAAATATCACCTACTTTTACATAAGAGTTGCTATTCCAAAATAAAAATACTTGCCACTTTTTTTTTTTTTTTTTTTTTTTAATGCTGGGTTTCCAGGAACATACTTTGATACTATAGCTGATCAAATGTAAATATATTTCTATAACTAGACTGCTTGGAATCTGCTCAAAATTGACCTTCGACCTCCGCTTATGAAAACTGGACATGCTTGATTGCTCCGCACCGACACAGAGCATGTTCAATTAATGCTTACATTATAAGGATTGGGCTAACAACACAAATGGAAATTAAACCTTTTCACTACCCATCTGTATCTGAACATTCATAAATTGAAATAAGTGTAGAAGAGCTGCACTCAATCAATTTCAGCTCAAGTCCCTGACCTGATTATATTATGCATGTCAATATACATTCTCTTAATTAAATGTGGTTCAGTGAACACTAGTGGTAAGAAAAAGGGAGACTATCGTCCACTTACTGCTACCCGAGATATTACAAGGAAAACAATAGAAAGTAAATTAATGGGGAAAAACATCAGCTAAAGACAAAGCTGTTGTGTTATGTTACCATAATGTTCTCCTATACTGAGAATCCAAGCAAGTAACAGAAAGCGTCACTAGTTTTCCCTTGATGACCAACTGTGGAGCTTAACAACTACACAAAAAGGCATAGCATCTCTGAGGAAACCCAAATGCTACACTTAACTGAGCATCACCAATCATCTGCTGTTGCAGACAACAGGAAGGCACCTGCTGGAAAACTGCAATTTAAGAATGAAAGAGCAGCATTGCGCCCAAGGCTTCCTACCACCCTCAGCTAATTTCACATCAGCCTGATGTGGTTTCTGCACAACACAGCAGGCTTTATGCTTTCGTTTGGTTTTATTTTTTCACTTTCTTTCTTCTCAATTCTCTCCAGTTTCCTGGCCCCTTTCTACCTCTTCCCCAACCAGCCCGCCATGGTGACACCCACGGAAGCCATCACACAGCAGTTGTTGCCGCACACAGCACACAAATGGTTTCCCAGGGGAATATTTTCATCAATATGATTTGGTAACAGAGGGTCCCACACAAAGACCGAGTTTGCAAGGCTGCAAAGAGCTGATAATGGTGTTTGAGGGAATTAATTAAGTTTCTGTCAAAAATAGCTTTTTACTCAGGGTAATGTAGATCCTTGGAGGAAAAGAGGTGACGGACTGGAAGAGTCACAGAGCACTGGCATAGAGACTGATTCAGGAGGGGAAAAAAATATCTACAGTTGGCTTGTTATTTCTATGGTATCTTTCTCTTCCCTCTCAGAGTCAGGCTGTGGATCACACAGCACTTATAATTCAGATGGAATAAAACATCCTCTGGTGTGCTAATGAGCATGTGTTGCATTGCACAGGTGGGAGTTAGATGATCCCAAATACCTGCTCCCACCATAGCTGGATGCACGTGGTAGACAGCCTCTCATTTTAGCCCTTTGTGACGAGTTAACTGATTCTGGACCTAAGAATAATATTTAGAAAAAGACCATTTAAGTTCACCTTCATGCAGAAAAGCAAATTAAAGCAAACAAATCAAACATGTTGAAACAAGCTATTTGGCACAGAACACAAATCTGACTCCAGCACGGTGTGGCAACTGCGGTCAGGTTGCAGAGATAAATATGATGATGGCTCTCCATCTCACCTTCCAGAAACCCTGCCAAATCCTACCAACACTCTCTGCCCCCTCTCCCCCTGGGCTCCTCCAATCTACCAGCCCCAAAAGTCGAAAGAGATTAGAGAGTTTTCAATTGCATCTATTGAAACATATGAATTATTGTCTTATTTAGCTCCTTTTTTTTCCCATTTGTTAACTGTCTTCAGTCAGACTACAATTGTTTATTATTTATTTGCACAATAATTTCTGAAAACGCTTATAGGCCTGAGAATTTTTACACATATATGGTGTGATTTTCAATGAATAGCAAGAAAATTCAACATTATTTGCTTCTGAATGAAACTCAGAAAGATGGTCCCGGTCCCAACTGGAAACAACCGCAAAAAACAGTACATGGCACATATTATCTGTGAAAGAAGAGCCACACGCAGCAGAAAATAAATGAGTAAAGCTTAGTGTGTACTTACTTTCAATACAGAACTATTTGAAGTGAAAGCACAAACAAATAAATGGGAAAATAAAAAATGCACTGAACTACCACGGGAAAACTTTCTGTCTTTTGGTGTTTAACAATGACTGATATTTTTTACTCCCATTGTGGAAGTTAGGGACCAATCAATGGAGGAGAAGGAAGTTTCTATTTTAATCAGTGCAAGTTTCTCTAAGTAAACGCCTTTACCGAAATGGGTCAAGAGAGCAAAATAGCAGACATCTGGAAAATTCTATTTTGGTTAATTTGGCTACTATAGATGGAAAAAAATTTGGGCCTTTGACCTCATTCTTTAAAGCAGAGGAACATGGGGGAATGCTTGTCTAACACACTAGTAACATACACACCTCTACCCCAGCCCTTTCCCTGCACTGGGGAAAACATTAGTAAAAATTATCTAAACCATCACCAGTATCTCCTTTATACAGGAAAGGCACACACCACTGAGGACTTGACAATGACCTATTTTTCCAGCAGCTCAACTCTGTATTATGGTATGGCCTTTATTTTCGTTTTCTTTCAAAGGCCCACTGGGTGGAGGGTTAAGGAGGGATAGAAAGGTCCTAGAGAAGACATTCAAGGTAATTATGTTATTTACTATCTCTGTTGAGTCTATGTGTTCTCACATTTCAGTTCGTCTCAGTGAAGGTGGAGCAGAAAAGCATCTACACAGATACCTGCCCCTCTATCCTGTCAGTAGCTTTTGTTCTTACCAGGGGCAGGAGAATCAGCAAATGCTAAACACAGACCTCAACCAGCACAAGCTAGGAAAAAGCCATGTATTCAATCTTCAGTACTTGAATAAGCAATTGACACAGACAACTTGTCTCTAGTTCCTCAGTCAGGCTATAAAATCATGTTTAACATAGTGTTAGTTCATATGACTTCAGCTGTAAGACATCTAGGTTTCCCACCACATTCATCATGCTAAATCCAAAGCAACTACTTCTCAATCTTCTAATATGACCTACTTTTCCACATAAGATAAACCTCTTGCAAAGCAGTTGATTAAGGGTGATAAGATACTTCAGCCTTTTTAGATGTTGCCAAACAGGTTGCTAATTAAAGCTATTTCTGGCAATAGCGTTTTCTTTGTTCTTTCTTTCAGTCAGTGTCAACATTTAGTCACAGAAAACCTAGACTAAATTCAAACAATCTTAATCCAATGCTAACACAGAGGCCCTCTTCCCCACCAGCTTTTCCGGGGCTCTGAACAGCAGGTAAATTCCTAGAATTTTAATTGGTGCCTCTTCCAAAAACTTCCCCCCCCTTCCTCTGGGAGCTCTGCAGGCACAGCACTGTAAGTAAAGTCAGTGACTACTGTGATAATTGTAAATCTGTCAGGCTAGCATGAGAAGGGTCCTTTTCTTCCTATTTTTAAAATCAGGAAACCATGCTTTTCCACTGCCTTCCCAGGTTAATCCAAATTTCCCCTTGCAAGAACATCTGGAGGAAATTAAATGCAATAACACAAATCTTTCTAAATGGTTTGAATTGATGCTTCCATAAAAGTCCTATTTAATTTATGTTTCTATATTTCCCCCTGTCTTTCCACTCTCTCACCTATTCAAGGACAATAAAAGATATTGCTCGCATCTATCAAAAAACACAAGAGCTAAGGAAGTAGAGCAAGTCCACCCAGTCTGGCCTATACCGGTGAAGCAAAAATCCCAAGCGAAACAGTGCATGTAACTTATGTAAACAGTTGGATTTTAAAGCCTGAGGTTGTCTCTGTGACACACAATCACATAAAGATCTTTCCATCTTTTCACACAAACACCTCAGCCTTGGTCAAATAATTTGTCCCTTCCACCATGTGTTTTCTCTCTCAGCTCATCACGTGTACCAGTGAGCTTGCTCAAGACTTTCCGTTGGTTTTGTCTCCCCTTCATCCTTTTGTCTCTCTGCCTACCCCGACCCTTTAGTCCATCACCCCCAGCACCTTACTGCTCTCTCCGCCTAACTGTATTAAAAGGCCTGAAATTTAATTTAAGAAAGATAAAAGCCATCCCATGTTAAATGAATACTGCTTCTCCACCTACATCCCTGCTCATGTCTTTACCTAGGATATCAAATAAACCCTAATTTCTATCTAGAAAATTCATATAATAATCTAAAACTAGTAACGCATGAAGTTAATTTTTTTTTTTTTTTTTTTGCTATGAGATGCACTACAAAAATTCTGCAGACAGCAACACGTTTTGCCTTTTGCCATTTAGGAAGCTTGCCATCGTTCCCCCTGAGATAACAAATTTAATATCTTGACTAGAACATCAGAGGAAGTATCTATATTTCTCTTTCTCCCTCAGCCACACAGCCCTTGCAGTGGCATCTAAGAAGCTCCACCTGCAATGAATAGCACTGGTGTTATATTGTGACAGATCAAGGACATCTCAGTATTATAAATTTCTATTTACTGGTTGATAGTGAAGCAGATGCCTGCAACTGATGATTCCACACTTTGTCTTTAAGGGCTACTGAATTGATATCCAGAGAAAAGCAGCCTTTCTGTTGTATTATCCCAGGGATGCCACGACATCTGGAATACAAGTCAGTTAATTTTACTACTGGTTAACACTCCCCTATGGCAATCCACCCGAAAAAACAGATCAATTACAATTATACACTTGTGCTAAAAGTCTATTAGAGGGATGTGCGACCTGATAGTTAAAATCAACCAAAAACAAAACAAGAAATTTTATTTCTAGTGAGGAAGCTGCAAGTCTCAGAGTTCACATGGAAAGGATAGCTTTCTTGGTTCCCTCTTGATATTATCTCCCTTTTTTGCATCATTATCGAAGATAAGGTTAATCAGTTCAGCCTGAAGCTTCCACTTGCAAGATCTAGACCATGATTAAGTCTGCATTCAGTCATGTGGCCTTCCGGTTTTCATGCTGCCGGTCTGATGGCAGCAGGCTAATTGCTGGCCTGTGGATGTGTGGTGGTACATGTGCTTGTATGCAAAATTTCAGTCATAGATTTCCAAGAATGAGTTGGAGTAAAGCCAAATATTCAGCACCCTTTAAAGGGTCCTACAGTCTTTTTTTTCTGAAACGTACTGGTACCCCATGGTTTTAAGTAGAGAATTTCCCATTTGGGAAAAAAGTACCCATGTCTAGGCAGGACAGCACCAGACAGATTTTCCTTGATGATGTCAAAAGTAGTTCAAGCCTGCTTCTCAGACCATCAAAAACGTCTGTTTGCTCTATTTTAACTCTGAGTTTAACCATCTCTATCAAAAACGTTCATTAAGAAGCTGTAGGCTAACATGCTTCCAGTGAAAGTCACTTCCTGCCCTTTAATGGTCAGAAAGATCTAGTTAAATAGTAAGCATGGAACTTTATTTTTTAAATGCATTAGCTATAACAACTTTGTAAGATGTTGGTACTCCCAGTCCCTCTTTTGTTGTTTCTGGTTTTGGCCTCAACACTGTCACATCACCATGAGTTTTACAATCTTAGAAAAAGCTTTTCTGTATCCCCTTTATGAAATTACTCAGAGCCCTACTGAAGCACAGTGATTCTGCCCCAGAGTTTTCTACCCAAGTTCTGCTAACATTTGCATTTTAATCGTATGATTTTGTAGGTTTATGAGTCCATATAAGGACGGGACTCAGTAATGAGAGGTCAGCAGCCATAGATAAGACAGTATGATTTTTGTGATGGGAAACTGATGACCATAAGACTTTATAGATTAAGATTTAAGATTTTATAGATTGAGAGTTGTTTGGAGGGAAATGTCAGTATCACTACTACGTGGTCAGTAAATAACAAAAATGACAAAACCATATAATCCTGTAATCCCTTGAATATCAGGGTCCAGACCTGCCCTTTCCAAACCCAGCAAGGACTTAGGTTGAACTTCCAAAGACTTTAAAGAAGTTTTATCTCAAGAAAGAGATATGCAAGAACAATCACCATTTGAACAAAAACCTTGTAAGATTTCAATACACTTAAACCTGAACTGAATTTAAATCTAAAATTAACCACTATCTCTTCTGCCCCCTCTCCTGAAAATAAGTAGTTGAAAAGTCTTTTTTCACTTTGTAACACAAGCTGAATTGGAGGCTGACAGAAATATACTGGGGTTTAGATAGTGGTACTGGAAAAAGAAAAGATTTCGAACCTGAAAGAGATAATTTGGCCAAACACCAGCTATCTAACTTAAAACTTCCGAAACCATTCTTCGCCTGGGGTGCTTCAACTGAAAGGAGATTTTATGAATGATACATCACCACATAATTACCAAAACGCATGGCAGGAGCATGCACACATGCAGAGAACGTATGGATAAAATTTGAGACATGATTCATAACGACTGTGGCAAGTTTAGATTCAGAAAGAGTTTAGAAGCCTTTCCTCACCATTCTGCAGAAAAGCTTTTGTCACGCCATGATTTCTTTAATAAGCCTGCCCAACATATATGGTACATCTTGACGGGAAAAATCTAAGCCAGTTGAAAACTGAGCAGACTCACTCTTTGCATATTCTTGGTTCTCCCAATAAAAATGCTCCATCGTGCTCCAAAAACCTCCTAACAGCTCAGTCTTTTAAAAGATGTTACGGATTTGGGGGCTTTTTTTTTTTCTTCCCAGGACCAGTTTATTATCATTAATTAATAAATTTCTGTGTATTGGAATTGCAATACCATGTTTATCGTATCGAGTAAGTCTCAGCACTTAACAGAGTGGAGCTTGGACAAAGTGTAAGGTATTTATTATATGAGAAAAGGCTGCAGTGAAACCCTCAGCTCCAACGCTTGAACAAATAAACAGAGCAAATAGAAAGTGGTTTTCTTGCTCCTCTGTGCACTCAGTGGAAAGAAACTATCAAACTTTTGCACCCCACTGCTCCAAGATGCATTAAAAATCTTTCTCAGTTGAGAGCAAAATGTGTCAACCACCATGGCTATCCTGACGCTATTTAAGGGGAAAGAAATCTATTTTTGTAAAAGCTGTCAGTGAAAAACTTTCATCTAAACATTCATTCATGCTCAAGAGTGGTCCTGTATTTCATGCTTAATGGGCCAAATTTAGAGAGAGCCCTGATGTTGATAGCCAGCATTGACCCATGATGTGTGTTGACAAAAGGCACACTTAAGTGGCACTATTTTTCTACTAACATAAGAATGCAACTTAATTTAGAGCGTCTTCCAAGCAGTTTTGGTTTTCTGTGTTCAGCAGCTGTAGGATGTGAGTACAGGGTACTTGTCGTATCAGATCAGATCAATGAAGCCAGTGAGCTCAGGATTTTCCTAGGCTACTAGTGGAGATTTTGGAAAGAGAAGCAGACTCCCAGTGCTTGAAAACAAAGCATCTGTGGTAGATGTGGGGATGCAAGTGGGGGCAGTCAGGAGACTGAATCCCCTCTCTGCAGTAATCAGCTCAGTGAGAAGTCTCCTTATTGCTACTGCAGCACATGGCGCCTACACCAGGGTTATTGCAGAAGCCTCACACAGTTCCTCATATGAAAACTGTAATTACACATGATGGCTGCACCTCTGATCGGTTAGAAGCAACAGGCATGCAATGGTCATGCATTAATATTTGAGGAAAAGCTGTAAGTAAAGAGAAATGAAGGGATGGAGGGAGAATATGACCTTTAAAAGATTAAAGAGAGTATCACATTGCCTCTATCAGTGTGTGCTGAGACTAAATCTGTTCCTTTTCAGATGTCTCTCTTTCCTTCTTTTATAGTAAAGAGCTGAAGCTGAGCGCTTATGAGTAATACTTGGTGCAAAACCAGGATATTAATTCTGAGCAATAAACTCTAATGTGAAACCCTGCCTAGAAGCACTGTAAATACTTATACATTCTCATCTAACCTTTTCCTACAAACCTTTGGTAAGAGCAAGGAGTGAATATTACGATTTTAGCCTAATGCCAACCTAAATGTTTTCTTGAGAAGAGTGCTACATACAGAACTTTTTTCCCAGATATCAGCTTTTATTAGGAGGCTAAAATAGTGAGCCAAAAGTAAGGAACACACCAGCAAAATACTCTTCTTGAGATTATAATCAGAAGTTAATTTTGTATTCATATCCACTCTTGTTGCAATCGTACTCAGAAAAAAAGGGTGGGGGACCGCTTTCGCACCATGTATTTCTTTTAGTTCAATCTTTCTCTGGATATAAGATTTTGAAATTCTTCTGTCTAATTGATTTTGTTTTTAATATGACCACGATAAGGCATTCTGTACTATCAGATGTGTTTCACTGATTGACATTTAAAATGAGATGTGACAAACTTACAATGATCTGAGTGGTGGGTGCCAACTGCTAGGGAATGAACTTCATTTACAATTAAATCGGTCTACTTCCAGAGTTCAGGAAGAGAAATGCACTGGGTGTCGCTGCCTGTGAACAAGCATGTTTCAGACTCCTGTTATCATTAAACCACTCCTAAGCTGGGCTCGCAGTTGTCATTGGCATTTCCCAGAACAGCGACCTCAAAAACACACACAGTCTGATGCCCCTTAGCATCAAACTGGACCATAACCTCAACACACAATGATAAGAGTTCACGTCAGGGATTACTCAATCCTATAAAAAAAAAAAATTAAAATCTAATATTCTTTTTATTTTGCATTCCTATTTTCACACTTTTGTCCACTTCCTCATTTGGTTTCTAACTTTTGAATTATTTATTTATTTTTACTGCCTGCCTCTATTCCTTCTTCCTTCTCATACTCAAAAGACAGTAACCCTGCATCCATTTTCCCTAGAGACACCAATGACACTGGCCTGCAGACTCTTGTTGGAGGCAGAACATGTTGCTTGAAAGTACTCTTCCTTGTCAACACCTGCATGGTGGACAACATCCTAAGGGGCTACTTGTTATCAGAAGTGCACTGTCTCCACAACCAATATTCTGCCTACCTTTTTCTTTTACTGTCCACCAAAATACCTGCTTCTAATGCGCACCCAGTGTCCACCTCCAGCGCCCATTCATTAAACTTTCAAAGAAATACCCCTCAGCTTTCCCACAGACTATCTCTACTCTTTGGGGTGAACACCCCAGCAAGGTTTTGTCAAGGTGAATTAGGTGAAACAGAGCACACCACCAACATGGCATAATACTCTGGGGACTCAGGCTACCTAATTTACAGTTACCTTTTTCCTATCATACGGGATACACAGGCCCCAGCCATCTGCAAAAGCACCTCCCCTAACTAACTTATTCTCTCTCTTTTTGTTTAAATACTTGGGCATTGTACTTAAGTCATAAAGTTCTCTGGGACAGGAAGTAGGATTGTCTTTTCTGTAGTTCTCCCAGGTAACATAATAAGGCAGACAGTAATTTAAGTAACTATGAGCATGTGTGCAGCAATATCAGAAGGTAGATCCAGGTAGATGTAAGTTGCACACTTCCTTACCTGTCTGATCACATTTTACCACCACAGTGGCCTAAATCCATATTTTAACCCCAAGCCTACTTAAAGTCAAAAAGTATTATTTTGAGATGCCAAGAGGTCCGAAGTTTGGACTCAAGGAATAATTAGGGAGCTTTCCATACTTGACAGGTCAGATGGTCTTCTGTATCACGCAGAAGATACCATCTGTATCAGATGGTCTTACTTTTATTTATTTAAATATATCTGGCTAACTCAGTCCTCCCCTTTGAGTAGTTAAGAGGGGTTAATTAAAATTTGCATCCATGGGAAATGCAGATTGTGCAGACCTGTGAGGTCCAAATACTGAAGCTGCTTGATATAGTGTTATATTATTACTTCCATGGCTTTAGCAGTTAATATGATGGACAGTACAGAAGAAATCCTATACTCAAGCCACACAGTTGCATAGATAGTAGGGATGTGCACACCAGGCAGACTGACATTAGAATGTTTTGCACAGACTCTATAAGCAAGCACAGATAAGCAAACACTCTATAAGCAAACCAGATGAACTCTTTTTCAGGGGTAAAGCTCATATAAGAGCAAAGAAAAACTCCAAGCCTTCCCCTTCACACACAAAATCAGAGATTTGACATTACAATTTTACAGCCTTTCCCTTTTCATAAATAAAATATGGCTATCAGAAGTCACTAAACAACTGTGCTCGCTAGAAAAACTGGAAAAATAATGAAGATGGTAGCCAATTTTTTATATATTATACACAGACACGACATGTCCTACATATAATCTTAGATATGATGTTCTGGAGCTCCAAAGGAGAAACAACTTTAAAAAAGCAGCAACACTGAAAAAATAACATATCACTACACTTATCACCACAGCAGGAAGCGGAAAGCAGAGGCAGCAATACCGACAACAAGCATGTGCCTAATGGCTCAGCAGAAACATCCTCCTACGTCTGGTAGCTCTCCATACACAGAGCTATTCAGTGCCCTTTGAACATATAGACAGTGTTTTCCAAACTAATTACGATGCTGGCATATGGTACATTTACCAAGAAAGAAAAAGACAAGCCTTTTAAAAGCACTGTCACGACCATTATGGCAGAGAAAAAGTTGGCCACTATTGCAGGGCCTGAGCCAACACTTATGTAAATCTATGCAAAGACTTTCACTGACTACACAGTGGACTTTGGATCTGGTCCACAGTAAATGGAGAGTCTTGCTGATATTCCTGGCCTCATAAAGAGCCAGACTACAGCACCGCCAACACCTAGCTAAACAGGAACTGTTCTTATAAAAAAGACTATAAAGCATAATAGGGGGAAAGCAAAAGGTCCCCCTTGGAGTTCAAGAGGCTTCTGAAAATGAATGATACGACTCCTACAGAATTGTAATGAACCTGTGTTATTCAATAAAGAACCATAGCTGTGCCATAAAATTCTATCAATCAAAATTACTGAATATGACTTACGAGCATTCTCCAGTAAACACTATGATAGTTTTCTACAAAAATATAACAATATAAGACAATATGCAATGTCTTGTTAAATCTTATCTAAGCAGTCCCAACAGAGATTTCTGGTTACAGCGTAGTGTTTACAGACCTAGTAGGGATTCAGTTTGGAGTCATCCCTAAAGAAGCATCTGTTTGCCGACTAGGTTGTAGTCACCTGCGAGCCCCTAAACAATCTCAAACAAGAGCTCATCTCAGACAGGGAAGTTCTGCAGAAGTCCAAGGCTGAGGTCAGTCCGGGGTTTCCCCGCCTCCAGCCTCCAGCATCAGAAATCAGCGAGCAGCAACCCTGCGATTCCCTGTCTTGACTTCCTCCCTTCTGTGTTCCCTCTCACACTCCTGAACTCTCTGCCAGCCCTAGGCAGGGACAACTTCGTGGAAGCAAGACGAGGTGCCTGCAGAGTGATTGCACTGTTTCATGTTGTGCAACAAAGGTCAGGAGGAATCTTAATGCCATGCTGGAGATACAGTACAGATGATTCTGGTTAGAGAAGGTGGTGAAGATGAAACAGTTTGAGTTCATTCAGGACAACACTGAGAACAACAGTTAATATCACAGTGGACGCAGCCCAAAATGAGACCATCAATGAATCTGAGGCTGATGCTGGGAAACATTTGCATTAATAAGGTTTCTGTCTGGGTACAGACTCTCACGTTTATCCCAAAAGTGGATTACCAAACTGATGTAGCTCCTTTTTCTTCATTTTAACTACTACGGATCAAACCCTCAGTCATAAATACCTACACTCTACCAGGAACTTCCACTGAAACCCTAGTTTCCATTAACTCTTAAACTGTAAGCCATGTGATTATGTTCCCCTCTTGCAGCTATTAAAATGATGCAAAGCCCTGCTGTCAAATAGGTCTGCAGCTCTTCCTCTAACCAACACCATTTCTCTAAACAGCCTTAAGCTCTGTCATAAGCTCACATAACCAAACGTGAAAAAAAGCTACGACAAAACAAAAGCATGACGGAAGCAAGTGACAAAGCACCTGGGACAGTGCGGGCAGTAAAAGCTGTGGAAGGGTGCTAGCACTGCCCTCATGCTGTGCTAGCAGAGCAGCGATCCAACACAGACCTCACGTATTCCCCAGGGTTGCTAGTACAAGCAAGGTGCTCGCTACAACCTCTCCTTCTAGTTTTGCTGTGCAGAGATGCTTTCTTCCTGGACTAAAATGAAGCCTCAGAGTGTTTTGCATGAGGCATCTATAAAATATGACTTACTCAGTACAAGTGCAAAGAATGAAAAAAGCAGTTTAAAAAAAACCAAAAAACACAACACTAAAATAAAGTTTAAACAAACAAACCAACCCACCCTCAAACGGCTATGGATGGAACAGCAAGAATTGTAAATGTTCTTCTAAGCATTCATTTTTGAAGTTTCTTTTTTATTTACATTTGAAATTTATCCAGGTTTTTGACACAAAGTATACTACAACAGAATGTAGAACCATTAATTGAGAAATAAAGTGACAGAAGAGTTTAGAAAAACATAAATTCAGCGGCGCTATGGCCAACAAATCTGGCTGCACTGTGAAAGAGGCACCTAGTGCAGAGCTCCTTACATCATCCAAGCATCAAATGTTGCCAATAAAAGAGTTTAGGTTGCACGGAATATATAACCGGGAATGACTGCACAATAAAAATAAATGAGTGTTCAGAATTTTATATGGATTTCAAGAAAGCATTTGATATTGTATCAGCACAACAGCAAAGACAGAGTGGTAAAAAGAGAGAGAAATATTATATTGGCTTAAATGCTAAAAAGCATATCAGTAGAAGATGGTGCAGTTAAATTATGTACTCTGCTTCCTGTATTGTATATTATGGTCTCCAATGAACAAACCAACACTGGTGTGCTCAAAAGTCTTTTTTCTTGGAAAAAGAAACTCCTGTCTTCTCATTCTGAGAAAATAGACCCCTCTTTTAGAAGTGATGTGAAACTAGATACTTTAACTGTTAAGTGCCTCAAAACCTTTAATCATCTTCATATGCCTCTGGAAATGATGCTATTCACTTTTCACAGATGATTATGGGTGGTTTTTAAAGACCAATGAGTTCTTTTATTGCCTGTTTCTGTTTAAGGAAACTATAGGAGCCCAGGTCTTAGTGACTGCAAAGAGATCTAGGATCCCATCTGCATCGCAAACTTTAAAAATCGCTTTGGACAGTTGTCATGACAGGGAACTAAATGCAGATTTCTGTAACCCTGGGCTGGTACCTTGACCTCTGAACCACCTTTTTTCTATTACAAGATGGGCATTAAGCCAGCAGGCAAACAAGTGGAGAACTAGGCCATATTCTTAAGAAAAAGGTGAAAAACAAAAGCTTTACTGCTAGTTAAGCTCTCATAAGAATAATTATACGGCACGTATCAGTTTGATTTAGTTTTCTTGTCTTATTTCCAGAACGGGTGTTACTTCACAGTAACAGGCTTTGTGTTCCAAAACATAATATTCACAGAAGCACATGAGACATATTCAGCTTTAATAATAATAACAATAATAATAATAATTATCAGAGACCAAGACAGAGAGCAGCCTAAAAGTAAACCGCTAGCAATGTATCTAGACCTGAATGATCACACTCCATCAGTTCTGCTCACATAGACTCACACAGCCCACCTTCCCCACCCCTCAAAATCATTGCTTAATTAATTCTGATCATGCTTCATCATATTCATAGACAGCTCTGACAAGAATCAATAGCAAAGTTTTGTTCATTTAACTTGTCTGACTCTCTTAACTCATTTAAATTAATCATTTTGAACGAACATGCTTTATTTAGCAGGTCAATTCTTACAGCAAGTACCATCTATATCTGTGGGGAAAGAGGTAGGGGGAGATGCAAATTTAGGATATAAATTTGGGATATAAAATGATAAGGAAACAATAAGACAAAATAAAGGTAATAAACTTAATCCAGTAATCCCATAGCTCTTCTTCAATTTCAAAAGACAAAGAGAGATAGAGAACTGAAGCTGCAAGTACAGTCAGAAGAACTGATTAGAGAGAGCTAATCTTTACAGTGACAATTCATGAGGGTTGAGTGAAGCAGAGATGACCCAGGCTGATATTCAGAGGTAGGGTGTTGGCTGGATCACCTGTACCTTATCACCTGAACCTCCGGGACAGCATTAAGGGAAGATCTTTCCAATCTGGAAAGAAAATAGCAAAACCTAACAAAAGAACTCTGTCTGCTTTGCCTCTTTATGCTACTGCTAACAGTGATGAAAGACGCAAAGAGAGAGTGACAGCTCCCGAATAAGTCTGTAATTACTTCCATTTAAAGATGTTGCAGCTTCCAAGGCACAGTGCAAACGGTTTTGAAATGAATGACATTGCATACATCTGGTACAACAAGTGCAGCATTAGCCAGGCAGAGGAGTTTAAGCTCTGAAAACGTCAATTTTCAGACGAAAAAGGGTTACAGACTTTAATGTCAGTGATTTATTCAGATAACACCCATGAACACTAAAAGGGCATGAGTTATGCTCATAATTTCCCATGCGTCAAGAACGACAACACTATTCCTTAGAGTCTGCTGAATAGAGAGATCTATCAGAAGCAGATGGGAAATCAAATTTTGCTAAAACCCAGAAGACTCTGATCTCACCAACACAACCAAAAAACTACTGTACGAGCCCTATCAAAGGAAGAAAGACCATGGACGAAATCTTAGTGAAAAAAAATATCAGCGGGTGTGCATCTGAGCTGCAAATAGCTGGTTCATGCTCCTCATCATCTGTGCTCTGTGGTTTTGTGGGCACTTAAGTTTATGAAGCTTGCTGACTATCACTAAAATAATGATATACGTCTGCAAGACAGGGTTGTGCTAGGAGGCATGGTGACGCAGTGCAGAGGCATACATAGCATAGGTTAGGATGAACCTTAAATGTTAAAACCAAACCAAACCAAAACACAGGAACAAAAAGTATTGAACTGGTGCAATTTGTGCTCTCATTTGTGAACAACCTCCTTTAGCATGACTGGTACTGTGTTCAGAGACCACCTCTACCTCTGAAATAAACAATGAATCCTCAAGGAAGGGCTGTCACTCTGTCAAAGGCAAGGAAACTAACCCTACTGCACAGACTCTGTGCACACTCCCCTCATGTGAACCTTACCCAGCCCAGGATACAATCGTGTCTTGAATATTATAGATGCTAAGGGCTCTTTGCTATAGTCACTATGAGAAACTCTCATGCTCCCTTGTCTATTGCCAAAACACCTTTCTTTGGACTGTGCTACACAGACCAACTTCCAAGTTTTCCTAGGACTTTCTGTCTGGAATGGACCAACAAGGATGCAAAGCATTGGAAAACTACCTTTGAGCGATCAACCAGCTACAAAATACTGCCTGTATGAAAAAATACAGCAATTGGTTTGCCAAATTTTACATGTACTTGCTGAAAACTGAGCTGTTTAAAGGAAATATCACCCCCATATTAATCTATGCAGAGGGACTGATTTACTCTTGCTGAAACCACTTTTGCAATTAGTGAAGCCGGGTTCTGAAGTGGATGTGTTTCAAGGCCCTGCTCTTGAAAGTCAGTTGGGGTTGGGTTCCCCCTGTCAGGTGCTGACCCTTTCCCATTCTTCTGAGAAGTCAAGTCAAATTTAGCTGTATATGCATTTTAAAAGCTACAGTTGACATGGTAGAAGCTCAGCATTTAGGACCAGCACTCTTTCTCCCCCATATAAGAAAAACCCACAAAGTCCTTACCCACAAGGGATGTTCATTCTAGCTTAGATCAAGTGGAGTTTTTCCTGCAATTTCAAACACCGGAACCAAGAACATTTCTCCTTTCACCAGCACCGGTGGAGCTCAGGAGCTTCCCAGGAACTGGACAGGAGAACACCCAATGCTACAAATAAAAGTGGGGAGGAGATGTGGACTGGAGGAGTTATGACTTGGGCCATACCAGAGAGATTTGGGGGCTGGCTGAGTAAGGCAGGAAGATTAGAAGAAAGGACATAGACTTCATGTATTTCAGACGAAGCGTGGTCTGGGAGGTAGCTGACACCAGCTGAGTGAGGCAACCTGGAAATGGGAGCCAGTGCTGCAGGGGAGGCATACTGAATAAGAAACTGGCTTGGAACACCAGTCCTGGAGGAGCCAAGCATTAGGTACTGAGAAGCAGCTGGATGAGGAATTAAGTCCTCAGGAAGAACAAGCAAATTCTGGAGGCCACACCAAACAAAATAACCTGAAAAAAGGGGAAAAGAGGAACTGAGGAATGGATGTAGGTGACCCGAGGAGGAGATAAATTTTCTGACCGAAAGGATGGATACGGGTAGGGAGGCAGAATCTACTGGGAAAGGAAATAGAACTGGAAGACAGGGCAGATAAGACTGAGTACAGAGGGATTCAAGCAGATCGTATGAAGGTCTGTGTCCATAAAAACACACTTCTCAGCAGACTGTGGAAGGGAGCCAACGAGTCAAACCTCCCCTCTCCTTCTGAAACTTGTTACTGTCCCTGCATGGCTCACCCATAGGACTGTTCCAGTCAGCAGGCTCTTGGCCATCATTACCCTTAGTGATGAGTCAAGTGAATAGTGAGCAGATGAGGGTTTTTTCTCTGATTTTTTTATCGTTAATTCTAGAAGCTACACACACCACATAGTCAACAGAATGAAAACATTTAAATGCAAATGAATCAGAAAATCCCCAGATTACATTTGCTTTTGCTGAATTCAATGTATGGGGAGTGTATGAAATTTTCTAACATTTCTAACTATGTAATCATAGGCAAATTGTCCCCACGTATACGTCCACCCACATTTTGTAGGAATGGCCCTAATTTGCAGTTTTGGGAAGAGCCCTAGGAATGAGGAAGCAGCAAGAGAAGTAAACTGTTTCCAGATTACAGATCCTTTAACTCTGTTGTAACTTTTTGATCTTTTCCTACTGAAGCCAAAAGAAAATGAAGACACATTTGTAAAGGAGCATATTAACAACCTACACTGAGATTGTTTTCTATCAGGTGATCAGACCACTTTCCTAACCATCTGTATCTATCCTCTGCCTCGGAATTGTTATACCAAACCTAATGTAAAAAAATGAAATAAGTAGTATGCACTTTACTGGAAAACTCACCCTCAGCTGTCCCACAGGCACTGCATGGGGCAACATTTAGGTCAAGGACCCTGCTTCGCTAACTTGAAATAGGGTTACTAGATTCCCACCTCACTGAAGAACAGTGTGGTCCCACTTACAACCACTTGGGAATAGCCGGGAGGGAAAGTGCTGTAGCAATACAGACAGCACGATTTTTATGTAAAACTGATATCTTTTGAAAGGCCAACTTAACTGAAAAAGAAAAACAACAAAGTTTTGGACACACTAGCCCTTCCATCACAGCTACAGCTGCACTATCACTGCTGTGAAAACACAGTACTATAAAGCAAAGCTGTTAGTTCAGACTACGAAAAGTCCAAGGCAAAGAAAGAAAATGTGGACAGTGTCAAATAACATGCTCAACCAAGCCAAACCCTTTATCGCCTATTTTATCTACTGGTATGAAAGTTTCTGGGCTTGTTTTCTTTACAAAAGCAGGGTAGCTGCCATTACAAGAATTTCAGAATCTCTCAGGTTTTTTGTGTTCATCAATTCTTTTCTTTACACATCATTTCTTGGATAATACATCATGCTCTCCACCTTTTGGAGCAGGTGGTGGGATATTATTGAATAGATGCAGCGCATTGATTCTGGACTGCTGGGAATTACCGGCTGGCACAGTGGGTAACAGGATAAGTACTAACTGTCACAGATAGAGTTGTTTCTTCTGTACAGAGATTGCCTCCCTTCAGTTTAAAAAAAAATAATTTTTTATATATATATGTATAATCTAAGCATTTCTCCCTCTTCACGTTTTCCCGGATTTTTGAAGTGGATCCGTATAATTTGTCTTCCATACGCAATGTTAGCAGATAACTACTATAGAGGTTTTGCTGCTCTGTATTTATATGCCTGATCCTTAGTTCAAAGCTCTGATTTTCACAATGCTCAGACAGATTCAGAATTGATTAGTGCAATGTAACGTCTTCCAAATTCCACCTACATATAAGAAATGCCACATGAGCTATGCAGTATTAGGATGAATAAAGTGCAGTAATCCAGGCTGTAACAGGAAGAATTTGTGGTATCATAATCAGCACACATTGCCATAAAGCCCCTGTGTTTGCTAGTTTACAAACAGTGCAGATGGCAACACAAGCTTTAACTCTGGCAAGCATATATGAGATTAGATATTCTTTTTCCCCATAATCTTTGTTAAGCTTGCCTCCTCATAGAAATAAAACTAGCAGACAGCTCTGAGAGAGTGTACAAAACAAGTCTTACAGGTAATGAGAAATAAGGAGCTTTAAGATATAGTTTAATGCTATTCTCAGTAGACTCCTCCTCATGCCAAATTACATCTCAAATGTTTATTGTGCTTCCAATGGGAGTGTCGCCATTCTGAAGAGAGTATGTAATCTGGACATACTGATAGGGAACACAGATCATTCAATCTTAATGACATTTGTAACAAGATATTGCGACTGTCAATCATGAATATCCCATTGGGAAAAAAAAGTAACAATAAATTGCAGTGTCGTTATCTGTATAAGAAAGGCAGAAAGCCTCTTTATTAATTGCATCTCATTAGTGACTGCAATATTTTACTAGTAACTACAAACACTATCATGGGAAGCTTTTAAATTGATTTTTTTTTTTTCTTTTAAGTTGCTTGAATGTGATTAAGGATCTAAACTCTATAAGATGTTCTGACCTTTGTGGAGCTTAACCGAGAAGCTGCTTCGGGAAAAGTAAAAATGACAGACTTAAATTCCATAATGGTGAGCCTATGCACATCGTGGGAAGGACAAAGCACTGAGGGGATGGTACTAAGCAAAATTATGGTTACTAACAGGAGAATCTGAGCTAAAATGCAGAAAATATAAAAAAAAAAATAAATATGAGGGATATCAGAAATACACTTAATAATCAGCTCATAATGAGATGTAGCTAAACAGGTTGAAATGGATTTTCTGATACATAAGAAGAACAATACTTGTAGAGAAATTATAATGCCTCATTTCTTGAAACTGATAAGGCACATTCCGAACAAAATTGGAGGTATTTAAGACAGCAATGTTATATATTGGGAATTGGAGGCAAAGGTTTCTAAGCTGATGTAAGGCACAGACTGTTAGACTAGATGAGCGGGTAAAAAAGATTTTAAATTATTCCTTCTTCATTCCACCTATTCTTTTTTACCATCTTTTTTTTTCCCCTCACAACTATCAAGCACCTCTTAGCAAGTATAAAGGCCCTAAACTAATGTACTGATGCGTACCTTACATCACTTTACACATCTTAATTTGACAATTAGATGAGGGAATGTGAGGAGGAAACACAAAATAGCCCTGCAGGGTGCAGTTTCATGACATAGCTAAATTATCCTAATGGCATTCTCTGCCATTTTAGTTACCAAAACTGTCACCCCAGTCACGTGAGTGCCAGAGCCATTGCAAGTAAGAACAGAGGAGGGACAAAGCCCTTTTCACCAACAGTTAGTTACAGGATTAATGTAGCTGTAATGTAACATGCAGTGGCTTGTGGTGGAATGCGTGTGTGTTGGTGGGGATGTGTGTGTGTGTGTGATGTTTTTATTCCTCCTCCAGATCAGCTTTCTGATCTGTTACTTCTCATGGACATATTAGCACTACTATTAATGTGAGCGAGGGAACCAGGAAGAGTTGTGGGGAGAAAAGGAAGGAAGAAGCTTTGATCTGGGTACTTTGAAACTGCCTTAAATTCACGAGGTACCAAAGTGAGACACAGAGAGCGGAGTCTTAGCAGATTCTTGCATGATGTGGTTGAGATAAGCAACTAGATATTTGACAGGTAGACCAGGGCTGCCACACTTGATCAGGTCATTACTCTATTTGTCCTTTGAACTTCACAGTAGCTGAGTTTTCAAAGACAAATAGATTACAATTATCTGACTACTATTTGGAAATAGTACATGTGTGTGTATGTATATGCATAAGAAAATTCCTGCTCCATCAATGAGCATTGCCCTTATGCAATGAAGCTTGAAGTTTGAGTCATTGTCTTAGCTTGCATAACTGCAAAAATTATTCACGATCCTAACATTACCAAATGCATCTACAAGATTTGTCTGGCTGACCTCCTAAGGCTCTGATTTCCATGGGGCAATGACTACGCATTAGGCATAAAAAAAAAAAAAAAAAAGTATTTTATTTTATTAGCTCTAGATTTACTACCCTTTGATTTTATTGCCTGTCTGTTTTTTCCCCATGCCTCTAAGCAGGTGCAAATGAGGGGCTAATCTGTCTTCATTATGTTCGTCATACTGCAAGAAAATGGGAGAACAATTATACAAAAGCAAACATAATCATGTGAAGAAAAAGCAGGGAAGAGCACTTTCTCTCATCCCATACTTAGGCAAAGACACATTCCCCATGTCTCAATCTATTTTAACACTAGATACTTCAATGGCAGCTTTGGTTTCAATTCATTCTTAACTTCCTAGGGCTTGCCATGCCATAGCTTGAGTGCATAAACTTGGAAAGGCCTCCCTGAATCCACTCAACCAAACAATCCCACCCGGAGCTTTCAAATCCTGTTGAAGGAGATCTCTGACAAAAACATTTACCTGAGCTGTCCATTCGTAGATATCTTTCACTAAATGTATTCCCTCTCACATCATGTATCTTCACTTCATAGTATATCCATAATATATTTAAGGAATTAAACTATCTCATGTGCACGCACACACTCATGTTCTCTTTTTTGCTAAATCACCCAAGAATTGCAGTTCTTCTGCCAAATAAACAACCTCATTGATCTATGTGGGTAAAGAGATTCCGAATTGATCAACTATTGGGGTACTAGACACTGTAAACAAATCAAGACAAGCCTTAATTCTGCCAGACTAAACAGAATCCATCCCAGAAAAAAAATCGTTTAGACATCACAGACACATAATGTATTTCAATTTTACTCAACAGAATTTGCATCCTCCTCATTTTAGTTGATACACGAAAAATAAATTATTTGATGGAGCAGATCCAAGTGTATCTGTACCGACTGTTCTTTAATTTGAGGCAATTTTTTGACACAATAAGAACTCCAGACACACTTTATTCCAATTCTGCAACATTAAGTAATGGATTTATTTCAGCTTGGTTTAAGCAAGAACATTATGTTTCTATCAGCAAAGCCTTTCTTTTTCTTTCACATCTCAAAAGCAGGATTTTTACCAACCTAGGATGCCTCCTGCAGACGAGTCAGGAGCCTCTGCTTATATCCGTAATCTGAATTCCTCCTCTTTTCCTCTCTTAAGATTGAAAACAAGGATAATAACCACTATCCTTTGAAGTCCTTCATTCAATAACTTAAAGCAATAGGTGGGATTAATCGCTTCCAAAATATTGTTTGCTTTCCTGTCACCTGCCTATAGAAACAGCTAGATAAGAACAAATGTTATTTTCTCCATCACTGGTGAAACGCACAGTAGGAAAACTGTTTCCATCGAGCTCAGGGCAGACCAACTACTGAGAGGGAACAAGTCAGACCTAGGTCATCTTCTGACTTAATTACCAGAAAAGGATAGAAAGCACAGATCCAAAGCTCAGAGTTCTGCTGGAGCCAAACACCTCCAGAGGATGTTAAAACCTGTTATAAACACGTTCATGCTTTTCAGGGTTTTTTTGCCCTCTGTCTCCGAGTAGCTTCATTAGTGCAGCTACAACTCATCGTGCTCTAAATAATCAGTTTTGTTGGGAAATTCTATAGTTTTGGATTATTTTATGAAAGTTCCTCTTCTGCAAACAGACATTAGAAGCTGCTTGAATTTTGGTCCTCTTGTGTTCACTTGCTTCCTGTGGATCTTTCAGATGTCTGTGCTTTTATTTCCTTACTTATTTGAAGAAGTCAATTCAATTATAAAAAAAAATAAATAAGAAAAACATTTTGAAACTCAAAATTGGGATTACTGGTAGACCTTTGCACTCTTACAGCCTATGTTTGTCAGTAGAGACCACAAACCTCAGAAAACATGGAAACAGGTAATTAATTACAAGCCCATGCAGATGTGATTCTGGTAACAGCTGGCATTAGTCACTAGAAATCTTTACTGAAATACAGGGAAGCAAGAACACTTATTTTGTTCACCTTTCCCTTGTCATCCCACATCTTGTGTATATGCATAAAAGAGATAATGTGAATGTATCTTGAGGGGCCCAGGCCATTTCTTTTTCTTACTGAGTTTTGTCAGTTCTGGAAGCAGAAACAGAGGTGGCTGTTCACCAAGGGGACTGCCAGCAGTGAGGGAGAATATGGGTTTCCCAGAATTTATATAAGTAAAATTCTGATGTTAGATGGCAATCCACAAAAGAGGGCAGAGAAATTGTCTGTAGGTGAACCTCAGTGTATGTGGCTGAGCAGGCGTTGGTAGATCCCATAACCCAGATGTGAGTTTTGCCATAATAGAGGGAAGAACTCAGACTGCTCTAGAAAAGCTCTGTGCTCCCTTAACGGTGGGCATCCTGCACCATCATATAAATAAGGCATCATATAAATAAAACGTTATGCATGTACAAGCACATCACTTGCTTAGGGTAGCGATAAGTTTATGTCATCAAGTACCTCATCCAAGAGTCACAACGTTATGAGATATCTAACTTTGAATATTCTCTGTGACAATCTATGTACATACGTATTTGCTACAGAACAACACAAATGGCAATAAATCTGTTTATGCTGTAATCTACCACCTCCATACTGGCATGCCCCATAAAATTATTCAATAAGCAAGCAGTGCAACACCACATGTATCCGACTATAGGTGCACAGTCATTCTGATTGGCCACATATGGTCACCTCCAGGACTTCTAAACACCCAAAAGCTGTATTGTGCCTAGCATCCAGTAACATACTGAAGACAAGAAGTCCTAAAGGGAAGAAGTGTCTGTCTGGAAAAATCCGACATTGGCAAGGAGAGGAGTAAAGTAAGTCAAGGACGACCAAGGTCCCAGTTTACACATGGGGCAGAGAACAGAGTTCAGGTCCTGTGAACAGACAGGAATTTCCCCAAAGCCTTTCAATACATACATCTCTTTCTAGAACTGTGAACTATATATATGCCTATACATGCAGACAGAGTTTGCTAAATGAAGCCCTTCCCTCTGTTCAGAACCAGGGATGATTTCCGAGCTTGAGGAGTCAGAGGCTACAGCAGCAGTTGTTACTCCCCCTGGGTGGGCACTACCCCGCTTACTGGGCTTGGGCACACATGCTTTCTCTGAACACGCTTGCCTCTCTGCTAAGAACTTTACACTTCCCCGTTCCTTTCAGTTGACCTCATTTCTGCAACAAAGCTAGATGCTTTGTATTCTCACACTAGTGCTTTAATTCCCACACACCTGCTTTAGACGGAAAAATATTTTCTCTGTTATTTAGTGGCAATGAGACAAAGCTCTGACTACACCTGTTTGTCTTTATTAAATAAGGGATGTCCTGACTGCAGAATATTCAGCTCAAGTATTTCTAACAACTTGAAATATTTTTCCTCATTAGGAAAGTATTTATTGCTACTTCTAAATGACCTATTACAAAAGATTACCCATCTCTTGTATTTTTCCCTCAAAGATTTTTACGTGCCAGCTCCTGAAAATAAAACATATTGTGCTTATTCTTGCCTTATTATTACTTAATCTATCAAGGACTTCTGAATGCTTGAAGCTCCTACAAATCCATAGACCTATAAGATGTTAAATAAAATAAAATGTTTTGAATAGATGTTTTTCCCTTGCACACTTTGGAGGAAAAACAGGAAAGCAGTAGGACCTTAGAGGACTTTAAAAATTGGGAAGATACAAGTCTAAGGATGAAGACAGGAAACGCAATAGAACTGGGTGCATAACTTCATAATAAGAATTTTGAGAGAACAGGGATGGATAAGGTAGTCTGGGTTTCTTTTCTTATAGATGCTGTTGGCTTAGTTTGGATAGGGAAATTGTGAATGAAATTCTGCAGCGACTTTGGCATTTCACTGTCTTTTTCTGCTTCATTAATGACTCTGTAGGCAGGCATCCTGGATACCAACTCCAGAAGGTCCCACATCTAACAGCTGCACAGGTGCTTCTGCAACCAACACTAGCAATGTGCCACAAAGCTCCTCCTTTTCCTCTCTGAGAGTAAGACTACAATTTACCTTGGAACTGCTCTCCAGCAGTTCCAGATAGATAATGGATTTATCTTGGTCATTTGTGCTACTGAAGTTTACCAGTGTTTGGCCAACCTCTATTTTCCTTTATGAATTTTGCTACTGTTCACATCATCTTTGACAACATCAACTTTGGATTCAATTCAGCCATTTTTTGCTATGATGGACAACTAAACTTCCTTGGCTATTTCACATATCCTTTTTTTAGCATTTCTGATGCTTCCTTTTTTTCATTTTAGGTAAGACTAGTTAAAAGAAGGTTGTTGATTTTGAAAAGCTTGAACTTTGATGGCGAAACACAAAGAGAACAGAAATAATCCGTATCTTCATGTCCTACAGATTGTTATTTACATTCACGTATGTTTAAACAGAAAGTTAGCATGTTTTTAAATATTCAAACAGTACCAGTTGCTAAATAAGGAGGAGGTTGTATTTGGAAGCTTGTAAAAAAAACAAAAAATAGACAAACAAAAAAACCAAACACCACCACCACCAAAGAACAACACCAATGCCAAAGAACAACACCAAAAAAAACAAAACCAAAACCAAACCAAAACCAAAAAAAACCCAACCCAACACTATCTGAAATTGAGAAGATTGAGTTCCAGTGGAAGTGAGATACAACAAACACTAGACCAAGTCACCTAAGGGCTCGCATAATTGTGAAAAGAGAAGCCTAGAACAGGAAAATGTAACTATCCCCAAAGAATGGAGCCTTGAGAAATGCGCTGTTTCAGAAAAGGTATCCTGAAAGCCTGGTTCACCTCACTATGCCACTTCTCACAGTGGCTGCATATGGACTTACTACCAAAGCACAGAAACTGGAATACCACTCCTTTCACTTAAAAGAGAAATTTTATACTGCAAGAAATTGTCATTAGCTGGGGATTCATTATTATTCCTACAATGCAATTGTCACTATATGTGGAAGAAGTGTGTTCATCCAGAATTTGATACCAAGCACTTTTGCATGAAGAGCTTTCTTAAGCCACTAAGATAGTATTGGTTCAAGTGGGAAGAACACAGAGTGAGCTAAAAACCTTATGAAGGTGCAAAGACTCAACACAAAAGCCCATTTCAGCCTTGTACTAATCGATACAGAGATTGAGAATGCTAATCAAGTGTTCAGAATATCCTGTAGCAAATCCGTAGCTGAGATTACGGGATACAGTGTCTGATAGTTAAAGAACATACATTTGTTCACGTGTTGACTTTGGAGTTTGGGGGTAGGGGGGAAAGGACATTGGAACAGATAACGCTTGTATGGGTATGGTGTGTTTAATATTACATGTGTTTGCCGCTTCACTCCTCACAACACTCCTAGAGAAAAAAGAGGCTTTAGTCTAAGACTTCCTGCAACTCAGATGTTTCAGAAAGAACAGAGTATATTAGAGATTTACTCATGGCTCAGCTACCTGATTCATCTATTGAGCTAGACTGCAAACCTCACAGTGTAAACGTCACATCTGTCTAAACTTGGATGAGCTAATTAGGTGTCGCAGAACTAAGTGAAACTATTTATGTCATTTCAAGCATCCGTGTCCCATTGCTTCCAGAAATTGATTCCAAGTTCAACAGACACTTAGTGCCATCAGCAATTAATTACATCATTACAGGCCATTCTGTAAAAAAAAAAAAAGGGGGGCATACATGCAAGGTATGGACATGCTATTTAACAGTGCACAACGGTTGTATTGGGACCAGTACTGCTTAATGTCTTCATCAATGACATAGACAGTGGGATTGAGTGCTCACTCAGCAAGTTTGCAGATGACGCCAAGCTGAGTGGTGTGGTTGACATGCCTGAGGGGCAGCATGCCATTCAAAGCAACCTGGACAGGCTCGAGAAGTGGGCTTGTGTGAACCTCATGAAGTTCAACAAGGCCAAGTTGCACTTGGGTTGAGGCAACCACCGGTACCAATACAGGCTGGGGGACGAAGGGATTGAGAGCAGCCCTGCCAAGGATGACTTGGGGGTACTGGTGGATGAAAAGCTGGACATGAGCTGGCAATGTGCACTCACAGCCTAGAAAGCCAACTATATCCTGTGCTGCATCAAAAGAAGCGTGGCCAGCAGGTCCAGGGAGGTGATTCTGCCCCTCTATTCCACACTGGTGAGACTCAAACTATTCTGTGATTCTATACAGAGACTGTGAAAGTCATTCAGAAATTACAGATAGCTAGGACTGCCTGGACATCCTGTTAAATGCCAGAATAAGTAAAATGCTAAATGAGAAAACATCCCTCACTGTAAAAGGGAAATGACAACACAAAAAAAAACACAAACAAACCCCAAACAAATTTGGTGAGATCACCAACATACTCAACGGAACTTATACTTGGCCATAAATAGGTAGAGAAACAAATCTTCCCATTTTACATACCAGAAGAAAAAGAAAACCAAGTACCTATTAAAAAATGAAAGACAGTTTCAGAGAAACCTGCCCAGCACTGACAAGAGATGGATCATAATGAACTACCATACCTGTAGTTGGAGATATATATATATATCATTCCTGTCTGGACACAGACTGGCCTAGTTTTTGCCCAGGTACAATTAATAACCTGAAACCCACCACAGCTGTCCTCCATAGTTGTATTCATTGTTTTGGCAGAATAAATCATAAACTACAATCACCATCAGAACCTTTATTCATGGTATTCATTTCGTGAAGTTTCTTGCTACACATTGGGATAAACCAAAGCTCATCAGACCTTGAATTCACGTAAATCCAGTGTTCTTCTTCCAAGCAATAGTTCTACCTGCAGTATTTTCTTGATGATTATTAATCTTGATGATAGGGGCAGTTTGTTTTTTCCCCTCTCTTCCTAAGCATATGCTATTTTTGGCCTAGATACAGCAGACATCGCTCAGCAAAAAGATTTAAGAAATATCAACATTTTCAGCATCCATTGGAAGAGGAATTTGCTTTTTTTGTCCTGTATTTAATAGCTGATCACACAGTTAATTAATTTCTGGTGATGCTTCCTCAAGACTTTATAACTGTAAAAAATACTTTCAATATATAGTTTAACAATATTATAAATCCCAGAAACGGAGAACATCAGAAATGTGAAAGCTCTTATTTCATAATCATAAATTACGTAATTTGCCATATACTCAATACCTCCCCTGCAAAGATCCCAGAATTTCAAAAATATTAGTTGAAAGAACATAAGATAGGTGCATGATCAATTAATTCCACCATGTCATTGTACATACCGGTCAGATGAGGCACGGAGCATCCACATGAATCTTCCTGCCTAAGGTTACTCAGGAGGTAAATGGGAGAGGAAAGGAGAGAGAAAAACACCAGTCTCAAATCCTTGTTTGTTGTTCTGGCTACCTTCAACACACTGCTGCCATGAGGAAGAGTAGGCAGGTTAATGGCTTCAGCTGCCACAGCAGCCACTGCTTTCCTTTGACAAGGGTACCTATTTCATCAATATCTTGGATCCCATTGTCCTTAGGCAAATAACTAGAGGTTGTTATTCACCAGCCATGAAGTACGACACTCCCTGCTTGTAATTTCTTCTGCAGTGATAGCAGAGAGGTCACCCATTATACCGGGCAGTGCGACAATCATAAAAGGCTACTCAAAAAAGCAATTAAGTGTTCTGAATAAAATTACCATTTACATTCATAACAATGAATTTTGGCAACAAACACACCATGTTTACATCTACAAAAGCTTCAAATTATTCCTTTACAAACAGGGCATTTCAAAAATCTTGCTACCTGTTCCCAAAAAGGATCAGGAAACAATGGAAGAGATTTTAAATTTTAACCTCTCCATTTTAAGACAGTTTCTGACACTTGATTGATGGCCACAGAATTCAAGAGCTACAGTTTGGGAGCCTGCTGATTAAAAGCTCACATCACCTTGAGCTTGGAGGTGAAAAGCAGGGAGAGTGAAAATCCTCAAGCTGTGTGAACAAAAGCAGGGCAGAAAAAAAAATGAAAAGCGTAGAAAGGAATAATATTTGACTACTAAATGGTATTGATTTCTTATTCATAATTACCATGGTTCCTTGACACCTGAAATAAAAAAAAAACCAGCTCCTCCGTGCTAGGTACTGCACACAGAATGAGAGTACCAATGGTCTGTACACACAAAGCAGCAGACAGAAGAACCAGAAATCAAGAAGAATTGAAGCGCAAGGATTAAGATACTGATACTTCCCTCCTAATTTTAAGCACTCATCTACCTCAATTAGGAAGCTAGGAACCTACACTGTCCAAAATCTGGAGAGACAGAAATCTTTCTCAAACACCAGGGCTCAGAAACACTGGCACCTTCTGAACATAAACACCACTTCTTCACTCACCATTAGTTCCCTCCTGCCCTCTCTTTAGCAGCTGTACACAAGGCCTGAGATCTCTACAATTAGTCTTACGTTACCAGCTCCTGGGGCAGCCCATAGCTCACCAACCAAACCCGTGGCTGATTTGAGTTCCCCACCTCGCTCTGAGCTAGAGCCTTGCCCATCCCTAAATACTAAGGAAAGGGGACAGAAGCTTTACACAAGCTCCTTAAAACAGATAAATAGCAGATGGAGACACCAAAAAAGCTCACTTTGGCATCCATCTGGAGAAAGAGCTATTGCCACTGTGAACTAGTTGAGACAAGGGAAGGCTCAGGGTGAAGGAGAGGCAGAGAGCCCATCTCTTGCCTGTGAACAACCTGGCAGGGTATTAACCTGTCTGTCAGAAGGAAAAGTAACATCACTACTGTTATAGCTTGCAGGAAGGAGTTATTCCTCATTGCCTCAGCTCTTCACAGCCTGGACTGTTTGGGGCAGAACATGAGGATTAAGCAGGAGAAAAAAAATAAAAATAAAAATCCCAGTGTTCCCCTGTGTAATTCTCACAAAGGTAGAGATTAAATAATCGAAGAGCAGATCACCGTTCTAGCCGATGCCTCCAATCTAAGAAATGCATTGACTACTTGTCAGCAGTGACAACAGGCATTTGGGAAGCCAGGGAAGCCTCCAAGCAGGGAGAGTGCTCTAGGGAGAGGGAAGGGCATCTGCTCTAACACAAGTAAAAGTGGGAACTCCAACTCCCCCTCTGTACAAAATTGGACAGAAGATCTCAACTTGCCAAGAGTTTGAAGGGCTCATTAGTTAAAAAAATAGTTAAAATCATTAGCTAAAAATGTAAACATCCAGGCTGAATTCCAGGGCAAAGATTGTATTATTCATAGTACTTTAAATGTTAACTATTCAAGATTTCATTTAAAATACTTTTCCAAGATCACTGAATAATACCAAAATACAGTATATGTTTATGATCTTTTAAGAGTGCAATTTGTTTTGATTACATCAAACAGCATCTGCTCCGTTTTCTCTACATCCAAAGCACCAAGAATATGCATAATCACAATATCACTCTGTATTTTGAAATTTGTGAGTCTTTCTACACATTTCATTAGAGGGGAAGTCTTCCAAGACAAACATGAAAATATATAACACAACATGGGGAAAAAAACCCACAAAACTGTCAGCAATACTGCATATTTGCACTTCTTTTACAAAAGGCATTCATGTTTGAGAAAAAATGTCTCTGTTGCACCTCAGACTGCCTCAACAGTAGAAAAATCATAGTCTTATGCTCACGCCATGCATTGGTGTAGTTGCGCATACGTTATTGTGACCGTGGTGTACAATTTTTAATTTCCTAGGGGCAACATTTTTTTATTGCAACTGTCAGGTTGTTTATAGTTGCCATTTTGAGGTGCTTTTTTGTTGTTCGTCTTCAGGTCTTTTATTAACATACCACCAGATATTGCTCTATGATAGCCCATGCTGGGTTAGTGATAATGTTGTCTGCAGTGGCAGGTCTACCTTGGCAGATTATGGGTATAAAATGGGCAGGGGGCAATTGACTTGTCAGAATATTTACAAATTTCAAATTGCTATCTGCACCTTTAATGACTTGCACAAGGAAAAAAAGATCGCTATGTCACCATATCTGCTCTGCATGATGTATGGTAATAGTTGGAGAAGACGGGCCGGGAGGGAGACGGCCCTCATTAAAAACAAACAGCTGTGACTGACATGAAAAACTACGAAGGCAAAAGAAAGGTAAGCACATTTGGATTTAAGTGGCTTTATTGGAGGGTTTACTGAACCAAGAAGCCTTACATAGACTCTACTGCAGAAATCAGTATCAGTCCAAGCCCAATAACTGTTATTCCTGAAGGTACCTCCATCTTTTCCCCTGACTACATTAATCCAAAAACACTGCCTACAATTTAAAAAGACTACCATGGCTTGTCTGTCTTACACTTGATTCATCTGCAACGTGTCAAACAATGCTATGCGACAACTTTCTTTTTAATGTAGCCTATTGCACCTCACATGTATCCTTGATGCATTTTCCTGCTTCTGACTTTCTGTCCCTCTTCCCCCAACCCCTATCCCTTGGGCTACAGAACAGCCCTTATTCTGATGTCTCTAGAGTGGCTTCCAGTACCATTTGTTCTGCTATTAGGAAAGGACAATAAAGACAAAAGCATGCTTTCTTCTGTTGTCCTAGAATATCTTTCCCCATTTCTTTTTCCAGAATGCTCTCATCCTCTCTTTCCCTTCTTCTCTGCACTTACTCCACTTATTATCAATATTTTCTCAGGCTCAGAGTCACGAGTGTTGTGAATTCCCAACAAATTTGCCAGCCTTTGCTCAAAACCTCTATCACAGTCTGCGACTCCTGCTGCCAGGCTGGAGACTAATATGAGAGAAAAGCACCAGCCTTTCTCCCACCAAGACCAGACATTTCAGCAGAACACTCGTTAAGCAGGAGTCTAAACCCATTAGCCAAAGACTTTCATGAATCACGGCATCATGAACCATAGCATCACCACAGTATGGATCTGACACTGACACAGGCAGGCTTTGGACAACATAGTGGTCGCCAAGAGGACCATCCTGTTGGGGGCAGAGAAGGTTGGCTGCCCTTGAGGTGCAGGCAAGCTGGGAGCAGAGCTGACCACAGCACAGGCCATGCCCGCACCCACGGACACCGTCCCTCAGCTGCTGAACACAGGGGGCAGAGCCAGGGCTGATAACAGGGTCTATCAATAGTATCAGGCACAGTAAGGGAACGAACCAGATCCAGGGACTCCAGTCAGGAACAGCAGAGGAAAAGTCCAGAGGCAGGGCAGCAGACAAGGTCAAAGCATGAGTCCAAGGGGTCCAACCAGGAGACAGGGCCAGAGGCAGGACTGGGCACAGGCACAGCTTCAGCACAGCACAAGAAGCACTGACAGCCATGGCCTGAGGTGAAATGGGCAGAGCCTGTGTGTGGGCACCCAGGTGAGGCTGTTCAGGGTCGTTAGGCCTGTAAACACCATCAGGGCCCTGAGAAAGCCTTGTTCCTAAACCTAGCACAGGACCTTACAGAAACTGACCGCAGCTCAAAAGCCATTATCTGACTATTCTTGCCACAACGGAGAGCCACTGATTGTCTGTTTCTCCGTGTATCAGTTTCCTGGGATGCCTCACTTTTTGCTGCTATCCTCCCCAGGCTAAGGTGAGAGGGGAATCATAGGGTTGGAAGGGACCTCTGGAGATCATCTAGTCCAAGCCCCCTGCCAGACCAGGGTCACCCAGAGCAGGTTGCACAGGAACGCGTCCAGGCGGGTTTTGAATGTCTCCAGAGTTGGAGACTCCACCACCTCTCTGGGCAGCCTGTTCCAGTGCTCTGCCACCCTCAAAGTAAAGAAGTTCCTCCTCATGTTTAGGTGGAACTTCCTATGCTCAAGTCTGTGCCCATTCACTCTTGTTCTGTCCCTGGGCACCACTGAAAAGAGCCTGGCCCCATCCTCCTGACACCCACCCCTTAAGTATTTATAAGTGTTGATAAGTTATCCCCTCAGACGTCTTTTTTCCAGAAATGGAAAAAGGTCTCTGTCACGGTAAAAGCAGTAAGAAGAGAAGTTTATAAAAACTTTTTTTGTTTCAGCTGTTTTGCAAACTGAGTTGCACTTTCTTTATCACTCATCGTCTGTGCCCTCCTGTGGAACCAACTGCTGAGACCCACCAGCATTCCTGCTAACAGCTCCCTCCATCCATCCTTCCTGCCTTTTCAGAGGTTTCAATATTATTCTTGCCAGAAGCCAACTGAAAGAGCATGCACTCCATACCAGCCTAATCGTTCTCTCTGGTGATTAAGAATTTTTTAACTGACTGGAGTGGAGGACTGTATTCTTAATAAGAGCATCTCATGTGCTAAAACAGCATAAGGTCACTGAGACAGCAAGATGATGATGATGAATAAGTACGTAGCTGCTACGGACCACACTTGCATCAATAGATGTCTAAGCACTTTGGTAAATCAGTAAGCATCACATTACATCACTCTTTCAAATGGCAAATGAAAGAAGAGAGCTGCTCTGACAAAACCAGGATAGTAGTAGAACTGGGGATAAAAACCGTGTCTCCTAAATATCAAGCCTGATCTGCTAAATACCAAACATGTTCCTTATCCACCCAGCAATGCTTTCTTCCTAGAGTGTTTTCCTACATACATTTACAAGAATTTTTGAGAGCATAAGGCTTTCGCAGGTTAACTTTATAATTAGAAATACACAACAAACTGTTTGAGACGTGCCGCCTGAAATATAATCTTTTACTTCTTGTTTCAGTACTGTTTACCAGCACCATTTTTCATAATCTTTGAAAATGTTAAAATAAGGGGTAACAGTCTGAGCATCTGGTTTGTTATAAAATGGAAAAATTTTACCTAAAAATGAAAGATTTACAAATGTTTTTAATGTTTCTATGGAAACCAGAAAATCACAAACCACTTGTCTCAGAGCTGTTAACATAGGAATGACACGTATTTTCTCCATATATATGTAAAAACATATTCCCAGCAGAAAAAGCCTGTTTTCATTTTAAAGAAAATGAAGTGATGGCAAAATCTTTTGACATCCATGACCATTGCTTAGCCATGCACCAACAGCAGCACAAAAGAGTTGGCATCATAGGACACTGCCAAAATCCCTCGTAATCTGAATCTTTAGTTTCTCTCTCAGTGGTCTTTCTTACATTTGCTATATAACAAGCCATCACATCAAAGGCAGTTCAACATGTAAAAGTACTTATTACAAACTACCTCACCTTCATCCCAAACAAAAGCAGAAAACAATTTTTTCTGCTGTTATTTTTTCCCTTTCTCTCTTTTTAAGTACTCTTATATGAAGTCAACAGATATTTAAAAGTGAGGGGCACTTGCTTCAGAAAAAGTACTGTCTTTGTGAAGAAGCTATTTAGTTCATTCGATGTGGCAAAAAAAGCTTGAATTTATACATGCAAAAAATCACAATCAAGAAGCCAATGCGTACATAAAATTGTACATGGACAACTGTGCTTTAGCCTGAGTCCCATGTACTTCTGGGCATCTCAGTGAGACTTCTGCATTGGGTACATAGTTATACCCTAGAGCCAGAGAGAGAGACCTGGGCATCTCCACCAGTTAGAAGGAAAGTTTCAGCCTTTGGTCATGATCATATATGTCTACTGAATATAGAGGGAGTGTGGAGAAACCACAACCCTAATTCAGAGACCCCCTCAAAACAGGGGAAATGGATATCGTCCTCTGTGAAGGACGATGCTCACACTTGTGCTAACAAAAATCTTCTGCAAGAGTTGTCAGACCTGGAACAAGCTTGCCCCCCAGAAAAACCCCAACATTCCAACCGAACACACTCAATGATTCTATGATGAAAGGTTTTATGAACCTATAATTGGCACTCAGAGTAGTCTCTGAACTTGGAAATGATTTTATTTTCACCTATAGAACTTTGGACCTTATATTGAGAAAGACCTGAACTCACCAGAGTGCCAAGTGAGGCTAGTGGGCAAGCTACACTTCTTGCAGCCTAAAACATTGGTTTATAAACATTTAGGTAAGTAAATATGGATGGCAACTTCAATTTAATCCAGTTTAGTCCTAGATGTCTAAAATCAAACATGAAAACTTGACTTCAGAATTAGAATCCCTCATTTCTCTTTGCCTTGCTTTTCTGATCTCCAATGCAAGACTCATAAGACTTATATGTTTTGAGATATATGTAAGCAAGAGCAATCCATAAGCAGTAACATCACTATTAAAGAGATGTTCAGCATCTGAAACCATGCTTCAGATGGTTTCAGACAAAACCATCCAGACAAAACCACGCCATAAGTATTTGCATGCTTCTTTGGGCAAAAAAGAAAGAAAAAAAAAGGGTGCTTATCCTGTGAATAGTAAAAAAGAGAGCAAAATCTCACAGTTTAATGGCTTGTTAAAGCTAGAAATATAAGCTCCCTTTAGCATCAACAGACAGAACAAATTCCTCATAAATAAATTAGAACAAAGTGCACTTAAGAGCACATACCCTTTAGATGAGACTAGGTGACTAGACTAGATGCCTAATTTTTAGACTGATAAAGTTAGGTGAAAAGAATTCTTCTCCATCCCTCTGCCCCAACCAGATTTCAAATGCTAGTCTTACAAGAGACTGAAGATCGTTACACATGCAATCTCTGTGAATCCTGTGTTACTTTCACTAGTACAGTAGTAGCAGTATCAGTTTAGATATCACAGCCTTTATTGAACTGCTGGAGTAAACCCAGGGATCCAGTGGCTGATGAGGACAATTCCAACAATGTGGTGTTCTTCTAAAGAAAGATGATTTGCACTTCAAGAATGGTGTTAATCCTGCTAACAACAGCCTCTGAAAGTCTAGCTCAAGTAGACATATTTCACAACTATCTCATAATACATATCTGAGCACACTTTTCTGAAACGTATTGGACAGCATAAACTCATACGAATTAACGCAAGTACTCTTCCTGAAAACAGTGGCAGTAATAACGTGAACAAATGCTTGCTAAAATAAGTCATCTACAATGTGACACGTGAAGGTTTCTACCTATCAATCAGAGCTCTTGAAAAAGGCAAGGCTGAACATTTAGTCTTCCTTCAGTTTCCATGGTTATTTTAAGGTCTTTAAATGACCACTCTAGAGAAATTAAATTAAACATAGAATTTTCTTTTAAACAGAGCAAACACTGTGCTTCAGGAAAGAAATGTGCTATCTGTAACTTCTTTCAGGCCTAATTTTCCTGCACCCATACACACATAACAGGTTTATAAATTATCATATTGGCACCTTGCTCCCTGGCATTTAGAATTAATGTTTGATTAGTCATCACCCAATTTTACTATATCAGGACTCCCAGTGCTATACTGGAAAGAGTAAATATAAAAAATTAAAAACTAAGGAAATGATGATGCCATATCTCAAAATTGGGTTGTTGAAGTACAAAACTTCACTTCAATACAGTCTCTGCTAGCCAAAATTAAAGCAAAATTGATGTCTAATCAATTTTGCTTTCAGAAGTAGCAATGTTGTGGTTTAACCCCAGCCAGCAACTGGGGCCATGCAGCCACTCGCTCACTCCGCCCCCTCCCCCTGCCCCAGTAGGGTAGAGAAAAGAGGGAGAAAAGGAGGGGGGAAAAAACAGGAACCAAACCCGCAACCAAAACCAAACCCAAACTCATGGGCTGAGATAAAGGCAGTTTAATAGAACAGTAATGGAAAAGAAAAACAATAATAATAATGATGATAATAATAAAAAAGTATACAAAATAAAGTGATGCAACACAAGTCACTCTCACCACCTGCTGCTCAGTTGCCCAGCTCGTCACGAGCAGTTATGGCGTATTGCTGCCCCCCAGCCAACCCCCATTTATATACTGAGCATGATATTTATGGTATGGAATATTCCTTTGGCCAGCTTGTCCTGTCTATGCTCCCTCTGAGCTTCTGTGGGAAGCTGAATAAGTCCTTGACTAATATAAACATTACTTAGCAATAAATAAAACAGTATTTGTTAACAACATTATTCTCATACTAAATCCAAAATACAGCAGCTACTAGAAAGAAAATTAATTCTATCACATCTGAAAGCAGGACAAGCAATAACGTACTGAAACTCCTTACTGTTATTTCTGTGCATGTTCATGAACATTGCCACCAGTACAGGCCTGCCCATCACAATGTACACAGCAGAACTGATCATATTGCCACCCAGAAAAACTGCTTCAGGAAAGAAATGAGAATGGAAATAAAACTGTTTCCCCAAAAAAACCCCCAAATTTACTTAGATGTTTTCATATGACTATGGATATTTTCTATGTTTTTTTTTCTCCTCTCATTAAGGATGTTGTCCTTTATTATTAATTAAATGGAAAATATCCATAGCCAGTGATTGAATTACCCCAAAGTACCTGCTTAAAATGATCGATATTGATCAAATGAAAGGGTAGAAAGTACCGCTAGTCTTCTTAATGTAAGTGATTTGGCTCAAGAAACATTTTGATCAAATTAAGTGGAGGATCTAATTAACCTGTGATTAAATTAAGTGGAGGGCAAGCTGTATAGGCATAAATCCTATGGACATTGAAATGAAACTAATAGTAATGCACATATTTACAGAGGATGCCAGCAGAAAGCATGCAATAAATTCAGCAAAGAAAAAGGTCACAGAAAGAAAGGGAAAATAAAGCATGAAGGGATTAGAATACAGAAAGAAGATAAATACAGGCACAGATAATGATTACCATTGGAAGAGCATTAGCCAAGGCTGGGAGATTAAAGACTGTGAATATACTGGAGCATGAGAAAAATTCTTCCAGATTAAAAATCTAATGCAATTCCGAACTCCATGACTCAGATTGAAATAGAGTTCCAGAAGTTACAAAACAGGCTCTTAAACAAGGTCAAATTATATATGTCTGTAATTTGTACCTCATGGGCAGCGCATGATTAGATCAGTGGTAGGGACAAGTTATCAACTCGCAATGCAGGCAGAGAAACCCAATGCCCTTCCTGCACGCAGCGTGTCCTTGGTGTTTGGGAATTGGGATGTTGGTGGCTCTGCACTCACTGAAGAGCCATTTGCAACCGTTCAAGCAGTCAGATACCCCTCCTTGCATGACCCACTTTCTCATAAGAGACCACTGCCTTATTTCTTTCTGAGGGCTCTGAATAGAATCAACACGACTTATTCTCAAAGAAGCTGGCATATTTTCCAGCCCCTGCCACAGTCCTAATACAGCAAGGCTGGAACAACAGAAGTAAGGGCTCTTCTTGACTCCACACCACCCAATGTTGGAACAAAACTATCTGTCTCCAAAATAACTAGTTTCAAAATTAGCATCCCACTTAAAGGAATGAGGACATTTTAAGCTGGATGCCAAATCAGGCAAAAATCCCAACACCAGTTTAGATGTTGCTATCTCATAAATACTTGGGTTTTTCTGAAGTTTTCAAGAAAGAACTGTTGACATTGTGCAGCTCCAAAAAATAGAGTCTATGTTTGTCTTTTACCCTAGTTAGACTGTAATAATACCGCAATCTTGATCCTTGTCAGCTGGCTTTTTGAAACCCCACTAGTACTCCCTGTTACTCCACTAGTAATCCCAGTGTGCAATCTGGGGGCATGTATGCAAACTTTGTTTATACATTTTTCATACTTTTCTCTGATTAAAACAATGGGGAAAAATTATTTGCTGTAAACTATTCAAGAACAATAAATTACAGATATGGATCTTAATGGCACTCTAGAATTCATAGATTTCCGCCAGATATTTATAACAGCAAATGATTACTTAAAAGCACAATTCCAGAAGTGATACTTCCATTCTACCAAGGAACTGGTAGTTTTTTTCAGGCAGTACTCTCTACTAATTATCTTACTGTGCTCAGGCTTTGCCCAGAATTTGGAGTCTCCCCTGAAGTGCAAGACAATCATTAGAAGATACAAGCTCCATAGTACTTCAGGGCTCAGTGATTATGCATGAGACACCTGTGTGCCTCTCTGAAAGCTGCCTGCTCTGAGACAATAGGCAACTATCTTAGGCTCCAATTTTACATAGCAACTCTACTTCCACATCCATTGGCAATTTTCCACAGCCTTAGTCATCTTTTTTGGGAGTTTTGGAGGCTTACAGTAACTACAGCAGACAGTGGATTTACATAGTAGGTAACCAGCATTTTCAGCTCACAGATTTAAGGCTTCTCCGTGAAAGAATCTTAAAAAAGGAAGTTCTTCAAAAACTTCTGGCCTTCAGAATGCCAAAGAATGCCAAACACCAGTATATGTTAGGGGCGGACATGCTGGGAAGCAGCTCTGAGGAGGAGGACCTGGGGGTCCTAGTAGACAGCAAATTATCCATGAGCCAGCAGTGTGCCCTTGTTACCAAGAAGGCCAATGGCATCCTGGGCTGCATAGGGAAGACTGTGGCCAGTAGGTCAAGGGAGGTCATTCTCCCCCTCTACTCTGCACTGGTGAGGCCACAACTGGAGTACTGTGTCCAGTTTTGGGCTCCCCAGTTCAAGAGGGACAGGGAACTACTGGAGCGAGTCCAGCGAAGGGCAACCAAGATGATTATGGGACTGGAGCACCTCCCTTATGAGGAAAGGCTGAAAGAGCTGGGACTCTTTAGCCTGGAGAAGAGAAGGTTGAGGGGGGACCTGATTAATGTTTACAAGTACCTAAACGGTGGGTTTAAGGAGGACAGAGCCAGGCTCTTTTCAGTGGTTCCCAGTGACAGGACAAGGGGGCAATGGGCACAAGCTAGAACATAGGAAGTTCCGTTCAAATACACGGAAAAACTTCTTTACAGTGAGGGTGACAGAGCACTGGAACAGGCTGCCCAGGGAGGTTGTGGAGTCCCCTTCTCTGGAGATTTTCAAGACCCGCCTGGATGCAGCCCTGAGGGATGTGCTTTAGGCAATCCTGCTCTAGCAGGGGAGTTGGACTAGATGATCTCTAGAGGTCCCTTCCAACTCTGAAGATTCCATGATTCCGTGATTCATCATCTGGGTACACTAAAACAAAAAAGGCAGCTTCAGTTAAAGATACCCAAGATAATGCTAAACTAAAGTGACTTCAGATATTCAAATCAGTTCAAGCTATTTTACTGCCATGCTTTGTCTGGGGTAATTAATGCTGCTGAAAATTGCAGACATAGTTTAGGTAGTTCTACATGGTAATACACTGTGCATGGTACGTGTTCCCTTTGTTTCTTGATTTCCTCATCCACGAAGTCAGTGGTGACTGCTATGATCTTAATTTCTGAGGTGATTTCTTTAAATGAGAACTGTCATTTAGTGGAAATCATTTAAATTGTTCATAAATATATTTCTTTATGTGATTTTCAGAACGCTTAATTAAGCTTTCTTCTCTTTTTTAAGTTCTAGTTTGGAGTAAAAGTTCAGAGACACCTTATGCAAAAACTTTTATTTCTGCCCCATTCTGTTTTCTGCTTCTAGGAATGCTCAAGTGGTGACTGGAAGCAGAAGGGCCATGATACTTTCTGACAACACATGTACTTTGGACGTATGCAGAGACTTATTAATGAGGAAATTCACTAGAAAGAAAAAAAAACCTTCAGAAGACTGAGCTTTTTCAGATGCTTTTCAGACCAATTTTGTTGAGCCACATAGATCAGAAAGTTCTGCTGAGCTGTAAACAACTGTGTGAACTTGTGTGCTTACACTGTGTCTGATGCTGACTTTGGAAAACATTCCCAGGTGCTATCATTCTTTTTTCTCCTCCTCCCTCTCCTGTCTGTTAGAACTGAGGTCTAACTATAGTGAAATTATCTATGTTAAAATTATGCCTCTCTCAGTGATGATAGAATAGATAATACAGTTGTAAAATTCACAGATGTCAGCAGCTTGGAGGGGGTACAAATACTCTGGAGTACTTGTAGGGCAGGAGTAGAATTCAGAATGATTTTGACACATTGGGGAAAAGCTGTGGAATCAACAAGATGAAATTCAAATCAATATGAGTACAAAGTACTACATTCAGAAAGCAAAAAGCAAGGCATGCTTAAGAATATGAACCAACTGCCCAGGCAATAGGATAGCAGAAAGCTGTAAGGCTTGGCAATACTATAACACGTGCATCGATCGGCACTGTGATAAAGCCTTGCAAATAAGGCACATCCATTTAAAACCAGGGTGTCATACATTCGACTCAGGAAATGCACTTTTTTTTTCAGCTCCTCTTAATGCTCCCTAGGTTCATCTGAGTTTAGCATGTACGGTCTGGGAAACACAGTTTCCAAACGCTGAGTCTAAGGAAGAGCAACAAGAGATTTGAAAAATGTGCCCAGAAAGGTAAAATAATTGGGCTTGCTTTCTTTAAGAAAAGAGAGAGCACAAAGGAATTAATAATTATCTTCCAATAATAAAACATCATGAAAAAAACACAGGGGGCATCTGTGTTAGAAAGATGTCCTCCTTAAAAAGAGGATCTCCACGTTTAATGAAGACTGGAGAGGACGTGTCTAGGTTACTGTACAGCCAGGGAAATTTGTATTGGATATTGAGATATACAGCAGCAACTTCTCTGGGGACGTTGAAGAATTTCCTTCATTGAGGGTTATTTAAAAATAGCCTGGACAACAATCCACCAGGCAAAGGTAGGCTAGACCCTTCCTCACTTTATAAGGAGCAACATGATGGCCCTTTCTACGTGCTATAAAAGGTGATACTTCCATTATTTGTGTTGCTTTAAATGACCTAAATAAAATATTTTATAAAATAGCATTTTGGATACCCCAGTACTTGAGCCACCCACCTTGATATCTCCAGGGATGCAGCTTCTAGTAGGCTGCTTTTCCGTACTTTCTGAGAATCAGAAAGGGTTCATAAAGCAGAAAATCCAGCTAGCAGAGTCATCGCCAACTCTGAAAACTTGACACATTTTTAAATATTCCAATAATGCACTAATATGGATTTTTGATTGGTTACATTGTGTGCATAGTGATGATTTCTTCTTCAAGCTAGTAGGCAATAATAGTCACAGGCAACATTTTTTTTTTCTTTTTCAGTCAAAGAGATTTACTCCTACCCAAAATAACCTCCGTTTTGCAATCAATAGCAGCACTGAACAATTGGATTGGAAATCATAGTACATAATCAACTCCAAGACTCAAACGGCAGAATTCCTATTGTTCTTTCCTGAGCAGACAAATCAAGATCTCTGTTATCTTTTAAGTATCAACAATTGTGCAGTGAAGATATTAATTTTCCATTAATAGGCATGAAATTATACATCTGGCTGCTGTCAGCTGCTTTATGTTACTGGAACAATGAACTAACCTTACACCGTGCCAGCAACTCTGCAAAATTATATATTACATCAAGAGCATCCCTTTCCCAACTCAGATGATTGCAATAACTTTGTATCATAAAACATTATAAAGCAGTTTAATCTTCTTTTATGCATGAAGTAACTTAATCTTTTTATACAGTACCAGTTCATTTCTGTACGTCTAATAGTAACAATAGCTTAATACAAGGTGTAATAGTATTTTTCACTTCATCTCTTCTGGGTTGCAGAACTTGTTGCACTATCTTCAGTTCCCTGTGACAGTTCTATTGGTTTCTTCTCTATAATCTGTAATACCCCAAGCCAAATTGGTAGGTGCCCTGACAACAGTCAGGAACATTTCAAGGGTCCCAAAAAAGACCTCTGGTTTTCCACTTCATTGCACATAATCATGGTTTCCATGACCTTTGTGACACTTTGCCACATGGCCTGAAACAAGGAGGAGAACTAGATAACAAATCTAAGGAAATGTCTAAAACCAAACACATTATTTATCTGCGTTCTCATGACTGCTGTAGATTAATGGACAAATGACTCCCGACAGTTTATCTTCTATTTAACTTCTCAGACAGTTTTTTGTTCAGACCTTTGTATCTTAACTCCTTGTTCCTCAGAAGGTGCCTACTTTCTGGCTAATTTCCAACTACGGGACACGTAGAAACACTCTTGCAATTGGTTTGAGTTTATTCTCACTGAAAAAAGCAAGGTGTTAATAGCTAAACTAGGACAATAAACAGTGCATTGACTTCTTCAGTGCAGAGCAGTCCTTTGAATTTTCCTTATGCATTTATTAACTCCTGTGTCTTACACTATTATCTCTATCGGTGGAGAATAATCAGCCCCTTATCCTGGTACTTAATGTTATATACACTTAACACTGTTAGACTTCAGCGCAAGTGATTTGATGTTTATTCCATAAGCAGTTTTGACTTGCCTTCCAGGCTCACTTTTTTTCCTCCAACTATCTATAAACAGCTACGCGTACTAGCAGGATGGCTGTACCTGTGGCATTCTAATCCTGCATATGTAGTACCAGTTTCTAAGGAGGCAGAAGGATTTTTTTGTTTGTTTCTTTTTACACGTTTTCAAAGAAGGGACTAGAAGCATCAAAACAAAGGCAAATTTGGGGGAAGTAATCATTCACTTAAGATGTTCCTAACCCGTTGTTCACTTTGAGAACAGTCTGTAACGTAACACCCACACAAAACTCCTAACTTGGGGAAAACAGTGAAGAATCAATACTAAGTTCCAGTCTGTGAATTCTTCTTCTCTCTACCATCTCTTCCCGATCATATCCCAACCACAAACTGTATCATGGCTGGTGGTGTAGTTGGTTTCCAAACATATTGATATAACTAATTTTTGTTCCTTATCCTGCCACAGAAACTGGGAACCAAACAAAACTTCAACTGCAAAAATAATTCCTCTTTTCATCCTGAACATAGCTTGTCATCTTGTGCTTGAATGTAAGTTAAATATACTTTCTGCATTAAGTCATAAAGAACTTCAGCACATTTCTATTTTAAATTGAAAGTGATGGTCTTCAGCCCGAAGTCTCTCCTGGACTACCACCCTCTGCTGCTGCCCTCAGGAATGTTGATCTTACCCCACGTATCTGACCTTGCTCTGTTTTGAACAGAATATTTCTTGCCAAAGAAACCCAGCATTTCCTCTCTCCTGATCAGAAACAGCTTGCTTGCTCACTGGATGTCTGGGTACTGGGAAAATCACTGGAGAACCACTCTCCTCAGACCCACTTCCAGGACCCTAGGCCCTTCTGCCAGGCAGAAGGAGTGGATGGATAGAAAAAAATATGGTCAAGGCAGAAGTCCAGTGTGGACTTCTGGAGTTTTTGCTGCCTGCCTTCCATAGTATTCCACCAAACACAAGGAAGTAATGATTCTCCTCTTTTTTGGCTTGTCAGACGTGGGTAGATTTTCATAAGAACAACATGCAAGTCTCAAGCAATATGATACTTCTGACACTAAGTGGAGAGGTAGCTCAGCTTCTTGAATGATTGCAAGACTATTTCCCATCACCCCATAATAGAACAATAAATTTTCTTTCAAGTTCACATTCTAAAACCAAACAAGGTTATTTTTCATGTATTTAACCTCATTACTTTTTAAAATTTTTAATTTTTTTTTAAGATTTCTAAAAGATCTGGCGGAATAAATAGCAAGGAAAATTCCAGGCCTACTAGTAAAATCTTTGCGAAACTGTGAACAATGGACAAAGGGATTCCAGAATAAAAATCTTTACTGCAAGTTCTACAAACAATATGTACGTATGCTTTGACATCTAGATATCACTTTTGTCTGAAGAAATTCTGTCAAATGTATTGTGTGGTTGAGAGACCTAGGAAGTAATCGCTGTCTTAATAACTTGTACTAAGAAGTAGCAATCCACTTGATATTAACAATTACAATGGTATCATTTCAGTACAAATTGATATACATGATATTATAATATTTTACTAAAAAGTCCATCTGTCCCTCCTGTTTCAGTTCCTGGGCTATACATTCCCTTGGCTTCTAAGGAGGAAGTCAATAGAAATTGCACATGAAGAACTAGGACAGCACACTGGCCTCTAAGGAGTTTGGATGCCCCAGGCAACCTGGAAATCATCCCTCCTTCTTGTTTTCAGTCTCTCACACAGCAGAGATACTAAATGTTACACAGCTTTTATTATGCTGGTTAACACACATCTCTAAAGAATATGGGTATAATTGGCAATTGCCTAAGAAAACAAAGGAAATAAAAATGCACCCAAACTCATAAAAAATCATGACAGAAAACCTCGAATATTTGTTTTACTTTCTAAACCTGCACCTCAAGCAGAATTGTGTCAGATGCCAAGCAGCATGGGAGAAAGACCACAAATTCTTTGTTTTAAGACCAAGTTTCATAAAAAGTTTACCTTTTGCTTGCATCTCAGTGAAGGACAAGGTGGACCTACAGCAACGAGAGGTCGCTTCTTACTATTACCTTTCTCATGATGTAACCTCCTGTGACTTGATTCAGCAAGCTGAATGCTTCACTTAATGTCTGTTTACTTGGCAAAGTACCATACAGAATTACCTGAGCTGGTATTTGAAGAAGCTGGCTTGTGTACTAGAAGCTACATTAAACAGAATGAGCACACTGGCTCATATCAAAGGTTTGTTTAGGTGACCAGCCTCTCTCCAGTGGTCGCCAGCAGCACAAGCCCAGGAAACAGCACAGGTACATACCTATTAGAGCTCCAGAATAGACTCTCGCCCATCGGTGATCTGAGGGTCAGGACTTTCAAGTCAGTGTGGCATCTTTGCCTTCCACAGTCCTCTGCAGTCTTTCCTCCCAGGAGTTTGTGCAGCTGTTTTCCAAGTTATCACAAAGCCGAGAAGCCAGGGATATTGTGATGGGCAGAGCACTGTGCTAGTTATCATTCCTTCATGTAGTTATAAGTAAATTATCCCATGAGCACATGCATACAGAGACTTAACATAGGAGGTAGTTGGATATGAAATTCCTATGCACTCCAATGGCTGTTAGCATACCCAGTATTCTGAAAGGAATTGTTTATGTATATAGTTATGAAAGAAACAGCAAAAGGACAAGGCGGGAAAGGAACTCTGGTCTGCAAGTGGAAGACAAGTTCAGATCCTAAAAGGTGGGTTTATCTGTTTTGTTCATAGAGTCATGACTATGGTCACAAACACATATCACCATTTCTGCATTCTAAAGCTGAAGTATAGCAACATCGAATTAGAGCCAAAGAAATTAAAAATGGCTTCATTTAAACATAATTATATCATTAAATGTAATTTTTGTATTACACAAAAGGTTAATATCATAGCAACTTATTGAAAGAATTTCTGTGAACCTCATCAAGAAAATTAATAATTTAGATACCATACGAAGTACAAGAAAAATCCTTGTGATACATTTGTCTGTATAAAGCAGCAGTTTTCAAGGTTATTCCTTTCATATGTCTTAATAGAGGTGAATGCTGCTAACTGGAAAACTAAATATACTTTGAGATTTATTATTTCAGTAATTGCATTTCAGGTGTTAATTAAAAGCAAAGCCAAGAAGAATATTTCAGAAGGGGATTAAAAAAGTGACTTTTTCTGAATACTCACATACACATGATATACAGTACACATACAATACCTCTACCTGGAGCTTCCCCGTCCCGTATCTGTGAAGATGTACCTGCAGACCTCCCACAAGGGTGTTATTTTTGATCAGAAATGTGACCGTTCCCTTTTCTGTTGGGACCACAGAACACCAATCAATTCACTACATAGTGCAATATTCGGGACGGGGCAAAGAAGCAATGAAGAGGCAGAAGAGCTAAAGGAGATTCTTGGTTTTGACTTATGCAAAGTACAGCAAAGTTAAAATTAAAAGATTTCTCCTTGAAGGGGCTTTGGAAGCCAGTTCTAGAAGTGTGAAATACTTCCAGATTTGTCCAGAAAGAGACTATCAAGTTCAGGAAACAGAATGAAAGCATTCACAAAATGAGACGGTGGAATGTCCAGGTATCAGGGGAAAAAATGAAAAGGAAACTCAAGGAAAAAGCTCATAGGATCCTTCTGTAATTCTACAGAAAGCTTGAATCACATTCTCTAGACAGATGTAATTCATGTAGATTATTAATCTCTGAGTGGAGGGAGAAGAACTAGTATAGTGGCTTGGATAAGTTTCCTTGGTTAGTAAGTAGTATGCATTTATCACCATGATGTATTTTGAAAGTGTATCCGAGACTCCTATTTTCTGCCAAAGGGAGTTTAACATTGTTTCAAACGTTCACCAAGAGGACGAGAAAAAAGATATAACGATATGGGGATTCCAGGAATCATATTAATGTAGACTCTTATTTAGAGGAACATTTTAATTTAAGTCTCTTTCACAATCATTCCTTACATTGCAGCAACAAACTGTATACCTTTTCATCTCCTTTCCCTTTTCTTTCCCTGTTGCTGGCTGTAATCACCTCGAGGACAAATGGAGTTATTATAGCAGAGTTTTCATCCTTACCGGTATTATGTTTATAGTTTAAAGAAATGGTTTTGAACTAGGAGTAGTAATGGATGAAAGAGCAAAGTTGAATAAAGGGAGAAAATAGCCAGGTAGCAGAGAAGAAGAAAACCAAATGGGAGGGTAAAGATTACCTTATTCGTGCAAAAAGCATTATCGATTATTTTTCATTCCTTCTTAGCCACAGATTTAAAAAATTAATGTTTTTAATTTTCTTTTCTCAGTTCAGACTTTTAGTGCCTATATAAGCATAGGGAATATTGCAAATCTAAGTGAGATATCTTGCTTTAAAAAAAAAAAAGAAAACAACAAAAAAAACGAACCCAAACAAACAGAAAAAACACAACAAAACAAAGTCCTTTTTTTCATTATCCTAATAGAAAAATAATCTATTACCCATTTCCTGTGTCCTGTCCTTGGGAGACTAGTTCTTAAACAAGATGTACAATTGCCTTTGGTTGAAATACCAGCATAAACAAGAATGTAAAAGGACAAAATATTAAGGCCAAGAACAAATCTCATATACAAAAATGGTTTAGTAGATGTTGCTGGAAATCCTCATTTTAATTCTCTTCCAGTTTTACGCCTGTGTAGTCACTCTGAAGGCAACAAGGCCAGCCAGGCAGAGGGATATTATCTGACATACAATTGAAGTCAATAGCGCTCTTTATATAAGTGTGGAAAGCTGGATCAGAGCTCAGTTGCATGTGATGGCACAGTAAATACATGGGAGCTTTTTCATATCAGTTACTACACAAACTGAGGAGTGTGACTGTTGCTGTGTTGTTTATGTTGCTGGGGCAAATCCAACATGAAATGCAACCTAATTAAAAGAAATAATCCTTCCAATGGAACTTGTTGTTGTAATTACAAATTCATCTATCTGTTACTTACACCTGAAATTGTGAAGAAAAAAGAACATAAAGAGAGAGGGTCCATTTACCGAAAGAACAGGCCAACACAATATGGAACAAAAGTGAAGTGCACCTTGTTTTTTCCCTTTGTACAGGAGGAAACTATGTTAAAATAAGTATTTATTGTAAAAGACATAATTAAGAGAAAGTGGAAGTTGCCTAGTGCTGCTCATCCTATTCTGGCTCAACTTACACCTCTTAAATAGAGAATTAAAATAAGGCTTTCCACATCACAACATTATACTGGTATTTTCACATTACGGTGTTCAGGGCATGGATTCCTTCCTTGCTGGCAAGAATACTCTTTGACTTTTCTTAGAATCATAGTTTTAATATTAAAGACTATAAAAAATTTATTTTGAAAACATCACAAGTTTTTCTAGAAGCGGCAAAGATGTTTAAGTCCACAGAGGATGGTTAACTTGTGTTAAGAGACGTTGCAAATTCCCCATGGACCATGACATTTCTGACTTGACAGCAAAATGTATTGGCCAATGAACATGTATTCTGTTGTCTGCTATTTATTTCTTTGGAAAAAAAATAAAATTGTTTGGTAGAATCATCTGATCTGTTGAGAATGATTCCCTGCTTTCTAGATTCAAAGTTTTTAGGTTGTGATTTTTCTTTTACATAATGGCAGTAACATCTGGAGCTAGTTCTCTCATACATGAAAAGACACTGTAATTAAAAGAGTGTCCTAATGAAGAGATGGGATAAGTTTATTTTTTCTCATTTTAGCAGTCAATTTATACTTAGGCTGTATATTTTCCTCACAGAAACATTTTCAACTGCAGGAACTATAACAACAGGGATTCTTTTTTGTCAAGAATCAGTCCCAGTCTCTCATGAGATTCCTAGTTTCTGAAAATTGAAGGATTTTCAGGATTTTTCTTAACAGAATCTATCTGAGAAACAGTCTCTCTCTTCCTATCTCAAAATCTTGCCTCGATAATATCTTAAGATTCTTTATTTTTCAGTTGTTTACAATGAGGGAGAGGGGTAGAGAAGAAATTGTCTGAAAATCATAGAATGGTTCAGATTGGAAGGGACCTTAAAGATCATCTAGTTCCAACCCCACTGCCAGGGACATCTCCCACTAGACCAGGCTGCTCAAAGCCTCATCCAGCCTGGTCTCAAACAATTCCAGGGATGGGGCATCCACAACCTCCCTGGGCAACCGGTTCCAGTGCATCTCAGGGCACTGCACATGGCAGGTACGCATCGGGAAGCAGGTACTCAGCCCAGTGGAAACCAGTCCTTGGCAGGGATGTTCCATACTTTCATGGTTGGAAGGGACCTTTGAGATCATACAGTCCAACCATACACACACAAAAAAACCCCCTACAATCTCTGCCACTAGAGCATGCCCTGCAGTGCCAAACCGACACGTTTCTTAAACACCTCTAGGGATGGTGACTCCACCACCTCCCTGGGCAGGCTGTTCCAGTGCCTGACCACTCTCTCAGTCAAGTAATTCCTCCTAATATCTAATCTAAACCTCCCCTGCCGCAACTTCAGACCATTTCCTCTGGTCCTGTCACTATTCACCTGGGAGAAGAGGCCAACACCCACCTCTCTCCAACCTCCTTTCAGGTAGTTGTAGAGGCCAATGAGGTCTCCCCTCAGCCTCCTCTTCTCCAAGCTAAACATGCCCAGCTCCCTCAGCCTCTCCTCATATGACCTGGTCTCCAGACCCCTCACCAGCCTGGTAGCTCTCCTGTGGACACGCTCCAGCACTTCAATGTCCCTCTGGTACAGAGGGGCCCAGAACTGAACACAGTACTCGAGGTGAGGCCTCACCAGTGCCGAGTACAGGGGCACCATCACTTCCCTGCTCCTGCTGGCCACGCTATTCCTGATACAAGCCAGAATGCTGTTGGCCTTCTTGGCCACCTGGGCACACTGCTGGCTCATGTTAAGCTGGCCGTCCACCAGCACCCCCAGGTCCTTTTCTGCCAGGCAGCTTCCCAGCCACTCTTCCCCAAGCCTGTAGCTTTGCTTGGGGTTGTTGTGACCAAAATGCAGCACCCGTCACTTGGCCTTATTAAACCTCACACAATTGGCCTCGGCCCATCGATCCAGCCTGTCCAGGTCCCTCTGTAGAGCCTTCCTACCCTCAAGCAGATCAACACTCCCACCTACTTTGGTGTCACCTGCAAACTTACTGAGGGTGCACTCAATCCCCTCATCCAGATCATTGATAAAGATATTAAACAAAACTGGCCCCAAAACTGAGCCCTGAGGGACACCACTGGTGACCAGACACCAAGAGTATTTCACCCCATTAATCACAACTCTCTGGGCACAGCCATCCAGCCAGTTTTTAACCCAGCGAAGAGTACACTTGTCTATGCCATGATTCGCCAGCTTCTCCAGGAGAATGCTGTGGGGGACGGTGTCAAAGGCCTTACCAAGGTCCAGATAGACAACATCCACAGCCTTCCCCGCATCCAGAAGGTGGGTCACGTGGTCATAAAAAGAGATCAGGTTGATTAAGCAGGACCTCCCTTTCCTAAACCCATGCCGGCTGGCCCTGATTCCTTGGCTGCCCTGCACTTGCCATGAGATCTCACTCAAGATGATCCTCTCCATGATTTTTCCTGGTACCAACGTCAGGCAGACAGGCCTGTAGTTCCCCGGATCCTCCTTCTGACCCTTCTTGTAGATGGGCGTCACATTAGCCACCCTCCACTCATCTGTCAGCTACAGCACAGTGACATAGGATTTGCCACACTAGATCAAGCCACCGGCCCATCAAGCCCCAGCTTCGGGTGGCAGCCAGGACATGGTGCATCAGGGCGGAGGTATGCAACACATGTACCCTGGAGTGTGGAGTGGTCCACGGAGTCATCACCTGGTTGCCTTCCCCTCCACCACTGCTTCCTCCTTGGCAGTGAATTCAAAAGAAGAATTCACTAAATACTACCACTGCATTTGTGGTGTGTTTTCTGTATTGCTTTCTTCTGGGGTTTTGCACTGCTAAACATTAGGGGTTGGGTCCATCATAATCCACTCTCAGGAGCAAATGGCCTTTTTAAAAAGAAAAATCTGTTTTCTCAAGTACCAGAGCAGTCTGAACTGCCAGCCTTTCAACTGGGGTTATCAGCAAAAGGAACATCAGGGTTGTTTTATGATGTCAGCTCATTCACAGTGTGATGATAATATATTTGAATAGAAACATGAGAACAATCCCCAGAAAAAAGATAGAGCCATGATCCTGACATGATGCAGGTGCTTGATTTCAGACATATTGACAACAGGGCTGGAAGTGGGGGGAAAAAGCATTGAAAACTAAGGATGTAGCAGTAACCTGACTGAAAGAGCTTTTCTAGAGTTGAGGCATTTCATAATCTATATTACGTTTTTGTACACAATCATCGCTGTCAGTTTATTTGCCCAGGCTTTTTGTGGATTCACAGTTAAAGCCCATTCATCATTACAGCTGTCCCACAACTCAGTCAGAATAAAAAGGTGCTGTGAAGTACTATGAGTGAGGCATCGTGGTTTTTTCACTGTAAAATACCTGGTTTAGACTAAAGTAGGGATGAACAGTAAGCTTCAATGAAATGCAGCAATTTCTTTCCCCCTCTGGCTGCTCACGCCATACAGTGTGATGACAGAGGTAACAACAACCGAGTCACTAAAACAACATTATTGGAATTGACAGAGACTGAGACAGTCAGTCATATTTGACTCTAAAAGATGCAGTCCAAGTGTATCCGACTGTTGACGAATTTAGGTACCTGCAGGTCCACAACTGGTTACATTCTAATCTAAATTCCAATGAGGTTATTGATTCTGTTTGTATAAGAACTCAGGTGAAATTGGGTGGTCTTCACAAAGTAAATTGTTACCTGAACCATGCTATAAGTGACTGCTCGTCCCACAAATAATTTTGTGTGCAGTCACTTATAGAATATGGCTATGCCCATTACAGATATTGCTGGCTCTCTGGAGATTAAATGTTCTACAGTACTAATTCCAAAGATTTATAACTCGTGGCAATTTTATGGCCCACCTTAAATAGTTGCCCTCTGCAAAAAAAAAGCAGCCTGTACTTAGAACAGTGTGAGTGGTATGGGGTTCTTTGCAGAGGTTTTACAGGGCGTGTGCCTTAGTGCTTAGCACTAGGTATCAGCTGACAATCCACTCTGAGACAAATCTCAGAGCCTCCAAGAAGGAAAAAACCCCCATAAATTAGCAAATGACAGCCTTGCAATAACCTCTAGAAAGAGGCTTCTTCTTTCCCACCGTATAACAGCAAATCAACAGTGCAGTTCCAAACAACATAGAAAAAGTCACCTGAATATTTGCCTGCTTCTCTGTAATTTTTCCTCTCATTATGATTGTGAAAGTCCAGTTAAAAAGGAAACAAGTGACTAAGCTACTAACAAATGGTACTTTCAACAGGTAAAAGTGACTGAGACGGTGTAAGAACTGCGTAGACCCACAGTTCTTCCCTCAGACACTGCTTTTTAAAATGCTTCCTGTTAAGTGCATTTTTCCCATAGCACAATACTGATGGGAGCCTATGCATAGTCACATTTCTCTTCTCAAAGTCAATGCTTTCTTGAGAGCATTATGGCAGAAAGCTCTGTAATGAGGGGAGCAAGGAGAAAAGTACCTATGTCACACTCTCCCATTTTTGGGCAGGGAAGTTTTGTGTCTATGCAATTGATTTACTTTTCAGAAGGTCATTCTCCCAGGTATTGATATTTGTACAAGCACTCTCATGGCACATACAGAAACCCAGGGATCATGTAATAAAACTGAGGGGGGGCACACACAGACAGCGTCTGAACAAAACTGACCATGACGAACCAGATTCTGCAGTGTTTTTCCTATTTGACCACAAACAGCACAGAAAATATTGAGATGAAAAACAAAGCCAGTGGACGCAGGTTGAAGAGGTTAGGGAAAAACAATGGAAGTCTTAAGATGCATGAATATACTGGAATTTACAGAAGAGCCATTTCAGGCTTTTCTTAATAGTAAAAACTTTATAAAAGTATGTTGTCAGGTTTTACGTACAAACCTATTATCAAGGAAATGGCTTTATTAAGTGGCTCCTTCACACATCTTTGAAAGTCTAGTTTGAAGTGCAACCTGGCGTGAGGCATATTGCCAGCCAAGCAGATCAGCAGCCCGTTCACATCCAGGTGAAGGGGTCCAAGATAAAACCTGTAAAGTTTGGAATTAAACTCTAGATAAAAGAAAGTCGAAAGATGACAGAAGACAAACTCAGTAGCTGAGAGCAGATTTGCAGGTGTTCCTATGGCTTGGTTTCCCTATGGTCACTTGCTATTTGCAGAGCACAAAGGTTATAATGAAGTAAAGCAATTGCAGTGAATTACTGTGAAGCAAACCAATTACATTAACTGAAGAGGGGACCTGGCAGCAAGCTCATATCTCGCTGAGCTGGAAAACACAGCCACAGTATAGTAAGTAAAGTTTTACTGGCCCTCTCTGAGTAGAAGTGCTGTAATGCATGTTATTATCCATTGATATCAATGAGTTTAGGAATATTTGAAAACTGTACTCTGCGTGACCAACATACTTTTAACCTGGAAAGCAAAGTGCTTGTGATACCACCGTAAATCAGCTCTTTGATGAAAGATCTGGTGACAATGGTGAAGACAAGGGTTTTATAGAAGCCTTTTCTTTTTAACTTCTCATCAGGTAAAACTCAGTGAATACCTCAAAGTCTTTATTACACTCTTTATGGACCTGTTACAATGCACAGAGGGCATCCTGAGGGAAAGACTGTTGACATCTCTTCCATCTCTACAGATGGTACCAGTTGTCTGCGAGCAAACAGCAGAATTTAAAATCAAAGTTAGTAAAGCAGGCCAATAAAAAATGTTAATGCATAGAGATGTTTGGGGGAAGTTGTTTGTTTATCTGTCTTTTAATTACTTGATATTACCCACATTTTGCTCCTGATCACTTGAACTTCCAAGCTTCTTAAAAAAAGTCAATGCACCAAGTTACAAGTGTCAGATCAGACATGGCAACTTCCTTGTCCTTCAGCTATTTCCCACAGGCAATGCCCTTCTAGCAACAAAACATTTTCACCGAAATGCTGTCACATGCCACAGGAAGCACGCACATTTCTCAAAACTGACAGGTTATCAAAGAAGCCGTGTCTTCAACTTAAAGAGTCAAATGACATGGAGTCTTATGCAGAACTTAAGCTTTACTGGACTCCAGAGCCAATAGGACTGGAGACATCTCCCCTCTGCAGAAAAAATCTGACATAACTCACATGTCCCTTAGCTCTAATAACAGAGAAAACCAGGCAAGTAGAAGCACTGAGTGCGGCCAGGTCCTGCAGTGGTCAACAGCAACATTAGAGTACATTAGCTGCTGCAGCATTATTGTTTGCACGGCTGAGAAGTGGCATCATATTTTGAAATAGCTTTAGAAAGGATCACTTAGAAACACATGTATCTCCAAATCTTACAATTTGTAATTGTCATCAGAGCTTTAAAAAAAAAAAAAGGCAAAATTTTCCATTCAACTTTCCAGAATTCTTCAGAAGACACAAAATGATTGCCAGTCTTGCTCCTCCTTGAGAATTAAGGACTTTATGGATCCCAAGTACAGATACCTTTGAAAGCCTTCCTTTGATGTCCCTTTTCTTTTATGAAAAGTTGCCTAGGGGCTCTCCAAGCACCCTCTAAAGGTAAATCAGTTTTGTAATGCAAGAAAAATGAGGGTTTCTTGTTAATACACAACTGAATCAGCACATGCCCTTACGCTCACAGTGCCACGGCTGATCAGGCAGATGCAAAGTTCTCACCTCCCTTGTAGGAAGGCTGCACTGACTCTCCCTAGGGTTCGTCAGGTGGCATGGAGGTAGTCCTGTCAAATCTGCTGTTCTCAGAAATATGCAAGCGGGCACAAACACCTGGGGAATGACCAGAGACATGGTTTCATTCATGTCTGCGTAAGAACTGATGAAAACAAACCCACATCCGCTTTTCAAGCGGCCCAATCACATGCACCTCCTTGCTTGGGGGTGAGGGGGGATTATATTCCAGTTTAACCTTTGTTCCAGGGGGTACCTTAGGGGCATAGCTTTGCCAGCAGACAACTGCAGGAAACAGAAAGTCAGCAAATTGCACGCCATGCAAAAAGCTTAGTCACTCAAGGCAAATTCCACAGGGGTTTGAGGTCAACACACACAATTAAAAATTAACCATCAGTGAATTAAGGCCACCACATTTCTTGGATGACAACGATGCTTTAGGGTTTAACAGGCATTCGCTTCTCATTTCTAATCAGCTTTCCTGTGGGTTCATGAAGAAAAGCCATAATGAATCTTGCAAACGAGTAGCCTTTTTTTCTACATACATAGGTTATTAGTAACCATGTAGCACTCACCAAAATCATACAGATGTAGAAATGCACAGCAAACAGTAGTTTAGGAGCACCATGGAAAATCACAACCAAAACAAACTGATGAGAGACTTTTTAGGCTATTCCCTATTTGCCCAGTCAGCAAATAAAAAAAGCAGCTCCAAGTGACAAGGCAGGTGAAAAGCTTGCAGAGCTCCTCAGAATCGTCTATTATCACCTCAGCAACCCTCAGGCACACATATTTGATAGGGAAAAGGGAAAAAAAAATAGCTCTTGATGCCCAGGGCAAAAACAATTTTTGAAAAAAAAAAAAAAGATAAACAAGTTATGGCATATAAAATCTGAAGGCACTTTGACCACACTGATTAGGGTAGGAGAATAAGATGTGACAGAAACAGAAAACAACCTGGAAGATCATCCTAAGGAAGAAGAGGAGGTCTTTAACAAGGATCCTGTAAGCCAGGTGGCTCCAGGTGTTCCCCTGAGGTGACGCAGAGACCCTTTGAGATGACACCTTTGTGAAAATAAGAAAATAACAGGGCAGCTCTTTGGCGCAGCCCCTGCTCTAGGCAGGCTGAGAGAAAGTTTTCTGCAGAGTGAAGAAGCAAATATATTTTGGCAATGGAGGTGATGCCTGAGAACTTGACGGGAACTCCCCAAGGGATGCCAAGACCCCAGTGACCAAGCGTCACTTTGCTGCTCTTCTAAGCAGCAGTGGGCCTCCCTCATGAGCACTTTGTAAGCCCTTCTTTCCAGAAAGCAGCACAGACAGTAACAGGTGGTTGAATTGTGAGTGTCGTGGTTTGGCCTCGGACGGCAACAAAGAACCACAACAAAGAACCACGTGCCGCTTCCCGGGGCCTTCCCAACACGGGAAGAATCGGAAGAAAAAGGCAAAACTCTTGGGTTGAGACAAAGGCAGTTTAACAGAACAGCAAAGGGAACAAGAAAACAACAATAACACGGATAAAGGCATATACAAACACGGTTACGGAACCGCCGCTCCCCGACCGGACCCGGGACCCCCCAGCCCGCTCCGAGCAGCGACTTCCTGCCCCGTCCCCCGGCAGCTGAGGGCGGGCACGGCTCACATGGCATGGGATACCTCTCCTGGGGAGAATTAACCCTGTCCTCGCCGGAACCAGGACAATGAGGCATTCCATAAAGAATCACAATGCAGTGGGTTCCTTTTTAAATTCTTCTCTCCCAGCTATTCTAGCTGAAATAACCGATGCGCTGCATAAGGAGTAAGGACAGAAGCGCATCGCAGGATGCAGAAGTGCCTGACCCACAGTTAAATAAACTAGCTTAGGAACCGGCAGTGCCTTACCCTCGGTGGCGTGCTAATTTATCCTGCTGGTGCACCTAGTGATGTAATGAGTTTGACGAGATTCAGTCCTTCTCATCTGCAATGGAATGAAAGTGGCTGAAAAAGCAGTCAGACCAAAACAAGCCAACCACACTACCTAACATCTGAATTTATCTAATCATCTCAGCTGTCTTTGAAAGGAGGTGACATATCTTTGGCCCAGGCAGCAAAAGAAAAGGTGATGACTAATATTTAATAGATGGATTAGATGAAGTGTTTATACTCTGTGAGTCTTTGCCTACTGAAATCCTAGGTTACCATCCTTGAATCAAATAGGACACATATCCAGCTCATGCCCTGATGAAATTTTCAGCCTGTTAAATTAATATGAAACATCACCAGCCACAACCTGTGATAATGTGTTGAGCTGAGAAATGCAGTGGCACACAAGCCCACTGTTTAGCCCTTCCTGCTCCTGGTAACTTCTTGAAGACATGGTGTAGGCAGCTATTGACAGTAATCGCACTGTGAGTTATGGTTAAATCCACCACCAAACGTGAACCAGGACTCTAATTTGGGTGATCAGATTAAACACATTTGCGTGAATCTTGAAACTGTGCTCAGTTCCAAGGAGGGAGACAGGGAATAGATCTGCTTGAGGAGATGGGGTAGATCAGGTATCTTATTCTTCTGGTATTCAATTCATTTTTCCAGAGCTTAATGCAAAAAAGGTATAGTGCCTCATGGGTTCAGCTAGCTGATTGACAGGTGTTTGGAGGACACTCCATTGTGCAAGGCAGACATGCCCTTAATCACAATAGAGGCAATAAGCAAGGAAGAAAACTTGGTTACACTTGATAGCTTCACAGTGTTTTGGATTTTTGACTAGATTTGAGAAACGTAAATGAGCCAGAAACCCTGCAAAATAAATTTTCGGACAAAGCATAGATGGAACATGCAAAAAACCCCAAACAAAATCCAGTTATTGAAGACACCAGGCTAATATGTTTGATTCAATACTACAGGTGACAGAAATCCAGAGTTACTGACCCCAAGCACTTTCCTATATTTCCCCTTGTTTTCATCTAGGGTCAAAATGTTTCATTTTCAATGTATGCTTAAACTACCCTTGTGGAATAATATACGTACTCTACTTCCTATGCTTATACTGTCTTCCCAACTGGATTGCATTTCCCATGAGGTGCTGGGTATGGGGCTTCTATGATATCTTTCAGCAGAAGGAGCTTCAGAAAAGATGCAGTCTTGTTGAATAAGGAAAAATGAACAGAAAAGAGTATGTCATGATGGCTGAGCTGCCAAGATCTTTGGTAAGCACCTTAACAAAAAGGTGGTAATCACTTGTCATCTCTGACTTCAAAGTATTGGATGGTGATTACCTCCAGAAAAAAAAAAAACAACCAACTTGATAACATAAGAACTTTACATATACTTGCAAATGTCACCAGATACCCTGAAATAGGCTGACAATTAACTAGTGAGATGACTACTGCAACCACTTGTCAAGACTCTGGGAATTATATCTTAGCATAAAAGCTGTAACTCAAACCAAAATACCAGCTCTGACAACGTACCAGCTGCCTGCACAGATGATTCAGTCAGTACAGGAGGACTACCGCTCCAGTGTGTTTCTGGCCACCTTCAGGTCAAAGCCAAAATGGTTTTCTGTCAGCAAGGAAAACCTGAGTGGGGCAGACTAACCTCCTGCAAGTAGAGTAAAGCCCACAGAATTTGGATAGTACAAAGCAGATCCCCAAATTAACAGAAATCTCCGTGGTTGACAGTTATTGGAAATAAGTGGTTGATTAATTCATCAGACAAAAAAGGAAATGAAATGAACTAAAAAGCTTTGCTGAGTGTCTGCTTACAATATTTACTCTGTTTATTACCCCCATTTATTTAGAGATCGGTCCAAAAATATAGAGCTAAGGACCAAAGTGAAGCTACATCCTATTTTGCCAATGTCTTCACTTCCTGTTTAATACACCAATATATTCTTCTAATCCATTGCTTGGTCTAAATTTCCTTACAATTTAAAAAAATCCAGTGACGCTTGTGGTATGGAAATCATGATGGGATGCTCTCAGGCAAAAGGGGATTAATTGTAATTGTCGACTTTTCTCAGCACACTTAAAGTAGCAGCCACATGCTGCCTTATTCCATGAATCCAGGAGATTGTTTGAGCAGGCAGTGTTATATTACTCCAGGGTGGGAATGAAATCATGTGGGAGCAGCAAGCACAGCTCATGGAGAAAAATTACCATTTTATATTTATTACTTTGGCTGGCTTAAGTGCCACAGGAATAGACTCTCTAATGCATTTGAGTGCAATTCCCCAACAATTTGACTCTGTTGCTTTGTAAACTATTTTTAGGGAAACTCTCAGAAGGCTGTTAAAGGCACAAGCCATCTGATTTTCAAAGGTTATTTTGGTGGTTTATCAAAAGAATATAAATAACATGATACATCTCTCCAGATTAGATTGATACTTTGAATTCAGCTAGGAGATCAGAACTTTAGGAGAAAAATGCTCATTTTTAACTGGCACATCATTTTTGTTCCATAAGCTTGCGTATAGTTCTTCAGCGGGCTTATCATCATTTTGGCTTTCCATTGCTATCTGTGCAGCATGGATTCTTCATGCTTTTAAAACACGGTATTATACTAATGAAGCTAGAGGCTTCATACATAACTACATAATTATACTGGTCACAAGTTAATGGCAAAAAAGCATAAAGAAGTTCTATTTTAGTGGAGAAGCATGTTAAGGAAAAAGTAGACGGGCATAAGTTCGTGTCTCTAAAAGTATATCTAATCAAAACTACATTCTTTTCATGGAACAGCAAGGTAATTAAGTTCAGGTTCACTTCCCCACCTTATGTCTTCATACAGCCATAGAATATATACTCTTGTCAACATCCAGTTCTCTTTCATCACGCACACTGGAAATCTGGTTTTACAGCATAAAAATTTACCTTTCAGCTGCTAGGACCATAATACAGATTAATATTTGGGTTGGTCTCCCAACACAGGACAAATAAGACCTTGAGAAAGTATGTACACTCTTCCTGTGTATGCAGTAATAGCCACATACTGAATGAACCAGATTATAAGACTGAAAACTCAGCCTATTTACTGATTTATGACATTATAGTAATAGCTCAGAGGTGCTTCTTGTTTATTTTAATAGTCTTTTCTATCTTAGCTGCTGAATCTTGGGCTGGATACATTCCAAGGCAGAGTCAGAGGATGCTCCAAGTCTGAAACCTCCTAACAAAGTCTCTTTTCTTAGCTGCCATTTCAGTGAATACTAGCAAGCGTCTTCCAACCCACCCAGCTGGCTGCCAAAACAACTGCTACGCTATACTTTATAAAATATTTACAGCGCTTCTTAAAGGACACAACAGGCTCTCATAACAACTCAAATTCGTTTCTGTGAGGAGCTCGCTGATTCTCCACTGGAACTTCCCAGGCCATCCTTTGTCTGCCCTGTAATGCTGCAGGGAGCATAGGTGTGGGAGGAGCCAGTACTTTTTTTTGCCATTGTACTATTTATACTAGCATTAGGGGAGAAAGTGAGAAAAGCATCAACATCTAGTGGTCATCATCCCGGGAAGTTCTAACCCACAAAAGTGAATGTTAACAGAGTGTGACATTAGTCCATGCTAATGCGTCACAAGCCAGCAGTTTCAAGCTCTGTTTCTTTTCTGAAAGCTGGGTGCAAGGAGCAGCCAGTCCACCAGGTTCACAGATGAAGACAGCCAGGACAAATTGGCAAGGTCATTGAGCCTTGCAGCGTCTGATGGGAACCGCACAGGCCTTCAGACTGCAGCTGTCTTCCCTAGAACAAGACTTTAAGACGGCTGTTCCCTTTCCTACCTCTCAGATAAATCTGTGAATTGATACAGAGATTAGAAAAAGGTAAGCAATTTCTCCTCCAGTTGCACACAGCACCGTCTGTGTTTGAATAACGGTGCTGGAGCTGTGGCATGGCAGGCAGTTAGCAGCAAATCACACCAAGCAAATCAGTATAGACCTAATGACTTTGGTTAGTTACATTGATTTAAGTTAACTGTTGCTGTAATACACATTACACAACAAAATCAGAACAGACATTATTCTAATATTTCTGTTATTGCAGTCAAAGTTCCCTCTGTTTTGTGACATCTACTAACCCTTTTTTTTTTTTTTAATTTTTGCACATAAAGATTCATGTAAACTGTCCTATAACAAGATTAAACTATGTGTTAAATGCTCTCCAAGGAACACTGCACAGATCACTGGACAATCTGCTTCAGTGCTTTATAGCAGGCCAAATCCTTCTCCCACAGCTTTTCTTCATTGTCCCATTTTCTGTAATTGGATTACTCCTTAAGGAATGGAGAGGAAGTCTTTGCTCCTGCTCTCAAGTCTAAAAAGTACAGTGTCTTCACTACTAGCATCTCCATAGCTGCATGGATTTAGCAACAGTAGGAAAGAAATGGATCTTCGGATCTCGTTCTTCATTCCATTAAGAGTTACCCTTGTATGGCAACAATTTCAACACTTGCAACAGCACTGACTTTTTTTTTTTTTTTTTAAGCGGTATGATATATAGTTGACCAAAACAGAGAGGCATAATAAATAATTGAAAAAAAAAAAAAATATCAAGAAAGTACAACTGTTTCTCCCAGACAGGAAAAAAAGCCATACATCAAAGCAGTAAAGTCAACACCAACACCAGCCCTCTCCCCCCCAAAATCAGCTCCACAAAGCTGTTACAAACAGAAGTCAGAAATAGCTCAGATGAGTCAGAAAAGTATTTTCTTTCTTTTTTTTCCCCGGTCATATTCAGGTAAACATGAAGCCACATCATGTGAGTAACAACTTGCAAATGAGGAAAACAAAGGATAAGGCAGAGATCAATGCAAAGATCAACAGGTGACCTTGCTTCTAGAAAACCTCTCTACTTCCAAACTCCAGAAACTGCAAGCCACTTGCCATTTAGGGATGAAAAAATACGTCAAAACAAAAACAGCAGTAATGATGGTACATGAAGACAAATAATGAGCCCTACCACAGCACTGCCTGGGCTAGGAAGAGAGGATGGACACACGCATCAGATACCCACACTGCAATGGAAAAAGATACTTCAACACATTTCTACAGCTGTTTTCTTCTCATTATTTCTCACTTAATACCTGTAACTGTGGAAACATAGAAGAAAACCCAACGATTTAGGGAAGTAGGGATTGAGAAGCAAGACATCAATAGTTTCTTGCAGAAATGAAAGAAAGGACAGACCAGCAAGATCAAAACTAACCAAGAAAGAAATCACATATGACAGCTCAGCAACGGTCAAATACAGTGTTTAACCCCTACAACACAGAGTCCTAAGTTTAAAATAAGGTAGAAACAGTGCCGTGTTTGCTTCATCTGCAAGTAATAGTGAAGAATTAATTTTAAATAGCCAGCCCATAGACTTTTTCCCTAGCTACAGAAATGCACAACCTCCATTCAGCGACACTGGCTTTTATCTCTCATTTTCTGCTGTGCTTACCTAATTAAGCACTGGCTTCTGAAACTTCTCACATCCACTGTATTCTGTAGCAAAGCAGTTATTACATTTGTCATTAAGTTTGCTATTTGGCCAGGATTTTTTTAACATTCTTTTCTTCATGCAGAATGAAAGAAGGCAAGTGAGATAGATAAACTCAACAATTCAGAACCCCTTTCTAAACTGATTCAGAGAAAAAGGTTTTGGTATCAGATAGTACAGAAAAAAGCCCGAGACACAAGCTTAATTTATACATTTAGTTTCAACTAGAAAATACTTTTTGCTAGTTGATATTATGTGACCAAATTTCAAGAAGTGGCTTTTCCCCTCAACTTCAAGGAAAGAGAAAAATAGAAGAATTAATTTTTCTTTTGGTTTAAATCCACACCTACTTCAAGCACAGCTTTCTGTAAGACAGGCTGAGCTCACATTTAGGTTTAAAATTAAGCACTTAAGACTTCTTCCCCCAAATAATATATAACTCTGAACACCTTTCTTTGGTGAAACACATATATTTTTAAAAATTAAGAGACTTCTGCGGGTTTAAGCAGAGAGACTTTTTAAGCTTAAAAGAAGGTTTCCTGAGAAAGTGGAAAGCAAGCTGGCAATAAAGCTCAACTTCATCTTTCAGCCTTAAATTATGGTGGTCTTCTGTCACTCCGCAGGAAGTCAATAGTCTGATGCATAACATGCTTAACTAGGGATCAGGTGATTGCAGGGTTGATTAATCCTTGTCTTGTGAGCATTTATAACGTACCTTCAGAATTTATTTATGTGGACCAAAACTTTTGAAGCAAACATAAAAGACCGGGGCTTGTATTGCCACAGGCTGGTTAGGCATTTAGCATATCTGGCTATAATTTGTCACAGTTTTTATGTACCCCTCCGACAACTTAGGACTGTTTTCTGAGCGTAAACAAGGACGTTACAGAAAAACAGAGTAGAAACATTTTGCTTTGACTCATAAAAAAAAATAAATAAATTGAAACACATCAATTCTCTGCATTTTTGATCATATATTTATGCTCATTACAGGTCTCCATTCTGGTATCAAGTTACTAAATGGTTTGGCTTGTCTGTCGGAGACACGAAGTCAGACCTGTGATGAAAGTGCTAACCAAATGGATAACAGACCACCATGAGAGGATGCCAAGTCTGTTCTCATGAGGCAACAACACCACATTGCCAGCGACCATTTTTATTCCTGCAACAGGAAGTAGATCCAAAGCTCTGCTTGACTGCTTTAGTTTCAGTCTAGTCTGCTCTGAAGTGAAGATTTTCTCAGTGTACTTGGCTTTGAGCACCTGTTTGCTATGACTGCAGACCCTAACAAAGACCTTGCCACAGTCATCTCTCTTTGATAAGTAAGATTTCAAGCTTCGGGTGTTAAATAAAGAATTCAGATGAGGTCATTTTGTCCCCTCACTCTTGCCACCTGTCCAGTCTCTGATATGCAGCTTACCCGAGGAATCAAAAGGCAGCCTTTAACCGCAGCAAAAGGATGGCCAGTGTCCCCTGTTGTGTTTGATTAATGACCCGCTTAATGAGTGCTCTGATGAAACTTCATTTCATTAGACTTATTTCTTATTTTTTTACAGCACAATCTGTTTCACATCTCAGTCAGCACCATGAGGCAAACCCTACCACTCCTGCCTCCCAGCCCAGGGGAGGGGATGCGGGTACAAGGAGGAGGAGACGTGCTGCAGATGTCGTCTTTCAACCCAAGGAACATATGAAAATTCCCGCTGCTCAGACCCGGGCACCAGAAACATCCTGTACTCTCACGCGATGATTCAGGCTCGTCAGGTGCGTGCAGTTAGACAGCAGCTCAGGAGCGCTGCCCTGTCCGTGCCAGCAAAGCAACTAGCTCAAAGACGGCGAGTGAAATCTGCTGCATGGGGAAGGACAGATCAGCAGTGCTACCTTTGTTGACTCTCTGTGGTCAGAGGGTGGTGCACATGCCATTGCCCAAGTGTCCCTTACTCAGCACTGATGAAGAAGCACCTCGAGTGTCTCACAGATCAGTCAGAAAACCACCTGCTTTACAAGTGTGTGTTCCAAACACACACAGGCTGGTGTCTATGGGAGAATATTTTAACTGCACAAGTGATGAGCATTTTGTAAAACTGCCAGTAGATGCAGCCAGCATCGCTAATGTGATCACACAAAACACTGATGGTAAGAATTTTATTTTAAAAAATTGCAGTCCAAATCAATTGGAAAATTAAAAATGTATACCCTAGAATTCCAAAGGGATGCCCAATTTTATCTACAAAAAGTATTCATATAACCAAAAAACAGATGAGACTGAATTTTCAAGAGGTTCTTATAAAACCAACAAGAAATAGCTACAGTAAAGGCTGGCCAATTTGTGGGTTTTGTGGGATTTACTTATATCCCTTTGCAGACCACTTCTGACTTTGATTGGATTTTTCAGGTTATTAGCAGATATATCCTTCTCAAGGAAAACGATTGCTTTATTGAACGGGCCTGAAATCAAAACTTAAATCCAGGGGTGTGGAGGCCTGTGCAGAAGGTGAACAAGCAGAGCTGTGGGAATGGTCTATCTCCACCCCCAAGCCAGGGGGTTACAGACCAGCCTTTTTGACAGAAACCAAAATCAGTGGCAGCTTGTGCTCAGGTGCTGTGACCTGCAGGGATGTCTGGGCAGGGACCGACCTTATCTGGACACGGCGTCGCACTGGGGGTCTGAGCAGGAAGAGAAGCAGAGGGTGGTGAATGGCTGGTGGGGGAGAGCAGGGGCAGCAGCCACATCCACCAGCCTTCCTGAGCTTGCTGCCTCCCGGTGACCAGTCCCCCAGGTAACGCACCAGAAAGGATGCATCAGCCCCGGTTCTGCACCCAGCTGCCTGGGCAGTCCCAGTGGATGGCCCACATGGGCACTGACAGCCATGTCTCCGCAGCCTGGGCCGAACCTGAAATCCTAAAAGGCCAGGACATATGAAAGCTATATTTTAAACAACTTGGATAATGTGATTATACTGTACATATACACATATACTTTTTACTGGGTAAACATTTTACTGATTTAATAGGTACATATTACCTACTTAATAGATAGAAAACCAGGACCAGATACTGATCGCCATTACCCACACCGGCCGGTTTCTGATCCCCTTTGCTCAGGACCTTGCACTTTATTTGACGAACTGACTTATTGAAATGAAGTAGGGCTGTTGTTCAAGGAGCAAGACTTTATGCACAGTATGAAAAAGGATGGAAGAATTTAGAAAGAAATTAACCGCTATAAACACTATACGTTATTTAGAACTCCTCATTGCCTAAATGAAAGGCTAAATAATGTGGTATTTGGGAGCACAGAGCAAAACTCTGATTCTTAATTGCTACATTTTCTTCAATTAGATATACATTAAACTATCACTTCAAATATATTACAGAAAAGCAGGGGGTTGTTTGGTGGGGTTTTTTTCCATTTTTTCTATGTGAATTCACAGCCTTTGAAAGTCTGAGGCTGACAGAAAAAAAGGACACAGAGAACATACAATTATTAAAAGCGTTTGGGGTTCAAATTGCTGTAGAAGCTTCAGTGTGAGTATTGTGCCATTCCCACCTCAGACTCCCACTGCTTAATTTCATTATCTGCCCAAATGAGCAGAGACTATATAATTTTAGGATTTGTGGCCTAGTGAAAACAACGATCAAATAACTCTTTCAAAGCTCTGAGGGTTCTCCGGTGGACTTCTTTTCTGGGATCTGCCCTGAGGGGAGCTGAGTTACAATAAAGCAAATGAAGATGCTCAACGCTTTGCAGAAGCAAGTGCTGGGACCCAGTCCTGTCCCCAGCAAACATTTTAATGGCAGCAGGATTGAGCCGCAGAATGGAGAATTAAGAATATTTTCATTAGCTAAATGCTAATTGCCCTGGCAGTACACATAATGCTGAAAAAGGCTGGGCGGAGTCGGGCTTATCACTGAGCAGCAGCCACCAGCGCAGCCTGGCTTGCAGAAGGGAAACAAACTGCGCCTGCAACCTCCAGGTGATGCTCTGCCTCCTGCAAGAAACCTCTCCTGATCTGCCCTCGGAAGAGCAGTTCCAACTCACTCGCCTTTTGGTGTATTTGCACCGCTGAGCCCTGGATTAACATAACAGGCTGGTAGTAAAGTAAATAAAATGAGCTACTTCCCACAGAGGACTGAGTCACAAAGAAAAATGAAAGCAAAAAGAAAAGCTATGAAATCGGGAGGTTTTGTGGTTTTCCGTTTTTTTGGGGTTTTTTTGGTTTTTTTTTAGTTTTGTGTCATTTTTAAGGAGAAAATGAGAAACAAAGCAGGATGAGGGAGGCAAAGACATTTCCCATCATGAATGCTTGAATGCTATACACATGATCTCATTGGTAATGGGTCAATGCCTCCTGCTGTGCCTTGGGCAAGATGGCTGTGATATATAAAATACTTTTAGTGGCTGTTGACATTGCAGAAAGCTTTTATTTCTCTGTCTCCCTCTCTTTTTTTTTTTCTTTTTACTGCATCTATGTCTCCATCTTAAGCCTATAAACTTCATAACAATCACTTGGTTGAGCTAGTAATTGCCTATTACACCATTTACCACACACAGACAATCAACATTTGTCACACTGTTAATAAAAGGAGCTGAAAATTTAAGCACAAATCAGGACATTATTTGTCATCAGTAATGCTGATGTCAGGAGCTAGTTCCAATGAATCTTTGGGGGTCTGGAGCCACCAGCTCACACCCAAACCACCTGCAATAAGGAAAAAGGCTCCCTTCCAGGTCAGGGAGAAAATAGTAAGTGGTATAACAACTAAGAGGTTGTATTTGTTTTCATTAGCTCATTCATGAAACATTTTGGTTTGTTTTTTTTGTTTGTTTGTTTTTTAAATCAGATCTTTTCATATCACTTTCCCTTTAGGAGAATTGCTATTTCATGTAATCAATGTCCTCAGAGAAAAACAAACCCCAGGAGGGCTCAGTGGAGTATCCTAATACATCTGAAGGCAAAGTGATGGGCAGCAATCAGGATTTTTTGCTCCAGAGGTTGGTGTAGAAATGACAGAGCAGAAGAAAGCAGTAAAATTGCAAAATATAGTTTCATTATAGCAAATATCTATGATCATGATTACTAATGGCAAAACGCAAGTGAATTTTCTGGAGCAGCAGTGACATTTCAGCTTTTTGTAGGACATTGCAATAGAGAAATTTCATGTATAGTAGATGAAGGGTGATTCTTCTGTTTTCTCTGCTTTCCCTAGATAAACAGTAACCCAAATAAGACTATTAGTATGAATAGAATATAACACAAAGAAGAAAAAATAATATCTGAGTATTTCATATCCTGTCCTTCTTTGGACTCGCTGTGGTGCCCAACAGTAAACAAGGAGAGATTAGAGGAACAAAAGCCATCATTGCGTATTTTTATTTACTTCCTGCCTTTCACTCGCAGTTCTTAAAAACTAGCACAGGATGCCATTTAAAATTCTCTAGAAGATGAGTTTCACTGCACCATCCTCTCCCCTTCCCAAAGGAAAAAGAAGGGTAGCGAAGAATTTCAAAGGCTAGATATTGCCCAGGCTATTGAGCTCACAAGGAAAACCCTTGATGCCAGAAATTTCAGCAAGAATGTACTGTAGAAAACACACACCGAGTGTCTAACACTAATTATTTTTCCTCATTCGTGGTACATTAGTACTTTTTACTGCATTCTTTCTTCTTTGTATTTGTGTGCGTGTGAGCTTATTCCATTCTACAAAAGAGAGACATCAAGGTATAGCAACCTTGAAAAGCGACGTCTTGCCGAGGGGGCATAGTAAAACTCAGCTGCTGTCAGAATATTTGCTGCAGGATACTGCTTTTCATGAAAAGTACCACTACAAACAGTGACCATGAAAACTGATCAGATTTTTTTTCCCCTAAAGTTTTCAGTAAAATCTCCATTTTTATAGTTATTTTTGTAATAACTAGCTTCTAATCAGAGAAGGAAGGCATTTTCCACACACAAAAATCACTAGCAAGAAAGGCAGAAAAGCGGAAGACGTCACTAGGTTTAACAGGACACGCTTATACAGATCCAAACTATCTGGAGACCACTTAGTACTCCAGGAAAAGACTTTAAGGAACTGTCCTTGCCCCATTTCCCCCAGGAAAGAGACAGAAAAATCTGTGAGATGCATGAGGGCCAGCCTTTCTGGTCCTTACCCAACTCACTCAAGCATTTGGCCCCAATGCAAAAGAAACTGAATGCAATTCTTTGGCCTGCACTTTGAAGTTTAAACTAGGTGATCTAGTGACAACTTTAAGCCTCAAAAAAAAAAAAAAAAAGCCTCTCTATATTATTTTTGTACCTTTCTATGTTCCTTCCTCTTTATTATGTTTCTCTCCCTGTGGCAACTTGCTGTGTCTATCCGTAATTTGATAAAAGGAATAACCAGAATCCCTGCAAATGCACAGTGTGTATATATGTGTGTGTACCTACACATCTCCCCCAAACAGCGACAGAAAAAGGGATGTGCTAAGGGCATACACTAAGCATCCAGATGAAAGCAAGCATTGGATGAAACTCAGTATCTTTTGGATTCGCAATGAATACGGGGATGGTATAGTTAAAAATAGAACCTGTGCTACTACAGGAAGCACAAACTCGTGTATTAGATCTTTCACAGTTATCTGTTGTTCTGTCTCGTATTCTTTTCCCCTCTTTCCATACTCAAGGCTGCTCATTTCAAAATGTCAGGGAGTTAAATAGAAATCAAAAGACTTCTAAAGCCACTGAAAACAACCCTCAGTACTCGCTGGGTGGCATTTGCCTTCAGAGAAGCATTACTAGCATGCGATCCTTGGCCACTCAGCAGTAAGGTGCAACAGATCCACAGATAATCACCACATCCTAAAAGGCATGCCCTGCTCATAAGTCAAGTGAGTAGGTAGGGCAAACACTGACTCATTAAAAAAAAATAATAAAAAAATCCAAAACTTTGGCTCATCTCTGTCCTGCACACCCTGTAAAGTTACAGCTCAAAAATAAGGAGAGCACTTTGATAATTTATTACAGAAAATACCTCCCTCAGGCATCATGATTTTGTCTGGCTCATTCCTGAATTCTATTTTTCAAGCTCTTGACACCATGTCTTAATCACAGATGGTAACAACACAGCAACATCTGTAAGAAATGCCAGTAAGATATTTCCTAGTCAAGCACAAGGAAAAATGGTGAAATAAGGGTAAAGGAGTGGCTGAAAACGCTAAACATTTAGATCCAAGACAGGAAACCAAGGCCAAGAGCCTGCCCTCCAGACTCTCTGAAATGCAAAAACGAAAAGAGCAACTATAATATTAATAATTAAAATTGAATTAAAAGTAGTGTAAGTTGAGGCCAAGGGAGTATTTTTAGTTTATAAATTTTTTATTGTTTTTGATCAGTTAGAGCCACAGAAGGCTGTGAATACAGAAATATGCATGTAAATGAAATAGTATGTACTAAGATGTCCTAACTGAGGACATTTTTTTTATAAACCATAAAAATTGTATAATTAATGTAACAATAGATTAAGGACACGAATAAGTAATGAGAATTATGTTTAAATAACTGCTGTGCAGACAAGGGTGCAAGAGGATTAAAATTACAACCTTGATGCCAGATTCTCATTTTGTTATCGCCATAGCAATCACTGCAGACTTACACTGCTATGACTATCACAGCCGTGCATCCTTAGCCTAGCTCTGAATTATTATGGCATGGTAAGTACTCGGTTTGACTTGACTTGCCCAGTATTTCTGAGATCCTTAAAGAGAACCTTTATTCCAGAAGAGTAAGGGAAACAATCATCATTAGATTTGGAAAATTCATTGGTTATACATTGGTCTCCAAAGGTTAATGGCAAGTCACAAGTACAGGCCTGACAGAGAAGTGGTGAAGGGCTGTATGTCATGTATCTCCCTCCTCCACTCCAACTGGGATGCTTGGGTACCTTCCCAGCTCCCGTAGCAAGGTCCATCACAGCAAGGTTCAGGAAGGCATGGGGAGAGGCAGACCTAGGGGGGCTCAGGAGGGGAAGACCCAGTGCTCAAAGGGTTCAGTTGCCAACCTGAGTTCAGCTGCTGCAAAGCCTGTGCTGTTGCATCTGGGATGGGAAGGGGTGGCTTGGCTCTCCAGGAAGAAGGTCTGATGATTAGTACACAGGAAGCTCTGTGCTCCCAAATCTTCCATACTGATTTGAAAAAGAAACTTTAACTACTCTGCCCACCCTCCACTTTGCAGCCCCGGCATGAGGTGGATGTGGGAACCCCCGCAGGGCATCACTCCACTCCGAGAAGCCTCACCACCGTGTGCCCCACCGCTACTGCCCAGCCCAGCCCACTGCCTCCCTAGTCATGGCTGCTATGGCCCAACCATAGCCAGTATTTAGAAAGCTTGGTATTTACCCAGTTCTTTAAAAATGAAAGGCAGCATCTGATCATTACAATGGAATTCAATGTATTGGTTGCATAATAATAGATGGCGCATGAGGGTTTTTCAAATGTACATTATTAGTATTTGAGACATTGTAAAGGTGTTATTACCTCTGATACAATTGTTACCCACAACATCGTCAACCTGACAACTGGATCTGAGAAGGCCCAGATACAGAGGATCCCTCACAAATACTCTGGACTCTGTGCAAGGAAAATAAAGAGTCTGTCTAGAGATGCCACCACAGCAGTCGCAGATTAAAGATGAAGTCTGAAGTCCAGCTACTAAAATACTTAAGAAGTGTTGCTGACAATATTTTTATGGCAATAAGAGTTTGGTGGTTCATAAACTAATAGCAAAAATATTTCAAGTACTCATATGAAAAAAATATTACGTCAATATGATGAACCCTGCAAAAGATCCACTGGTCAGAACTGCAGCACTGCTCCAGACCAGATTTAAGGATAACCTGCTGTGCATAGAAGCCTGCGTGTGGTGGACTGCAGTTGTTTTCAGCCATATATGCCAGCAGAAAACTTGGACCTCCAGGTCAGCCTTAAAAATAATCACTTTCACTCCCCCCACTCCTCTCTGAGATCACCAGAAAGTTAGACTGGGATCCATTCTTCCTCTTGCCATCTTCCATCCCTGCTCCTCAACCCCCGCTTTTTTTCTCCTTGCAGGAAAGTCAAAGTGCCAGCAAGACCACAAAAGAGGAAGCAAACGGTAATATTGAAAAGAATTATTCTTTTAATGTGAACCCTGCCCATGTGAAGCATGATTTCAGAGACACCATAATGTATCATGAGCTTAGCTGCTCCTCTAAGCAGTTGTGGCACATACCATCACCCTGAGAAATCTATTCCTTGCTGACAAAAGCAGTGCTGCTCAGTGGGAAAACAACCGAACTCCTTGGGTAGCTAACCCATCATACTCTTCCTGAGAAATAAACTTTCTCTTCAAGGGCTCTCACACGTTCTCCCTGGAAACTTGTCATTATGGGGGTGAGTTTGTGCTCTCTTGTAAAATAAATCTCTAATTTACTGTCATTCATAAGGTAAATAAATACACATGCATCTCACTTCCAGTGCCTCAAAAAAATCACATTAAGACATAGATTAACTTCAACATTATTATCCTTTATGGCAACCAATATTTTTTTTAAAATAAAAAATATTGATTGCATGTAGGTTGATGGCTTCATGTAACAGAGCTGAGGAGTCATGCTACACCCATTTTTGATTTTGTTGTCTTGTGGTACCTCAAGGGTTGTCATTACAGTAGTGATATGCTGCAAATAAAGTGTGTGCTGTTGACCTGAGATAAATGCAAGCCCTTGGCCTTGTGCTTTTGAGAAGGAGGAGACAGGTGACAGAGTTCAGGAGGCAAGGTCAAGTTACCTGAAAACATGTCCTATTTTACATGTATGATCTGTCAAAAAAAAAAAAAACATCAGGGCAACATTAGCGCTAAGGCATTGTCTTTCCTGGAACAGAAGGGTTGCACAGGGGCTTAAGGGTAAATTCAGCCTTCCAAACAAAAGCAAAAAGGGAAGGAAAAATGAAACTGCATGTGCAGATTTATTCTGAACAGTAATGGTAAGGAACAGTAATGGTAAGGAACACAATTCTGACATGTACAAAAGCTGGGTTTATTATTCCCTGGAGAGAAGATGAGTGGAGAAGCTGACATTGGTTGCATAGTGACATTTCAGGATGGAAGGAAAGCATGTAGCCAATTAAGTCTAGCATTTGTACCCTGTAGTGTTTTTCCCCTCAAGTGCTTATCTAACACTCTTTAGAATATGTTCACAGCTGCAGCTTCTATTTCTGCCATTAGTAAACTTTTCTACTCTTGTTTTAAAGGAACATACCCTAAACTTCCTTCCTGGATCATTCTTCCTGTGATTTGGCAGGATCTGAGACCTCAAATGAAACACAACCATTTTATCCTACTTACTGTTTTCATCCCTCTTCTAACTCATTTAAAATTTCCCCTTCCTATTTTAAGATGAACTCACTGTCAGCCCAACCAGTGCTTATTTATTCATTCCCCTTTGATTTTAATCTTGCATTGACTAGCCATATTGTTTCTAGTGTCACCCTAGATAAAAAATTGCTCTCTCTCATATTACACTCGCTGCCTCTCTTTCTGTCATGGTTTGGGCTGGACTGTCCACTGAGTGAACAACAGATGCTCTCTTTAACTCACTCTCTCTCCCTTCCCAGAAGAAAAGGGAGAGAAAATAAGGGAGATATTTATGGGTTGAAAAGAAAACTAAACCTACTTTAATTAAATAACAAAAAGAAGAGATAATAATATCCAAAAAGAAAATAATGAAAAATATGCAAGATATACAGAACCAATATCAAGCTCCTATGATGACGATCACATCACTGGCAGGCACTGGGAAAGTCCTAGACTGGTCTCAGCGATGGACAGGAACTGAACTCAGGAACTGGATTCAGGAATGCACAGATCAGGTTTAAAGGCAGACAAACAGACAAGAGTCCTCCTGAGACACCCTCCACTGAAAAAAAGAGACTGACCCCTTTGATCCCTCAGCTTTTATTGTGAGTGTGATGCAGATGGGATGGAATACCCTGTTGGTCATTTTGGGATCACCTGTCCTGTCCAATTCTCCCCGCAGGTGTGATCCCTCTACACTCTTCTGCTTCTGACCCTACAACTTGGCACATAACAAAGTTAGCTGGCCTTGGCTGTTATAGCAATAAGTATAAGCAGGAGACTCTCTGCATACCATTCCTTGGCATTAGCTATAAACATCAGGCATTATCACTCTGTAAGCAGACACTGTATGAAGAATATGCCATTAATTTCAGAGAGTTAGAAGAGGCTTAGCTGAAAGTAAAATTACTGAAAAGAAAATTAGTTCTGTTTTACCTCAAACCGGGACACTTTCACTGTATCTATAATCATTTACCAGTTCCCTAATCTTGAACACAAGGTGTTTTCATAGGACTTCATTCTTAACCAATGCAGGTGTGCTTTATTCCCTCGATCACTGTACCCCCAAAGCATCTTCAATGCGTTTAGCACAGTAGCATATTGTGAGGGTGTGTATTAGCTAGACTTTACAGTTTCAGAACGTGAAACAACCTAAGGGTCCGGACCATTTTTCCCTTGATGACAGTGAAGTTACAAACGACTACCTGGCTTGCAGAGATTTCACAGCCCCTACCTTGCAAGTTCACTTTAAATCATATGCAGCTGCTTCAGTGCTGAAGAATCAACAGTAAGGCAACTTGGCCCAAAGGACTACACTTCCTCTTCTCATCAAGGAGTTTGTAGTAAGCCAGAAACTGAACAGCTTCCCAATTATTGTTCTCTAACATAAGCAGGAACTCTGCTTCTCCCTCCATAAATGTGATAGTAGCTTTGGCTGGAAAACAAAAAGTTTTTTTTCCCACAAAGCAGAAAAGCTCTGGATATTGACTTACAATACATCAAAATAAAATAAAAGCACTGAAAGGATTTTCAGGTGCAGAGAAGGCTTTCTAAGTTGGAGTTTTTGTTCTTTTAAAAATTTTGTTCCAAAGTTTTTGCTTCAATGAGTCAATATCCTCCAAGAAGAAGCGTTCTTCAAGCTGACGTGGACTACTTATTAACAAGATACACAGTCATATAAACAATTGCCTCTATTTTAAAAAATGGCTATCCACCCAGTGGGATATTTGAGAGGAAAAAGAGCAGGTTTTTCTCACATAACTGGTCAACATTATTTGACCAAACACTGAATCCAGATTTTATCGTTGTAACAAGAGCAGTGGAATCAGCCTACATTGGCCTCTTTTAGGGACCTATATTTGGAAAACACAGGCTCATAATTAGGAATGTTGATGTAACACAAGGATGCTGTATGTAGCTATGGCTACTCAACAACAAAGGTAGGGTTTTGTTGTTGTTGGGGTTTTTTTTAAGCCAGCTGTAAGAGATAATGAGACACAACCCCAGGTATTTATCTGCTAAAAATTTGTGTAAGGGAGTAAGAAAATTAGATAAATGCTTTTATAAGAGCATTGTGAGAGTGTGCAATAGATCTTACAATGTATGCTGATATTCTGCAGGTACTTTATGGAATATTTTGAGGGTGTTCTTACAAATTGCAATGGCTCTTGTATATGAAACTCTCATCTGCAAGACCTTATTTCAGGAGATTATCTGCAAATTTGTACCTACTTGCCATTGATGGTAAATTGCTGCCATTAAAGAGATTCCTACATAAAAATCAGCCAGTGATTTTCTCCTGGTATTGGCTGTGATCTGTCATTTGTGAACTGTACAAACAACTAATACAGCAGATCCATATGCTTTGAGACTCTTCAGTGTAGAATACACTCTATCTACAGCCTCAGGACACAAACACTACTGTTGATATCATTTTTAGGAAGCATCCCCTAAATTTGTTCCAGACAGAGCTAAAGCACTTTTAAGGCAAAGTACAAAATGCGGTGGATGAGCAGTTTCCTCCCTTCTGCATGGGCCATGTCGGTACTCTCAGGAGTGCCACTTGCCCATTGTTTCCTTCAGCATGTTCATTGTTTTCCTCAGTCGTGCTTTCTTGTCCCAGCTGCAGAGCAAGGGACCTGAAGCAGATCTTGTCCTTCCCAGATTTCCTCTCCCCTGTCCCACACAACACTCTTTGTCATATGGAAAAAGTTCCCAAGAGCAAAATTCCCAAGGAAACCAATCAGTTTGCCACCTATCTGAACTCCAAGATGGAAAAGAAAAGTGTTTCCTGAACTTTAGCAACAACTCTTGAGATACAACTGGTATCACAGAGACAAAGTCACTCTATGTTAATGACCCTTAATTGCTCACCATTGTTTGCTCCCTTGTGTCAACACCTTTTGAAATTTCAGTTCAAGTTGAAGACTAAAAATAACAGAGAATACACAATTAAATTGACAAAACAGAACACATGTTGATACTCTAAAACATCCCAGCGGGCCCTATCTATTTCTTGCAAAAGCAAATTCACGTTGGAATAAAATATTAGCACTTGCACTACAGGGATCTCCTGTCTCTCTTGCCAGAGAGGCTAAGGACAGATAATTTCTTTCACCAATATGACTGATTAGACACCCATCGGGGTGAAGAACAAGGAGGTTTACGGGATACACCTCTAGGTTGGGCCACAGTTATAGGAATGTCTCTTTGACTTCACCTGTACCATACTGTAGTAAATGTACCTAAGCCTCACCAGTCCAGTTCTGGAGCTTACGCTGTCTTCATGGCCATCCATCCACCCACTAGCTCAGTTATTTTTTCATCATCGTGATATTTCCCCTCTGAAATACTTTAAAAACCCAAACACCTACTTAACCTAACAACAGTACTGTTACACTCCATCTTCAATTGTTTATCATTTCTTTCCTAAAGAGCCAGTACCATTAAAGTCTAGAAGTCAAGGGCCTTGTGAGCTCACCTAGTGGAGCCAGACCATGGCTTTTCAGACTCAAACCTCTATTCTAAAAGCCAGACACTGTTTGCATTTAAGCCAACAACAAAGGTTTAGTTTACTCTAAAAGGAAGGAAATGTAGCAAAATACAGGTATTTTCTTTCGTATTAAAGCAGTGAGAGTACAGAGGAATGGTTTTTGCTGAATCTGCAGAAGAATATATATAAGCTGTTGGATAACCATTCTTCATTGTTCTTAAGGAACAAGGATAAATGGGGTAAGAAGATGACGGAGCAATTACGTCACTGGCACAGAGATGACCTTGTCTCAATTCTACTTTCCTGAAATGCTGCTGACCAATGTTTTAGCTGCAGTTTGTCTCTTCTCATAAGCAAGCCACAGCACAGAAGAACACTCCTTGTGAAGCCTACAAAAAGGGGTGTGGAGGGAAAAGGGATCCACTGACCTTGATGCTACGGTAAACTGTTCAGTTTCCTGCTTCTCTTCTTCAGTCCACGTCTAGGCAGTTGGAAGAGAAGAGGACTGCTGATGTGAAAAGGTATGCCAGGTAGCAGAGGGAAATGGGAAGTCCAAAACCGCAGGAAAAATGAATAGTGAGGTGGGCCAAAGCAATAAGAAAATTACGTCTTTCTAAAAAGCATATCCAAAAATACTATGATTTTAGCTGACATTTGGCTCCTTCCTTTACGGCATTGCTCGATTACTGAGTGAAAAACTAAGGTTTTCGTTAGTCACAGAATCACAGGCTGAAGTCAGAAAAGACCTCTAGAGACCACCTGGTCTAATCTTGCTGCTCAGGCAGGGTCTCCTAAAGCAGGTTGCCTAGGACCATGTACACATATGATATATAGAAAAAGATAGGTAGTTTACAAAAGAAATAGGTAGTTTACATATAAGCCATATATACAGATAATCTACATAGAAATATATATATAGATACCAATTAAATATTAAAATACCTATACATAATACAGACATAAATATATAATAATACTATATATAAATACACAGAGATATCATATAGTGAGATACACAATAAAGTGCAGGCATTAGCAGGACTCAAGTATCCTAGAGGGCTGTGTGGTCTCTCCCTGTAGCTACTGAAGGAAGGGCTCTGGCCCCTTTGCTAAAAGCCTTTGCATTGCACCTGCAGCCCCAGCAGGGAGTCACAGGCTCTGTTTAACCCAACCACTCTACAGCTAGTGCTTATCATATAGCACCTACAAATGCTAAACACTCAGAGCCTTAATGAAGGTGTTATTTTTTTCACTCTTATACTACCAAAGTCACACTAAGCTGTGCACACACAGGTGATATCACAACCCTGCTCTTTTTGTAAGCACAAAGATATCCCAAAAGACAGAAGTAGGACATCACTCAAGCTTTTAGTTAACGCAACAGGTTGTGCTTCATGGCTAATTCAGTTTAGTATTAATCTGCAGGAAGATATTCACAAGCTTTAAGTACATGTGAGAGCTAATGTCCATTTCAAAGATGACAATACCTATATAACTGCTTGCACAAGTTTGTGCATGTTGTAAGACAGGAAGCTTATTGAATTCTTTTCTCACAGTGATGGGTCATCTAGGGATTTGCCTCAAATTGCCCTCCTCAAAATTGACTCTTCAGCTCAGTTCAAGGCCATAACTCTCTGTGTGCCTTCCCTGCTCATCTGAAGGGAATTAATTAGCCATTTATTCATATAATCTTGCCAGCTTCCCCACAAGAACACCCCCTTCTTAAAGACCTGCAGACTACTGAATTGCACTCTATTGTATCTCCATATGGTTGACTCTCCATTGCTTCGCAAAGCTTATCGTTCGCCTGTTGCCCAGATTTCTTCATTTCTCCCTCCCTCCCACTCTGGTTTTCTTGCAGTAAGATGCAGTTTCCTATAACATCTTTACAAGCAATTCATTTAAAGAACAAAAATTAAAGCAGATCTTTTCTTAAGAACTGAAGGAATAAGTATGGCAGGGGTGAAATATTAATATCTCCTCTTTCTGGTTTTCTTTGCTCATGGCTTTTCATCTGATTTAAAGTCTAGTCCTTCTTCCAATGGATGCCTGACTGTCCTGTTAATCACCGCTTCTTTGGCCATCTTCCCACACTGGACTCCAGGACCTGCGGTGAGAGAGCTACTGTGAAAATGCAGAGACATTATACAATGTTTTCAGGAGGCAGAGGTAAGGTGGAAAGCTCAGCAAAGAGGTATATTTTGAGCTCTTTATATACAGAAAAGAAATATTCTTCCTCTCTCTTGAACACTGTCATTGGTGCCTTCCAAATGCGAATGTAAAAATGAGAGAAGAACTCTGCAAATGGATCACTGAGGTTTTCTTCCTCAAACTTCCCAATAGGATGGGATCATACAGAGCTCTGGAAACCTGTGACTATACCAGTTAAAAACCTGATTTCTTTTGCCCTGGGCAAACTAGGGTCTACTAAAACATGAGATTTTTCTGCCTCACTTCCCTAAATATCAGCAAGGGCCTTTTGAAAATCAAACTAGATATTAATAGCATTCTATCAATTGATACAAATCATACTAAAAATGCGTCTGGGTTTTTCACTAGTACCTAGATGTGGCAACACTAATACTGGCATCAGTTGTGATTTTCTTGTTGTCAGTTGTTTGTATAAGGCCGATAAATATAGTCACTTATTGTATTGTTTTTAATCTGGAGTTGCTTTGCAAACTGCAGCAAAAAGCAAGCATTAAGGTGCTAAAATTAGTTTGCACTGCAGTAGTAACAAATTAAAAATGGCACACTGTTACACCAAGCAGTGTACAGTTCTGCCAATTGATTTATGAGGTCAGGAGTAAAAAAATTTATCACCTGGCATTATCTCTGCCCAGATTTAATGCCTGCTCTGTCATCAATGCACAAAAAAAATATAGTAGTAGAGAAAGGTCTTTTCCAGACACAAGGGCTGTTTACAAAGGAGTCTTTCTCTCTAAGACACCTTAATAAAATAATAGTCTCAGTGGCCTAAATCTTGCAGCATAGTAAAAAATCTGTGTGGTGGTGGCTTTTGGCTCCAGACAAATATTTTTAAATTTGTTGCCAAATGACAAGAGGACCATCACGTCACCTCCAGCTATGAGGAACATGTTAAGCTCTGGACTGTCTGGCATCTTTGCTCCCCGTGTCTGTCTCCCCGTAGCACAAATTTAATGGCAGACCGAGATCCTTTGCTGAAGTTCAGAATAACACGTTCACCATTAACTCAAAGTCTCCTTTCAAAAATAAGCACTGACAAAGGACTGAGAACTACTTTGGTTCCAGTATAAGAAGTCATACGAAGAGAGAGAAAGGGAAAAGGTAGTTCTTGATTTATGGTGAGGCTTCATCTTGTTTAAAAGAAAAAAAGGATCAGACTATCAGCAGTACTTTAATGTAAGAACTGCTGCCAAGTTTCACCTCAGAGGTGACTGCACTTCAGTGGCAGATGAATATGTCCCTCTCTACTGTATGCTGAATATGTTGAAATACTTCCTGGATTGGAAGAGAAGTTGTAAACAAAAGGGTTTATTATAATGGCATTCATCCGAAGAGAAACAGGAATAAGTATGTACTCAGGAAAACTGTAAGAAGTTCATCAGCATTAACCAGCTTCTGCTCATTGTAATCCTTGATATAAAAATGATTCGGGTGTCTTCCACTTCCGCTATGCATAGGCACTCAAAATCACAAAAGTTCTAATTCACAGTCTTACAATAGACAATTCATGCCCTATTTACTGCTTAGAGTCCATGAAATTCATTGCTGAAAAATACAAGGTGATTCACATTTTAAAAGGGAAGATGAAGAATTCCAGAGACTTTATTAAATTGTAGTGAAAAGGTTCAATATTATTAACTCCTAGGAAAAAGGTTTCTACATCACCTCATTTATAATTATGCTAAATACAAATGAGTACAGCCAAAGTTGTAAATCTAATGTCAAAAGTCATCAAAATTCTTTATATTTTTAAACTCCGAATATATCTTCAGGACCCACTAAATTCAAAACCTGCTTAAGGTCACAAAAATTGCTGTGGTCAGACTGGGGGAACTTAAGTCTATTTTACGTGTTTTGCTGAGTTGTATGCTGCTATGCTTTGTAGAAGAACTGAACTTTGCTACTGGACAGTCTATTTTTAATTAAAACACAGTCTTCCTCTCTGAACACACTCAGACTTTGGAAAAGATCAGCTTTGGCATTAGCTAATTTCCAATTACAAGTCATACAGTCTTAATGGATTACAGCCAAGTGCAGAACCCCCCCACTGTCTGTCACAGTAAAATGGTTCATTTGCAATTAATAATTTGAATATATTTTTAATTAAAAACTATTCAAAAATGTTAAGGGACCTGCATATGGAGATTTTTTTTTCTTTTTTTGCATTTCCTAATTTTAAGCAGCAACAAAGCAAATACAGGCATCACCTGAAACTGCATTTTAGAAACTCTGAAGCATAAATGATAATATGGTAGAAAAGAATAACTTGTTAGGGATTTGACCTGGGTGGGGCAGCAGGGGGTGGGGAAGACACCTTTAAATCCACCTACTATGGCCTTAACTCAAGCTTAATTTTACTACTAAATCCAAATATTCCATAATAATGTAAAAACCCCTAATTTCTCTCACATAGTCGCTGTACTTGAGGAACATGTTACAGTTGACATTTTGTATATGGAATTATTTTACTCCCATATGGGACTAAAAGAATTTTATAGGCCTTACGGCAGTTAAGGAAAATGAAAACATCTGTACATGTGCCCATTATTTTCCATTTAATAACGTGGGTTTTTTTCATTTCCAAAGTGGTTGCTGTTCAGCAGTCCAGACTTTGTGTCACATTTTGCAACCAAGTCCAAGAAAATTTTAGACCCATTGACACCCAGTAGTTTTAGCAGAGGTTTGTCTTATGCACAGCACAGACATTGACTTTCTTCCATATCCTACCAAACCTATTGCTTCTATTGCTGAAAAAGATTAGATTACGTACGTTTCTCAATAACAATACTAGCCTTTTCTCTTCCAACATGCAGTAAGAGAGTTGAAATATGTCTTTAGTTCTCAGAGAAAAATGTAAGCAGTGCCCCATAGTACTGAAATTGCCCCTGCGGTGGTCTCTCAAGTCAAAGTCAAAGCAGCTTCCTTAGCTCATGACCAATGATAACATATTCAGTCACACCCAACACCTACAGAGTCTCACCATCTTCAGCTGGGCTGCTCAGCCTCTTATACAGCATTGCATTAAGAAATCCTCTTTCAAAAGCTCCTCATCTGGAGACTTTAAACATGAGTGTGTTCGACTGCATGCAGCAACGTGGTGTAACACAGAGAAAACACTCCAAACTCATGTAGATCAACATCAGGTGGTTGGGGACTGGAAAAACGTGGCTGTGCTTAATCACAGGCTTGTGCTAGGGGCGGGGCTGGAATTTCAGGAAAGTGAACCAGAGCACTCCCATCATCACTTCTTTTTCCCATCGAGCACATGCCCAGCTTTCTACTTGTAACTAGTTGTTACACTGAGTGGATAGGATGAGGATGTACCCTGTGACTGTCTGTGCCGTCTTGTTCAAGGGCAACCCAAAGATCCTGTCCCAAGAGAGAGTGAAATCATCCCACTTGAAATTTCCCTCAACACTGGGCTTTGGAGTCTTCCTAGTGCAAATAATGTAAAATATCAAGAGCAGCATTTCTTGTAGCACCAGAAGAGTCTCAAGTGCATTTCACATAACCAAGCTCTTGGCTTTACATCCGTAACCGAGACAGAACAACACCCCATAGGCCCCTCCTGGAATGTTACTTGAATACTGACACAGGAGCAGGTATAATGGCCAGCTAATAAATGAATCACTGACAAGTACTGGAATAAATGTATGCTGTTTGTATATAAACAGAAGTAAAATGCGTAGGCATATTAATGGGTGTCCATGCATCTCTCAGACACACATAGACATGTAAGTAATTGAGACATCATTACTACATACACAAGGGGCATGAGTAAACTGAACTCCCACACTCCTTTTGATACAGAAAGTCAGTGTTTTGTAGTAATTAGTGGCTAATTTGTATTGACACGGGTGCGCTTGGAAAGTTGCTGTGGTTCCCTGATGTGCTCTAACTCACTCAGTTTCAGTAAGGGTAAGGGCCACTGAGCCTATGCTATTGGTTATTTCTGTAAGAAGAAAAAGGTTTCAAAGAGCAAGTTAATCTCCAAGCCTAGTTTTTCATCTCACTGGTGAACATTTTTTCTGGCCTTTGTTATATTGTATCCCACACCTTTTGTTATTTCTAGGCTTCTCTAAGAAGCCCCAGCAGGAAAAGAGGTCATAGTGCCATAAAAATACTACTGCTTTTGAATAATTTATTTCTAATTTCTGCATTTTAGAACATCTCTGTGCTGTGGATCCCACTTTCCCCTCCTCCATTCACAAATGATATTTTATTACTTCACTGTATTCTAAGAAAAATCTTTCAGCAGCCAGCTTCCAATGATACCAGCAGAATGCAAACGTATACAACAGGACAACCACGTGGATCTCAGGGAGGAGAGGGAGCAGGGACAATACCACTAGATATGGAGATTCACCAAACAAAAAAAAAATATACAGAATAAAAACCAAATATCTGAGGAAGCTGGCAATGCAACCATCTCTTTATTCGAGTCTCTTAGTGCTCACAGCTTGAAAGCGTTACCATTAACGTATTGATGATCAAACAAGGAGATTATTTAATGCAATTGCTTGCATTGGACATTGTTTTGGAGCCTTTTTGCCCGGGAATGACTAAGAACTGAGCTTCTGTCTCCACTGTTAGAGTTGCTTCTTTCAGATGAAATGTGAGATTACACAGGCGGTGACCAGTTCTGACTTTTCCTGCACTACTTATATTTCATACCGAAACAAGGAAATTCGTACCTAGGCTACTGCTCTGTCATCTTTTCCAAAGTGATTTTGGATCCCATCAAAACATGAAATCTTTTAGTGGGTATAAGAAAAATGCAATTGTAAACAAGGGCTAGTGCTAAAATGCAGTAGTCATTCTTAAGTCTCAGTTTGTAAAGACAGGCACAAATTGAGAATAATCTTTCTAAAGACAATGGAGAAATCACAGTAAAGAATTTTGTGGTGGTACACAAGAGAAATGCAGTAATAAGTGCCCTTGTCTTCAATCCTCTTGCAGTCATATCTGAAACAACGGTTATTCTCCAAGACCTTACTGCCCAGGGAGCATCTGGGAAAACAAACCTTACAAAACAAAAAGTAACCAAAAGCCATACCAGCAAGATCTAAAGAAAGAAAAAGTCAAAATGGCATCCCAGTGGAAAAATAAGCATGATAGATTTGAAAAGCCAATGTACCTGAGAAAACAAAAGTTACTTTTTTAATCCTTGCTTATATGTTTTGAGAAAGGAATACAAATGATGAATATCTGTATAACTACACCAAATATTTTCAGGAGTGCATTTTCAGGAAAAGGTTCAATTGATATTTTATTACCTAGATTACTGAGACACAGCAGATATCATTTTTCTACGTACTGTAGCACTTAAGCTCAGGTCCAGTTGGTAGCCATTGAGCCCTTGAGAACTCCACTGAGCCCCATGGAGGCAGTTAGAGTTCTTTCATATCTATCTATATATAGAGATACTAAAGTTTGTGTTGTAGTTGTTTCTCAAATCCATTCACATTCAGCTATGGGTTGACCAGAGGCAAGTAACATGTGATTGCAGGATGGCCTTGTAGTAGGATCGTAGAATAGCTTAGGTTGTAAGGGACCTTTTACAGGTCACTTAGTCCAACCTCCCCTCCAATGAGCAAGGACACCTTCCTCTAGACCAGGCTGTTCAGAGTCCCGTCCAGCTTGTCCTGAAATGTTTCCAGGGATGGCGCACCTACCACCTCGCTGGGCAACCTGGGCCAGTGTTTCGCTACCCTCATCATAAAAAATTTCTTCCTTATATCTAGTCTAAATTTTCCCTCTTTTAGTTTAAAGCCATTACCCCTTATACTACCACAACAGACCCTGCTAAAAAGATTGTCCCCGTCTTACTTACAAGCCCCTGTTAAATACTGAAAAGTCACAATAAGGTCTCCCTGGAGCCTTCTTTTCTCCAGGCTGAACAATCCCAACTGTCTCAGCCTTTCCTCACAGGAGAGGTGAACCAGCTGTCTCACTATTTTTGTGCCCCTCCTCTCCTCTGGACCTGCTCCAACAGGTCCATGTCCTTCCTGTCCTGAGGCCTCCAGAGCTGGACACAGTACTCCAGGTGGGGTCTCACTAGAGAGGAGCAGAGGGGCAGAATCAAATCACCTCCACTGACCTGCTGGCCATGCTGCTTTTCATGCAGCCCAGGATACAGTTGGCTTTCTGGGCTGTGAGCGCACATTGTCAGCTCATGTTCAGCTTTTTGTTTACCAGTACCCCCAAGTCCTTCTCAGCAGGGCTGCCCTCAATCCCTTTATCCCCCATCCTGTACTCATACTAGGGGTTGCTCTTACACAGGTGCAGGACCCTGCACTTGACCTTGTTGAACCTCATGAGGTTCACACAGGTCCACTTCTCAGGCCTGTCCAGGACCCTCTGAATGGCATCACGTCCCTCAGGAATGTCAACTGCATCACAATTGCACTTGTTGTCCACAAAGTTGCTGAGGAGGTCTGAGCGATACTGAAGCTTTCTTCTGTTGCCAAGTGTTTCTTCTGCTTCCATGCATTTTATCATCCAGCAGCATCCTCCCTTATTCAGCATAGCACAAGTAATAAAATGAACGATGTCCTTCAGGGCTGAGGCTTATGTGCTATCGCTAATTAGCTTACAAGGCTTCCCACCCTAAGGGATGTGGGAGGTAGACCTGGGAGTTAGTGGCTTGGAGATTAAATTTATATTACACATGTGGATGTAATGTATTTAATATGCATTTCCCAATGCATTCACAGGAAAGTTCCAAAGAGATTCACACCACTACTAATGATTGCTTTGTCTGGGCTAAGGCGCCAAAAGAAACAAAAGGAGTATTTTGAGTAGGAATTCCCCACCTAGGAAACTGGATAACCAACAATAGATAGCAGCTTAAAAGTTCAGCAAAGCAGCTCTTTGCTGTTGATGGGCAGAGGGGAACAGGGAGGAAGAAAGAGAAGAGATCAAACCCCAAAACGGCATGGATCAAAGCAGCAGCACTGAGCGTGTGTGATGGGACAGGAGTGCTCAAAAGGGTTAGCTGTGGGTTTCATTACTTAGGTAGATAAGCCACTAAGCAACAGAGTAGATAGAAACCCTTATTTTTGGTACCTAATTCCCACACAAATTGTTCCAAAAGTTGGGATATTCCTAAATGATGACATTCTTTCCCCGTTCATCACTTCCCACTTCCACCAATTTCCCACTGAAAAGCCAAGGCCAAGATTATGCCAGTCTGCAGATCTACACTGATAAAGACCGTTGCACAAACTCTCTGTCAAAAGTGAGCTGCCTTGACAAAAACGTCACCATTGGATCTATCCTCCATCATTTCCACCATGCACAAATGCATTGCTTATTCCCCACATGAAAGGTTTTGCATATATTTCCACAGGAGACTTTATTTGGTATTACTTGACAGCATCCTTTTTAGATTGCTTTGCTCCTGACACCAAAAGCCAAGAGCAACTCAGGAAAATTCTTTGTCATAACTCCCTTGGTACAGCAGTATCTGTTCTAGGATACCAAAGATCTTACTCCTCCTGCTCCCGCCTGCCTTACTGGTAACAGTCAAATCAAAAACCCTTGTTATAGGCAGGTCCTACATTTGATCAGGGTAAACTCTCACTTGTCAACACTTATCTTCATCCAACACTACTTAATAGAAATTTAAACCATTTGAGAAACACAACTCTGAATCAATTTGCTTTGTCTAATTACCAACCTCACAAACGCCCACCTTTCCAGTGCACTGAATCTCCAATGAATATAAACCCATGTCAAAAGATGTTACTGCCTTAGTTTGTTGTTATACTTCTGGCCTTTTCTTACTTCCTCTGGTAATATGCCATGAATAAAACACATTTGCCAAACTTAGAACAGTTAAAAAACATGATTTGCTGCAGAGATGAACTGCTCGCTTTTTTTTTTTTTTTATGGCTGTTTAAATAATGCCCAAGGTTAACAAAACATGGGGTATAAGTAATAGAAGAATTGGTGAGCATTCTGCCTTCATCAGCATAGAGGCATCCTATGGTACCTCTGTTGACCCAAAGCAGGAATACGTTACAGAGCCTGAGGATGCTGACCAAACTCAATAGCACCGCTTGGAGAGTAAAAAGTGGCTCTGTAAGAGTAAGGATGCTACAGGCTCAGCATAGCTGAAATATTCCATACAGTGTTTAATTAGCCTGGGCTGGTGGATATTCCTGCTGATAAGTCGTCACAGTTGGAAGATCCTAGAGCGGAGTGAACAGGTACGTAAGCAACTGCGTTGCATAGGAAATGAATACCAATTGTTTCTGACTGAAATTTGCCTGTTTGAAATTTCTCACCATGGAAGAGAACTAATTAAGTCCTGAATGCTCCTGACTGTGGTGGATGATGTTAATTTTTCTCTCAGACAAATTGTAGGGTGCTAAGAGATATGCAAAGCCATGCAGAAAAGTACTTGTGTGAGCAGGTCATATGAGGTCTTAAACCCTGCTACATGTGCAGCTCCAAAAGTTCTTTTTGCTCATGACGTAATTTTAATGGTGGAGTTGTGGTTATGCAGGTGAGCAGAAAATATAAAAAAGTAAAAAAAAAATTCTTAGATTTCTATCCATTATTCACAATAAGCCTGCAAAACATCTCTGAATACCAAAATTAACTTTTCCATGAAAAGCTTTTCTAGCATTAGCTGAAATAGCGCAGCAGCAGGCCTTCAGTGATTCCTCTGAAGTACTTAGGACTAGGATCTGCTAATCCATAATGTTTCATTTTTCTAATGCTGTCACTGCATCCAATTTGTATGTCTAGAAATGGAAAACTTCAAGTTATTCTGGTGTCAGTTACAGCTTACAAGAAACCCTGGGGAAGTCAGGTCTTTAGACAATGCAGCATGACTTTGTCCATTGTCTGTAAAACATTGTAAGGAAAAGAGTTGCAAGGAAAAACACCAAAATGTTATGAAATATAGTTACGTGGCAAACACGTGGTTATATGTAACTTCATTCATCTTCCTGTTGCTTAACTTTTCTGCTGCAGTTCCCAATGACAATAGCCTTTAATATTTCTGCTGGATCCATATTTTGGTCAATGTAGGGACTGGTTGAGCAGTTGTTCATTACTGTGGTGTATCTTCACAGTATGTGTCCTGTGACTTATGACTCAAACTGTTCCTGAAGCAGAATGATTAATTTTCCCTTGGCTTTTCTATGGCAGTCCCCATGACAGCGCCTGAACAAGAGTTAACATTCACAGCCCACAATCAAGGCAGAAGCGTTCCTTCCATTCTGCAGATGGGCAACAGAGGCACAAATTTATTAGGATCAAAAGTTCTCTGACTTTAGACTTCACAATTGGGCACTGACTTTTTTTTTTCCCTGTTGTGCCCGGTACTGCACACCATCACTTCTGTTTATAGCACAGCTCCAAGAAATTCAGTTACAGCTGAAAGAGCTCCCATCTCAGATACTGTAAATGGCACGCAGGAAACAATGGCGGAAAATACCTTGCCGGCTGTGACAAGAATGATTTGAAATCCCTCACCTAACATCACATAGGATTTCTATGGCAAGAGGAGGAAGAAAATCCATCTCTATAGGTTGATGTTCAAGGATACAATGCAAGAAACTATAATTTCTCTCCTTGCAGCTGCCTATCTCATTCACTATGCACATTTAAAAGAATACAGGCATCAAGGCAAGACACTTATAGGGAATAATCTCCTTTGTTACACTTTCCTCGCTTTTCTTTAGATAAGAACATCCTGCACACAAGTCAGAAATCCTGAGAAAAGGGTAGAACCTGATCACAAAAATAGGCCGTAATATTAAGCATGTGTGTAGTGGAGCACATCAAAGTTGTACTAACAAATTAATTCTGACATTTCCTGGCTTTTGCACATTTGGAGTTATTTTTGCAACGTCACAATCTTTTCACATGAGTATCTTTGTTTATTTGCTTGGTGTTGTGTATGTGTGTGGTTGCCATGGTTTTTTAAGAGGGCAAACTAAGAAAGAGAGAATTTATCCCAAGGCATCAGACTGGTCATCAGTAGGGTTGTAACCTTCACATCAGCCACAAAAATCTCTGCTGTTTCGGATGAAAGGCTGATAGCAGAAATAGCTTGTCATTGTTAACACAGATCAGGTTTAGAGGTCAACAAGATTCGCACTATTTTTCTGACTGCTCTGAATATTGTAGAAGAGAGTCTACGTATTTCATGGAAAACAGTTTTGAACAAAATGTTTATCCCCAACTCTAGGTAAGGTTATTTTGGAATAATTTCATACTGCAGTTTTGTAGGCATTCCCTTGCTAAAAGGCACCTTCAGCTGACCTCAAGAAACTGTGGCCCTTCCCACAAGAGCACGTGCACTTGCCTGCATAACCCTCTTAGTTTTCCCATGCGGACAGCTGTGCAACTTGCCCCTTTCTTGCCTCCCTTTCATGTCTATCTCCTCCTCTCATAAGCAGAAAGATGGAGATAAACAGACGAGAGACTTTAGTGTTCCCACAAGACCTACAGGGAGGTCAGGTACTGTTGGATAAGAGGGACTCAGGTACCTTTTTGCGAGAAAATATTCCAGATTACACTAGTTAAACCTCCACCATTTGCAGACTCTGATTTTCTTCATATAGAGCATCTTTTTATTAAATTGGTGTTTTAGTAGGATTTGATGCAACCAAACCCAAACAAGACTAGCTTTTTCCCACAGGAGGACAAAAAAATGTATGTTTGGGCATAGTGGAAGGGGGGATTGGAATTCAGCCAGCATTAGCGAGCCTGCATTTTTTGTTGGACTGGAAGGCTTGCTCATTTCTGTGTTCAGGTCCTCTTTTCTGGAGGACCTCTCTCTCAAAAAAAGGCAAAACAAAACACAAAACCAAACAAAAATAATACAAAACTCCCAAAACAATAACTCCCCTCCACCAACAGCAATGTTCTCATTGGTTATTGAGCAAAGCCTGTCTCAACTCTATCTGCCTGTGTTACTGATACAGATTAATGATTTGTCAGATTACTGTGTTTTAATAATATCCGAACTGTAATCCAAACCATGTCAGAATTTCAGCATCACAGCGCAAAATTATGCAATTATGCAGGTGCCTTAATTTTCCTTCTCAGAGAAGCTAAAGGTCAAGTCAATAAAAGGTCAATCTGACTAGTATGAATTATTATAATATTCTTCTTAACCTGTCACAAGATCAATAACTGGTGTCATCATTCATTTTCTAGAGCTAAAGACACTAACACTATTATTGTAATAAGAGAGAAAGAAGGTATATCAAATTCCTGCCATTCCTATTTTATTAAATTTGAAGTTTTGAACTCAAATCAGTAAAAGAAAATAACCCAATGAAATCAAACCCCAAACATTCCGTTCTTACATAGAAAAGGAATGACCATTTGATTAATGACATATTGGAAAGCTATAGAACTTTTTGCAGAGTTTAAAATACAGCATTGAAATAAAATGGGTTTTGCAATAAATTTATCTCAGTGATCTTTGAAGTTATAGGAGTGTGATACCTTTCTCTTTCCTTTATCTCCTGAGCACTTTTGCTCAGTTGGTATTTTTTAACTCATTACAGGCTGTCAGAGGAACACTATGGGTCTGATTCTGCAGCATTGCACATTTGCAGAGATGTAAAATTACAATACAAAAAAGGGGATGTTAAGTAGTACTACACCATTTTTAGGAGGCGCTATTTCCTTCCTGTTCATTTTGCTTACTCTTTTTTAAAAAAATTCCTCATTCCCCACATGCGAATGACCCTGCTTGGTTCACGTCAGCATGCAGCCCAGCTAAGTGCTCACTCTCTCATAGAAGCATCTGAGTTTTGCTTTCTGTATTGTTTACTCTGCTTCAGCTAAAGGTCACACAGAATTGGCTTGCCTACGCTTAAAAGGATTTCCCAGGAGAGCTATATGGGCCAATACTGCCAGGGAAGACTGGGTTTTAGCCTGTCAAAAGCTTTTTTTTTGATACTGTAACTTAAAATAGTCCCTCACATTTGCACCGGTCTCAAACAAAAAGGCAGAGTATGGGAGTGTTTATTAGGACATATATATGTATGGTTGCATCACTTAGGCATACAGCTTTTTGAGAGTAGATAAAATAAGGGAAGAAAGGACAAATTCAGATGATACAGAAAAAAAATAATAATAAAAAAAAAAAACAAACCAAAAAACAAGCCAGTTTTGCAAGGCTAAAGCTGAAATTCTATACCTCTGGAAGGCAATGGCATAAAAGACACAAAATAGTGCACAGCAGCTCTGTAGAAGATCTAAATGGGTCTTCAGTAAAATGCTTTTTCTGTAGATGACACAATCTGTGTCATGAGATTTTGAATAAGCAAATGTGAAATAATGAGATATGAACGTTGGTAAATGCGTTGTAGTGAATACTAAAATGTAACAGAGAAATGCGCTCCCTGCAATAAAACAAGGTCATACACTAAAATAACATAGATGAGCTAAGTCAGCCTTAGTAAAGTGATTCAAATTTGGTGCTACTATAATGTACTATTTTGAAGTCTGTATTGTTTTCTTACAGACTTGACAAGCATCAAGCCCTTTCAGGAAAAAATCCCAATCCACCACCCAAATACTGAAAGAAAAACAAGCAAAGGAGAGACGGTTTGGTTTAGCAGGGTTGTGGATGATATACAGACTGTGACGTAGCATCACTTTGCATCAGGATTATGGTATCTAAACTAGCAGTACCAAGTTCCAGGATCTGATTTCATGTTTGCCAGATGTAAAATGGAGGTAGAGCTGTGCAAAAGCTATTTACTCAGAAAAACCTCTGATGTAGCCAAGAAGTCTCTCTAAAGTTAATTCAAACGTGATTATTAATTTAGTTATTCACTCAAAAAAAGTTTCATTTACACATTTACATAGTACTTGATTTTAATTTCAAACTATTTAACTATTTCCTTAATCAAGATAAAAAGAACTAAAAGAATAAAACCTAAAAGTAATTTTATATAAGCAAAAAATAATTTTTTTGATAGCTACCAAATATTTTTGTTCTGTTTCTGTAAGAAAAAAAGAAAAATATTTCTTAAAAAGTCCACAAAAACATAGCCATTACCATTGGCATGCTGATCTATCCAGCTCTGACTCATTCCAGACCTTTGCCTGCGCGTCCAGACTTTGGGGGATGGTAGAAATTTACACTTTATTTCACAAAATTTCAGTCTAGCCTGAACCCAAACCTGGGATGACTATTTCCACATCTGACTGGAACAAGAGGCTTTTTCCAGTGGCGGTAGCCCAGGAACCGTAGCCACTAGTCGTAATTGATACTGCACAAGCTAAAAATGGAAGACTCAAAGAAAAACTCATACCTGAAGGACCTAAGAGGCCACTAAGAACAACAAAATATGTACTGTACTAAATTTACTGTAGCTGGATTTTAATATAGCATTTGATATAGGGATTCTGCCTTACAAACTTAATTCAAATTGGCTTGGATATGAGCAAAGTTACACAGACAATAAATTGGTTGCAAAAAATCTGTAAACAAAGAGTAGTGATAAATGCTACCACATGAAGCTGGAAAACCATGTAGTGTAGTGACATAGAGATTAATGTTCAGTAAAGCCTCTTAATTTTGGTCTATGTTCAGGCAATGGGCAGCATCTTTTTTTTTTTTCTATGTATGAGAAATTAATGTACTCACATACACAAACTTATGCAGAATAGGGAACTGGGAGATCTCGTAGATTCTAGTGTAGAGAGAGAGATGCTATAAGGGGATCCAAAGCCTGAAAACAGATGGGACATCTTAGGAAATGAGAAGCTTGTGTCAAATAGTCACTAGTAAGAAATCTAGAATACAGAGATCCAGAAGGCAAAGTAAGGTTAACACTGAACACTACCTTAGAAACAAATTTTCAATGCTGTGTGCTAGCAAGAAATGCAACACAATCGGGGGGATGCACATACTGAGGTGATATACAACACAGCAAAGCAGAGAAGACTGGCCAAGGTGCTCCTGGAATATCACATTCAGTTCTGTGCTCCTCAGTATCTCATACTGAGAAATTAGTAGTAATTCAGAGGAGAAAAAAACCTGCTGCCTAATGGTAGTAATATCTAGGCCACAATTCCACTGAAGTGGATGACAGGCACCTACATACCTTTGAGGATCAGGCCCTCAATCTCATGTAGAAGGATTTGCTTATGAAGAAAGATTAAAAGGTCTAAATATGAACAGCTCAGCTAAGCTTTGACTAAAGAGAGACGTGATAACTGCCTATAAATATTTGAAGGGTATAAACATTAAGAAGGGTGATGAATTATTTAGATTGGTACAAGGGATATAACGAGGAGTAATGGGATGAAATTAAGAAAGTGAAAATTTAGGCTGCTCCCTGGCAGCAAGGTATATTTCATCTATGAAATAATTTACACTGAACATCACGAAAAACTTCTTCAATGTGAGATGTATTAACCTGTTATAGTCTCCCAATAGTAATTGGCAGAATTCCCATCTTTTGGGGGATGCTAAAATTAGATGAAACAAAGTATGAGAAAATGAATAGAGGACCATCTTGCATTGGCCAGGAGACTCTGTGGATGACCTAACTAATAATTCTATTCCCCTGCTCCAACTTCTCAGACTCCTGTTAGCTTTTCTATCCAAGAATACCACAGCGTTTCCAGAATAATCTTTGTAACTAGGCAAGAGAGACAATACAATCTTGGGAAGTGGATACAATTTGCTTGAGAAGGAAGGCATCATACTCACTTTCAATTATAACTGTTATCCACCAAGTACAAGGTAGAACAGTAAGCGTCCTGAGAGGAGCACACCAGCATTTGCAATCAGCATTAGAACAGATTAACAACGACGACGACATCAGTGGGGCGTGGGAGAGAAGGTCTAGCTAGAAAATTAACTTGTACATCACAGAAATACCATTTAGGAGGCAATCTCATGCCTCTAAGTTTGGCATGCAAAATTTTGCAATTTCATCAGCTGGCTTGTGTCTGTTCAAGCATGACTTGCCATAAGTGAAACCATCTAGTTAGAGCATGACCTTGTCCATTCACAAAATAATGCAGTGCTGTGAAAAAGAGGGAGTGCACTACCCCAAGGAATTTCATTGCAACTGCAGAAAAACAGCTTCAAAGTCTAAATAGAGCTTTCTATCATCTCTGCTAGCAGTGCTCAGCTAGTACTGTAGCGTGTAAAGTTCCCATTTCCGCTCTCTCCATGATGGATTTGCCATCATAGCATCACTATTTGTTAAATCAAACTTTGGAAGGAATTCAGCAAATAGGCTCTCAGGCAGACAGTAATTTAATATTGGTCTGTTTAAAAAAAAGCAACAACACCACAAGAAGGCTGGATGTCTCAGGAACACATGGAGGGAAAAGATATAAGGTGATTCTGGGTGAAGAGAGATGGGAAGAACATTTAGCTATTTGAATTCTACTGTAGGAGAAAAATGGTTCCACTTTTAAATAATTCCATTACTTTTTATAGCCAATTAAAATAAAAGGCAGTCATATTCAGCATATCTCAAGAATTCATCTCTAAGAAATGGATCCTGGAGATTTTAGAGTGTTCTTCATAAGCTTGATCTTGCACTGCACAAGATAGGGAACCATAGCAGAAGCATATCTTGCATCAACTCAAACACTTAGGTTAGCTCTCTGGCAAACAAATACTGACACCTAACTCCCAGTTTTAAAATGCGTGTATTTGCATGTGTGAACTCTTCTTTAATCGCTTCTGTAAATGCAGCATTTTCAAGACAACAAAGAAACTTTAAAGACTGGCATGAATTTCTAGCAACTAAAATGGTCACAGACAAGGTTTTCACCTGTTAGAGACCAGCAACAGACCTCAAATGACCCAAACCCCATGCTGGAACATTACTAACTCAGCGCCACCTGCTATGTCACAAATATGCCTTTCTCTATCAAACCAAGTGTTGACGAGGCTAAATACTTTCCACTTTATGATACCTGACAAACACAAGTCCGCAGTGTTACAGTTTAAGGACAATACCCAGTGCTACAACTTAATTAATCACCACTGGACCACTAGCAGCAGTTTTGCCTTTCAACTATACTTTAGGCCAGGTAGCCAAATTTTTGTACTTTCATTTTAAAGAACCTGTGGACCAAAAGCTGTTTATTAAATACAGGTTTTTCTTCCATATGTAATGGGTGTAGTTAGGGTACTTTTTGTCATTCTACAGTAATAACTTGTATGTAGTGCTCTGACACAGTATTTTTGTAATCAGCTACATGTGCATTTAAAAACTGCTATCAACTACATTTGTATGAACAAAACTTGTCCCAATTCATATTTATGCAGTCCCAGAGAAGTCAATGAGCCAAATTCCACTCCAAGTTGTACCAACATTAATCGAGAGAATTCAAATGGTCTCAGCGGCTTTGCTCCAGAGCATGGAATGTGCCTCAGCACAACTTTATAGCATATAAATCATAATGGGACGTCTCCTGCAGTCAACAGTAAAACGGAATCTTCAGATAAATTTTATGACACTTTTGCAGATTTACTTTCTGACTTCAAGATTTGAGAGACTGAACAACAATACTCAGCAGATTTTCTTGATTTTCAACCTTCAATTTGTATTAAAAACCACACAAAAAACCAAGCAACCAACCAACCACTGTCACCTTGCAGGCCAGCTCAGAAGAACAGCTAATGTTTTATTCTAAGCATAGATTACAGAAAGTAGGGTTGGAAGGGACATCAAGACACCATCCAATTTATCCCCTGCTCCAAGACAGAGTCTACTTTATATAAATCAGTCCTGACTGACATCTAACACAAGCTAAGAAACATCTCATAATTGAAATTATACAACCTTGTTATATAAAATCCATTTCAATGTTTAACTGTCCTTCCTGCTAGAAATCACTTAAGAACAAATCCACAAAAAGATTCTATATTTAGAAGTTGAATTAAAGTAGGATTTACAAGTTCAAAACTGAGATTCTCAGACCACCTGCCTAGCTGTCATCAACTTTAGAGGTACAGCCCTTTTCCACATCAAAGTTCCCCAGACACCTAAGTCTTGCATTTGTTCATACAGAGGAGGATCCCACTTTTGACAAGGGTGAGTGACTCAGCATCTGGTTCGTGCTTGCACCGTGCTGGAGTCAATCAGCAGGAGACGGAGGATGGAGGCACTCAGTCTAGAGCACATGGTCTTTGCAACACCATCTGATCAGTTTTTGCAAACCTACACTCCAACTGCCACCTTCCTTTAAAATGAAAAGGATAGAGGGAAGGAGAAAAAAAACCACTGCACTCAGGCACTCCCTGTCTTTCTACTTCAACCGAAGCTGAAGCACTTCAAAGCAGGGTTTTGGAGATGCATCTGCAATTTCCTTCTTCCGATTAAAAGCACTCACCAACTAAGGTGGTGAATCCCAATGTTGTTCATCCACTTCCCACTTCGCAGGCTGGACAAAGAGCATAATCGAAGCTATCTAAAACCCAGGACCCACAGATAATTTTAGAATCATGGATAAAAAGCCCTTTTGAAAGACCATTGTGCCCTTCAACAATGTTCATGGCAAAGGATGGTAACTGTTTGAAAGAAGGAACACTTTGAGAGAGAAAGTCTCTTCTCTGGACCACAGAATTTGCAAACATTGTCCGCAAATTACAATGACCCAGCACAATTTACAGTCTAGGGATTAAGACTCTCTTAAGAGAGCAGGACATGACTTCAAGACCCCAAGGCACAGTATGATGCCCAACTTTCCCCTTTCCCACTCATACTGATGAGTGATCTTGTCTTCATGTAGAAAGCAAAGGACCCCACATTCCTCTCAGCCTTTGGGGGGGGGTCTATTGTTGGCTTTGTTTCTTGAAAGGAGTAACTTTTCTGCTAATATGCTTTCATTTTTCTTTTAAAAGGCATAGGCAGTTACTATCAGAACCAATTCTAGACATTGAATTCCAAAGGGTAAAGAAGTTTCTCGAAAGCAAGAGATGGCAACTTGAATTTTTCTCCCACCTCACAGAGTTGTAAAAAACAACAGTGTCTCCAGTGGATAGCCTCTAGTCAATCCATATTGGCAGGTTTGAGGCAGCTTGGTGATAACCGCTGATCCTGAGACTAATGCTGCAACCAGTCTGGAAATTAGTGGGTTTTGTCAGTCCCTATTTCTGAGAAATCTAGCTTTCCCAATGTGTTGCATAGGGAAGCTAGATGTCTCTTGGTTAGGTTATAGATTCTCCTGCAGCAGCCAAACACCGGAAACGTTGTTAAAGCACGTAAAGCTGTAGCAGATTTCTGATTCTGTGCATTAGGCCAGTCTGTGTGCTGTATGCTACATTGTAATTTAAGTTTCATAAATAAAACCTGACCGAGTAAAGTCTGGACTACTTAATTATTAACAAAGATTAATCAGCAGATTGATTTCAGAATGTAAAGAAAATGCTAATATTTTTTAAAAAATACATTGCTCCAGGAACTCATGACTTGAGTGCCTTTGTGTATAGAGACCATGCCTAGCAGCTCACACTAGGTATTATTGGGAATATTTCAACGTGGAGCACTGATTTCAGCCATGTTAGCATTAAAGACCTAAGCACCATGTGAGGAATTGGCACTATAAACAGAAAATTCATAACAGGTGCATAATAGGCACTTCTGCAAAATGTTATGGACCTTTACCACAAACACAGATGACACATTTATAATAACTATATAGAGACAACTGCAGGTTTCACACAGAGTCCACTGTGTGTACTCTTTTCAGGTTCAGCTTCCTAGAAAGTTTTTAGTTTCACCCACAAATAAAACCATGCCATCCTCCTGTTTTTCAGAGGCCACAGAGATTAGCAAAAAAAGTGTTTGTCTTGAATATATTTCTGCTGATTTCAGCCTCTGTAACTTTTCTCTCAGCATTATTAAATACCAGATATGAGTTGCTTGCTTAAACTAGATATCAATTTTTAAATAAATGCAAAAATATTTTTTCCATTTTACTTTGTGTTAACTTGTGTTAACAAAATTATATGTGATTTTTCTACATCAGTTCATCACTAAATGTACAAAATCAACATTTGATCAGTCCAGACAGTAAAAAAATATTAAAGTAACCAAATTAAATATTTCTCTAGTTTCCCACCTGTTCTATGGAAAATTATCAGTCTAGCAAAGGGGAAGGGGGAAAAAAAAAAAAAAGAAGAAAAGAAAAAAAACCTTTGTCCTGTTGTTTCAATGCGACAAAAAATAGGATCAGTGCCTAAACCTCACAAGCAACCTTAGTTTAAAAAAATCAAACCCAAATAATAAGCCTTTCTTTTGGTTGCAGCTAAAAATTGAGTCAGTCAGTGAGCAGCAAGGTGATCAATGTGTCTTGAGACAACAGAAAGTATTTTCTTACTTCTTTTTCACTTTTTCTTAAGTTACAAGGATGCACCAGCTTGGGAGAATCACTGCAGCAACTAAGCGATGAAAGAAAATCAACCGAAAAACCCCTTGTCCACTGCAAAGGCCAATTACTGATATGACTGGTTGGGTGCCTGTCGTCCACCCAGCACTGTGCTGAGCTCAGGCTCAGCTGAGTAAGTGAAAAATAAATTCAGTTTCCCCATCCAGAAACTTTTGGCAATTCACGGAATCATGGAATCACGGAATCTTCAGAGTTGGGAGGGACCTCTAGAGATCATCTAGTCCAACTCCCCTGCTAGAGCAGGATTGCCTAAAGCACATCCCTCAGGGCTGCATCCAGGTGGGTCTTGAAAGTCTCCAGAGAAGGGGACTCCACAACCTCCCTGGGCAGCCTGTTCCAGTGCTCTGTCACCCTCACCGTAAAGAAGTTTTTCCGTGTATTTGAATGGAACTTCCTATGTTCTAGCTTGTGCCCATTGCCCCTTGTCCTGTCACTGGGAACCATTGAAAAGAGCCTGGCTCCGTCCGCCTTAAACCCACCCTTTAGATACTTGTAAACATTAATCAGGTCCCCCCTCAACCTTCTCTTCTCCAGGCTAAAGAGTCCCAGCTCTTCACACACCAAAAAACCCCACACCAAACCAAACCAAATCAAAACAAACACACACCTCCTTATTCTCTCACAAAGCTTTTAAGGTGAGGCACTGATAGTTTTTGGACTCTCCCAAATCTCTACAGCTGTTGTTTTCCAGGAAGGAGGCAGCAGCGAAGCACCCGCTTCTTACACCCACCCAACACTGTCAGCAGCTGAAGGAGTTGAAGAGCTGCCAGCATTAAGGACAAATCCTAGAGATGCACCTGACCCATGGAAGTGTCTCATCCCTGGGAAGAAAACAAAGCTGTGAGCAAAACACTGACCCTGCGGCAGAGGGAGTTACAGCAGCCCAGCCTCAGCTCTGCCCTGGGCTCACAGAGAGAATTTACTCAGCTCAGTGGCTCTGGCTTTGCCCTCTTTCCTCACCTCTGTGGAAAATAAAAGCAATTGTTAATTACCTGCAAAAGATAGTGAGACACAAGAGTTGAAAACTACCTTTTAAACACAGACTTAAAGGAAAGGGCACGCTATTAGCAACACAGCTTGAAGACCCATGTAGCAAATTAGACAATTACACATCTTTCTTGGCCAATAGCTCACGATTTCTGTGGAGTCTAAGTTTGCCAATTAAAAACAAATCAACAAAGAAACCTTTCTACCTTAGTCACTGGCAAGAAAACCATTCTGGCATGAAAACAAAGCATTCCTGTTTCCCAGCATTTCTGGCAGGGAAGGCTCAGGACTTCTGCTGCTGTTCAGAGGTTTCTCAAGCCACCAAGCAGAGAGCATCTGGGGTTTTACCACTTTTCAGGGTTTTACCACTTGCTGCCAGTGGTTTCCAGAACACCAAATAGCAAGGAAATCAACGGGGTTCAAACAGGGCTGGCACTGCGGCCTGAGGAAGCTCCCTGCTGAGCAGGAGCAAGGAGCACAGAGGATGTGTGGGAACAGTGAGAGACACATAAAAATGGGGAGGAGGTAAAACCAGAGCCGGCCCCATCACATGAGGGCACGAGCTGACAACTATTTGCAGCTACATGCTCAGAAGCAGATGACTTTGAAGCAGATGGGTGCGGAGACAGGAAGATACCCTGTGTGTATAAACCAATATAGGGAGTTTGGGGATGTTTTCACCCAGTCACTGCAGGAGTGTAATGTGTAGCACCAAGAAGCTCATCACCATCATAAACACCTCAGTGCCCCTCTTTCCCAGAAGCCTGTAGTAAAAGGAGTGATTTCTCATCTAAACACAGCTTCCGACTAGTGCCAACATCACTATTTCCTAGTGGTTCACAACTATGGAACATGTGGCACGTTTCCAAGACACGCACATGAGAGTTAAGAGTCACTGGTTTTACAGAGGGAAGGAGAATTTGAGAAAAGTGCAGAAATGAAGAATATAAAATGTACAAGACAGGAGAGAGCAAACACGACATGAGGGGGAGGGAGAGAAGAGTACAGAACGTCAAGTATGGGTGGGGAAGAAGAAACAGGTCCAAGACATAATTATGGTAAAGGTAAGGGAGCAACATTAGGATCAGGAAACCCATAAATGTACTTACTGGAAAAAGAATAAAGAAAATGGAGTCATGCCAAGAAAATTAAAAGGCTTTAAAAAGCAACTGAGAATGGGGGACCTGCCAAGCTACATTCATCAAATATTAGCCACATTCCACCAGTATTAGTCAAATTTATTCAACAAATACTATTTGCTGCCATAGCTGGCCAAGTACATTCCAGCAAACGTATTGTTCGACAAATATCAAGGAAATTAATTCAATAATCTGTCCAGCTGCTATTTTTCTAGTTACATCACCCATTCCAAAAGTAAGCTGCATTATTGTTACATTTGTTAACTGGAATGAGTGCTATTTGTGGCAAGGAGAGTTTATCCCTTCATAGCTGATGTACAGCTGATGAGGGGTCTAGAGCACAAGACTTGTGAGGAGCAGCTGAGGGAACTGGAATTATTTAGTCTGGAGAAAAGGAGGCTGACGGGAGACCTTATCGTTCTCCACAACTACCTGAAAGGAGGTTGTAGCAAGGTGGGGGTTGGTCTCTTCTCCCAAGTAACAAGTGACAAGAGGAAATGGACTCAAATTGCACCAGAACAGATTTAGATAGGATATTAGGAAAAATTTCTTCAATGAAAGCATTGGAGTGAGCTGCCCAGGGAAGTGGTTGAGTCACTGTCCCTGGAGGTATTTAAAAGACGTGTAGATGTAGTGCTGAGAGACATGGTTTAGTGGTAACTTGGGAGTGCTAGGTTAACAGCTGGACTTGATCTTAAAGGTCTCTTCCAACCATAACGATTCCATGATTCTAGATATGGGTCCTTATCTATAGGAATAAGAGCAGGAGGCTGGCAGCACTACAATTAACTACCATACCCAGCAAACAGTATATAACCTGATTTTTCTTTCTTTATGTTTTGCAGGTATAAGTAATTTTCCTGCATGGTAGCAGGACTAGTCCTTTGCCTAATAAGAGTCAACTTCTGACACCCAGATTACCATAATTAAACTCCTTTTGTGCTAGATTCGAAGTTGCAGTTACCAGCAGGTAATTTACTTCTCATCTGTTTAAATACACCAGTGCTTTGTCAGATTAGCCTTGTCCCTGTTATTGGAAGGGCATGTGATGTGGTAATTTTCACCTCAGTACGTATTCAAATCAATTTTCAGTACTGTTAAAAAGGCAACATCTTTTCTCCCTCATACCAGGTTTTTCATCCCAAGATATATTACAAATGAAGTACTATTTTAGAAACTGAAAAGATGTATTAAAATGAAGTTTAGATGCAAAGTAAACTATCAGATATTAGGAAAACATCACATTTAATGCTGTACAGGTGACCTTAGTTTAGACCTCTGGTGTACGTATGTTAAAATACCATCTTTAGTAACACAGTTGCATAGGAAGTTTCCATGTGACCCTTTCTTCAATCAGTGCACAGGCTGGATGGTGCTCTGGGACTGAATTAGCTATTCAATATTTCTTTTTATCCTCATCATTCAATGTGTAGTCTCACCTTATTTACTGCATAAGATCCATACCCTGCTCTGAATACCTAATTATTAATTTCCTCATGGGCTCTTCTGTGGCACTCATCACCACGGTATCTGATGTTTCACAAATATTAATGAATTTATCTTCCAACCCTATGAGAAAAGCCAGTAATACTTTCCTCACTTTGCAGTTGGAGAAAGGAGAACAAAGACCACGGGAATTGCCTGTGACCACAGAGACAAGTCGGGAGCAGAGACAAGTTTAGAGCTGCAGGTCCCTGGACTGCCAAAGCCAATCTTCACTCTTCCAGACTACATCGTCTTGCTGGCAGAGGTGCCAAGGACTCCCAGAATCCACTTATCTCAGTCACGGCTGCCTGTGCTCAGCACCCACCCAGGGCAGGGACCTGTGGCTGAGGCCTGTCCAGGGAACACACTGCCCAACTATCAGCTCCTGCAGCCCTCCCCACATCTCTGAGCGCCTCACTTAAAAGCAGCTGCCCGACTCCAGCTGTCTTATTTCGTTGTGTTAGATGGAATTACAGTCCAAAACTACTGAGAGAAAAACTGTGAGAGCTAAACAGTAATAAATAATAAACAGTAATAAATCTCAGGAGCCTTCCATTTGTGATACAGGTTCACTGAAATGTCTGATTCTGAATCCAGATCCTCAGTGTCTCCTGATTCCCGTAATGAAAGTCACTATGCTAATTCTCCACCTGCTGCCTGGCAGAATTAGAAATGGATCCCCATAGCTTCTTCGCAGCTCCAGACAAATACAGCTTGGGGCAAGTAGAGAGAAAGTGCATGTACATATATTTGGGGAACTGAGGAGGTAAGTGGGGAAAGCCTCAATTTACATGTGCAAATTGAGAGCTGAAGTTATCTTCATGGTTAGTTTTGTCTTTTTTCAATCAGAAACCTGCTGTTAGAAAAACAAAGAAAAAACCCCTTAAGTATTACACAAGCTTCCAATGATCATCCCAATGTCATAAGCTGCCTCTATATTTTTAAAGATTTTTTTTCCCCTCAAAATGCTATTATTAATTCCTATTGAATATGTCTATGTATGTAAGGCATCAATGTCCATGCACATCTAACCCTAACTCTGAGCAGTTCAGACTCATTTTAAACTTTGCAGGACAGATTCTCAACATAAAACTCTTCTGCCTTTCTACTGTAGCTTCATGAAGTAAAAGCAAAGGGAGTTTAACTATCCAGATGAGGTCTTTGAAGTTGCAAAAAGCATTTATCTGTCACTCAGAGAGTGTTTCTTTTTCAGGAGAAAAATGGCAAGAAAACTGGGATATATATGGGCTCTGGTGACCTTGCCAGCTACCAAGGTGACTTTTCAGAGAGGGCAATTTGTCCAAATGACAAATAATGTATTCCTGACCAAGTCAAATGGATCCCAATGACCAGAGCACCCTAAAAGGACTAAAAAGACTACCTTGAAACTTACATCAAGCACACACAGACACCTGTGCACTCAGAGACCACACGTGTTTCATAAAGGCAATGCATTAAACTCAGTAAAGATCATTGTGGAAACAAACAAACCCCAACATACAGAGCTAAAGGTATGAATTCTTTCTCTAGTGAAAGCCTAGCTGATTTCTACACTCTCGAGTTTACTGGCTCACACAGGGCAGAATGAAATCTTGAGAATTAGTTCCTCTGATAAACAGCTCAGCTTTCCATCAATCTGACATGAAGTGCAATCTCTGCTCTAAAAAGCCAAAATGCTCTGTGATGGAGAGAGAGGAGGAGGAGATGCATCACCCAAGCAGTGATGGCTGGAGACATTTTTCTAGCAGAGACCCAGAGAAGGTATTATGTCTTCACAGGGTGCTGAAAAGCATTGCTTTCAGCAACCAGAGGCTTCCACAGTATTTTTCTCTACCCCAGGGAAGCTCCGCATGTGCATAACCATGTACTTTCGTTGTACAGGCATGCCCGTGAGGAGCACTGCTGGCATTGCTAATGGGTCTCCTTCTCCTCTGTGCCCTAACAGACACATTTTAGTTGCCCTCCCACAGTAGCATATGTGGGAGGGTCATGTGACAGCTCTCTGAATCAGTGCTCGGCACCCCAGGGACCAGGGTCACATTATGCTCAGAAGCTCATGTGAACCACAGGAGAAGTCCTACAGCAGCAGCGATGGGCATCAAAACCTTCAAAACTGGATCAAAGCACACAGCTGTCAGCACCAAAATTTTCAGCAGGTTCAGCAGGCACTGGATCAGACCTGGAGCATTTCTCCCTTCCTTTCACCCAGAGTATCCCAAGGCCTGACCTTGGGGTCCTTCAGCCCCTTAACTTGCAGCTGTAGAGTTTTTTTAACAGCAGCGTCAGCTATGAAGTTTGAGAGACCTAAATCTTTTGTTTCCTGTAGGAATTCGACCTAAACAGACTGAGTAATTAGAGTCCTTTTTTTTCCCTGGCGAAGCATTCTCATTTCCCCACTCATCTCCACCTACTAGATTTAATGTATTTCCAGGTCAGTTCTCATATAGCTCTAATACTCTCTACTGCACTTGCTTACAAAATTCAGCAAATACTAAGCCAGCTTGCTTATTCTGCTTTATAGCTTGCTGTGGTCATTCATTCTCAGCTGAACTGTACATTCAAGATAAACGCAAGGTAGGTGCTGTGCTTTAAAGCCCAGAATCACTCACAAAAATCCACTGAACCTGCTAGACCATCCTTTCAAATCAAGTACTCTGCAGCAGGGCTCCACCAGCACCACTCCATCCTCCTCTATTCCCACTTCCAGTGAGGCAGACACCCTTCTAGGTGCAGGATTTATTTTATTATTTTTTTTTTTTAATGAAGACAAAAAGATTTCATCTATATGAAAACCCTTTGTTTCAAATATCCCCTCTGTTGGCAAATACATAGGTAGCCCTGGAACTGCATCACCTCTTACCATCCATTCCCCCATCCCCACTCTCCCAGCTGATGAGGTGCAAGGCACCCAGGCTTCTCTCTTCTCCCACCAGGAGGATGCTAGCGGCTCCCCTGTCCTTCTTGAGGCACGGAATTCAGTCTCCTTTTCCCTCCTCATCAGAAACAAGATGCCAAGTAGGCAACCTCCTTTCGACTTTCCCACCACCACACACACAAACAAAAAACAATACTTGTTAACCATGATTTTGTATAGGGTGGAGAAAACAGTATCAGTTATGGATGACCCAAGCACATCAACCGTCAGATTTCATTATACTGAAATGCCATATTAGCTTGTTAGTTGGGATTTTATTTTGCTTTTTCTCACAGAACAAAAAAAAGTTTACTAGCAACTGCCCATGTTAAAACGTTAGAATATTTTTTTTTTCCTTTCAGCAAACAGACAACTATTTCTCTCCTTGGAAAGTTTCTAATTAAAAGTTAGGTTTCTCTCTCTTTCTCTTTTGAAAGCACCATAAATTATAAATAACTGACTAGTCTTTCACTGTCTCTAATGCACAAAACCTAATATACTTTCTCCAGTTTTTCCGACTTTGCTGTCAGAGGGACTTTTTATATTTGGGCTGAGAGGAGGCAGGCTGCTGAAGAAATCTGATGAAACCCCAAGACTGAAAATGTTGTGTCCCTTACCTACAGGAAGTACATTATGAAGGCAGCTGCAATGCAATCAAAGTCACTACACAGTATGGGCTCCTTCAAATGACTTTCCCCATGATATGGTGCAGCTTCTTTGAGCACAAGGTAATGCAGTGTTCATGCTAGCTTAGTCCTGGGCCTCTCTGAAGCAGATACTGTCAATCATTTCAGACTGTGTTGAATTGAATGTAGCATTTTCAATATGGTGTTTACAGTTTTCCAGTGAAGGTAAAGCTGAGACAGCCAATGCATTTTACTGAGTAGTACAGTAGATTCCCCTTGAACTACGCTACGGATAGGAAAGAGGTGGCTGACTACACTCTGGTCATTAAGAATTCTATATTGTACTAAGCATCCTGTCATGAGGGAGTGTAATTAAAGTGTTCATCCTCTTGTTTTAAAAAGAAAAAAAAACAAACAACGAAATAAGGAATGAAAGGAAAAGGTACAGCATCATCAGGGTTCGGATCCTGAAACTACGGTTACCACCAAGAGAAATCTTACTAGCACGTGCTGGAAAGAGGCTGCTGCTTACAGCAGGCTGTCTCCCAGTCCTACACCATCCCTGTATCAGAATGAATTGGTAGGGGTGGGTACCTGAGCTACAGCCTTTAAGTCTGGACTCAAACAGAGAAGCAGCAATTGGATGTAAATATGTATTGACAGGAATGACCAGTCAGTGGGTGTTCAGCGAGGAAAAGCACTCATAACTGCAGATGGCTCATCTTACACCTCCTCACTGTCCAACACCAAACGAGCAGTCCCACAAGAACAGTCTCGCTCAGGGGATTTTGGCACCTCCGCATCTGGCAGTGACCAGAATAATGAGCAGTGGAGGCAGAGGGGCCTTGAGGATCACACTTCCTTCAGCATTTTAGCCTTCTTGGGACTCCTTGCATCCATCCATGCCCCCACAGCCCTCTTCCAAGCCTTTTCTCTGACACTGCACTGAAGGGGTGCTCCGTACTACCCTGCCTGTCTCCTTTGGGCTCACATCTAGGCATTCACCTTCTCCCTTATTCTCCATTACCCCTCGATGGTAAGAAATGGGTTTGCACTCTCCTCCCTCATACCAGCACCCCTAAGTTCCCTGCCCACGCACCCTCCTTCAGTGCTCTTCACACTCAGACTTGTGAATATTTCCCATGCACCATGACAGAGGACCCACAAACTCCTTTTAACCAAAGTCAAGGAGTTGGAACCAACCATTTGGGTGTTTACATCCCCCATTCCCTTCCTTCTCACGCTGTCCTTCCCCTGCCACCCTGCCAAGCCTGTCCATGTAGCAGGGTTCTCCCCACCAGGCCTTCCCCCATGCCCCTCTTGCTCTGGAGAGAAGTTGCTCAAAAAATCTTGACACGTGAAAAAATACTGACTTTGCTGGGCTGGGGAGCTTACATTCAACACATTTTATATGGTGCTTAAAATTATGTTGAGAAGTATTTGTGGAGAAGTTACAACAGCTATAATAGTTGCACGTTGTCAACACTCAGGTCCCTGTCAGAGACAGGACCTAAAGCCTTGATTTGGCAAGTATCACTACTTTCATTTAACAGATGGCAAAATTTAAGATACAACCAGCCTGAATTTGAGTGGTTTTTAAAGAGACCGAAAAAAGACAAACCAGATTTCTTTTTTAATCCACAGTTTGTGTTTTTTACCTCCCCTTCTTATAAGCACTGGTTTGTCCCTAAAGTAAGATGTGAACTCTGTCATAGAAGTGAACGTACTACTATCAGAAAAATCTGAGAAAGAGTTGCAGTTCCCACTGTGTCTGCTCCTGCCCCATCAGTACCTGGACACCAGATGTTCTCTGCCTTCAGATGCCCTCCTTACTTTGCTTTAGGTAAAAGTCAGGTTACCTCAGATCCCTAGTCTAAAAACTGTTCAGGTTAACTGAAAGTTCAACTTGAAACTGCCCTTAAGCTCAAACTGCCCTGCCATAGCTGGTAGTAAAGCCCTCTTGCAGCATCCCCACTGGGTGATCCTAGAAGACAAGCCTTCTATTGTCAAAGACTCAAGCTATCTTTTTGGCACTGCCCTTTTTCTGCACTGAGCAGCCTTTGGTTTTACTTATGTTTTCAGTGGAAGTAACAGCCACCTAGCACCACACACCAACCTTTGAGTGGACCTGATTGTGAATTCACTCTAGAGGTTTATATCTCTACTCTGTCTGCCCCCATTTCTTCTCTCCTCTTCATGATCATGACAAGGTTTTTTAGGGGGACAACAGTACGATTGTCCTGACAATACATCAGTTCCCTACCATGGGAAGCTGCAACAGCCTCTGACTCTTCTCTTGAAGATCTGCTGTTGCTACACTTTGGTCTTCTGTTCAGCCCATTGACTTACTTCCCTTATCTTCAATCTATAATTAACAGAGATTAAGGGATCTGATTTTTTAGAAAAGGAAATAAACAAAAGGGATCAGGGATGAGTTGAAGGATAGGGGCCGGGGGGAAGTAAAGAATCGTCAGTCTCCGTCTTGAGAAGGTCATCCCGAGGAGGAGAAAGAGCAAAATCAATGAATTTTGGCTCAGCAGTGATGGGAGTCAATCCATCAGGCAAACTGATGGCAGTCAGTCAAGCTCTTACAGGCACCACCTGTCCCTGCCAGCAAAATGTCACATTTCTGAATTCATTTCCATAGCAAGATAGCACTCCCTCTGGGGCAGTGCTTAACAGTTTCACAGCTGTGAGAGCAACCTACTGAACAGGGAGAGACGAGGCAGCTCTTCTTCCCCACCAACTAAGGAAACCGCTATTTCAAAGGAACAGAGGTATGGGCCACATCCAGAATAACACTTTTTGAGCATTCGCTTTAAGTCGGGGTCCCTAAATCAAAATTCACTAACTTTACTTCATTTTCCCATTTTTGTGTCACTAACCAGAGCAAAATGTTGACCCTATATCTCTCTCACCTCAGAGTTTCACTTCCCTAGGTGCATCAAATCCCTCACAGATGAAGGTGACAGCATTGACCTCAACTAGCTACCTCAAGGCAAAAAGTTAGCCCATATCCACTATAATTCTCGCCGTCTTTGCTGTAGCAGAGTCTTGTCATGATAGGGCTGATTCCCTTCAGCTTGTTCAGAGAGCGCAATTTTAGCGATTGTCATTCATCGCTGAACATAGCGGTGACATAAACTTCCAGGAAATTCTCTGCTCATCCACACCAAAACAAGCGCTTATCTTTCTGGCACAAAAGAAGAAGAATGTTGTATTCTTCTCTTCCCCTCTACCTTCCATCTATCATTGGAGTATCATCAGGGTCGTTTTCAATACAAGACAGTGTTACTAGCATCTCCAGAAGTGGCAAAATCCTAGCACAGAAATACTTCCAGGAACTTTATTTTAAGTGTTTTTTATTGGCAGTGCAACAGGCTGGACTGAGGTATAGGAGAATAGATGCTCCAGTTGCACCCTGAACCTTAATTTTGTTCATTTAGGCAAACGTTAGATCATTAGAGACAGCTTGCAAGCTTAAGAAGCTGTCAAACTAAGGGCAGTAGGGGACAATTGTTCACTTACAACTTAGGAGACACAAGTTTAAAATGAAATTCATGTCAAAGTTTTGATTTAGCAGAGCACTTGGCCCAAATTCTCAAAATATTTCACACTTCTCTAAGTCTTTAAAAGTATAATTCCAGCATTTAGGTTCTTCTGATATCCTCAGAAAGCATCATTTACCAGTTGCCTAGCACCACAGGTTGCCTAGTTCCAGCACCCCCCCAAGTTCATAGGCATAAGTTAGTGAAAAAGTGACATAGAGGTGGGGCAGTGATGCCAGCCAACTCCCAAGTGCAGGAGGCTATCACCAGTGGAGGAGGATTTAAGTGAAGATACTTGGCACTAAATCTTTCAAATCAGGCACACACATTCCTCCTGTTGACTCTGGGGTAGGGTGTCCAAAAAGGGACAGATGAACTGATGGAGCCTAAACGGCCCCAGTTACCTTTGTCAGAACTGGTTTGACTGCAGTCACACCCTGCTAGCAGTAGATGTACACAGTGACACTCTGGCTGAAGTTTTGGCCCCAGAGATCTTCAAGCAGGACTGACAGACTGGGGAGGGGAGCCCGCTTGCGCAAGAGCTCCAGGATAACACAAAAAATCAGATACGTCCCAGGGGAGTAACACCTGGCTGGGTGGTGTGCTCACACCAAGTGATGTAACCACCCTGAAACACAGGATCATACTACTAGGGCATGTGCTCAGAGGTGCACGGTTCTCCATGAAATCTAATGCTGAGCCTTCAGATTCTTAATTTTTTACATATATATAGAAAGAGATAGATGGATAGTTGTAACAAAACTCATTTTATGGCAAACTCTACCTTATCTCACTCACTGTCCTCATTTCAGAAATCTGTTCAGAAACATACAGACAGCTCACGGTTTTGCAAGTATTTTAATGCTTTGGTAAAAGCTCTTTGATGACAAATATTTCTAACTGCCTTCACAGAAGTAGATATGAAAACATATCATCACACTGTTTATAGTGTGAGACAGTGTTTAGCAGATTCTTCATCTTTAAACTTACATTTCTAAGCTACTTATAATATGCTTGTATGCTGTTTCAGGGTTTTTGTGGTGTTTTTTTTTTTTTAATCATCTTTAAAATTAATATATATTAATTTGGAATTCACAGTGACTGTATGCATTAACCCAGTTGGTGGAATAATTGTAAGGTACTTTGTCTTAATTATAGCACCATGATACAGAGCAGTTAAATATCCATATAATTTTTTATTGTTGCCCTGAAGGGCCTTACTTGAAGTCAACCTTTTCTTTTCTTTTCTTTTCCTATTTTTTAAGCAAGACTTAATTTGTAAGTGTTAAGAAAGTAGGGAAAATTACTTCACCCTAGTTCCTTTATATTTTTTCTCCTACTTTTATTCTCACTTTTGAAGATTAATATAAATGAGTATAGAAAAGTGTCTCTCCAGTTAATTATGCTTTAGGGAACTTTATTCTCTCCTCCCTCGCCCAAATTCTATTTTAAGGTCCAGTCTCAGTCTCTCATTCATTAAGAAACATTAGAAAACAGCGAACTGTATCATATAGCAGCCGATTCTTCCTTTCATGCACGTCCCCAGCTCACCCTCTTTGCATTGTGTAACTCAAAGACAAATCAAGTTGAAATAGGTGCCTTTGGAAACAAAACTGAGGGGCACCTTTTTATTTTCTTTTCCTTGATTGCCATGTAAAATTATAGCACGATATGCACTATCTTTACCTTCACGCACAGAAAAAGTAAAAAACAACCCGTATTTCCAGTGATAGTTTTCCCTGTGGTTCTCCTCCCCCATCAACCCTAGTCCAGAAATTATTTACTCCAAAACAAGTGTCCAGCCTGACACAGGTAACAAAGCCAAGCTCCAGTTCCCAAATGGACCCTTGGGCTCACAACATTTTATACACAGATTCAGGAGGGAGTCCCTAATCGGATAGCATCATCAGTCCCAAGCATTTAATAAATCAGAATTCACACTCCTTTCTTCTTCTAGCACCTTCACAATCCACATTCTTTGCAATCTTTGCAAAAACTCAGGTTTGGGTGGGAAGAAGTCCCCATCTTACCAGAAAACAATTCTGTCGCTGCATGAGAACAAGTGCTCACAAAGTCAAAAACAAAGAAACCATAAAAATTATTACAAGACCGTTCTAGGATTCTAAATACAATATCATAGGACATCAAAGGAGTTTCTATCACAACACCACTGAAGAGCAGAGCTAGAGACAGACAGGGAGGCCGTTTTTTATGGCTATTGCTTCCTCATGTTGGAATACTTTGGACCAGTTAATACTGTGGTCAGAAATCTCATCAACCAACAGCAGCAGAAGCAGTCACAATTTCACATATTTTTGTACAGCATAAAGCCACAAAACAGTGCTGATGGCACAACCAATGGATCAGCATGGCATGCCGTGGAGGCTGAAATGGGCAGCAACAAGGGGAACACCTTTAGTCAGTCTTGCAGCCAGCAAGTTAGTCTTTGTTCCACCAGCTAGCATAGCTGGAGAAAACATCTGTGTTGTCTGAGATAAGTTTTAAATAAAATAATGGGTTTTTTTAAAAGGTTCATAGATTTCACAGTAATTATTTTTTTTTTTAATTTGCAAATTGTGTTCATGGGTTTGAGGTTTTGATACTTTTTGACTTCACTTGTCTCAATTTTACTGCTAAAAGAGAGTCAGAAATGAAGGGTCAGAAATCTAAGAATCTAAAATCTAACAATTTCTCTGACTAAAGGAAAATGGATTTTTTTAATTGTTTGTTCTTCCTTTTTTTTAAAAAAAAAACCAACAAACCACTATTTACGCAAGGAAGAGTGTAAGACAAAAAAAAACCCAAACAGAAAAACCAACAAAGCCACAAACCACGCAGGAAGGATTTTTTGGGTAAACACATCATTCTTTGTAACTATATCAAAAAATTGGTTAGGCTGTTGGCCAAGCATGTCAGGAATAAAGGTTTGCTCTGGATAATGGCTAATGCTGTAAATATAGCAATACAGAGCGTCTGAGCATTGAGCCAGCAAAACGAAGCTATCTCCAGAGTCACGAGCACATCCTGGCCATTTTCTCCACTACAGACTTCCCACCTCCAACCTCTTTGTGCTCTTTCTCCACGCTCGTTTAAAATTGTGGAAACCTAAAGAAACCACATACACACACATTTCCATGCTTGGCTTCACAGTCTTCCGTCAGTTTATAATAAAGTGCCATTTCTCTGTGATATTGGATGACAAGAAAGACAGAAGGGCAATTTACTAAAACAAATAGTCCAGCAATTGATCTGCGGCAGCTGTTAAGCTCCTAAGCCAGGAAGAGCCTCAGTGAGTTATCAGCCCATCGAACGCTGCAGACGCAAGCCACTGCTTCCATCTGCAACACAGATCTGTCAAGGTAAGGTACAGGTCTTGCTAAGTCAGTGGCAAAGCTCCCTGTGACCTCCTTACAGGATCCAAATCAGAGACCTGAGCTCTCAAGACTCAAAGAGACAAATCTGAAGAACAGACAGGGACACCCAAGTTCTTATAGGCATGAAGAGAGGAAGAGTAGCCACTACCAGAGGGAGGATATTGGACATTAGTCTCATATGCTAAGTTAAACCCTACTGATCTTGGGCTCTTGCTTCATCTGCGATCACAGGCAGAGCATTCTGCACAGTGGTAGTTTCTAGCAGCGAGTGACTTCACAGCATTTGCGCTGAAAGAAAGAATACAGTTTAAAGGAAGATCTTGTCCATTTTTAAATTCTCAAGACCAGTGCGTTTTCCTTCCTAAGAGACTGACTGTGCTGTTTAAAATAGAAAGGTTTTGGTTGGTTTGTTTTTTAATCAGCATATCTAGATATCTATTTCTTAAAAAATTGCACCTGCCCAGCCAAGACCTTAATTTTGAAAATAAAACTCTTCAGAAGATAAGTATTTTTGTATACCTATAGTAGAATACAGCTTTATTAGGAGGTAGTTCAGTACTTTCTTTTTTCTTTAATGGGTTATTGAGCTCATTAACATTCCAAGTGACTATTTTAAAGTACTATTAGTCTACATTATGTGGTAGAATTAAGGGGAGGTCTATTAAAGCCAAGGTTTGCCTTATTTCCTTTAATTCTCTAAGGTGAACTCAAATACCAAGAAATAAAGGCACTTGTATCGGACTGCTTCAGTGAAGCAAGCAAAGGGAGAGGAGGAAAGAAGCTTTAAAACTTTCTTTCTAGACTCCAATGTATTTCTTCAACTTAGTCAACTCTGCAGAGGGAATATCCTCTTATTTTTCTTCTGACCGGTGATGGTTGCAGTGAGTCATAGTACTTGCTTACTCCAAGCCAGCATTTTTGTCTCTTGCTGACCACCATTTTCAGAGATTTATTCAATGCTACCCTAGCCTACGTGTTGCCTATGTAAAGAGGCAGAAGCTAGTTATGAGTAATAATTTCAATATTGAGCAGAAGAAAAGAAAATAAGATGCCTGGACGTGGCACAGAACTCTGCTACTATATTCTTTCAACTAGCCATTCCCCTACTATCCTAAATCTCCAAGAAGTAGATAAAAAAGGTCTGTATTTACCTGTTGGATTCTTAAATCCTAAAATACTTTCCTAAAATACTTTAGGAGCTGTACAAACCGCACAAGAGAAAGTTAAATCCTAGACAATCTAAAAAAAAAATTTACAACTCACTGTATGTTGTAGATGTACTCTCATTCTTCTGAGGATTTTTGAGTAGGACTTCAGTCGCTAAGATATTAGGATCTTGACCATGTGAGTTACACAGGGCCACTTACAGCCAAAGAGAAAACCCAGTTACCTTCAGATATCAAGACATTTACCCCCAGTAGAAGCATCAGAGATGGATCACATGAATTACTCTTTGCAAACACTCCTTTCTCCTTCTTTACAGTAGAGACCCTCCAGCCAAGATGTCATTCTTTGGTCATCTAAAAGGCCATGACTGGGTACGGGACCTATGGAAGCTATCTACACTCTACTGGTTTAAATAACCCATCCTTCATCCTTCTGAGATATATAACATTGTTCAACTAAAGAATGATATTATATTACAAACTTACTAATTGCTTTAGTACAGCAATCGCCTGCCGTATTTTACAGACCTTCTTAAGCAAGCCAATAGTAAATGCCTACACATCAGCTCTGGGCCTCTCACCTGGATTACAAAGCCAGGATTGTTTTGCTGCAGTGAGAGCCATGGTTTAGAAAAGCAAGATCAGTATGAAAGTTCTTCCTCTGATGACTAAATAAAATATAATTCAGTTAAAACCAAAAAGCTAGCAGTCTTTACACTTTTTATATTCTGCTAGATGTGTGCCTTTCATTCTTCATTTCAAAGAAAAAAAAATAATCTTCCTCCAAGTATCAGAGCAGACGTAAGATTTTTTTTTTTTTCACTTTGCATCATTCCTTTCTTCAGTAAATCTTCAATTTACAGCTTATCCTCATGGAATTAGGAGCAAGAAGCACAGCTGAGCATAGGAATGAGCTTAACCAGGAAACTAGAGAATTCAGTCTCTGTATGGATATGGTCCACATGTTTATAAAACCATCCTCCCAGAAGGAGAAAGTTTATACATCACACATGGGGAGCCCATTTCTGTCACAGAAGGTACATGGGTGAATTCTCACGCTGGAATAGGACCATCATTGCTTCCCACAATTTATCATCAAGAGCTTCAGGAAAGTGCTGAAATGGGCTGTCTCACATCCTGTTTCAGCACAACACTAAAATACATTAACTTAAGATTATGGGTTGCTATATTTGGGCTTCTGGATCAGTATCAGGCTCTACTGCAAATATTTGAAGTGATTCGCAATGAGAGCACCTTGTTTCTTTGTGAGGCATGCTTTGAACCACGTTACCTTCTTTCAGTCTCTTCCAGAACTTAGTTTAGCAAATAGCACAAAGGATGGAGAAGCTGCAAAAGTCAGCACTAGAGCTCAAGGCGATCTGGCCAATGTGGATAAAGTGATGTGGAAACAGAGAACGTCATTCAGCCAAAACAAGTATTACCCAAAGCAGTATATGGAATGGAGAATGACTGTCTCAGTGCATCAGCTCTCTATAAAGGAATCTGAGGATTACAGCATGCCACAAGCTGAGCTGGACAACACTCATCCTGCTCCTGAAAAAAAAGAATGCATTCAGCTAGACTTGCAAACAGAGATATAGTCTGGGGAAGGAAAAAAAAAACCAAACCAGACAAACAAACAAACAAAAACCACCCATACAACCCAGAAACCCACCTTTTTGCTCAGTGGCAAAAAGGCTGCTTCTGTGTTTGGGTATCATATTTCGAGAATGTGAAGACAGCTCACCTGAGAAGCCAAAAAGGGTGAGTGAGCTGCAAAGGCTGCCCTCTACGGGAAGGCAGCAAGAGCTGGAGTTCTCCAGCGCAGGGAAGGGAAGGCTGAAAGGTACCAGTCTTCAGGTAGATTAAAGATTGCTGCACAGAAGAAAATTAATGATTTTCCAATTTCTATTGTCAATGAACAGTAATAGTTTTGATCAGCCTGAATCTCTTGCTGCCAAATTCAGGACAATCTTTCTAGCAGCAGGGAGAGGAAAACGTTGAAGAGGTTGCCTGGGGTACGTTGGCAGAACCACCACTGGAGGAGTTTTTAACAACAAGCCTGACAAACAAACGTCATTAAAGAAGAGTCAGGCAGAGCTTATCTGCCTTAAGGGCAAAAGCATGAACTAGGAAATTTTTCAAGGTCTTTTTAAGGTTGCCACCTTCTAAATACAAAACACATGGACACATAATGAGTAGAAACAGCTGCAATGCAGCAATTAATTTGCTAAGACTGGTACCAGATCAACGTCATCCATGGTTTACAGCAAGCTGTTCAAAGCCCAGGCAAAACTGCACATAGTTAAAACTCCCATCACTGGCCCCAGTTTGCCTGGGCTAGCACATGTACTGCTCAGGCAATGGCTGCTGAAGGTTCAGGGAAGACAGATGTTAGAAATGATTTGCATGGGGTCACACAGGCTTGCATTTTCTAATCTTGGAGACACCTGTACACAAGATAACAATTATTCATAGCCCTCGAGGCACACTAGGCATGTAAATCAGGCATAGGACACAAACCATTATAAGCACCACACAGGAACTAAGTCAAGCTTTTCTGTTTTTCTAAAGCAATCTTATAAACCTGAGGAATGCAAAGGAACCAGCACTCTGGGTGGGAGCTTAACAAATGAACAGGATCAAGCTTTCAAACTGTAAGTAGCATTGAAGGATTTCTTTGCCATTAATGCAGATCCCTGGTGGACAGTTGGCTGCCACTTTGAGAAGAATAAGTAACCGTTATTAACTGATCATGGAGTGCTGACACTTTACTAGGTGGTTTCTTGTTTTTCGTTTAGGAGCATACATGTGTTTGGAAGCAATGTTGAAGCAAGGAGCTACTCAGGACAGAGGACAGGACTGTCTCAGAAACAAGGCTCACTGTCTCATGAGGGAAAGCTTATCTGGGCTGTTTTATTTTGTTTCAGGAGAGGACACATACACTATTGAATTTCCTACTTTTGGCAAAAATGCAGGGGTCAGCATACCTTCTGAATCATGGGATCTCCCCTCCCAGGTCACTGTGGTTTTCTATTTCACATGGGTCTGTAATACTGTTTGAAAAAGAAGTGGTTGACTCTCTCCAAGTTATCAAACACAAAGGGCAGACATTAGGATCAGTAGCCAATAGCCAGTGGTTAGGATCCACAGTCTTCAGTAAGATGGTCAAGACACTGAAAGTGCACCAAGAACAATACACCCAATTCCCCCAGGTCTTTCTTCCTCCATCTGTCTTGCATGAGAAAGTAACACCTTGATGATAGGAGAGAGAATAGGATTTTCCAGATACCCCACATGGGGGGTGAAAGTAAAGACATTAGTTTAGCGCATGAACAAAAATTATCATGATTTACAGAATATCTCTGTTGAAGACTTTTAAGGGTCGAGATCTGGTACCAATGGTGGAGCAATATGTCAAGTCAGATGGTTAAAGAACAGGAAGAGCAAACAAATGCAAACAAAACAGCCATCTTGAGTTCATCTGGTGCTATCAAAACTCCATTTTCAATCAGGAGCAACAAGTCCAGCTCATGTTACAGCTATCGTTTCTCTTATACACAATGGAGAAGAGAAAATATTAGGTCAGGAGTCCAGAACTGTGTCCTGGGGGCTCCACAAGAACAGTATGCAAGACCTCACATTTCACTTCAGAAAACTCAGGATTTTTAATACAAAAAGCTATAAAATGCTAATACTTAAAAAACCCCAAACCAATAAATCTAGAAAAACGTAGAACAATCTTAAAGCCATGAATTTTGAGGCTAGAAATGTAAGTGCTACCCCTGCTCTCTGCTAACCTACACGTTTGCTTGAGTTAGACTGTAAGCATTGCCTTTCATCTGGGTTGAAATTCATGGCTAGCTCAAAGCCTTTGTACTTAACAGTAATGTTCAAAGTTGATATTTTGCACAAACTCATCGTTGATACTGCTGGCTGTTCATGGCATTTTTCTGATGGTCCACATTTAACCTTTTTCATTCTTTTTATTGAAGAAATCAATTCTCATTAATATTTTTAATGGATTTTAGTGGGTGTTAATGAAGTGTGAGAAGGTCCTTCAGGGACTGTACTCTTCTGTCACATTGGAAGTGACACTAAATGATGTGATAAACAGTAGCATGATAGGAATTTTCAGGTTTTAGCTGGGAACATTATCATGGAACTAAAAAGCTCCTTCTCTGTGTGCAATGTGGAAAATAACCCAGCAAATTTAACAAAATGCATCGATAACACACACAAAAATAAGGAGCTGCATGAAATGAGTAGTAAAAGTCATCTTGTAGTCATCATGTAGTCATCTGGACTATATCATGTAGTCATCATGTCCCATGGAAATGTTATTACAACTACTGCCTATCCTCAAACAAACAAAAAAAACTTATAGAGGAAGAAATGAGGTTGGATGTACGGTTTACAGTTTCTAGTCAATATATAACAAGTCACCCAGTAAAGGGACACTTGAGTCAATTACCCACCTTTTTCCAAGTACCAGTTGCTTTAAGAAGAAATCACTCAGTTTTCCTGCAGAGAGCTACTTTTCAAAACAATTGTTCTGAACAAAGGTCAGCAAATGAACGTGTTATAAAAGCTATTCTGATCCCCCAGTGCTAAACAATACTTCATCACCCACTGTAATTCCAGATGATCTTAATTTTATATGTCCTTGTTTTATTCTGTAATGAAAATGTTATTTTATCTCCGTGTTTAATACTGCAATGAAAATATAATATTTAATGTATAAGCTTAGGATTTTAAAAATATCGTTTATTAAATGTATAAATAAGGGAATAGTCACTGAGGATGCATTATTTATGCCAGAATTCTCTGGTGCTCTCAGAATGTCGTTGGTGAAGAATAACAGATTTAAGAGGAAACACAGAATAATTGAGCCAACCCTGTAACACCATTGGATAAGTGTCTTGCTTGTTTGTGTTTCAACTGTACTGTGTCTGAATTAAAATATGCCTTTTCTCAGTCACTAATGTCACATTTTTGGAATTAACTGCAATAGACCACATTAATCTAATGTCCTAGTTACTGAAACAAGAATTAATGGTGATGCATCAAGCCTATACAGAAAACAAAGAAACGAACAAGAGAAAGAGTTCCTTACAAGACAGAGGTCACATAGGGAATCAGTCTGAGAGCTACAGTCTACCAGAATCCTAAAGGCCTAAATAGCTAAGGCCTTACCTAGGAAATGCTGCAACCTGTAAAGTTCAGAGAACTTCATACAAGAACAGATCCCAGCACCACTGAATGAGATTCTATTGCCTAAAGTAGAACACTGAGCAAGAGACTTGGGATATGAAATTTGACCCAAGCAAGCCGTAATACTTACTGAATGAAAATAAGCTAGGGGAGTTGCAAGTAGAAAAAATACGGAATTCTAAAAATAAGGTTTTCTCCATTTTCAGTCCATTCACAAATAAAGATCTGCTGGTGAGAGTGACCACATTACAGCACAAAATGACTTTTGAGAACACGGCTTAATGTTAGAAAAGGCACAGAGCTGATAAAGATCGTATATCACACAGACACTGCTGTTATCACCAAAGCACCACAGATGACTGGTGCTCAGATGAAGCCATTCATTATAGCTGGTATTGGAGTGCAGTTGAAAGTCTACCTGCCTAAGATAAGAACTGAGACAATTTCAGCACCTAAAAGTACTTTTGATCAGTCAATCTCTTCCCAAATTAGCAGTTTATTTCCTCTGGTTTGTTTTCCAAGCAACCCAGTTCTGAAACGATGCTTTATCATATTTGTCTCCACCTGTATTCAGATATGGCAACCTACAAACTTTACACGCTAATGGAGAAAAACATTAATTTAGCTGCAGCAAGTACCATTCTCTTATGTTCATTTTAGGAACTTGTGACATGCACTAGGTATGAATTGTACAAGAACAGTGTTGGGCCAACTTATCAGAGTTCTGGCAAGATGCCAGAGGTACTCAGCACCTAAATTTTCCAAGAGTTGTAAGGTTGTAATAACCCATATGGTGGTGTCCTTTACTGTACTCCTAAATAAATAAAAAATTAAAAAAAAAAAATACCAAAAACAAACCAAAAAAACCCAAATAAAACCACAAAAGCTTATTCTTACATGATTCTTATGGTGCATTCTGGGTTTTTTTTTTGTTTGGGTTTTCTGTGGTTCTTTTTTTTTAATTTGTTTGGTTTGGGTTTCTTTTTGGGGAGGGAAGGATGGTGACGTACACTTACATAAAAATACAGACCAGACTACAAGTAGCCAAAACCCTTACTGCTTGCCTGTCACATTAAAGACCTATGATTTGTGAAGGCAAACTGGGGTGCACAGGAGGGCCAGAAGGACTACAAACCTTGGCAGTTAAATCATTTACTGCAACAACAAAACCCAAAAACCAGAAGAAACCAACACATCAACAACATGTCTAGGAAAAATTTTCTGAGAGAAATAGGGAAATAAATTGTACACTACCAAACTGCAGCCCAGGTGAGGGGCTGAATGCCCTGACCATAGCTCGTTTCCTTTCTGCCCAGACTGGGCCCTGCCTATCCAGCATGCAAGACAGTAGCTGCCATACCCACACCAAAGGACACATCAGTTGGTTGTCACAACACCTTTGTTTCTCCTTTTACTTCAAAATCTACAATCTTGTCTCCATGCAATCAGCAGCAAATGAGACTGTTGGACTATTCTCTGTACCATAGGCAGCAAATAAGAGTTTGTTCTAATACAATCCTGAAAACACAAAAACTGGACAGAATAAACTTTTTTTTTTTTAAAGTCAAATATTTGGGGAAGAATAATCTGAAACAACTATTAGAAACAGCAAAGTCTTCATTAGAGGAGCTACTATAACAGAAATACGGTCATCTTCCAATATAAGAAGCCTAAGCTCGTCTCCTGAAGAACAGAGCAGAGACAGCTGAGGGAAAAGATCACAGAGGCATTCTTCAGTAATTATGCTGCCTCTTATCAAAGGTTTAAAAGACCAGAGTAGTCATTTTAAAGCTGAGGCACTGATGTACAGAAAGCAATATGGGCAGCAAATTAAGATGACTACTACACAGTCTGCTCTGTAAATATGCTAATAGAGACAGCACCAATTATAGATTTCCTTTTATTCCTCAAAGTCCTCAGAAAGATGAAGAAATGAGTAAAATATGAACATTGCTAGAAATATAAACCACTGTTAATGCCACAGTATGACATTTGTTCAGTACCCTGGCAACATTACTAGACGAGCTTCCAGGTGACTTTGCTAGAAGCAGTATTCTTATCATCAGTTTCCTCGATATTTTTTTTTCCCCTCTATATTCAGATATGCATAAAGACAATTATGAATATACATATAATTAATTAAATGAATTTATGGACTATTCAAACCCCCAACCAAAAAATAAAGACATTTGCTGATAACAAAAATCTTCTCACATGCTGCCTTTTGCAGTCAAAAAATTCCTCTGGCACCTTTCTGGGAAATAGTAGCAGAAATATCCTGCTAGCATAGATAGGCTTTATTTTTCAGGAATCAGATCTGCTAAACACTTCCTCTCTTCTGGAAAGCTGGCAGCTTGAGTTTGCTACTTTTTCTTTCCTCCTAAGTTTAGAGAAATTGTTCCACTTTCTAATTAATTGTTCCACCTTGCTCCCTAGATAAGGGGAGCTTATGAGAAAGGCAGAGACTTTTTAACAAAGCCTGTAGCGACAGCACAAGGGACAACGGTTTTAAACTGAAAGAGGCTAGATTTAGATTGGACGTGAAAAAGAAGGTTTTGGGGTTTCTTTTGCTTTTTTTTTACTATGAGGGTGATGAGAAAGTGGAATGGATTGCCCAGAGAAATTGTGGGTGCCCCGTCGCTGGAAACATTGGGTCTTTGGGCAACCTGATCTAGGTCAAGATGTCCTTGGCCATGACAGGGCAGGGTTGGACTAGATCATTAAAGGTTTTTTCCAACCCAAACATTTCTATGATAATAACTTCTGAGGCTACTCATAGTTTTATCACTTTATCATCATTACAGGTTGTATATTTCTTTAAATCTTAAATGAAAACATTTATACGCAAAACAAAATTATGGAAGATAATTGCGATAAAAGCATTTTAAAAGATAAACAAGAGGACTTGCATTTATACACATAGTTTAAACTAACCTTTAGGAAACCCATTGTGGCTATTAAGAAGCAGCAAGTTTGATTGCCATAGGTTGTATTCATAGTGCTCCCGAGCATTTTTAACCAAGTAACCCAACCTGTGAATCAAGCTCTTCCAATGAGCACACATTCTAAACTGAGCATTCAGTTTCTGTGTTAAAACCTTTCATTCTTAAAGCCTCACTTAGAAGGAGTGGTGATTGCTTAAGTGCATAAAGATTAGTGACTATGATGCTAAAATCCACTTGCCACCCACAATTTCTTCTCACAAGGTGTTCAAGCCTTAGGAGTCCAGCACAGAGCACTTCCCAGGGCACGCTGTGTGTCTGGCCTGACACTCAGACAGCCCCAGGGAAACATATCATTGGAGGTTCCTGAGGATTGCAGGGCAAGGAGGGGACACAGAAAGAAGAAAAGCAATAAAAGCCCCAAAACCTCAACCACAGAATATCTGCCTAATATGCCCCTCCTCTGTTTAGGGTAACTCTTTATCTGTCACAAGGACTCAAGAAGCAAAAGATAGCCTAACAGTTTATAGGCATTGAAATCAAAGTATTCAAATAACTGTATCTTCAGCACCTAAGTAAGTATCTCATATTAAGGCCTGAAATACAATAATGAAAACAGATATTTTAACTATGACAATATCTTTCAAGTTTTATAATAGCTTGATAACACTTCCATTACAAAGACTGCAGAAAAGGTCCCATTCTAAGCCTTACTCCAAAGGCATCTTTCCATCTGTAAAAATGAAAAAATCTCTGTTTCCAATAAGCAGACTTAACTGTGAACAATTTCTTTCTAAACTTTTTTTACAGATGGAACTAAAATATTGATCTTTCTCCATTTTTGGAGCTTGTTTCCAACATTCTTATTATCTGTAGATTAAAAATAGCTTTCATTCCAAAGTGAAGAAGAAAAAAAAAATAAAGAGTATGCTTTTTTATATCCCATAAATCTGATCTGAATATTTGTACTCTTGCATCTCTTCTCCTTACAGAATTATGATTTCAGAAAGAACTTTCACAATGAAGTTCTCTGGGACTTCAAATAAGGAAAAAAAAAAAAATCATACAATCTATGAAAATGGGCATTTCATTACACTAAAAGCAAAGCTGCACTTCACAATGTCTTTATTGTTAATGAGCTTCTACAATTACAGTGAACTAAATTTTATATAGGACTATTTTTCTGTAGTTTTAAAGTACACCGAGCATAGACATTTCATCTATCATTCACTACTCTTACCCACATTTAGCAGACTACAAAAACCCCCATCTCCTAAAGTGCATGCTTATTCAACAAAATCAAACACATTTTGCATTTTTTGTGTGCACTTCTTTTAACGTAGGACTCTGGAAACAGAAAAATCATGAATCTTTCTTGGTATATGTTAGTCTATTTTAAAAGCTTATTCATGTCTTTGAGGCTGCAGATGTGGTCAATTCTCTCAAATGAGCATGTTTTTTTTGCAGAATCCTCCATATTACCACCTAAAGAAATAAGGTTTGGAAACTTAGCATTTTGTCTCTCCCTTACCTGAAGATAAAAAAAAAAAAGTATCTGTGGAGAGGAGGGGGAAGGTAACTGACAACTTGAGCCTCAAGAGTATATCAGGAAGGATTTAGTCCAAAACTGAGAGTAAGATTTCACATATCAAGAAAAGGATGTATATCCCAGATTGCAAAAGGGAGAACTCGCACAGATGAGGAAGATGTATCTTCCTGGCACCATGAAAAGGAAATTGATTTTGTAAAGGTGATTGTAAACGGATTCCTGAAACCTCAAAGGGAAATCTAACCTAAACCAGGTATTAAAAGTAGGCAAATTTTCACAGGCATGCTTATGAACGTACATGCCCCTGCACACTTAGCACGTGTGGTCAAAGAGACTTCACTTGTCATAGACTTCCCTGTAAATCATCACATTCCAACCATGTTAAGCACCAACCACCCAATCAACTGATCCAGCCTCTCTCCTGAGTTCAACAAGGACTACCTTTCCTCTGACTTCCACTATCTATCAGGGAAGAAACCGCAAAACAGAAATAGAATAGCTCTTTTAATCATTGTGTTATGCTCCATTCTCTCTCATATTTTATGTGTACAAGCAGCCACTAGAAGAATTACTCACCAATAGCACCTGCAGTGTATTTAGATATGGATGGATACCTACTTGCATCCCACATTGGATCTGCCTGGCTCATGGGAACAAACACTTACCCCTGGTTCAGATTCTCTAATGCCAAGTTTCTACTTGAAGGTGTTGATTCGGTGAAGTCTAAATTTTTCTGGATATCACAACTGTTAAAGTGCCAATACAACAAACACCAGCCTGAACATCTTGCTTCCAGAGCACCCCAGTAACATGTGTTGCTAGGTTCTTCAGCCTGTAAATTCTTTAGCTGTCTAGCTGACTGCTCAGTGCAACAGACTGTTTGGGTTTTGGTTTTGGGTGGGTTTTGGGGGGTTTGTTTGGGTTTTGTTGTTGTTGGGTTTTTGTTTGTTTGTGGTTTGTTTGGTTTTTTTTCCCCTTGGTCTACACCAGGGAAAAACGTTCATATGGAATTTCCTAAACAGAAGTGTAAATCATGTGTTTCTTTGGCTCTTTTTTTGGATCATCAGCTCCCTTCAATTGCTATCTCCTCTCTGATATTTTACATCCTCTATACCCAGCCTTCTGGATGGTTATCTTGATGGTCCCTTAGCTACTTGGGAGAGGACAGTGTCTCAAGTCTAATGCTGAGTTAAAATGGACGGCATTGTTCAAACACTCTAACCTCAGTATTTCTTTCTAGAGGTTAAACATACATGTGTTCTTTTAATGCACACACATACATCAGAGCTTTTTAATAAAGAATTACTTATTTTGAGGGAGGGGAATTACTTTGCCTTATAAAGGACAGAAGAATATAAAGAATAAAAACCCTTCCTTGAATGTAAGTTTTACATGCGTGGAATTAATAGATAAGGTATGTTTGCTTAGTTACACAAAACAACAAAAACCTCATAGCTTCTTTATCTTTAGTTGTTTAAATGTCTATATCTCTCTGTCACGATCACAGATGTCTTCTGTCTAATCGCTTTGGCTGAACCCATTTGCATACACAAACTCACCTTCCTTTATTTGCACCCCCCATATTCCATATTGGCTTTCTCTTCTAAGGTAAATTGTGGCACCTTAAGAAGTGGCTCACCAGAGTACAAACACATTTCCCGGGATTAGTGACAGCTTTCCAGCTGCTTCTCCACTGCCTTACAAAATTTTTCATTATCTCTGTTACTTTCACAAAATAGAGGCAGTGTGTTTCCTTTGCAAAACATATATATTTTCTTATATTACTTGATAGGAAGACAGAGAAGACCAGACAGATCCTCAGAGGGAGAGCTGCCATCAAATCCATTTTTATAGGGCCATAATGGTACTTCTGTTTCCTTTAGGTTCATGTTTGTTCTGCTCATGATTTCTTTTTCACAGAAGATCCAAACGTAAACACATTTAGAATAACAAGGGTTTTACAGAGAATTTCCATTCAATATAACTGGCGAACGGACCGCACACACAGAAAGGTGGAAAGTTTAGTGTTATTAACATTTGATATTTTGGAAAAGTCCCAGGTATTATCTCCATTTTTTTTAATTTTTTTTTTTTATTCTGCCTTTCCATTAAGTTTTGGGTTTTTTTGTTCTCTTGACATTCAATTACAAAAGATAACGTGCTAACTGGAGACAGAACAGATATTTAGTTTCACTTTCATTCTTACAAGGATTATACAAAGATTTCCAGCCAGCTTCCTTTCGTTTGCCTACAAGTTGCACATAACCCAAGAGAATAATCTAATTCTTGACTGGGTCTCTCCATGCCGTATTTCTGTTTGGAATGTTCATTTGTACTAGAAATGGGGCAATTTCTTTCAATTCAAAAAACCAGGAGAATGTGCTTTCCATTGTATCATCTCTGCTTGAATGATACTTGTGTTTCTCCAGGGAAGTCAATCTGTTGTGAAGGACATTGAGTGCTGTGCTGAGGGTAACATCCTTTGCCTGCAAGGCAGTGTGAACAACCTGAGACAGTCCACGAAATTCATCACAAACAAGCAAACAGACAATGAAATGAAGGGCATTCAGCTGAAACCACAGACCAGATGCTTCCATGGTATACTTTCACTATGGTTCACTTAATTCTGTCAAAGCCTTTATGATGGCAGGGAGAGAGACATGTGAGTGCATATGTTCCCACGTACTTTTTTTTTTTTTTTTCCCAAGGCTGTGAGAACACTTTAATTGGCAAATCCAGAAATCTCCAATCAGCCCTGGAATGTCACATTTTCTGAATCTCAGAAGGCAGACCATTTTTGCAAGGTATTTTGAGAACACCAAATAAACTCTCTAGCTTACAAGAGTCAAGACAGTTTTCTAGACAGAGGCCTTACTGGTTTGTCTTCTCTAGCAGATATTCAGAAACAAACTATTGCAATTTATAAGCAATATCATGCTGTAAGTGGAATTATTTTTCATATACAACAATGCCCTAAAAACAGATGGAGGAAGAGAGGCATTTGTTTTTGTTGAGGATCATAGAATAGTTTGGGTTGGAAAGGACCTTTAAAGGTCACCTAGTCCAACCTCCCTGCAATAAGCAGAGACATCTTCAACTAGATCACATTGTTCAGAACCCCATTCTACCTGACCTGGAATGTTTCCAGGGATGGTGCATCTACTACCTCTCTGGGCAACCTGTTCCACTGCTTCACCACCCTTCTTCCTTATATCTAGAGTCTAAAAGTTTCTTCCTTATATCTAATCTAAAACTTCCCTCTTTTAGTTTAAAACCATTACCCCTTGTCATATCACAACAGGCCCTGCTAAAAAGTTTGTCCCCATCTTTCCTGTAGGCCCCCTTTAGGTACTGAAAGGCTGCAATAAGGTCTCCCCAGAGCCTTCTCGTCTCCAGGCTGAACAACCTCAGTGCTCTCAGCCTGTCCTCACAGGAGAGGTTTTCCATCCCTCCGATCATTTTTGTGACCCTCCCTCTGGACCCTCTCCAACAGGTCCATGTCTTTCCTGCACTGAGGGCTCCAGAGATGGACACAGTACCCCAGGCATGGTATCACCAGTTATTTCATACCAACTGCGTCCTACCAATTATACTGTCTCTCCTTTTCTACAGAAAAGGACATTGTAGCTCCTTAATGTTAGAAGGACAGTTAATCCTCATTCTAAGGAAGCATTCTGTGACCTACTCAAGAAGTTTCTGGTGCATCATTATAATTACAGAGTGATTAAAACTGCATTGTGTTATAGCAGATTGGTTTGTCTGAAGTGATAACAGAAGGGAGAAAGAACAGAAAAAGAATTTCTCATATTAATACCACATCATTATTGCTTCACTTCTTCCTGTGGAAAGCTGAGAACATTCTGCAAAAACCTTCTTCAGCCCCCACAAAGATATGTCAGAATCCTCAGAGTTAGAAACTCTGACTCAACAAAATTGGGAACTGTTAAGGTAAAACCAAACCTTGTAACTGTATGTATCAGCGCAGACACCACAGCACTGGTAAGAAAGCTCCATATTACGCATTACTTCTGCTTGTTGCACAGCACTATTGTGCTATTTGAATCGCTGGGATTTTCCCACAAAGCATAACCACTTCCCTCTCCTTTGGAGAGGCAAAAATCTGATAGCACAGATTTATACTGAATTTAAACCACTGAAAGCAGTGGTTTATAGTTTCAAGTTTATAGTTTCAAAGATGGGAAAACCAGAAGAAAACTATTAAAAATTATGTACTCTGGCCATCTGCATATCTAACAACGATACAGTCTGCCCATACACCTTTAAGACCAGTAAACTCTGGTTAAAGAGTTATAACCAGAGTTAACTCTGGTTAAAGAGTTATAAAGAATATCCAGACAGATGTGAAGATAGAGTCCTTTTTCAGTTATGGTAATTTTTTCCAGTGGTCAGTCTCTCTCACTAGCATTTATTTGTGCGCACACTGATTTTCCATTTTAAATTCACTGGCTTTAAACTTTCAGCCACTAGTTCTGTCTTTGCCTTTTCCCTCACTAGGTCAAATGTATTTCAGAATCCATTTTTCCCCCTCTGTTTTTATGTACTACACTGCAAATGTTCCCAAGACAACTTTCTGATAAACCAAAGCCTTTCATCTCCCTCTCCCAGTGTGCATTTCTCCAATTCAGTAGCAGCTTTGTGTTTATTTTTTGGACCACCAATGAAAGTGCTGAACAGGCAGGCCTGGCCTGAGTACTGACACTTTTACAGCCTCATTTGAGAAGTGTCTACTCAGCGATAGTCCCCCTTGTTGGGGATTTTGATATCTGTCAGTTTACCAGTTCACAAGCCATAGCTGCACTTCTATGGTCCTATATAATTTGCCACGTGGTACCAAGTCAACCCACTTACCTCACACTATTCCCCACTCTCAGCAATAGCAGTCAAATTTCATAAATTCATTTTGATAAGTCTGTTGTTGCCTGACAAGACCAGGTCTCCAGCATCCTCTTTGTGTCTACCACTTCTAGAACATAAGAAATTCCTTCCACGTGCACTCCCAACTCTGTGTGTCAGCTTACAGAACATACGTTCCAGCATTTAATTCTTCATTAAAGGGAGCCCATTTCAGTTGTTTCATTGCTTTGTCCCACAATGAAGTCAGGCTAAACACTTTATACTTACCCATGTTGCCTTGCTTGACCTTTAAAACAGCCAGAATGACCTTACTTTTTCCAGGTAAGCAGAGCTTATAGCATACACCTCATTTTTGGTCCATGCACAGAGGAAAAACAACACAAAGAAAAAACAGATCTGTTGCAACTTTTTTTTCACAGAGGAACCCTTGACCACAAGCTGCCAAGATCCATGTGTTTGGCTCTTTGACTGCACCTAAGGAAATCTTGCACCTAAGGAAAGCCCTCAAACATGCAGTACAGAACAGCATACACCTCTGTCAGTGGAGTACCCAGCATCGATTCCAGCTGCAGAAATAGTAAAATATCTGTGGGGGCGATAACTGCAGGGGGCAGAAGCAATTTCCTCACCTGTACAGGAACAACTAGCTGCAGCATCCGCCTCTCTTCTTCAAACCTTGATGTTCCCATCCCGAGAGAGCAGAGACAACAAGGAGCCACAGGATTTTAGCAAAACATGAAAAAACAAGCAGGTAACCTGCAGCCCAAGCTTCAACAATTTTATTTATGCATCACATACATGCAATCACCCTTTGGGAACACAGGACTATCAAGAGGCGGGGAGTGGGCAACAGCATTTTCTCTGAACACAGCTCCAGTTCTCAGCCTTCACTGCGGACAACCTGGGGAAGAGTCTGAGAACCAAAGAGAAAGGGTGCAGGGGTGGGCTTAACATTATAGCGAAAAACTCTTTAAGCCACATTGGACTGTGTGGAGTGCTTAAGGAACAGTAAAGGGCTGGCAACATCCTCCCATTCACTCCTCAGCGGGTATCTTTTCCGTGACTAGGCACCTATTTACTAACGGCATGCCCACCAAAAATAGAGATACAGTGAAAGCTTTCAGAAACCAGGTTTGAAAACCTCCACAAACTAGAGGTTCCCCCAACCACCCAAGTTGTCTTGTGTTCAAGGAAAGAATATATTCCCGAGTTGTAAGTATTGTATCTGAGTATTGTAAGCATTGCATCTGAGAGGAGGGAACAGAGTACGCTAAACACATTCAGAAACCCCAAACAAAGACTCTTTCTGATGAACTAGATAGGCCAGCAACCAGAGACGTCAAAATAAAGTGAAAACTGATGCCATTTTCTTTAAGAGGATTTTGCTGTTTCAGGGATTTTTGTCCCCTTATTTTTGCAATATGCAGCTTGCCTTTTCCTTTGCCAAATTTCATTTCATTATATTTCTTGGACCACCCCAAATAACACTTCTGCTTGGTGGACACCCTCCAGATATCTGTAGATGTTTATTGCCCTAACCCTGCCTGTTAGCCCATGCTGGCTTAGTTGGGAAACATCAGTTCTCATTTGGATCATCCCTGATGCCTACAGTATCTGTTATTTTCCAATTCTAACATTCCACTAGCTCTCATTTTAGATAGCTACACAGTGTGCTCCCATCCAGAACACCAAGCACGCATAACTATCTGTATTTCTAAACTCATTGTGTCGTTGGGAAAAAATTTGCCATAATTAAGAGTCTAAAACAAACATATCCCACCGAGGGCCTTTAAAGTTTATGGCCCATCCAGCCTTGTGTCCTGCACTCTGTAATTTGTGAAGTGCTGTGTTAGCAAGATCACATAAGCCTAGCTTTGGCATGGGTAGACACTCCCCCCACCATCCCAGCTAATTTATAATCTACTCAGTATTTTAAGTCTCAGACAGATGACTGTGAAATAACGATGCACATACTGATTATCTCTCCAGTCTAATAATCTGATTTGAGTTGGAACCTGCTGCAATGATGACATTTCACAAGGAAATGGTCGAATGCCTTCTCTTCAATCTTTCTGTACATGAGGGATCTCAGGAGAGGTGGTCTGCACAGACAGAGCTACAATCTTATTATATAGAGTTAAAGGGAAGGCACTATGTAACACATGCTGTTTTCTAGCCTTTTATGCTTGAGGAATTATTTTTAATATCCATGGCCAAATTACAATTTTGCTATAACTGAATTCAGTGAAAATTGTTGGGTTTCTCATTACGTGATTAGAAGATATTCTAAAGATTATTTTTTTCCCCAAAAAAAATTCAAGGTCTTCTTTTTCTAGCTGGCTGATGTAGAGGGAGAGTTTGGCTGGCAAAAATAATGCACTAAAAAAAACAACAAACAAACAAAAACCAAACCAAAACAAAAAATCTGGGTCCAGGCTTCACCCACTGTGATATGGAGCAGAATACTTGACTAATAGGCTAAGCACTCCACACCTTGTGTGTGCTCTTCTGCTGGTATAAATGAGAACATGTTTTGGGCCCTAGGCAGAAACCCAAATTCAAGCTGTGTTTTCTTAGTTGTTCTTACAGCTTAGTGTCAAAAAAAAACCCCACAAACACCCACAGCCTCACACCAAAAAAAACCAACACTCAAAACAAGCAAAAACACAGCTCCAAAACCAAAACCCGCTACTCATGATCTTTCAGAGGACACATAGCCTGGAGAAAGAAGGGGATTTTAGTTCATTGTGGTTCTGCACAGTTGGTGGGACGCTGAGGTGTGAGCGTAAAAGCTAAGGAGCACATGCAGCCTCTAAGCAGCATGTTAATCAGCATCAGGATAAGTAGTCTTCTCAGCAACCAAGCTCATTCCCAGTGAAAGGATTGGAGGTGTCATTTGCCTTTTGTCTCCTTCACCCACCTCTTACCCACCAAAATGCCTTATAAAGCGTCACTACCTATTGACAAGCAGGCTGGCAATTATACAGACCAGGAATAATAAGGTGAGAAGAACTGAGGTGTTTGCAGTCAGGTGGCTGAGTCTGACCTCCACTTCACAGTAACTGAAGACCTTCATTCCCCTATGGTGGCAAGTGAGTCAATCCAAGGTCTCTTGATGAGTAAACACCTCCAGAAATCCAGCAGGATGGGGGTGGAGGGAGCTTTGGGAAAGAAAAAACACTTCCGCCGCTAGCCATTTCTCCTCTTTTCCTCTCACTAGTAAAGGATAGCCAGCGGGGCATCGGAGGTAAATTTGTCATCTCTCCTCATAGCTGGAAGGGGTTTTTGTCCCAAAAGGACAGAATCTTCCTGGATGGTCCCTTTCACACACCAAAAAATACAAGTCATCGAAAAACCAACCACAGAACTTTTGCAGAGAGATGAGGGACCAGCCTGAAGCAGAAACCAAACATATGAGTTTAATACCTCAGAAGGAGTATGATTTTAATGTTGCTGCTAATCAAAATTATATTTGCCTGCATCTGATTTTCCCAGTCATGTTTTGGGCCCTCCAAACTCTGTCAGTCACCTATGCATGGCAAATAGGTTTAGGATATCTTCAGTAGCAGTACTGCCATCTCTAACAGCATCACAGCTCTACCCGTCTTTCCTTGATAGATTTTAATAAAGATCAACACAGGGGAAGATAAAGGCAAGATACAATCCATCCCAGATGCCCTATAGTATTTAATGGATTTACTGTTGTCCTATGTCTTCTCCAAGGCCAGTCCTGTGGCTCCAAGTTCCTCAAATTTAGATGCTTCTGCTACTTGCACAAAGTGGTGGTGTTAGTACAGACAAGATCACACATTACATGGACAGATGCAGAAATTAGTAGAAAGCCAACAAGATATGAATGTCTTTGTAAAACAACTTGAGATGATACAGCCATACACTCTAGTTCAGGGTACAGGCTCATGTCAAATAGCAGCTGAGAGAAAAGGCAATAACTTATGAGTGTGCTACCACTCAATCGCGAGAGCACTAGTAGTGCTATGAGGAGTCACAGATACAAACGGGCAGAGAGCAGAATGCGTGGACAAAGAATGAGTCAATCTATCTGTTTTAAAACGTGAAAGAGCAGAAACACTTGCCAGGCACAAAGAATTAGGCACACGAGCAATTCCTAACAGCAATGGGAGTTACATACCTAGTATGGATTACATGCTAAAAACCATCAAAACAAACGAACCCCTAAGTGTCCAGGTAACATTTTGCTTGTGTGAAGTCTTAAACTATAAAAAGTCTCTGTATCACATCTGCCCACATAAAATCTCCTAGAGAAAAAAAAAAAAAAAAAAAGAAAAAAGAGAACACTTTAACTCTCAAATATGTCATATGAACTTCAGCATTGAAATTGTCCTATGGGAAAACATTTCATAAGAAATCGACATTTTTCTTTTAAGATTCTTGTAGGAACGAAGCTGTCTTCCACACTTACTCTCTGTTTCTGCACGAAAAGAAGAGGTTGCAGCTTATATATTATTTTTCAACAGCAGAACCTTGTCCATGGAGGCAATACTCCTAATATAGGCAAGGAAGTTTTTGACAATGATGTGACCTCTGGCAGACCAACATCTCAAAAATATGAGAAGCGCTGGTTCTAGAATCCAATGAATCTGGACCCTTTCAGGTCCAGAAGGGAGGTCATCAAGCAGAAGCTCTTTGCCAGTAGTCACAGACTTAGCAAGTTCAGACTTTTTTCATCAAGCCTGGTGAAATGCCTGCTTGCCAAGCAAGCATATTTTCACTGTGTAATGCCATTCTCTTGATTAACTTGATTCACATCACACTGCGTGGGACAGTTTAAAACTGTTATATTGCAGTGAGCATCAGAGATCAGCAATTAATGGAGACCAGTAGTAGCATCCTGAGGTACCAGCTAGATGCCCCACAATAAAAGGTGGGTTCACTTCTGTTTATTTCTACTAGTCTATGGGACATTTGAATTTCTGGTGTGTCTTTACCAATAAAAATAAAAAATTGTTTTCCATGCCCTCTGCTGCAACTGTCCAAGTGATACTCCCACATATTTTCTTTTCAATTACGTTGCCCTACCCATAAAAGCAAATCAGAAAAAGCCACAAATATTTCTATTTTCTTCACTGAAAAACTCGATTTCCATTACTTCCCATGAGTGATTTCCCCAAAACATCTAGCATTTTTGAAATCCATCTAAAAAGATATTAATGGGATTTGCTCACACACATCACCTTAGGTGGCTTTGAAAAATACCACTTTTCATTTTTTTGTCTGCCATGGGAATGAACAGAAGAGCTGCCCTGTTGCATACAGGCCTCAGCAATTAAACAAGGGATCCCTACTGTGTTAGTAGAGTTCCTTTCTCCCAAAATAATCCAACTGAGGACACCCATACAAACGTGGAATCAAATCCTACTAGCAAAAAAACCCAACAAACCCAGAAAAACCCCAACGAAACAAATGAGATAAACAATATTTTCTGAAGGCAGCACTTCTAATATGTTGAGAGCTATTTTCTAGCATTGATATAGAAAATCCATCAGGCCTAATATACTTGATTAAGCAGGTAGAAGGAAGACAACCTAGGGTGCTCTTAAGCATAGCTTGCAATTCCCCCACGCCAGCTCTCCACCTATCATTGAAGTCCATTATTGCAAACACAGAAACACAGGTATGTGTATTGTAAAACTCAGCATTAAACCTTTTATTGAAAAGGACAGAGAGGTTTGTTTAGGATTCAGAAACAGATTACTGAAGACATGATAACTGCCAGTCTAAGCAAAGTGTTTAAGTCAATGCACAGAAAATAATTACACTTCTATTTCAGTGAAGCACTTGAGCACGTGCCTGTCTAAGTGGTGACATAAAAGCTTTGTTGAATAGAGATGAGCCTTCTTGCATCCTGAAGATGGGGCACACGCTTAAGTCCTCGTCTGAATCAGCGTCTACTTGAACAAATATAATCTCCTGTATTTCCTCTTATTGTTTGCACACAGAAAACTTGCAAGGACAAACACTAAAAGCATACTGAGGGCTGATAAATCCCTCTCCCCACTACATCAGTGGGGCTTTTGCCTTTGGGATTAACTTCGTTTCCTCTCTGAACCCGTCCCTGGAGGTATTTAAAATAAGGGTAGAAGTGGTACTTAGGGACATGGTTTAGAAGTGGTTTTTGTCAGGGTAGGTTAATGGTTGGACTCGATGATCTTAAGGGTCCCTTCCAACCTCAGCAATTGTATGATTCTATGATTCTTTGTACTGCTCAAGAAATACAGATATGCACTTCAGGGAACTTCTTGGAAGAGAAGTAAATGCCACAAGATGTTTTGGAAATTGCCCACAGTGGGACACTGTACAGATGATATGGTCTGAAAATGAGGAAATTATGACTACACTGCTAGTGAAGGACCCATTTACAGAAACAAGAGCTCCTCATGTATGTAGACCCAGACTAGTCAGCATTTAAAAAAATAAAAAAAAAAAATAGTGAATTAAAACTGAAATGTTTTTTTAAAAAGTCATTGTTTAAAGGCAATCAGTAGGAATCAGCTGGGTAAAGACAAATGGGGAGCAATGCTTCTCTCCAAGTCCATCTCACTTCCGAAGCAAGAGCTCCCAAATTTTTACATATTAGTAGTCACCATCTAAGATACTAGGTGGCACCTAGTACAAACCACAACTGCACATTGCAGCATACCACAACCTTTTCCTGTGGGTCAATTATCTGTTGGCAAAGAGAAAAAACAAGCTGAACCACTAACCTCAAATACTAGAGGTCTCAGAATATTAGTACCAAAATATTCTACAGTTTATATTAGTTTTACATAAAAAAATTTTGACTCACAAATATCCCGCGTCTAACACATGGACACTCTACATCAGCTGTCACCTGGACAGATGAAGCATTCCCAAAACAAGAGAATGAACCATTGCTTAGATACGATCAAATGTCACTACCCTGTTGCATACAGCTAAAGTAAAACTACTAATCTAAGTGTAATGGCTGTAAATATATCCATTTGCCAAGCTGAAAAACATCAGAGTCTAGTCATCTTAGAGAAGGAAAAAAATGCAAATTAAAATATTTAAGAACCATTTAAAACAAACTGGAGATGCCCCCAAAAGTCACAATCCATCTGTTAAGAATGAAAGTCATGTGGACTTAAAAAAGTCTCTTTTAGAGAGACAAGAAAAATCTGTCAGTAAATACAAGCACTCACCCAGAGAAGATGACAGCATTATAACAATGGATATGAATTAAAAGCTAGAAAGACCAAATATTTTATGCAGGAAACAACAGACATAAAAGCAACACTGTGACTAGCACTCAGAGGTTTTTAAGCACAGCAAGAACAAAAATGGATCTCAGTAATAGTATATAAGGATTACTAGCAAGTTATGTACAATAATATAAAAAAGGGCAGAGGTATTAAATATTTTTCTCCTGAATTTTGTAAAGGAAAAGTGGAAAATATTTGCATACTCTAAAGATAACAAAATACTTCTGCGTCATCTTCAGTTGCTGTTGGAAAGTAAATGCCAGTTTAACATTTCAAAAATAAAATCCTCGGGAAAACAAAATAAAAAAAAAAAGCCAAAAACCACCTGCAATCATAGAAAAAGAGCTGGCTGAGAAGCAACCTGAAGCACTAAAGTAGATTTTCAATAGCTTCTGGAGCCATAAAAAAATGAAGCAGTACAAGAAAATAAAGTAGAGACGGAACAATACTTTACACAAAGGCAAATGGTCTGACTGGTTTAACATCAGCAATCAGTAGGCTTGGCACCAATCCCAACAAAATAATGAAATGACTAATTTATGGCACAGTTAGGCATTAAAAGGAATGCAATGTAATCAAAGACAATGAAAGTGGCCTTATGAAAACTAAATCTTGCTTTCAAACGAGCTTTTGCTGATAGGAGGGTAAACTTGTTAATGTAGTAGATTTCTGTAAAGTATTAGATTTGACCTTAATTAATGAATTATAATTATGCAAGATCTGCATGGCATGCATTACACAAATTCAAACCTCCCAAAGTAATAGATTACAGTCTATAAATTTACAGATTACAGCTTTACAGCCTAAAATTCCAGATTACAGCCAATAAATCTACAGAATATGCACCTCCAAAAAAGGGAGAGTGGACAGCAACCCCAAGCCATTTGGATCATCCCACACCCCTGAAGCGTTAGATTATGCGTCTTCTAAGAATACAGGTATCTGGGCCAGATAACGGGCATAGACACACACAGCCTCTATTCCCAGGTTATTCATCCAGAGCCCTTTGCCGCAGTTCAGGGGACTGAGGTATCCCAGGAAACATTTCCGGGAAACTTGCTATGAAAGAAGCCGGTTGAGCTAATCAACTCTGAAATACAGAGGAAAGAGCCAAATCCTATGTGCCATTGTGATAAGCGCTATAAAAGAGTTCATATTTGGCATCACTTAATAAAAAGAAAACGGTAAAATAAGAGTGTTTTAAAAATAGCTTAAAGAATCACTGAATACCTGGACAACTTGCTTTATAATGAACAATCAAAGGAGGTCAAGTTATTTAACCATCAGAGAGAATACTAAAGTTTGTTTTGACTGTCTACCAACATATATGCAAAATAGAAATTTGATAGTAAAGGCATGTCAGTTTAACAGACAAAGAAACAAAGAGATCTGCAGCACCTTGAAGCTTTGTCTGGCTACGTTCAGACTAGAATGAGGGATATATTCAGGTAACAATGAAGATAACTGAACAGTTAATTAACAGAAACAAAAAAGCCAGAATATTACACTGCTTCTATTACTATTCCTTTTCTCATTAACAGTTTATGCAGTGTGAACACAAAAAAAAAAGTCAGACTGCATCTTTGACAATTATGCCATTCGGGCACATCAACGCTAGTGTTATACTTGGGTCGGGAGCACAAAGAATAAAGCCTGCTGTTTGGTTTTTTTTTTGTTTTAATGCAAAATGCCAGCCAAATAAAGTTTTCTAATACAAGTTTTTCTAGCACTTGACAAAATCCAAGCAGCAGATTGAGGCCAAATTTCACGTCACAGCATCCTTTTACATTTGTACCATCCTGGTATCACTGCTGAAAAACAGTGAAGTGATAAACCATTTCGTACCCACTGTTCTCTGTGCAGTCCAGCATTAACCTGAATACCCTGATCTCCCTGGAGCACTACGATGTTGCTGTCTGCCTTGTCCCACTACTGCAGTCTTAGCAAGATGGTAATTGCATGACAAATAACCTCAACAGTTAGCTCTACCACTAACATTACAGACATAACAATAACGCTTCCATAATGTATATGCTAATACAGTGGTATTATTCCATATGTTAAGATTTTGCTGATTTCTTACTATAAAGATCTATAATCAAGAATAATATAGGCAATATAATACAAAGTCATTTTGCTAACATGTCTCAAGTCACTGTAATTGAATAACTATGTTAAAACTACTACGACTGTAAACTAAGAGTTAATTTGATGTTAACCTTCAGTAAAATCATCATAAATCATTGCTTACTTTGTTTAAATCTTAACACATTATGAAACATATTATCCATATTTTTTGGTAAAAAAAAAAAAAACCAAACCATGAAAATCTAAGATCTTTAACAAATTTTAAGCATTTGCTTTAACTGTGATTTACATTGCGCTCCATAACTCAGATGTAATGATGAGTCCAGCAGATTTGGTCTTTAATGAGTGCCCTGAGTAATAATGAACAGCTGGCCTTCTTAAATCAGGATGTCTGCTGAGAGTGGGCAATTTGAAAAACCATAGGCTATCTATTGCCAACATTTCAGAAGCAATGCCAAAAATCTAAGAAATTATGGGGAAAAATGCCTTCGCTAGGATTTAACCCTCTGGCTGTCCCAGGTGCCTGGAGAGAGTGACCACATTCATTTAGTCAACAAGGGAGTAACACAGCACAAGAATGAAACTTGACTGTCATTTCACGGCTGCAGTCAGACAATTTTGATGAGGGAGATGAAAACCCATAAGCATTTGATCTGTCTTCCTAAGAAAAGGACCAAAACCTTTTCATAGCTGTGCTACACAGACCACTGAAAGCTATTACAAAACAGCAGCTGTCTGCAGGTGAAAGGCGTTACCTCCTTGTCACCTCTGCAGAAAGTAAACCTCTGCAACACATTGTAGTTATCAGTACTACATGTTATAACTTGCATTACAGAGCTAAGCAATGCATTAGAACAACTTAATGAAGAAAAAATTTTAAATTAAATAAGTCTACTGGCCACAGTGCATATTCTTTTAATAGCTGGGACAAAGACTTGAATCTAAAATCCAGAAGGATGTAACAAAAGCAGAGTTGCCATCATTTTGTTCTAATGTTACCTCTTTTATATTTTACAATTTTTATGACCAATTACTGTAAGATACATCACGAATAGCCCAAGAACATCCCAAACTATGATTAACTATCACAGCAAACTGAAGGAGAGCATAACCAAGTTACCCTGTACCTGAAAGATTATCACCTCTCCCTTCTCCATTTTCTTTCCTAAGCCATTACACATCCCATTAGTTTTGCTAACATTCATCTTCCATCCTGCTTTTATGCTGTCATCTCTTACAATAAATTCAGCATTCTTTTCCTTAAATCAATATACCATCAGCTGCAAATCCGCAGTGATTCAGCCTTGCTCTCTATTTACCCTAATAGCCATTCTCACCAGAGCTCTTGTTAAACACCATGTGTAAGGTCCAAATAGCACACACATTATGTCAGAAGGAAACAGTGGCTCTTATCTGAAACCTCCTTGATCAAACACAGACAACCTCGTGCGTGCTGGCTGCTTCTTCTAACAGCACTGTACACATGCCAGGACAGCTGAGAAAGAGTGGGTGAAGGGGAAGAAAAATTCATGATCGCTGGAAGAACTCCCTGTGTGGACTCTGACCATACCAGACCCAAATTTCAAATCCCAGGGGTTTACCAGAAAGAGCCCGCTGACCATTGGACTCTCATCTTGTAGGTAAACTTCTGGGTTAGTTTCACTCCAGCACATGAGGCGTGGTCTCTCCTTGATGAATATGGTATCTTTGGCTTTCCAAGAGACAGTCAAAAGCAAGGGGCACACCAACACTGCAAAAGAATTTCCATCCCAATCATTTTACAAACGAGATATTCTTCCCTGAGTAACCAGCAGATCAAAGCACAAAAGATGCCTTTGGATACTGAAAACACTGACCCATCTGATTCATAGGATTAATAGAAAGACTTGCTACTTACACAGACAAATGAAGAGGCGTGGGAAACTAGAAGGGAGCTTTCACACTCCACACATCTTTGGAGATACAAACTGCCTCTAGACTCATGGAGAAATGCTGCTTGCAGCGCCCCAAAAGGAGAGGATTTAGAGTAGGCTGTGGTCATTTCCTTCAGTAAGGGTTTATGGAGCATAAACTAGAGTTGTCTAAAGTGATCGCTGCAAAACGGCTGTCAGGACTTATTGATTAGACTTCATCCTACCAACTGTTAATTGCTAGCAATGCCTGACCCCATATGACTACATAAAGCAAATGGAGGTGCATCAAGGATGGCATTTGCCCTGACGTGCCTCATGTGCAACTAGGGCAGAAAAGCAACCGTGTGAACTTCAATGTACTTCTCAATAAAAGGTTTTATTCTCCATTTGCAGCCTTGGTTTTAATATCTCACATTGTGAAACCACAATTCCTTTTCTCCTGCTTATTCCCTCTCTTAGCAAAGGTACAGAACTCCACACAGTACTTAAGTCAATTACACTTTTGAATGAAGAATGTTGAGCTATTTGACAAAAAACAAGCATTGCTTTATAACCATGTATATTAAGAATGTGAACAGGAGATTCTTGCAGTATTTCGTAGGAAGAACTATACAATGCTTCTGCCGGAGCTCAGCAGAAGCATCGTATGTGTTTTGTATCCTGCCAGCTGTCTAGCTCCTCTCCCCATTCAGAGAGGCAGCTCTGCTGTGCTTGTTTTCTTTAAGTTACTGCCTCATGGCTAGGAATCAGAGTTACTGCATTACTTGTATGGCATTTCTTGGAAGGAGACCTAAGTGCTGCACTCGGGGAACATGCACTTTGAAGCAATATTTCCTCTACAGTGACTGAGAGACAGATGAAAGAAAGGGAGTCAAAAATATGGGACACAGCTGCTACAGCTGTGAATAACTACCCATTTTCACCTTATAAGCATTTGCATGGGGAAAACTAGTTGTTGCAAGTACAGTGTCTTCAGTGTAATTTAGTCACCACTTGGCACTCAATTTGGTCCTCCATTCAATTTGATCAAGACCTCTGAAACTAAATCATCCGGTGCTTAAAAATACAACTTCCACTCCTAATCTTTTTTTCTGCTTTAGTCAGGATAAATTGCTGCTGGATAAATTGATTCTTGGCTACAGATAGTTGCTATTTAATTAATGGTGATTAGCATGAAGAAATGCTTATAATAAATGAAGAAGGACATAATCCAAAAAACATAGAGGCTGATGGCTGAAAACTTGTGCAACAAGTGCAACAGTTGTGGATAGCTGCAAAGCTAAGAAAATATTTTTAAGTACTACCATAATAGCACTCAGGTGCTCGCCATTTCTCTCCTCTTGCTGGTATGCTCACAAGGTTGTAACTTACTTTCAAAGAGTTCTTGTTAAGTAGTATTGTGCCTATTTCAGGCAGGCAAATACAGGCCAGGTAAGACTTTGTACGTGGTTGCATGTGTGATACATCTGCACCGCATCTGGGAACAGAGACACTTCCTTGAGAGTCTCTGCTCAGGAGGCTTGACGCAGGACCAGTCTGTCTCCTCACAAGCCAGACAAGCTACAGCATAGACCCCAACAGCCATACCGATAATACAAGAAACCACAGATTACAACAAGAAGGGGGAAAAGCCAAAAAAGATTATTATTAAACAGGAAGGCTGACTTTATATTGTCCGATGCATGGAACACTTTACCTTTAACTCTATTCTCACAGGGATTTTACTTTTCACCCTCTGAGTTCAAATATTTGTCCCACACAGATCTGTCAGAGTTCCACCTTGATTTTCTGCCAAACAATATGGAAAATTGATTTGGCTAATGCAGAGAGCCCTTGGTAGGCAACCAGAGAGACATACGTAGCGGACAATGGATAAAGACCTTGGTAGCCAAAGAAAACAGATGAAACACTCTGTAGCATATCAAATTCCAGGGCTCAAAGGTTTGTAGTACCACTTAGCATCCCAATTCACCCTTTAGTAGAGCCAGACACATAATGCGTGAGGCCCCGAGTGATCCATCATCACTGTACAATATCTTGGTAAAGACGTAATAAGTAAGAATACAAGCATGGCAGATACTGATAAACATCAAGCACGAAGAATACTGATTTCCAGCCATCTCAGGGATCAAGAGCTTTTAGTTCTGCCCGTTTTCCCACCACTACCACCACCCCACCATGGGACATTATGTTTAAGGTTGTTCTTTTCTCCAGCCACATAAAGTCACGTGTCTTCCCCTTCCATCCTGCGCATGTTTTTCCTTCCCTAATTTTATTTCGCAGGTCAGTGGCTGTACTGTAAGCTGTCAAATAACATTATTTTTGTTAATCCACCCCATGCTAGTCTATTCTGAGGGTAGTTTGCGTCAGCAGCACATTTCTGTAGCTCAGGTAATTTTCTCCCTTTTAAAACAAATCAGGCACTCACAACTCCTCTGTTTTAAAAGATGCTATGAGGTATGACATCTGTTAGCCCCCCTCACGTCAGGATCTTTTCAAAAAAGCTCACTACAGCATTTCTACACCATCTTCCACTCCCTTGCAATGTCTTCCCTAACTTCTGTATTTCAACAAGCAAACATACAGGAGGAGAATGCTTATAGGCACGTGAGGCAGAGAGCAGGCTAATGAGACTTGTAGTCAAGGGTTCTCATTAGGTGTGAAGCCACCTTATTAGAGGATGATGTGGATTATGAGAGTAAAGTGAAGCACTGCACAGCAGCATCTCTGACTTTCAGAGAATCCCATTCCAGTCACCATAAAAAAAAAAAAAAAAGAGAGAGAAAGTAGACCTAATTAGATACTACTGCACAAGAGGTATGCCCATTGCAACCTGTCATGGACAATTTCACAGTCAGGATTTGTGGCTCAAATATAACATGGTTTTAATTGTTTGTGATGCATAGCACTTTATTTTTACACACCCCTGCTACAAATAACAACTACTTGACAGAGAAAGACAGACAGCTTTTCTTTCCCTGTCAAGACAAAGTGAAGCTACACACTTTAACCACTGCATATTTCCGTTGTCAGCCATGGAAAGAGGATCGTATCATTAAGGCACAAAACAGAGGGAGAGAAACTTGAGACTGCCCTATTGCCCTAGCCCAGTGGGCTGCATCTTGCAGATTAGTAGAAGAAAAGGGATGGAACAGGCAGAACTAGGCGGGGTGGCAGCACCCAAGAATGGCACCAGCAGAAGTAGTCCTCGCTTGAGTCAAATGATGGAGGAACAGATTTTGTCCCTCCGCCATCAAGGCTGCATGCCTTGCCCCATCACCATATGCCTACATTCCATTTATCTCAACCTAAGCATTAGGTATTTTTTGAATTATTATGTGTCTGTTTGCCCATACAGCCCTTGAGATGGAGGAATACCACAGCTCATGCGGCTCATGAGAAGGAGACATTTTAATTTTGAGGAGATTTTGTTATTATTTTTATGTTCTGTGCTTTACAATACATGCAGCATTTGCCATACTCTCAGCTACTGTAATTATTATAAAGCCACATATGTTATAAGAAATGAAGTAAAATTCAGGCATCTCCTTTGGTACCCAAGAATAATTTAGATGTCCACTAAGTCAAGCAACTCTCCTATCTGGCTCTACCCCAAGAGAATTTTAAAAAATATGTATATATTTTGCACATTTAATTAATGAAACAACACAAATGTATACTTTCTGAAGCCATGTGTGTATTTGTACTTACATTAGCAAAGGTAGCACTCAGTTTGGAAGTTAACACTTTTCTATCGTCTCAAAAGGGCTCTTCATCAGCACACCTACAAATGCACACTTCCTGTAAATAATAAATCAAAGCACTCTTACCCTTGGTTGTTTCAAAGATTTTAGATAGAAAGCTATGTCAGAGCAAGAGCAACACCCTTGAACTGGTTAAAAACACACTGTTAAACAGAGGCTGAGAAGGACTTTGGGAAGCAGCAGGGGAGAAGGAAAAAAGCACCAGCTAACTCAGGTGAGAGATGAAGATGGGTTCAGGAGCATAAGAGAGAAGCAGAAAAAAACCACTCGTCTTTGTCTGGAGGTCCCAATGGGCGCTCAGTGCCTCACGTGCAGCTCCGGGACCAACAGATTACATGACAGCAGCCTTTTGCTGATCAACATGTAGGCAGTCTCACCTCACTGCCTGCCTGAAGGAGGGGAAGGGAAGTATATCTCTGCATAAGTCTACCTAAAGAATAGACTACTAACCTCCCTTCATCCTAACTGAATTTTGCCCCCAAAAGATTGTAGTGTACATTTTTAAAGAATTACATGACTGTAGTACAAGCTGAACATGAGATATGGTAGTTATTATATGCTAAGCAAACATCTATACTATTTTTTTTTAATTATTTTTATTTTTTCAAGTGGAAAATTAGAGTCAAAGGGTAGTCTCAAGGCAATACCAAGAAGACTACAGCAGTGTCAGGAGTCTGTATCCAGTTCTTCCATGTCCATGTTCTAACCACCAGTCTAAACTTTTCCTCACATGGACAGTTGTACCACGGACAGAGAGTCTGTCACTCGCTGAATTACCATAGAGCTCATTATTGCTGCTGCATTACGTTCAGTTGTTTCAATAATTTAACAGCAGCTGAAACAGGATTGTCAGCTCTACACAGAACATGGCAGGTTGAACAAGTAAATAAGAGGCAAGTGTAGTCAGATAAACCAGCTGGTAGATACAATTTACTAATAACGTCATTAGGAGGAAATATGTTAGTAGTATTACTATTACTACTATCTTCAAAAAGACCATCCAAAGACCAAAAGCATCACGACCATGCTATCCTGATGTAGTTTTGATAAGCCTTGGTTCACACAAAATCACTCATAAATCTCGTAGAGATGTACTGCTATACACAGAACCAAGAATAAACACTGTCAGCAAACTCAAGATCACACTAGATGAATAGAGGTATACAGTTACTAACAAAATAACAGGTTAAAAAAAAAAAAATGCAAAGTGCAGTTGGAATGGTTTACCATTGTACAAGCTGCACTGTATTCACAGAAGTAGAAATTACGTAAGATTTTAAGATTAATTTACTCACTTAATTCCAGACAAGTAAAACAGGGTAGGATGATTCTAGCAGGATTTGTTCACTATTCATGAGCAGCTTCTAATCTGGATTTAGAGTTTAGCATGTGGAAGTGCCACTTTTCACAGTAAACTGCAGATTTAACAGTATTACACTTTGGTAATTCTGCAGACAGAGCTTTAATAGGACTTTCCAGCTCACATGTTTAAGTTAACTCCCTGCTCCCCAACTTAGTAGTAATGGCAAAGCAAAAAAAAAAAAAAAACCAAACAAAAAAACCAACAACAAACAAACAAAAAAACCCAAACAAACCATACACAAGAAAACCCAAAAATCTTTTGAGTAGATGATCTTCCTGTCCAGCCTGAGGCAGGTAACAGTGAATTTTCATTTCTGTTTCTACAGATTCTTTGTGTTGGAGTACTCTCTCTTATTTATAACTGGTAATACTTAGATTTCACATATTACTGTCCCCAATCTCAGTTTTGGGTTTTTTTTTTTCTCCAAATTCCATTTTTCTACTGCCTTAGCTTAGGTTTATTTAGGAACTAGCCTTCAATTCAACTCACCACCACACCTGTCCAAAAAAACTAACCAAATTGAATGTAGGGGACTTAAAAATCATTGCTCTGGAGAGCTTTCTGCAGAGTGGGGTAGGGAAGAAGCATGTGTGCATTCATTATTTCTCTCATTGAAAAGTGTTTCTGAAATCTCAGAGCATCCAGCTGAAAGCTGCTTGATCCAAATGGAAAGAGTCTCGTCGGCTTAATGGACATCAAACCTGGATACTGGATACCAATGAGAAGGCAAAGGATAGCAATTCCTCTGAAATGCCAGTTTTGCCAACAAATTTATGAGGAAAGAATTACCCCTGGTGGACAGGGATCGAGTTTGTGAATGTTTAAATAAGTTGGACATGCGCAAGTCCGAGGGACTTGACAGGAGGTACCCATGAGTGCTGAGGGAGCTGGCCAACACCATTGTCAGACTACCCACAATTATCTTTGACAGATCATGGGAAATAGTGAAGGTTCCTGAAGACTGGAGGGAAGCAAGTGTCACTCCTATGGTCAAGAAGGGAACTACAGGCCAGTCAGCTTCACCTCAGTCCTGGGAAGGTGATGGAGCAAATCCTCCTGGAAACCATTTCCAAACACAGGAAAGTGATAAGAAGTAGTCAGCAAAGATTTACAAAGGGAAACATCATGCTTAACCAAACCAAAAATCTATAAGAAGATGACTGGCTTGGTGGATAAGGAGGCAGGGGAGATGAGATGTAATGAATCTTGCTTATATCTAATTTAGTAAGGCTTTGACACTATCTCCCATAACATCCTCATAGTCAAACTGATGAATTAGGGGGTAGATAAACTAACAGAGAAGTAGACGGACAACTGACTGAACTGCAGGGCTCACAGGGTTGTGGCGCCAGAGTTCACTTGGAGGCAGTCGCCTGGCATTCCCCAGAGATCAATACTGAGGACAAGACAGTTTAACATCTTCATGAAATGTCCCATCACTGATGGGAAAGAGTGCAGCTTCAGCAAATTTTCAGATGATACAAAACTAGGAGGAGAGGTTGATAAATCAGGTTGTTGTGCTGCCATGCAGAAGGGTGTCAACAGACTGGAGAAGGGAGCCAACAGGAACCTTACGCAGTTCAACAAGTGAAAATGAAAGGTCCTATATCTTGGGAGGAACAACCCCATGCACCAGCACATGTTGGGGTCTGACCAGCCAAAATCAGCTTTGCAGATAGGACCTAGCTGTAATGAAGGACAAATTGAACACAAAACAGTAATGTGTCCTTGCAGTAAAGGAGGCCAACAAAATCATCAGATGCATCAGGGAAACATTACCAACAGGTTGAGGGACTCAGCACTGGTGAGACATGTGGAGTATTGGGTCTGATTCGGGGCTCCCCAGTACACAAGAGACCTGGACATACCGCAACAAGTCCAGTGAATGGCCATGAAGATAGATAAAGGCTTGGAGCATCTGATGTACGAGTAGTGCCTGAGAGAGCAAGGATTGTTCAAGCCTGGAGAAGAAAAGGCTTAGGGGGATCTGATCAATATATAATAAATACCTGAAGGCAGAGTAAGAAGATAGAGTCAGACTCTTAGTAGTTTGCAGTGAGGTGAGAAGAGGCAATGGGCACAAATTGAAATACAGGAAACCCTGTTTAAACCTAAGAAAACACTTTTTTATTCTGAGGGTGATCAAACACTGGAACTAATTGTGTAAAGAGGTTGTGGGATGTCCATCCTTGGAGATATCCAAAACCAGACTGGACATAGCCCTGAGCAACCTCCTGTAGTTAACTATTGTCTGAGCCAGTGGGGGTGGCAGGCAGCAGACTATGGACTAGATGATTTCCAGAATTGCCTTCCCACCTCAGTGATTTTGTAGTTCACCCTGGGAAGAATCACAAGATGGGCAGACAGGGAATAGTCTGCAGGCATCCAGTTGCTGAATATCAAAACAGAAGCTCAGTTCATCCTAATCCTGCTCACCATTACAAAAGCATTTGACCAAAAGGGAGCAGATTTGCAGCTTCTTACAGCAGGCAGATCTTGAAGTTTTAGAAGCATCCAAAAATTTTGCAGACAAGATGAAGGCCCTCCAACTCAGCAGTCAGTTCTGTGAAGTGTTCACAGCTGCTTCCAACCATGCTGAACAAAACAAATTTTCTGTCAGTCTCCTGTGACTGTAAACAGCACTAACATGGTTTTAAACTCAGCAAAACTGCATCATCAAGCAACAACTTTTTATTGTGCTTCTAGCCTGCTTGATTGTTTATTCGTTCGACTCAGAATTCATTGCACTTAGTTTAACATTGGGAGTTTTTCAGACATGCCTTCCTCTTAGGTCTATGAACCATCAGCACATTAGCAAGGTTGCTTTGAAGGTGATGCTTTTTCAAGTTATATTTTAACAGATGCAAACAACCCACACAAATCCACTTCTGCTCTGGACCTCAGTTGTTTAACAGGCAACTCAAACATCACAGTGCAGATTGACCCAAAAAGCTACAGAAAGCGTTGCCAGCATGCTAGGTTGCTATTATTCCATTATTTCTGTACTGTTGCAAGCACTAGTTAAGATTGCCTACGTTGACTTGCTCTACAGAGTCTTGCTTTCAACTCTGATGTTTGAGCATTTTTCTTGCAAAACAGTTAAAGGAACAAAGATTAATGGATTGGCACTCAAACATATAGCAAGAACTCATATTAAAGACAAGTTTTTAAGAAACTGAGAGAACTGATGCTGGTTCAACTTCAGCCTGGGCAAGATGGGAAGAATTCATTTGTAAATACAGTTTTTTAGACTGAATAAATTACTAATATTTTTGCCTAATTGAGAAGTAAAACAATATTTCCTACTGATTGCCATAAAATCTTAGTTCCTTTTTTTTCTACCAACCCTGGATCACAACTTTTAAGATTTGCTTACATGTCTCATTTCACCTCCATTTTTTAAATTTAGGATTTTTGAAATATGAGAGTGAGTAACAGGGATTGAAGAAAGCTTTTCTCAATGGCAGTTCGGAATGGCAAGAGACACGCATGGAGAAGCATGCTGGGCTGACAGCTTCAAGAGAGGCTTTTCTTTCAGTTCCCATGACACATGTTTCCCACGACCAAAGAACCCCCTGAGGGCACCAATATAGAAATGCCCAGCACACGCTCTTTTTAACCCCCAAACTATGAAACTGGCTTTAAGCTTTGGAGAAGAGTGGACCAATCTTTAGAAAACAAATTACTGTGAATTCATCATCTTGGAGGGCTTGATTGTAAAGTCAAAACCAGAGAGAGCTTCAGATGAAAGCAGTCAACATCACATTTGCCACTTTGGCTTTAACACTGGAATGTCAGGACTGCAAGTATTTTCCACTAAATACTGTTTTAAAAAAATAAAAATCACACTTAGCTTATTCTTCAGGAGATAAACTATTCTTAACAATATCTTTATAAAGAATGATTTTACTGTAAATGTAAAAGAGAGCTATTCCTGCCTGAGGAAGTGAGAAGCGCTGAAATATGCAGCTGATTAATATAATCCGAATTAGCGGGGAGATCACTAGACTTCACAGCTTTTCATTAGAAGAGGAAGGATCCATCCACGTATTATTCTTACGCTAGAGACAAACGGATTTCTCTACTCCTAATTTGTGGTTCTGCAGAACCTGCCAAATATCAATACATATCTCCTTGGCTCTGGCCATTAAATTTTACCAACCACAAGTCAAGGGGATATCAGCTGACTCTGAATTACAGAGGTTCCTCAGAACATGCATGTTAGGCAACTCCCTCATGAAGGAGACCTAGTCACGGGTATTTGTGTGACTGATTATTCTTTCAGGTACTTTTGTGTTTCCTTCATCTTATCCCTTGTGCAGCTTGGGATGCTCGGGGGGAAAGGGAAGAGCACAACCAAGGAAGTCTCCATATGAAAAATAGTCCACACCCCAGCACCACTGTCCTATCCTCTTTTTAAAAATAAAAAAAAAAGCACCTAACTTTTGCTACAACTACCACACAAAAGTAACCCACACCTGAACACAGAGCACTCGAGACAAATTGTGCGGAAATATTTGACATATAACAACCCAATTCTCAGAGACACTGAGGACATTAGAAGTCCAGCCAAACTCAGCTTGGTGTTGTGTCTCCAAATCAGGGATTGAAAATTAGCAGAACGTGTACCTCAGAGTGGAAGACGTTTGTCCCAGAGGTTCAGCGTTGTTCATTGTAACATTTTGCTAGGGGTTGCTGCATGCCAAGAGGAAAATGGCCTCTTCAGTGCTGAATGAAGCCAAGAAAAGCTACCAAACCTTTACAAAATGGTACCTGTCCTGGCAGTTCTTTATAGTACACAAGAAGCAGCAGCTCTGTGTTTATGTCACAGTATCAGTGCAGAACTGTGCAGGACCCAGGCTCATCAGGGACATTACCTGGATGAAAAACCCCTTTAGTTCAGCAGCTAGATTGAACATTTTAGGTTACATACATGCTGCAAAAGTTAATGGATTAAGTCTGTCCTGGAGTGGACTGGGGAGGGGAGAGGAAAAAAAAAGAGAAGAAAAGGAAAGGAAAAGAGAACTCCAGTCGTGAAACCAGGAGTCATACCTTCCTGGCAAGTCGTAATAAGTATTATCATCAGGTGCCAGTCTCCTTTTCTTTTGTTGCCTACATTCCTTTAACATGGGAAGCCAAGACACCAACATCCCAAGTTGTGTATTCCTGTAGAAACTTAAGTTTCAGCTCCTCATTACATGGCATGATGGCATGCACCCACACCCTTTCCAGGAGAAATCAGTCCTTCCGGACTCATTTCTGCTACAAATTGTGCTCCATCTCCGCCATCCCCAACAGCTCATATCATCTCATCAGCTCTGCAGAGCTGTTCGGCTGTTTCCCCACTGCATTTCAGTGCCCGAAACGTTCAGATGTAGATGGGAGAAGGCTCTGAGACAGTAGGTGCTCCCACCACTGCATGTTCTCCTGTGCAAGATAAGGCATAGAAATAATTGAGGATATCAGAATGTGTTAGAGCCAAGCTACTGGCTAAATGAAATAAAATAAAATAAAATATGTGAGAGACTGAAGCACCAGTAAAGCTTCCCTCACAACTGGAGGCAGAATCATGAATCTTTTCCAAGCTCATTAAGAGCAGTCATACTCCTAAACGTTATCTGTAGACCTAATATTTTGAGGCTGTCTAACTGCAGGACACTTTTCTTGGCAACTATTACAGTGCTTACCAGACTTGGAAACCTACAGTCCACGGATAGTCACTTTTTTTAAAGTCAGTTCTCTGATGCATTGGAAAGTTTCCTTCTCTTTGAACTTTTCTGGTCCAGAACTGTTGCTCTTTGCCCAGTGCCACATCTCCTATTAATTACTGGTGTGCTGTGGAATACTGTTTAATAAACATTATTTTCTTGGCAGAGCACATCTTCTAAGTGATCGATCATAAGAGACTAGGAAATAGAGTTTAAGTACTGCATCAGCTTCCTGCCTCTCCTTTGAATGGCATCCCATAGTCATTAAAAAAACACCCTTGGCATTAAAATGATTTATTTTAATCTAAACAGATATTACTTTAATTAAACACACTTTATTCCTCTTGAAAATGACAGAGCACTCCCCTGAAGCCCCTATCACTCTATTTATCAAACAATTTCAGTGGGAGCAGCAAGCCGCTCCTCCCAGACCACTTTGCTAAGGAGCTTCAATTTTGCTCCAAAAACAGGGAGAAGAAAAATCCACAGTAAGAAAATATAAACAGATTCAACTAATCTCAGATAACACTACAGCTATGTCAAGGGACATCTACTACCATTAATCAGTTCCTGAGTTTGTAACTGTATACTAAACAGGCTGCAAACTTTGCATAAAAAAAACAAAAATAATAAATCAAATCTGTATTTCAACACTGACAAAATCTATGAACATCTGCAGGTAGAGTTTTGTTCAGGCAAGGGGTCTGTTCCATCTTTTTTGATTAAAAAAATATGGCTGTAAAAATGGAGTAACAGAGGTGTCCTGCTCAGAGAATGCTGACTAACAAAGCATTGCTGGAGAAGTGTCAGAAAAGCAGTTTAAGGAGATGCTGGGAAGGTGTGACTAGTAATAGATGCACATGGCTGCAAAGCCAGTTCATGTTGAGCCAGAACCAATAACAAAGCACGCCTTTTAAATCAGCAATACTAACATTCAATCCTCTTCTCAGACATCCCAGAAGATATTGGGAGGAACGTTATTGGAGTCAGAGGAATTATATCTACGTAAGTCTTGTGCTTTATGTTGAAAGCCATTGAGACTGCTGGAAAAGAGAAAGGTGGAGGGAAATAGACACATATATGTGCTCGCACCTTGCTTTTGACAACAAAATCCTTTTTTTAAAAAAAAGCAACAAAATCTATTTCAGAAAAATCAAAATATTCAATGGATTCCCTTTTCTTGTCACCTCCAGTATATTAGGGGGGAAGGGGATTCATTATATTGCCACACGAAAAGACTGATTTTCATTAGCATTAAACCAGAATATAACTACAGGTACTCAAACATCCTGAAATAATCCATTTCCCCTTCCTTCCAAATTCAACATTTCCAGTCTAATTTACAGACAAGTATCTGAAACGCATCCAAACTATTATCAAATCAGCATGCTGGGTGACTGACATTCACCCTTCACTGAAAGTCTCTTGGAAAAGAGATTCATGAAAATTCTACCCCAGATGTCTGAGCTTTTTAATGACTAATAGAACAGTGTCTTTCCAGGCTCACCTTTCATTTGTTATTTACTCAGCAGTATTTACACACTGTTAAGGCAGGCTAAGCCATACAGGGGATAGACATGCACAAACATAAACAGAATTATAATGTCCTGGGTTGCAAGATAGTTGTGATAGAAAAATATACTGGCTGTGCAGGGAAACCTAGGGATGAGTCACCACTCTGAAACATTCAGGCAGTTCTTAAAATGGCTGTAATTATCCTTCCTACTCAAGTAGAGGATACACCTTTTATTGCCTTTGAACCATTTACTGCCATGCACTTCATTTCCAAGGATTCGTACCAGAGGAGGCTATCAGAAAAAGTCCTGCAGTATGCATCTTGGAAGACTTAAGGGTACCCACTGGTCCTGATCTTAAACTACAGGGGGACAGGTTTTGTCCCCCAGCTGTTTTAAGGCACAAAAGTAGAGAAAAAGCCCCACCCAAACAGAAAGAAAATTAATAAAAAAAAAAATAAAAGGGAAGTTAGAGTACCTGTATTAACACATGAGAACCTGATGAAGCTGTTTATCCTGCAGGAAACAAGTCTCCTTTAGACATTTTCATTGATCAAATTATTTATTTGCACTTATCAGTATTCAGGTGTGCTTAATATTTTTTATGCTTAGAGGGCTAATTAAGCCTATACGAAGTCCCTAGTCACTCCATCTCAGGGCTATGCCTTCCTTCAGACAAAACGTGACAATTTAGCAAATAGAATTGTGTTAGCCTAAAGAGAAGTTCACATCTTTTTGCATGTAAAAGACTTATCTTCCTTGTACCTTGTTCTCTGCTGAGGGAGCAGTCTAGCTTGGCAAGACCATGTCCTGTCCCCCAGATATCATATAATGGGAGGATTGCCTGCACATGAGAAATTAATGCTCCATTCCCCTAGCTTCTACTTCTGCCTTTTTTTAGATGCCACCAGCTCCCTGATTAAGTGCTTCACTGGCCTACAGGCAAAAATAACAAGCAAGTAATGTGCTATAGGCAACGACATATTTTTCCTACCTTCTTGGTGGGCAGAAACAGAGACCTCCTTACAGCAGCGAGAACTGACAGAGAGGGGCTACGGCTGAATCAGAAGTTAATCCTTATTGCACAAGTAAAGCAGCCTCACCCCTATTAAGTTCGCAAACTTCTTTGAATACCCAAAATATGCAACAAATTCCCTTCAGAAAGCTCTCAAAAATTGGTTTTCTAATGAGGTCAGAAGGACAGGCTACAAACTTTCCTCCCTGGTTAGGACAAGCCGTTTGTTAGTTGAATGAAGAACGGATGCCTTTCCTGCTTTAAACTTTCTTCAGCAACTTTTGTTAGCTCACCTATATTTTTTAAAAGGAAATTTTAGTTATGAGAGCCAACAAATTATTTCCTCATAAATCTCTACATAGGAATGCATCCCAGGTCTTCTCCTTTTCTCCACGAGGGGAAGCTCAACCACCTTCTCTTGAAACAGAGGGTGACAGGCTGTGGTAGTATCCACTGAGACAATCCTAGACTGTCCCATATATTAATTTTTGGATTAGGAAAGGTCTTTGGAGAGATACAGAAGACAGAACAAGGAGGTTACCCTTACAGTTTCACCAAGAAAACATCAGATACTAGGCCTTCCTCTGGAAACATATTAACAGAAGAAAGGAAAAGAGAAGGGAATTTGAGTGGGGAGGTGTAAAGGTTTTCTGATTCAAGAAATGGACTGCAGTGTGCTTGGGGTTTGGAGATGCTAACAATATTGCTATTTAGTGCCTGGCTATCTAAATAATGTTTCACTTGATTTTCAGTCACCCTCTACAGCTTACTGTAGATATCCCACACAGAAACATCTCTCCAGATACAAGATTACAAAACAATAATAAAAAAGTAATTTTTGCATTACTAGATACAGATTCAGTTGTCATTTTGCAAAATTTGGTCATAATCCATAGGAAAAAGCAATCTGTTCTCTAGGGAAAGGGGCAAGGAGGAAAAGGGTGTGAGGAGAGATTTTTCCTATATAAAGAATTCCATCTACGCATGGAAATAACTGATTTCATTTTATTATCTCATCACAGGAAGCTAACACAATGCTATCACTTCAGTCTATTAAAAACATTTTGTTTTTCTTTTCCACTACAAATTAAATACTTCAACAGCCCTCACCACGAGCAAGATCTGTTGATACATCTCAGCACAAGTTAGTGACTTGGCAAACCAAACACACAACCTTCTCCATCCAGTCCATTCTTCAAACTCTCTGTACAACTACGATAACTCAATTAGGCAAATCCTTAATTAGTGAAGACTGCTTTTCCTTCTAGCAATGACCCTTTACATCACTGTTAGCCATCTTCTGTGATTAATTAGGCCAATGGCAGCAGGCTAAACTTATTTCTATAGACTTCCAAAATATAGCACTCATTAGAGAAGCAGTGGTGAAAAAACTTTCACTATGAAGTTCATTTTGTACTGCAGTTTACCATGGTTTTATGTCTGGCACCTTTATACAAAACACACTTCGGTTCTTCCCTTCCCGCCGTTCAGAGGTGCAAGGCAGGTGGCCGAAGACAGAACGTGCGAGCACTCTCGCCTTAGACTGGGATTTGTGTTAAAGCAGCATGTCCTACTACACACAAACAACGATCTATGCCTGGCCAAAAGCTTAACACGCTTTATTGAAAACACAGAATTCAAAATAACATAGGGAATGAGCATAGCTTCTGCCTGTTATGCTTCTAGAATTTGCCACTTTCTGGAAATAAGGACTGATGACCTGAAAGAATCAGGAATTTAGAACCCATTCAAGCAGTAAGCATGGAAATAGGAGACAGGCCACTTTGAAGCAACCACAGCAGAAATTCAAGGTTTAGGCTAAGAACACTTTACAAATAAATTCCCTATACATTAAAATTTCTTTTCATCAAGGTAGCACCACCTGAAAGTATTTCCATGTTGAGAAACAACTATAAGAGAGCATTATGATGGATGGAAAGAAGGCTACGATATATTGCAGAGTAAAGCTTCCATAAAACCCTACCTGGAAAACAGAGCTACAGCCAGTTTCACCTAAGGAGAAAACATAATCTTCTGTAGTGCTTTATGCACTACAAGTTCCCCCAAATATAACACAGCAACTCTAAAAAGTTACAAATGATCTTGCAGTTTCAAAAGCTCAAAGTCATACTGCTAACACAGGCCAAACATGAATTGTCCACATTTGTTACACACAGAAAAAGACCCCTCATTTTAAAGATTTCTTCATTTAAATAAATAAAAATGAAATCAATTTCAAACCCCCAATTTTTCTGAATTCATTAAGGATTAAAAAAATCCAGACCTGTGTAAGCACTCGAAACCAGAATTATGTTGAATATTTTAATTGATATTACACGTCCAGTTTGTTTAAATACCATATAAACCATATTAAAATTCCTCCTGTTTAAGTCAGTTTTACAAAAATTAATTTTAAAAAATCATGCAATGACATCAGCTTATAAACAAGACTTCAGTTTCACTGGTGGAAATGAAATGGACTACTTACTACATAAATGAGATTCCAGTATCGCCTTGATCTGAACAGCACAGCAGACAACTTCTATGCCAGAAGCAGAGAAACAAGACAGTTAATATGCCTTAGCCATGGTAGCCTGTAGAAATTAAAAAAAAACACAACAAACAACCACCAAACAGTTAAAAAAAATCCAACACAAAAACAACCACAAAAGAACAAAAAAGAAAAAAAAACAACATAGAATTAAGATAGCTCCCAGAACTACTTCGATTGAGGTATGATAAATAATGGCTATTTGAATTCAAAGACCTAAGAACCAAAGACCTTTTGGCCACAATTTATACCTGGTTAGAGCTTCAAAACTTTACTTTTTCAACTAGACTTTGCTATGGGTGTTTAAGGAATGAATAACTATGTTAAGTGAGAGAATGGCTCATAATATTATGTTTCTTGTGAGTTTGCATTGAAAGTGTAAGAGTAATTGTCAGGATAAAATACCAATTATTTTTTGGAAAATGTAGCCATTTTTAATTAAGTGTACAAATAGTATTGGTCAAGCGTAAAAATCAACCCACAAGGAAAAATTATCTCCTTCAGATATACACTTTACAGCTGAGCTATTTTTTGGTTTGTGACTTGCTGTTTTCTTTAAAAAAAAAAACAAGAAAAAAAAAAAGAAGTATTAAACAGTCATCAGTAACAGCTCTCTAGTTGACATGGAAAAAAGGACCCGGTTTTAGTGCTCTAAAATCTAGATGCTAGGTGGGAAAATGCAAAATTAAACTGTAACAACTAGATCGGAGTCCAAGAACAACCTGTTGTTGGATATATATCGCTGATTAAATGCTCTCAATTGTTGGTCAACACCCTTTCCCCACAGGTCCAGAGGCTAAACAAACAAATAACAAACTCTGTCCCTTTGACATAATTCCTTTTGATCCAAAAATCCAATGCTTTATTACAGACTATTGCATAATCAGGGCAATAAGCAGATTTTTTTTATATTTTTTTTTACGAATGTAAAAACTCTTTTGTGTAATGCAGAGGTTAAAACACTCAGTTATCCTGTATTCGTAGGACAGCATCCTTAATGCCTGCTAGCACATGCCTTCTTACTGGCTCAAACTTTGCAAGAAATGGACACAAGCCTGTACTGGAAAGCTGCTTTTGTGTCGTGCCTGGGGGAGCGGGAGAAAAATGAGAGATACTGGTCTCTGTTTCAGAGACAATGCACAGGGACAAGCAAAATTCTAGGAATAGTATTCATAGATTCATCTCTGCCAGCTTCCATCTTCTCCTCACCCCCTAAAGCACCCTTATAGAAATTCATCAACTTGTTGAAACTCAGAGATAGAAGGGCCTCCGTCATCTACTTGACCCCCAGCAGCTCCAGCCTGTTGTCACGTTGACTCCCACTTATCCGCTTAACCTACTTTGAATTTCAGATGGCTTCAATCTTATTGCTGTAAAGCCAAATTCAACCTCACTAAAAATGCAAAAGCTCTGCTGTAATTCAGTTGCTCAGAATACTTAATAGCATTTTATTGTGTTTTTAAATATGACACACAGTACCAAAGAGACATAGTAAACAGAAAGTCACTTAAAATCACTTAAAGTATTGCAATTTGAAACTATAACTCTATAGTTAACATTTCCCTTTTGTAACAAATTTGCGTTTACATTATAAGATTTAATAGGTGTCTGTTTAAACAGGTTACCCTATAACAATGAGTAGAACCATACATAGACACAGAATCTAATAAAATTGGAAACAAGCACCTACAGACATGAATCTAACACACTGGCAGGCCACATATAGCTCTATTAGCCAAACTGGAGTTAAAGAAAAAAAAAATATGCCAGCCAAGCAGCTTTTTCCAAGGGAACATCAGAAAATAGTGAGTAATAGAATTTAAAAAAATTCAAGCGAAGTATCCAGTCTGAGAACCTTTCTAATGAAAATGTTTTCTTTTAAAATATAAAATTATTTGAAATAATTTTGGAATTAGTCACAATAACTTCTAAACAGACTAATTCCATGAGACCAAAACTACATGTCGTGAAAGATAATGTTATTTCTACATTTAATCCCAGCACCTGACTGGGGACACTAGTTTAAAATGTCCGAGGAGATGGAATTAATATTTTGAGCTCCTATCTGTCTATCAGCCTACATTGCTGAAAGAGAACAGCGATTTTTAAACAGAAGTATTTGGAATAGTAAGGGCAAGAAGGACAATCTGATCTGAGCTCTTTTAAAGGATCATCAGTGCTTTGAATGAGTTTCACAGTGTATGGTACAAATAGCAACTTACAGTGTTCACATTCTGATATAGCACACTCTTGTGTGCTATAAGTCCACTTCCATCTTGTATTCCTTGCAACAGACTTGTAGTACAGTTAAATGTAAGCATGGGCCATTCTTCATGATATTTAATTATCACCATGTGATAAACCAAAAAGAGAGAACCTTGCCCACAGCTGAAGTATAGGAAGTGGTGTGGCTAACAAGACGTCAAAGTTTTCAGCACTATGAACCCTATTGATTGAATTCTATAAAGGGCTTTCTTTTCTTTTTGCAAACAAAATAATTTTTTCCTTGTTTATTTTGATCTTGCTCCTCTTGTAGTCACAGAACATAGTAGTCAGAAAAATCTGGTTGTAAAGCCCTGTGCTTCTGGTGAAATAGAACAGGGTCAGAAAACAACATAAGGCAAAAATAATCTGGAAGTTAGATATATACCACAGTTGCAGCAAGAGTCACAGAAGTTCAATTTCAATTATCACTAGAGATGATCATCCTCACTTACCAGATTTCTACAGATAATGTGCAACATTAAGGTAGTAAAAAATCTGGTATATGGATGCGGCAACTATGTAAACCATCTGCTGCTTAAAAAGTCAGCTGAGAGAATGACTACGGACATATGGGGATACCAGCAGTGAATCACCCCTTTAAGGGTAAGGCAAGCTCTGGTCAAATCAAGCTCTGAAAACAAAGCAAGGATGGGGAAGGGGCCATAAGGTGACAACTGCTGCTGGTTTGCAGTGTCGTTCCAGAGCTGCCACCACCCCTAGGGTCAGCCTGTCACCTGGGACATCACTTCCTCTAGTTCGGCATAACCTAAATGCTGTCCGTCAATGGAGGATCAGAGGGAAAACTGCAGGCACCTGGCACACCTGCAAAGGCACTCTGAGCTCAGATTTGCAATAAGAAAAGTGAAATTATTTAAGAGCCCCAAAAAGGGAATCAAAAAGGGATTTTAGTTCAGATTTTTAAAGTTCAGATTCTGTTTCCAAAATGAACAGAGTGCTGGAGCAACTCCTTTAACTTAAATTCACCGTCTTGGCTTTAGCTGACAATGTCCAGCAGAACCTCCACTGCTTCCTCCATTCTCACAGAGCGCACTGGAATAGAGCCAAACAAATGAGCTGCTTAGGCTGATATTTTGCCTCCAGGTGGCAGAAGTATTTCTCAGGAAACTGTATGACATTGCACACCTTTCCATATGGAGGCAGAAATTATTTTTTGCTGCACTTATTTAGCAACCAGATTGTAAACTTGTAGGCTGACGCAACAACAGCACAACAGTTAGTTGCCCCAAAGTGGTACCAAAAGAATGCTTCCTATCGTCTAACCCAAGTTTCATCTGCACAAATGGAAACAAATGTTGAACAAGATATTGCCCTGAGACCATTTAATTGAGGTCATATCTACAAATGTTTTTTTTCCCTTTTTTTTTTCTTATTCTTTTTACAGGCATTTTGCCTAGCCCAAATCTAGTAGGAAGCATCTTATGCTAACACAACCACACGCATCAAAAAACCACCTCAAACAAAACATTAAAAACCCTCACTCTTCCCATCCCCAACTGCCACAACCTTAAAATTCCTCTGCAGAACTTCCACCTCCAAAGCATCCCACAAGAAATACGTTCACTTGACATTTGCAGAGGAAGCCACCTCTTTTCAACCATTTCGTATTTTTCACCTTTTCATCAAAAGCCCTCATTCTTTGTACCTGAAGAAAACAAATACTGCTCGTGGAAAACTTAAATCCTACCCCCGCTACTTCTGATTTGGCTCTTTTGTACCTTCACTTCCCCTTTTTACCATGTTAGAGGAACGTCTCACCAGAGGAAAATTTTCTGTGTGTAAGGAACCAGATGCAAACCAGTTAGCAGGAACTTCAGGCCCTTCACTCCTAACCTGTGATATGAAGCGAGATGCCTGGTGAGAGGCTGCCGCTTCATGGCAAAGCAGTGATTTTGCGCTCAATCAGAACAGTCCTGAGTAGTAGCAACTGGAAGAAAAGTTGTGTTTTCTACCTGAATATTCTGTCTTTGCTCTCCAAGGACATCTAAAATATAGTAAATACAGGAGAACCACAGCATTCCAGGATGGTTGAGGTTGGAAGGGACCTCTGAAGGTCATCTGGTCCAACCCCCTTGCTCAAGCCAGTTGCCCAGGACTGTGTCTAGACAGTTTTTAATATCTCCAAGGATGGAGACTCCACAACCTCTCTAGGAAATCTGTTCCAGTGCTGAGTCACCCTTCTGGTAAAAACAGTGTTTCCTGCTGTTCAGAGACAGACTCCTGTGCTGTGCAGCACCACGGAAAAGAGCCTGGCTCCATCTTCTTTGCACCCCCCCTTCAGGTATTTATATACAAGATCCCCCTGAGCCTTCTCTTCTGCAGGCTAAACAGTCCCAGCTCTCTCAGCCTTTCCTCATAGGAGAGATGCTCCAGTCCCTTCATCTTCTTCATGAACCTACATTTTGCAACAAACATTTTTTGTACTTTTCCATGTTTGAAGTTGGGAGAGCAGGGAGGGGAGGACAATCAAATCATATCCAATAACTATTTGTCCTATGGAATCCTCTCTTTCAAAATAATTCTTTTTAGCCACACAAAAGGCCAGTACATTACATTTTTAAGTCAGTAGGTTTTCTTATTTTAAAGGTTGCTAGCACATTTTTAACAGCATGTTACAATGCGGCACTCAAAATAGCGACACAATTTTATTTTGGAGAATTTGCAAAGACATCCACTTATCAGTTTATCCACAAATACATGCAAAGACAGAGCCAGAGGGCCTGATCAAAAAAGAATGCCTATGCTTCCCATTAGCCACAAAATTAATCTCAATGACTTCAATGTGAGGCAGTTACTTATGCCCAAAATAAGGTGGAGTATATGTTTTTCTTTCTTGTGGATTGACCTAAGCTTAAGGACAGAATTGAAGGCACCTAGGGATTCCCAAACCTGTTAGATAAGAGCATCTCCAGTTCCTGGTGTGAAATACCAACCAGTGAGACACCTGTTTTTTGCAAGATTCTGGTACTGCCAGGAAAAAAAAAAAAACAGAATAGAGAAAACATCTGAGATAATTCTTATCATGCTGGTCCAGTTTTCACCACCCAGCCTGTAGAGGCCAGACAGATGCAAACATAAGCAAAAGCATCACTTGCAGGCAGCTTTTGTTTTGTCCATGAGAAAGTTTCCCCATCTCAACACTTCTTTACAGAATATGAGTGAAAACGGTTATAGTAGGCAAGTATATAATTCAAACACCTATCTTGGCTTTCACCAAGGCCATGGAGCTCCCCTATACTGCTGTGTATCCATCTGTACCATATTTGCTGCTTGTCTGAAAAGAGGCTTTATTACAGAAGCAAGGATTTGTTCACAGTAGAGTATGTTTTCCCTTCTCCTTCCTCCTGCTGTTTTAACTCTCCTCCAGATGTTTTCTTTCCTTTATGCAAGGCAAATGGAGTTAAATGAGTAGATCAAACTAAGGCAAGGAAGACACGTCCATCTGAGACACATTACTGTGTGATGATCCAAATTTTGAACTTGAATTAGGTTCATTACCAGAACAGCTGTGCTGCCCCTTTATCACTGTATGTAAGAATGGGCCCAGCTCTTCCTGTTTTAACTTGTTGTTTTGCTTTCGGTTCTCAGCCTCTCAGATTCCCTTTGCTCCTTTCCTTTTACCTTGAACTTTCTGGGAATCTCCTTTCAATTGCTCTATTCTGGTTTAACTTTTTCTCTGGCGTGCAGGCCCTCAGTTTCTAGTGGCACCAGATCAGCAGCTCTGCCCTGGTCTCTCTAACTGCATAAAATATTCTGGCACTGAGACCCCCCACAGAATTGATGCTGAAGGCTGCCTCAGCCCTGAGGCTCAGTCCAAGTCAGCTAAGGAGCCACGAACCTTCAGGCTTCATTCAGGTTTCTCTAAACCCTCTAAAGAGTTTTGACAGACAGTGATCTTCTGGAGGTTAACTCAGGAGATTGGACGGTTCAAAGGGTCAGAACATTTGGAAACCTACGTTGAACACTAGGATGCTCTTTGGGAGATCACTGTGGGTACCAGTCAGGTCACAGCATCTGATAAGTGAGGTTAGTCAGCCTGTTACTTTCTCCATCTGTAAAGAGCTTGTTTTCTTCTCTCCCTGGCCTCCCAACAAGAACAACATTTGTACAACATAGATTACTGCAACTTCTCAAAGGTGCCAATAGAAAATACTTTTTTTAAAAAAATTAATCATCCTCATAATCATTGGTAATTTAATAGAAATCTAAGCAGGGTGGATTATTTAGAATATCCACTCAGTTTTAATTACAGTACTTTTTAAGAGATTATTTTGTAACAAAGTTTGGTATCATTAGCTATGAGACAGTACTAACAAGTTGTAGCAACAGCGTCTTTTCATGCCAAAAAACAGAAGTCATCCTTATTCAGATTAACATATTTGCATGGTGATTGCGCTTAAGACTTCTATCAGTCTAAAGTACTAGAAATAATGCAAGTGAGTACTGAGTCTTTGCCCCAAGGCAAAGCAGATAGCATTAAAATTTTAAAACATTTTAAGCAGATAACATGAAAAATATACCCATAGATTAAAGACTTAAATTTTTTCACACAGAGATTCATGTAGGTGTCCATTGTGCAGCTTCGTGCCTCCTAAAGGGCATATTCACACTATTTAAGTTAAGACACCTAAGTGAGGAAACTAGTTTGATGGCAGCATGTTTTGAACTGAAATAATTAAAGTCACCTTCAGGAGGCTACATGGGGAACTGAGGTTCTGGATAGCCACAGTTAGACATAAGCATCCCCAGGTATTATAAAAATCTGTCCATGGGTTTAAAACTAAGATTTTTGCCCACACCTCTGAGAGCAGGAAGGACATACTGTCATGCTTAGAATCTTGTTTATGGATAATGAGGGTACACATCCTATTTTTAAAGCTATGTTAAAATTTATTGTTAATGTGATTGAAATTTTAAGTCTGATCGCTGTCAGTCCAGAACAGGTAGCTACAAAAAAGGAAAGGATAATAATACTGTTAGAATACAGAAAAAGCCTCAGTAATAGCTGTAAAACTCTTAACACTGTTTTTACACAAAGTTCTTAGTCTGTACCACATTTCCTGGTGTTACGCTAACCCTCCACTGCTTCTCTGAGCCTTACAGTTTTCACCCTGGGGTCGGCAGAAGCAGGCAAGAAAGTGTTATGGCAATCTATGAGCATCTGGAGTCTTTCACCAGGAGGAATATAATGTTTATGTTGGTGGTCGTTTTCTTTGTCACTCTGTGATCCACTTGGAGTCCTTTTTATACACCTGCTAATACGGTTTTACTCCTTTGCTCCTCCTTCATCAGTCTGCAGCTACACGCTGCCTCTAAGTTTACTATATATGGTGCCTTTTACATATGTTACATGATACTTCTTTGTTCTCTTTGTTACCCCTAAAGCCAGTTTTGTCCAGCTTCAGTCTGTACTTTTTTAACCAATGGTTGGCAAGTTGTTAATATCTGTTGGTTCTCCCTAGCCGAAACACATCTCCTATTATGTGACTACACAATTGTGCTGTGGTCACAATTAAGTGACTACATCACTTACACTACAGTCATAAATTTCTGATCCTATTCAGAATAACGGCTTGTTAGTGCTATTTATATGAAAGGTTGGACCATAGAAAGATAACAAGAGTTAAAAAAAATTAGCCATAGACATCTAGTCAGTTAAACAAACCGCTGTCACAGCTAAACCAAGTAAAACAAAGCTGCAAGCAAGAAAGCAAAGTCAAGCAAGCCTGACAAAGGTCAGTCCTGAGGCCTTGCAAATTCAGTACAGAACTTATGGGTTGTTACTAGCAATGGCAATGCTGTATTACAGCACTGCATGGTTACAACACGCAAATATTTAAAAGTGCCTCTCAATGTGCCGCAAGACCTGCTATGAATTTGACAGGTAGTTCCTTTAATACAAACATGAAGAGTGAATGAATCTTACAGGTTATTCCAGGACCTAAAGCATCCAGCAATTCTGCAGCCATTCTACAGAACGCACCATTCAAGGAAGGAAGGAGAAAGTGTATCTTGTATCCATGGTCCTGCAATTATTCCGCATAATACCAGCAACCTCACAAGCAAGAGACTCCTTTATATCCAACACTAATTCTCATAGTCCTCAAAACTCACAACTCTTCAGTAATTCAACTCCACACACTGCCAGAAAAGGCGCCATAGACAAAAGCTTGAGCATTTCGCAGCTTGTACACTTGAAACATTAACAATTCCCCCATCCAAACTTTACCTGGACTGCAGATCTCTTTATTCTCACCGGCTGGGGCAAAGGCACAGTAATGGCTACATTTCCATCCTAAAGATGTAGGCTTGCTAAATTAACATGTGAATTTAAATCAAAAGGCAACCTCTGACCTGAGCTGTTCCAGCTGCATCAACAAAGACAAGGGTACACATCTGTGCAGAAATGCCTTTGCTACCAAAATCAGGTAGGCAGGATCCACAAGACTGAATTCACAGGCTCTTAATTCAGTCAAAAATGAACTGATACTGCCAGGACACATGAAGAGCACATGCGGATTTCTGGAAAGCCTGATGGAGTGGAATACTGATAATTTAACTGGCATCATACAAATGAAAAGATTAATATCACTGCAGCCTTCCTAGCTAAGAAGGCCTCAAATATTAATGCCTTTTTCAAAAGTGGTTTGATCGATACGACTTGTGTTAATGAAAGAAGAAATGAGTTGATCAAAACATTCACTTTTGGAAGAAAAAAAGTTTTCTGAGTGTTCAGATACTGAAGCCTAGCAAATATTCCCTCCCTTCTCCCACCTTTTTATACAAAGACAAGCCCTACAGCAAAGCGAGCCCTGCTAAACACGCAGAGGAGGGACTACGGATTGTGAGATATGCTGCAACTCTGATAAGTGCTACCGTGGATTTCTTATCTGCAGAAGCCATATGACAAATCACTGTACAACAAAACCTCATTGTGCCTTCTTTATTTTCTTACGACCCAAATCATATTTTGCTCTTTGACTGATATGCTAACGATACAGGGGGAAGGGAGGTGTGGTTGCAACCTCAGGATCACATTAACTAAGATACGAGGAGGGACTCCGAAACCAGATCTTTTTGTGTCCGTGTAGAATTTTTACCAAGGTCCCTAGAGGTCACACATGCAAAACCACTGAATCTGTCCACTGTGCCTCTAGCTCTCTCGAGGCTTTGCATTAGTAAGACAAATGGCTAATTCACTACAGCCAAATGTTGCACATTTCATGATTAAACACAAGTCTCCTCAGACTTGGCTTCATTTATTTCCTCTGCAATGAAATATGTGCAGGTTTATATTTTTTCATTACTACATAAACACAAGCAGTTTATAAAATGCTAGAGGAATTATCAAAGCTGAATCTTTCATTCTAACGTGAAAATGTGTTTTGGTCACTATTTTTTCCTACTGTCTGCTGCCATAATTGCATTATTTAATTGTGATTAAATAATTTGAATAATTGACAATGCTCCTTCCCTTAGGAATTCAATTAAGTCTAACCCCAGATCTGTAGACATTAATAGGAAGAGTGAAATCTTGCTGTTCTAACTAGGTATTGGTATTAAGATTTACATAGTGTTAATTATCAGTAGACCCTTATTATACAGTTTGCAGCATTAGCATAGCTAACAAGAAGCACCTGGTAGCATGCTCATGACCATAAATGCTTGCTTGATGCCTGATGACATTAAACGCTTGGGCCAGGTGTTGTTTGGTTGGGGCCTTTTGTTTTGTGTTGTTTGGGGTGGGAGTGGGGGGGTTGTGGTTTGTTTGGCTTTTAAAAAACTGCCCATACCATAGACACCTTGTGTATGTCATGATCTCTAGCGATTCCTTATATGCCCAACATTGCACAACAAGAATTGGCTTTCTTCATTCACCACTATCCACCTCAATTCCCACTGTCACAGCAGTCCAGAGGCATTGGTTACGTTCAGCTTTTTCAATTAAGAGTTCCCCTGTAGAATAGGGCTCTACTAATAGAGAAGCAAATCATCAATTTCTTGAGCTGAAAATCCATCATTTTACAAGCATGCACGTACACAGCAGTCCTCTTCACTGTCCACAATGACCTCTGCCCACCTGCTCTACTGCCATCCAGCCTTGACAGATTTGCACGCACTCGGCTTGCTCTCACTTCAGCCAACAAAGGCAAGGAGAGCGCCAAATTTACCCTCCACTGATATAAATAGCAGATCTTACCATCCCTACTGTAAATGAAACTAAAGACACATTACTGAAATTGCTAACCCATGTGCACAAAAGCGTATGAAGAAAATGCTTTCCCCAGCCCTGCAGAGCACCTAACCCAAGTCAAACAACTCAGACTTGGCTGTAGCATCTCAGACTACCAAGAAGCAAGAGAACACATTCTAAAGCAGGTAAGACAGACATAGGGAACAGAATAATAGGTTAAAGTTATTGTTTCCATTTTCTAAATCAGCCTAATGTCTGAATGACTGTGGCTGTTGTGGTCCTAGCATCTTCTGCCATCACAGGCAGGAGAGAAAGGTATAACACAAGACTTCAAGCTGACGGATGAATCCCTGCAACATCTTCCCTTTTATTTTTGACCAACAACTACTCCAAAAAGCATAGGAGCAAGGGGGTGCCTGATCTTACCAGGACTTTGTACTTCATCTTCACTTCTGCACTTTCTCCGCACACTCGTCTCTCTCCCCTTCTCTACCCACAAGTGTCTAAGGACCAAAGAAAGGGCGTATACCTCCCTGGAGCTTGTCCCACCAACTTGTGGTCCACTACACCTACTGCCGTTTCAGCAGCTGCGCAGTACAGATACACAGCTGCTCGGATAAGAAATTATTATTTATCAAGAACTACAACAGGTCTTTTTGGTCTATTTAAGACTAACACAATCTGACTTTAGCTTTTGTTTGTGTTATATCAATACCTACAGAATTTTACATTTTATTAAATTGTCCATTTTTTTGGTATGTCACTCTTGTGGGGACTAATAACAAGAAATAACCATAGAAACAGAGTAATAAATGGTACCTTTTGAATATCTTTAAATAATTTTTGAATAACTTCCTGACAGTTACTATAGGCAAAACATGTGTGTATTTTTCACAAAATACATGTTATATTATTGTCACTGTAAGCAACAGAGATAAATTATAGGTAATTTCACTTTTTAAGTCCTGTTTCTATGGTAATATGAGCAACTGCCATTACTTCAGAGCTTGTTACCATGGTTATTTCAGGTAATTCCAGGGTTTTAATACCCTTAAACCTGAAGTGATACTTTTTCCTCCTATTTTGCTGTTGAGCAAAATCACAGCTCAACTTTAGGGGGAACACAAGTCTTTCAGTTAAAATAAATACAGCGTATAATGCAAACATGTAAGGAGACAAGTCAAAGTGAATTATTTACCGTGCTATCCCTAGCTGACTCTCTTCTCCTGAAAGGACAACAGCCCTTTCCCACACATATTTCTATGGAAAAAGGAAGGTGTTTCCTCCAGGGTGTAAATCCTCTAACTACCCTCAGCTGTTCAGACCACTCCCCCGACCATCAAGCTCCCTGGTGAAGCTGCAGAACTGGACATAGTGGGGTAATCATCTGCTCCTCCAAATCCCAGCTTTGAGAGCTGACTGCTGAGATGTCAGCTGCCCCCCCATCTCCCTAACAGAGAGGGTCATTAGGAAGCGTGGGTCCGCTCACCAGCAAGTCATCCATCACTTATGCCTCGTTCAAGTGCCCTGGAGAATAAATGCACTTAGTAGAATCATAGAATTGCCTAGGTTGGAAGGGACCTTTCAGATAATCTAGTCCAACCAACCACCTAACACTGACAAAAACCATCACCAGCCTTCTGCAGTAGTGAGGGGAAGTATTCACCACTCCGGTACTGATGCAAATGGCACCAGCACCTTCACTAATGCCCTGAAGGCATCTCTGGGGGTTTGAAAATAGCCAGGGTAATTCTGCCTGAACTTTTGTGTAGGAAGGAGGCAGCAGGAGGTTCCATGTACCAGCAGCTGGGTGCCAACAGAAATTGCTCTAAATTAAAACTGAGTCTTCATACTGAGAAATAGTCACATGGTAACTGTGTGACCACAGCCTGCCTTTCCTATAGGTCTCCTTGCTCATGCTTACTGCAAGTGGTGCTCTTGACCTGAGCCCATGCAGACTGCTCCCACAGAGAGAAGTTTTCCAAGCTTTACCTAGAGAGAAAAATTTACATAATCTGCCCATTTTCCTTCACAGTGGGAGTCACTTTGCTTGAACAAACTCTTACTTGCACTGAAGAGGGTTTTTTGCTTACAGTAACTTGCTATAGCTGGGATATGAGGTCAGGGCACTGGTCCAGTCTGAGTCACTGGGAGACCATACGATGCTGCTGAGTTGGCTCCAGGGTTGTCAGGATTTGGCCTTTTCATTAGCATTTATTTTGAAAACACAAGTGAGAGAATATCACCTTTTTTATTTTTTTTAAGAAAAAAAAACACTTTTAAGCCACATAATTATAGAGAAAAGGTAATAACTGTAAAGTAAATGGACCCTAATGACTCAGAAGCAGGAAAGTAAATACCAAGATCCTGAGATTTTTCGCTATTTCAATTGATCTTCTATTTTACCGTACCTAAAAACCCTCATACTTCAGGCTGCCAGTGTCATGTCTGTTATATGGCTGTGCTTTTTTTTCTCATACTAGTTAACAAGATTCAGCATAGTGAGCTACGGTACTTTGTTCAGATATTTGTTCACAAAGACGTGTTGTCAATCCTTTGCAAGGTTTACTCACCAGCACTCAAAAGTCAGCTTCAGTTATACAGGCATGGATTTTATCCGAATAATTAACACATCCTCAAATTCAACCATTAGTAACATCAAGACGTTGTAGTCTCTTAGAACAAGGGAAAGGAGTATGCAATCTCAGAAATCTATTTTCCTGCCAGTGAGTGATTAGTGGAACCCAATATTGATGTTCCACAAGAACTGCCCCTATCAGCTCTGGCTATGTCTACGTACATTATCAAATACCTTGGTATAATAGGACAGATCCATACACCAAAGCAGTTGGTGCTGATTCCCCCTCATTAAAAGTAGTTTGTGGGTTTTACCTCATACCAGCCTTAGTCTGGTCCTCTGGACCACCTGCACCATGCATTTGGCTTAATACACACACTCAGTATGCATCTGATCTGTATTTCCTCATCACGGGTTATAGTGCATTTGCCGTGCACCCGGAGATCCTGGGGAACAGGGATAGCCAAGACCTGTACATGGCTGCTCTAAACCAAAGCAGTAATCTGGACACAGCCTTTCTATCCCCTTGGATATTAATAACATTTTAGACAGAAAGCAAGCAGTGGAGGGTTGGTTTAAGTTACGCAAGAATGGTGGGCTGTTGTTAGAGAAAAGGAACAGTAAGTCAGGAAATTACCTGGGGTTTTTTCAGTTGCTTCAAGGACAATGGTGAGTATGTAATGGCTGAAACTCTTCTACTTCCGCTTGGGAGTTCACAAAGAGAACCCCTGAGAGGAACAGCAGGTCCCACTAAGCAAGTTGTGCCCACACTACACTCAGAAACCTGAGTATGGGGAGCAGGCACATCTGAATCTCCTCTGGACCAGAAGTGTTATTACTGTCTGGAAAATTATTTTGTTTCCTATTAATACTGCAAATGCTGTGTTGCATGGATTGTCTACCATGGAGTTCTCCATCACCATGTCCCTCATCTGGGAAATACGGTCATTCCAAAAAGTTTTAGATTTCTTTCAGATTCCTTTGCAACCAGACATTATGCATACACGTTACACATTCTGTAAGCTAATACACTGATGTCACCTAAGGTGCCGACATCTGTAGAGAGCAGTCCTGCAAATGGCATGGCAAGCTGTTCCACAAAATTCTGTATCCTGCCAGGCCAGCTGGCGGAAAGGCACTAGTCTAACCAATTACCTTACTCAGACAATTGCTAGTACCAATCCTTCTTTGCAGGTTTGCAACATAAAAAAATTAATAAGGTTTTCTGGAGCTCTTTGGACTGCCTTTTCTTTTTGAGACAGTCATGACTTCTAAGAACCTGGTAAGTTGAAGGGCTTGTTTTTGCTCCGCTAAAATGTGGGACCTCTCCTGTTCTGAGATTTATACATCACTATTTACAGGATCATCTTGAACTGTATTTATAGACAATATTCTTTTATAGCAGTGGCACATTTATTGTTTGGCTATTCTGTTTCATTTTCCTTTTTTAATGGCAACCTTTCACTCTATTATGACCAACTCCTGGCATTTTGCTTGAGCTCAATCAGGGTGGGCCTAAGTATGAAGCTTTGAAAAAAGCCTGACACTTCTCTCCCTCCAGTGCACACCAGCTGTGCTTTGTGCATGATTAATTCTCCCAAGGATTGTGATATTTTTATTTATTTGTCTCCTTTGCCCATGGTAATACTATCTATGTATTTCCTAACCTACCCACCAAAATAGTCTCTGACCTAGTCAGATCATACAGAGATAAACTGGAAAAAAGCACCGATGGGTGTTTTTATATATGATCCAAATCTCTGATCCTGATTTTTTAAGAAAACATAAATGTTTCTGCTTCTCCTGTTTCCTCTTTCAGTGATTGCCAAATTCAGCTTCCAGAGAGAAGAGACTGGAAGAGACTAAACCACCCCCTGCTTCAAAAAGCTAACTACAGCATCCGTTCATTTGCATTGCAGCAATTACCCATTTCTATTTGGAAATACTCTCACCAAAAATATCCTCATATCTTTCTTCAGCTTGGACGGATTTTTCCCAACTTGGTGTCAGAGAACTCAAGGAACTAGTCCCATGACAAATACAGGCTTATTATCCAAATCGGAGCTACTTTTTTTCTTGGCAAAGAAACACAGGTCAGAGGTGTAGGGGAGAAGCAGGGGAGGTAGGAACTGCATGTTCAAAGCAGCCTTGGGGATTTAAAAGTATGTCTTCCATTGAAGTTAACTGGTGACCAGCAGACAAGAGGTGAAATTTCCCAGGACTTGCTTTGGAAAGCTCAGCCAAGGAATTATTTTCAGAAAATCATCTGTTAGAGAAATTTCCTTAGTGATACGGAATTAATTCAAACTGTAAAAGCATCAGGAGATTCATGTCATTTTACATACGCTACACCTATTGCTCCAGAAAACACCACAGTTGACAGAAGAAGAAACTGACTCCTACTACAATGGACCTTCTCTAGGACCTCTAGCAAGTAGCAATAAAATTCCACCAGATGCAAATGATACTGTTGTAACACCCCACTTGCAAAAGCAAGAAACAGGCTCACGGCATGGACATGCCTCCCTGAAAAATATGGCACAGGCTGTGTTTCTTGAGAAAATGGTCTTCTAAAAGGATCTCAGGGTCCTTGGAAAAGGAAAGAGCCAGCAGTAAGTTCGGCCATCACTAACAGCAGAGACATGGGCTGTCTAATGAGCAGTACCAATTCTGAGCCTCTCCATGGAGTGGGAAGTGAAGCGTATGGGCTATGTGCTGCTACATCAGCTGAACAGAGAAGTGAGCAGGGCCAGAGGCTCACAGAAAACTCTGGGCGATTGCAATTGCCTGTGAGCCCTACAGCTATGACTTCAGCCATCTGGCATCTCCTACAGCACATCCGCGTGGGCTTGCCTCCCTGCCTCCCATCAGCAGCAAGCGGAGCCCATTCACCATGGGCCAGCAAGCATTTCAGAGGGGAAGTGAGGGAACTTCAGCATTTGAGCAGTCTCTGCTCAGCCTGGAGCCTAGAAGATCTAAGAATCTAACCCCAGTGGGGGGGACCTGCAGGGTTTAGCGCTTCAGAAACCTGTGCAATTGAGATGGGAAATCTCGTATCGGTGATTCTAGTCACCTATCATTGAATGCTCTGGACCTTCTCTTTATCTCCCTCTTCCTCCCTGGAATTTGCTCATCAACTGCTTGTCTTCAAAATCTACGTTCTCAGGCAAAAAGTGTACTGACTCCAAGTGGAGCAGGCAGGTCACAGTGGGTGTTTCCCACATGAACTTTTCATCCATAATTCCCTCCCACATAAAGGACAAAGCTACATTTTTATTATAAATCAACCCCAGAGAATAACCACTATCTGAAAAAATGTTAACAATTAAACAATAATTCAGGGATTTTGAAATTAAGTACCCTGTGTGTGAACAGATTAAGAGAATATTGTCTATGTAATTCTGGAGAAAACCAATTAAGCTTACCATCTAATGAGCAATGATGCTCTCTCACATCTGCCAGCAAAACGAATCAACATAATCTATTGCAGGTGGTTGTGCTTTCTATTCACTATGCTACAGAAATGATTCAGCACCACAAATTATGGAACCATAATCAGCAATTGGTAATATGGGGGAGTTTACACTTTTCTTAGTTTATAGGCTCGTAGCTACTATTACGTCAAAAAAAAAAAAAGCGCTCAGATTTGTGCCCAAAATTAACATCTACTCATAATACTTCAACATTATCTTTTTTTACCAACTTTTAGATTATCACATGGCATTTCAAGACCCCATCCAAACCATAAATAATGACAGAAGTTCAAGAATCATCACTTTCTGCCACAGCTTTGTCTTTCACGTAAATGATCAGAAAGTCATCAAATCAGGAGACAGATTTCCTCCTTGCATTGCAAGGGAGGGTAACAGTTTTCCTATTCTGTTTCTACCATATTTGGCAGAATCTTGTTGTTCAGTAAAGCATCATTTTTCCTTTGGTAAAGGCTCTCTGATAACAATCTTACATGACCTTCAACCAGCTTCTAAAAATGTTTGTCCTTAGTAGGAAAATGTTTTGGTATATAGTTGTGTATAAAAAACCCAAGCCCCTGATACAATGTTGTACAACCATAATCAAAAGGACTCCATATTTTTCTAATATTGCATAAAATTACTACTTTCTGGCACAATGGACTCTTCCAATATGAGTCACCTAAATGTGCAGAGTCCCACAGTAAATCCATGAACACCTGATACAAAGCCATTGAACTGAGGGCAATTAAAGAGAAATGTGGCCACTATCCATAGCTGCAACTAAAACCAGTATAAGTACAGCCCACCCTGTGGTCATCTCCAAGTTGATATATGGCTCAAGTAATTGGTACTGGAGTTTCCTCCATAAGAAATCCAAATAAAGCAATTCAAATAAAATAGAAATAATAACATTATTGCATTGTATTCTTCAACCTATTATGCTACTGTTCAAAGGAAACAAATTTTTGTTCAAGAAAAGGAATCAGAAATTTGCAGGGGTTTTAGGGAAATAAAATTTCACTTTTAACAGTCCAAATAGGAGTTGGATACAGAATCTATGTCATTGTAGGTCTCTGACATCTAAAAGTTTAGAAACCTGAAATAGCAAGTAGCACATCAGAAATTATGTTCTTTTTCAGTTCATGTTAGAGAAAGTTTCAAATCAAAATAACAGAAAACAGATTTTCCTTATCCCCATGGTATTCTTAACATTATTTTGAAATTTACTTAAAAAAATTCTCTATTTGAAATCCTTAAATAAACTAAACATTGTGAAGACACTTTCCATTTATATTTTTGATTGCTTGTTTCTTTTGTGTTTTTTTTGGGGGGTGTGTGTTATTTTTGTTCCTTTTTCTTTGCTTGGGGAGGCCATTTGTTTGCTTAATAAAAAAAAACATTTGCTAACTTTAATTTGAAGGCAGATGGTCTCTTCAGTTTGGCTCTTGCTTTTTCTTTGAAACCAGTGTACCTTAACTTCACAAAGCATCCCGAGGTCACTAGGTGCCTCCACAGCCATTCAGCAGAGGGCAACGAACAAAATTTGGAAGATAACTGTGTGCTTTTCACCCCTTCTATGCAGGCTTTAACAGAACATTTTGCTGGAAGAATAAAGGAAGAATGTCCCTCTTTCCAGCTCACAGGTTTCCCCATAACATTTTGACAGAGATCCTAACCGAGCTGGAGATGCTCAGGGTTCTGAGGAGCGAAGTGAATAATTCAGCATTCAGCATGGTTTGTGCTGAGAGACTTCTCTGAACCTCTTGCAACACATGAACAAAGTTACACAGAAAGAAGCAACTTTCTGATAAGCTACAATAGGGTGAAAAAACCCCCACTGAATCCCAAAGGCTTAGAAAGGAAACTGTTCTGTGATCTTAACTGAAGTTGACTGTGACTGATATCACTGTAACACAGATAGTTAAAATGTCATAGAATGGTTTATTGCTTACTATTTTACTGTTTTCATTCATGAGGAAACATTGCAAAAAAAAAAAAAAATCTTGTGGAATAATATTATTACATGGCATGTGAAATAAATGCTCCTTCTTCCTTTACATAGGAGTCTATTTCTGGTGAAAAAGACACTGTCAGTGCTTATTACTGAATATAACCTGGAAACAATCAATAGAGCCTGAAAAACACACTACGAAGACCTGCATGTTTACCAGGACACCGACTAGGTCTTACTGAACCTGTAAAAGTGCCCACCTGTTATAGGAAACCTTTCAATAGGGTCTATTTTAGCATTATTCACTCTCATTGATGAATCAGTAGTTCTGCAAAAATAAAGAAACGAGAAAACACATCAATGTGCGACCTGTATACTTACTGCGAGTAAAGTGATCTAATGTTATCTTTCTTAACAGATTGTACAGCACATCTACTTTTAATATTTCTAATAGATTCACATCTACAAACTGAACTCCCTGAGGAGCAGGGGAGCGATGTCCTTTTCCCCCTTCAGCTGTTTTCTCCCCTCAGCTGTAATAGTTTCTTCCTCTCACAAATGCAAATGACAGGGATCTCAAGAATCCCATTGTTTCTTGTTACTATACTGGAGATGAAAATTTAAAACCGTCATAAGAGTACAGATACAGTCTTCACATTTTCATTTCCCCAAACCCACAGGACATCAGAGAATTAAACCATCTGAATTCATATATACTCACGGTCTACTTAAAATAAGACACTACAGAGACACAGTATCTCTCTGATGTGGCCCTGCTGGTCCTACGTTCTTAGCTATTATTAGATGTTTTCCTCTTAACTCAGTTTCTAGGAATATTATAAATTATATATCCTCATCTAACTGAGTAGGAAATGGGACTGTGAACCAATGCACAGTGAAAAAAGATAATGTCTGTCTGGATCTGGGACCACAGAAAGAGCATCAAGAGCAAGGTGCAACCATAGATATATTAAAGAAGAATGGGTCATTTCATTATAGGCTGTCATTTGATATAACCACCACTACAGCTTGCCCAGCTCTTGGATATCAGCTCGAGGTTGGTAGCGCATAACACACCATGCCATATTTCTTTATGTTCAGCTTTAGTGAACAGCTGGCAGCATGATGTATTTGTGTACTTCTGGCATTACCTCAGCGCTTCCCAAATTTGGCATCATCTCTCCCTTCTTGTGTACCATTTTTACCCCATAGGAAACTTAAACTTGCTTCTAAGACCTTGCAGATGGATGAAGCCACAAGAACTTCACGACATGCATTTTCTGAATGAATATCTCTGCTCTCACCTACCTTAAGAACCCTATCAAAAAGGGATTTATGGCACTGGCTCTGGCCACAGTTCTTCCTCTCTCCTATTATATGCTTTTCATTATTATATAGCACTACAGTTTTGCTATAGCCATCCCTTTGATTGTGCAGAAACTTTACCACAAAAGTGCTATTAAAGAGAGTGTGATAACTTTCATATAACCTTTGCAGAGCCTCTGCCTTTGAAGAATTTTCATTAATATTGTACATATGCTGCAACTCTACCTATAATCCTTCCTATATAAAGCTTTCCTCTCCTTTCCACAAATGCATGCTTATAGTAATCTGTAATAATGGTGAGCATTTGCAATTACATATGTACTGTGTTTTTATTTTAAATGCAACTGCAAAGCCAGCTGTGGAAGGCTGACTCTATTTAACCTGCACTATTAATAACACAAGTCAGAAAAGATATTCCAGTGGCACCCTTAAAGTCAACTGTAAAGGCACCAGTAAGTTTAAGAAGGTGAAGTTTTTCCATGAAGACTACATTACAGTAAAGAATGAAAAAAATGAAAGGGTTACCTAATGCTCCACTATGCTTTTCCTAGTCACTTGTGTTAGGATTGTATAAAACACTCAAGATTTCGCAATGCAAACATATATCTAAGATCTGGTCTTTTTCTAAATGATATCTAAACTAGCAGAGATTACACGTCTCTATAGCTGTGTCCTTATCACAAGAAGGCAGAAAAGGATCCAAAAGGACCTGTGAGTGGGCACTCACCGGTCAACAAATTGCTTTTAACACGTTGCTTGTGTGCTCCACTAGTCTCGAAATTTTCAGTCTTGTGTTTACAACTAACCAGGCATATATGTGTTCTTCCAAGCCGCTCATTTGTAAGCCCTTTCCTGAACTTGTTGAAGCAAGAACACTGTGCACAAACCTTTTGTTGCCTGAAAAAAAGGAACTCTTTTTGAAGAGGAAACACACCAAATAGAACAAACCCTTGTCAGCCCCAAGGTCAAGTTATCTCAATGAGTAACAGTAAAGAGCAGAGACTCTTTCTGTATCTTCTCACCCAGACCGGCCATCCTCCTACAAACAGTCCCACCAAAGCATCGGCTTTGTGGCAGTTGCATGCATCTATATAGGAACACCAATTATTTTCAATACCATTTTCTGAAATACGTGCTGTAAGGGGGGGAAGCAAAGTGTACCTGTGTTACTCCAAAGGATAACATTTCTTTTTAACATTCAGGAAGATGCAGCAATAGGCCCTGTGTGGAGTACTTAGTGTATCAAATCGCAGACTAATTGTCAGCTGCACCACGCAATTTACTTTAAGTGAATGCATCAGTATGTAATTGTATGAATGCATATTGACAAATGACTGATTCTTTGTAGTCCCGCTGAATAGCAAAGACTGTCATAACAAATTGCTGCTGTTCAGGAACAGGTATCTAGAAAAAGCTGACGCAGAGAACACTTGTGACTGTTGCCCAGTACTTTGCACAATAGGAGCAAAACGCTATTGTTTCCTTAACATTCATAGTTCTGCCATCCATCACTAGGAATTCCTTTGCCGTTCACATAAACATAATGAGCCTCTCCATCGGAATTTCAGTAGTATTTAAAAGCAGCATCCATTAGTGTCTGCTTATTGTAAAACATTTGTTTATGCACAGTTGTACTACTGAGATATAGCTGTGCTGCCCGTGTACCATGTCGCATTGCAACCTCCTAACTCCACAGTAGCTGTGATTTTCTGGAGGAAAAGTGACCTCTAAAGGGACACACCAAAATTCCTTGATTTTGCTAAGGAAAAATGTGAAGTAATCTTCATCACTTTCAAACAAATGTCATATTTCAATTAAGGAAACATTGTTGATAGTCTGTACTTTTCATGAAATTGAACAAGGATGATGTTTCATTCCTTTCTATCCGGAAGAATGATGAGCTGGGTTTGACTCAGATCAGTTTAAAAGGTCATATCTTTGTTTTCTTGATACAATACAAATAGGTAGTTATAAAAAAATGTAACATTTATCCCCCTTGTTGTCAGTCATAAGTGATAAATAACATAAGGGGTTACCAAAGAAATCACAGAAACCCAGCTCATTCACTGAGTTCCTGTAACAGCCACTTTAATTATATTAAAGATCAATTCCAATGTTGAGAAGTGTGCTGTGTAATTTCATACTGGTACGGCTGGCTTCACTGCTTCGTAAACTTAATGCTGATTTTAGATTAGGCATTATACCTGTGTACATTCACATCAGTCAGAGTATTCAGTCTCTTGCTTTCAATTTTGCCAAAGAACTGTTCTCCTACTTCCAACAGATGCCTGCTTTAAAAAGACAAAATTCCCCTCTGTGCCAACTATTGTGTTGACAGGAAAGTTAAAATACAGTAGATGACAACGGGTCTGAGTCTGACAGAAAACATGGATGTCTGTGCAGTATTTGCACCCTCTTGGACACAAGAGGATGAGACAAAGCCTGGTTGTCACCTGTTCACAAGCAGTCCACGTGGAAGCTTTGGCCCGCTGAGAATCACAAGTCTGTGGTAAGGAGAGAGCTCATTTAAAAGCAGTAGCCTTAAGTGCACACATGTACTCACATATAAACTCATCCGCACTCCTTATTAGAAGCCACTTCTTGGGGCATTTTCCCAACTAAAAATAGAGAAATTAAATCAGCCTGCTGCCCTTTTCTCTTGTCATATCAGGAACACAGACAGATCCTTCGTACCGGGTAAAATATTGCCAGTAGCCCAGTTTAAGTACAACCCCTGAAAGCGTGTCTTATCTTGGTACCGGTTCCTATCAATGTCTGCAGGAGTGTTACTCTCTCGGGCCTCTCTGTTGCTCTTCTTGAGCCCATTGGCAACACTCATATCAGGCCTCCCTTTCCTCTGCTTTTTTACTCTTTCTCCCAGTAACCCCCCAGGTAGCTGCGATGGATGCATTTGCAAGGCTTCTGTATAAACTAGCTCCCATGTGTGCTTGGTTAATGACTTCCCAGTTTATTACTGGAATTAAAAGCTCAATTTCTTTCACTTAAAGTGCCCTCTTCACATTCTCAGGTGAAGGAAATCTTTTTCCTATTCAGATTCCTTCCTAATTAGAGTTCAGACTTTTCTCCCAAGTCTTCACTCTTGTTTTCCCAGACTCCAGCTCCCCAACAGACATTCTCTAACCTCATGAGTCTTTCACCGCCCCTAAAATCATCTCTAGTTGGCAATTTTCTGTTTCTCCCTCCAGTCCTTCCTCAAGCAGAGGCATATGCTTAAATATTTGAGGAAAATAGCTCTGATAAATGGAACCTTTGCAAGTCCCAAGATGTTAAGTCATATTTTATGTCCAACAGTAAGCATTACTACCTTAGAAATATATGCGTGCCCCCTCCCACTAAAATAAATTCTCTAAATTACATACTATTTTCTTGCAGAACTTAAAAGTAGCACATCAAAGCTTTCTTAAACTGCTATTCCTAAGTGTAAATATGTTTCAAGAGATTTCTCCTAATTGTCCTTAAAATAAAAACTACATTATCGCTGACTTCAACAAATACATTGTACAACCGATGTGTTCACAGAAACAGAAGTCATGCACGCTTGCAATAAATAGTTGCTTACAGAAAGGTATATGCCAAACCCATAGAAGGGTCACAGTGAAATTTGATTTGCCTTCCCTTTTTGAGCTCTTCTGTCATTTAATCATGAAGGAAAAAGAATAGGATACAATTTTAAAAGGTCAATTACTCATGAGCAAATGGTTGATGACAGTCCACAGAAATAGCCTAGAAACACCCCATAGGCTGAAATGTGCTTTATTAAGTTTCTGAGTGCTTCCAAGCAAAAACTGCGTTCAAAATACATTCCGATGATTTATAAGCAGCAGGAGTTAAATTGGACAATTACATATTCACTACTAATTAACTCACTTGTTAATTGGTGTTTATTTGCTATTCCATATTCTTCAGACATGGGCTAATGTGTGCATATGGCAAGGTTGTGACATCATGAAACAAGCATGCATATAACTGTGACAGTCAAGCATTTAAGGCTCGGATAAGAGAAAAACATTGTATTAAAGACATTATTTCTTTTTTTCTCCAGCTCAGGTTATGATCCTTTTCCTTCACCTGCTAACATGCACACAATCTTCCTTTGTAGCATCATTAAAGCTATTTGGTAGTCTAACTTAACGCATTTGGATTTCTTTTTAATGTTAGTCTCATTCTTAAAAATGTCTTGAAGTTGGAATGCTTGATTTGAGAATAATTAGAGTGTCTCTGTAATATATGTTTATTTGAAACAATTCATACATTCTCCTTAAACACTATTTTAACATAGCTTTTGTCTAACAATGTGTATTCTTGTAAGACTAAACATTTCCTACAGTTAGACAGAAAACACCGCAAACTACTATATCTAGTATTTTCACATCAAAGTAGCAGGAATAAGCTATTTTTCATTTAAATGAAATTTTTCTAGACAAATCAGAAAACATATTTTGACTCTTCTTGGCCCCTCTGGGGCAGTGTAATACAGTCACAGAGTACTTGCCATCTGGGTTTCCACCAATTCTGCATCATGTGGTTAGCTCATCCAACAGGTTTACTTTTTCTCCTTTCTGCCCCACCACAGCCAGACACCTGCCTGAACACATATCCTTCCATGCCTGCCACCCATCACGCTTCTCCCAGCTTCTATCTATCCAGAAGCAAATTTGTATACTCACATGCAATTTAATTTTCCCTCTAGCCAGCCCTCACTTTTGAGTACAAAGTTGCTCCAATATCACATGGAAGTTGGTTTGTCCTTATAGACTGCTACATGGTTATAGTTTTTTTCCAGCAAGACTGAAGCCAGACATTTCAAAACTGTCTTTCTAGCAAGCATGAGGCCATAGGCCAATGTTATATTTCAGGCATCATCAGGCTCCTATATCTTTCTAGATAGAAAGGAAGGGAGAAGTAATTCCTTCCTCTCTCTGGTGAGAGTGGGGAATATTTGTCCCCTATTTGAAATACCAGGATGGAAGCTGCTCTCCAAATGTCATTGTCTCATAATGATGAATGTGGCTCGTCAGCCATTTGGAAGGAAGGTATTTATACAGAAGTGTGGGGTATATATATATTATAGATTAATATATTTATAATATATTTTAATATATAAATACATTATATATATTTATATATGTATTTCATATATCCCCCAGTATCAATACAGGCTGGGGTATGAAGGGTTGAGAGTAGCCCTGCCAAGAAGGAGTTGAGGGTACTGGTGGATAAAAAATTGGACGTTAGCTGACAATGTGCGCTCACAGGCCAGAAAGCCAACCACATCCTGGGCTGTGTCAAAAAAAGCACAGCCAGCAGGTCAGGGGAGGTGACTCTGCCCCTCTGCTCCTCTCTGGTGAGACCCCTCCAGGGCCTGTTGCAGTAGGATAAGGGGTACTGGCTTCAAACTAAAAGGGACGATTTAGACTAGATATAAGGATGATTTTTTTTTTTTTAAATGAGGGTGGTGAAGCACTGGCACAGGTTGCCCCACCCCTAGAAACATTCAAGATCAGGTTGGATGGGGCTCTGATCTAGCTGAAGCTGTCCCTGCTCCTTGCAGAGAAGGACTAGAAGGCTGGACTAGGTCCCTTCTAACCCAAACTATCCTATGATTCTATGGTTTCCTCTGGGTACTGAAATTTATAGTGATGATGCGCTCGTCAGTCAGTTGTCACCCACATCCTCTGTGTCCTTAACCCAACCAGTACTGCCACTGACCTCAGGAACACCCCTAGTTACCTTAGTACTCACAGGGAAAGAGTTTGATGTCTTCAAAAAAATTTTAGGATGACAAGCATTTTCACTTTAATATTGGCAAACCACTGAAGCTTCTGAAATGATTTTGAGGGAGTGGGTTTCTTTTGTGAAGAACTGGAAAGAAACCATCCAAAATGTCTTAGTGACGTGAGAGACCTTGAAACCTGGATTTCCCCAGTCCCATTTAAGGGCCAACTGGCTGGTTTCTCTCCAAGGAGAAAGTTTAGCAAATCCGGGATTAATTCTTTCCCAACACGGTTGTCACAAAAACTAGTATCTTCCTGAAAATAAATTGTTTTAATACATCTTTACTTTATGACTAGAAGGATTTTTCCAGAAAGGTTTCCCCACCCAATTCTGTTATTAACCTCGTTCCGTTGCTGGCAATTGTCATTTGTTGGTCCCCTTGCTCTGACACCCAGCAGATAACTTTATTTGAAAACATTGGAAAACCTAAGTACATCATTATACTTGTGAGTCGTATATCATTATTTAACCCCATCGCACAAGCAGTGATTGCTAACATTTAAATATTTTCTAAATTAAGGATACTGTCTGCAGGCTTATTTTTCACAAGCAATGCTAATGCTAGAAAGTAAATAAATAAATAAATCCTACAACATTAAGGGAGAGAGAAGAAATGTTTAAAGATTTATTCCAAAAAGCTTAAAATTATTTGGCCTGCAGGACCTGTTTTAATATGAAAAACACTTCTGCACAGATATATGCATATTTTTTCCTACGTGCAGAAAAGTAGCACAGTCTTCAAGAGGCATACAGCATCTGATTTTCAATACCTACAGCCTCTTTTACTTAAGAATAAAATAAAAGCTACTCAAAGCCCTGGGTCACATCTTCAGTTAGCCATTTCCCATGCAACTTGTGAGGCAAAAAGGAATTGCATGGGCCTAATCCAAACCCTTTGAAGTAAATTTTTTGAGTTGTAACAGACCTTAAATCAGGTTTTTGTTTGTTTAGAGTACTTTTCTCCTCTTCTTTTTTTTTTTTTTTTTTTTTTAAATAAACCTCTTTAAAGCCAGTTCACAATACTGGAATTATCCTGAACAGGTAAGAAACCTCTTTTTGTTATCAAATGCTACTTTTTTTCCACTATTGTATAAGATATTAATATTTTGCATGAAATACCAAAGATGAAATACAGCTGAAAAGAAATTGCTGAGGATTTTTGCATTCTAAAACCCAGACTTGCGCTTTCCATGACTAATGCTGTTGTAAAGCTCCGATGTCTGGAGGTCCAACATATTGAAGGAAAAAGTTCTAGAATTTATAATAAGCATGACATATTCAAAAGTTAGAGCAGAGAACTTCGCTTCAGGACTCATGAAGACTTTATTGCCATCAGTGATTCACTCTATGACAGGGAGCAATTAACATCTCTGCTGCAGCCTACTTCGCTGGTAAAACAAACTGTAATAAGTTACCTGTGCTGGGAATTTGAGCAGGTGGGAGCTGCAGCTTAATGGTTTTTACAATTTATAAAAATACACCTGGTCTCTAAACATGCAGTCCTTTTTCCACATCTCATAAATTAATATATACCTAGAATTAAAAAAATTAAAAAGTGTCACCAGCCCTGCAAAAACTCTCACACTTAGACTTCAAGATGCTTAAGAAAGAAGTAAAGAGGCCAGAGATCTTCAATGTGGTGCTCTGAACATCAGCAAGGTCGACCTAAGTAAGAAAATGCTTACGGGGATGCTGTCATACCCACTCCACAGCCTCAGGCAGAGGAGTCTGAGGCTGCCAGCGTGACAACCACAGCTCAACTTTGACACCAGATTTGTGCAGTACTTCAAGATCCACACTTGGAAAGGGGAGCTGTGTATCTACAACACCAGCACTAAAAGTACGCGAGGTACCTCAGCTGTCCTGTCTTGGTAAATCCAGGTCCCTTTAGCCTTAGAATTATGTAGTGTGGCAGTCGCTATGGAAACTAGTTTTATTTTATTTTTTTTAAATACTTTTGTCAATAAGCACATGCAGTATATTGCATGTCTCAGCTGCCAGAATAACTTATGCCCTCTTTGCTTCAACATGAATACCCGTATTTATGCAGAAATGGAAAAGCTGGTTATTTCTTATATGACTGACTGTGCTCCTTTTGGCATAATGTGCTCTTATGAATAGTCAGATGAAAACAACCCACTTACTTTCACAATAATAAATTAGCCTGTGTGACTCAGAGAGGAAGTAAGAGGGAAAAAGGGGAGCGAGAATTAAAGTTTTGTGTGGTTCTGCTGAAATTCAAGCCACATAATCCCCACACACCCATGCATATAAAAAGGAGGCTCTGGAGAGGTAGAGGTTATATAGAAAAGAAAATTTTAAGACCTGACTGGCCTTTGGTTATGTAAAGAAATGAAGATTGAGCAGCTGCGCTGACATTTCGTTTCTGGATAGCAGAGGATGGTAGTGACTCATTCCTCATTGCTATGCCAGCGTACCTTTTCTACACAAGTTTTCATTAAGGTTAAAAACAAATGAGAAGGCAATGCTTTTCGGCTTGCATCAATGTGTTGCTGACAAGTAGCGTGAGTAAGTGACCTGCCACAGCGGGCCAAGCCAAAGTATTCTCATTTGGACAGCTCAGGAGCAAGCATTTCTCATGTGAAATTCAGAAAGGGCATGCTATATAGAAATGAAATTAGGTTTTACTCTTGCACTGCAAAAGTCCATAGAGCCCACATTCACAGCTCTTCATGTTATATAAAAGAAAGCCTGAATTACCACGCACAATGGAATATAAATGGCAAATATAAGAAACTAATACAGTATATGATGAATTAAGTGTGGAGATAAAAACAGACACAGCATAATCAGTACCTGCCTCTGGTAGCGATAAAATTTGATCAAGAAAGAAAAGGTCTGCATGCGGAATATTAGTCAGAGCTCAAAGGGGAATATTAGTCAGAAACTAAAACTTCCTTAGCAAAGTATTTATGTACGGCACAGAAAAGCTATACAGGGTTAGCCAGGACACTTTGTGCTAAGCTTCAAGTCCTGCAGTTAGCACCTTTTCAAGTAACACCTCATGTTAATTCTTTCTCAGGAAAGACATCAGTGCCCTCGGACACACAGGTAACACGGATCTTTCTAAGAGCTGTTTTGGGCTTCTCTCAAACTCCCGTCCACACCCTGCTTCAGAGGGAGCAGGCAGACACAAAGCCTCTCCCAGAAAGCTCAGCTAAACACCACGCGTGCGATAAGAGCTCTTCCCGTGCTTTGGACACTACCCCAGAAGGTGCTCCCCTGAGCCTCACACCTATCTTAACCTGAGCCCTGGCCTCTTGCCTAGGAGAAGCCAGAGATATCCCATCCTCAGTGAAACTCACCCCATACAAGCCACATCTGTTAAGTGCAAAAACAGCTGACCTGTTTTTGGGAAAGACACCTTCCTGCACACTTCCAGTCTCACTTAAGTGAATGTAGCACCTGTGAGAGTTAGATCACTGACCAAGCAGGAAAACATGGGTAGTGACAGCACCACTTTTTTTCTGTGGAGTACTTCCACGTCCATCAGCCAGGGATGTTGGCATTTGACCTGCTAGTTGGTGGGGTTGGAGAGTTTTTGTACAGGCTGTTCCAGAAGCAGGATATTGCTTCTGTTTCACTCATTAGCAGCAGCAAAATCACATGACAGCAGAATTCAGAGCACTGTTGGTGTTTTACCTTTTTTCTAACAATAAAAAACATTGCCCCTTTCATTGCTTTGCATATGCTCCCGAGTCCTGATTTAGAAGGTTATCTCCAGACACAGGAGTTTCTATGCTTATTATATCTGGCTTTGTCTTCTAATGAATGCACTTGTAATGGTGGGTCTTACAACACAGGCATCTGTCCTTGAAGGAAAGAGACAAATAGAGAACAAATTTATTTATTTTTTTTCCCACATAGCCCTCTGAACGGTTTTTATCTAGTAACAACTTACAGTAAAACACTGGGTAGTTAACAAGGACTAGATTTGAGCTAGTTATGTATGAAAGCCAAAGGCGTCATTCTTGTGTTACTTATCTGTGAGCCGTCTAACTCAAAAATGCAATATGAACAGAACCTCTTAACAGAAGAACAGCTCTTCGCTACTGGGCAAAAACTTGTATTATAAAATCATGCTACTTTAGAAAGGTTCATCTTAGCTGACTAATTGGTTGTCGTAAAAAACATATCTGATAGGTCAAATTCTATTCTCAGCTACACAAACATAAGTAAGCCTCCAGTGACTTACGTGGCAGTCTATAGCAGAATTTGACCAATCACATAAAAGCTTCACTCTTCTTGAGGAAGCAAATGGGAGCAAGCTGAAAAACAGGTAGGATCTGATTTCCCAAAATCAGCTTGTTGGCTGCAGTCTGCACAATGGGATGACAGGGAACAAATGGATTAGGGCTGAAAATCCATTGCATTTAAGTGCGCACAAACAGGCATCTTTCACTGGAGTGCCAGTTCTCTAAAAAGTGGGGTTATTTATGTTCATTCCTGTACATCAACATTAATGCATTTTGTTTTGTGTCAGGTTAGCCTAACATACCTCAGGCTTGGATCTCATACATCTGAGGTTGTGGAGTTGGAAGGTTCTTAACTGTGCAGATCCTTGTGCACAAATCCACAATTAGTGCATTCACAGTGATAACTAATTGCCTGTAATCATAGCCCCAAATCACCATGTTGCCCATCTGTTTCCTTTCTACCTTGTGACAGAGCTGATAGACTTACAGATGGAGAAGAAAAAAGTAACAGAGCTTCATCTTCTTCCCAAACACTTCAGCACAGTGCAGCGCAGAGAAAGTCATGTTTGGAGGCAAGAATCTTAACTGTGCTCTCCACAAGCAACTGAGTCTGCATTTTTCTTGTTCAAAAGTGACCCAAACACGTCCCTTCTATGGGCATTGCTGTTCAAAGTGCAGTTTCCATTTCACTGTACTGGCAGCACTTCTCTTTACATGCTGCATAAAGATAACGGTGAAGGAACCACAGTGAGGAAACCCTGTTGTACGTGGGGCAGAGGGAGGGAGGCAGGAATGTGAAGGCAAGGATAAAAAGCAAAATTCAAAGAAAACAAGTTTCCCACTACTGGAAGGGCCAAGGACAGCGGAAATGACTGTTTTTCTCTTACGTGTTGTGTGAGGAATACGGATCCTGTGGCAGTTGGTGGTCTGAAGTTTTTAAGTGTGTTACAGAAAACTATGATCTCTGGTATAAGGCAGAATGACTGTTTCACAGCTGTTACATTGATTATAGTGGACTGCAATCAGCCAGTCCCTTCCAGTCCTCAGTACTGCAATCCACACATGCTCAGCTCACCTTGAACTCTTCTCTGATGGATATCTAATTCATATTTCACCTCTCTCATGGGGAGTGTTTCTCTACTTGCTCTTATCAGAGCTAGCATTTAAGTTTCCCTGCCCATAAAAAAAAAACATAAAAGAAAATTCACTGTCCAAAGGCTCTCTCCCAGCCAGGAAGAGAGCCACGCAGCTAAAAAAAAGAGAAAAAATCATGCACAAGCTGCAGACACTAGTGGGTACACACACACCTCTGCACAGTCTATAAAGTCTGTATTTATATATGCACAGTCTTTCTCAATCTACTCTGATGGTACTTACCTCGTCCTGTCAGAGAGCACCTCCCAGGCCTGCTGGCTCAGAAGCAGCCATGGGATGCTCAGCGGATGCTGCATCTGGTACACTAGATGTATGCCCTCAGACCTGACTCAAACATTTAGTTAGTCAAGATGACACATACTACAAATGTGTCTAACCCTGTCAATCAGCATCTATCCTAGCAGTGTACATGCTGTAACCAAGTTTCTTTACCCTAAAGCATTTCCCATAAACAAGCAGCGAAGCGTCTAACTGGAGCAATTCTTACTAGGAAGTAAAACATCCTCTTTGACACACGGATGCCCTGTGCTCTGCTCCCAACACAGACTCTTTCACCACTCCTTTTTCTTCCGTTCACCCCAGACCCATCTCCACCACCAGTCAATTCACCTGCATCTCAGACTGGCTTATGTGTCTGCTCTCCTCCATAAAACATCTTCTTTCCAGGAAGAACACGGCAGATAAGATCACCGTCTGGCCATAGAGGGAGTTTCTGATTGACACCTGCTGTGTCTTTATAGTGTCATCCATGAAAACGATGGTCAAAGCAAAGAGGAGGAGTCTCAATACAGGGTTCATGGTGAGAAAGTCTGTCTGCCCACTACACCATCATCACAGGCCGGGGTCAGACCAAGGTCCAGCAGGTCCCTAACTCAGGGCTGTCTGGCATCATGGTGCTCCTAGGATGGTGGTATGAACCTGCCACTTCTGTGCACGGTTATTTGCAAAACAGGCCCTTCGTGGCCTCTTCTGTTTAATGACAGTATTGTGCAGTAGGGCAAAACGTTAGAGACAGGCAGAGTGCCACTTGACCCAGTACTGGAGCAGGATACTCTTCATATAGAAAGTTCAAATTAAATTGACCTTATATTCATCCCTTGTACTGGATGCCAGACGCTGGTTTCTCTTCAGTGCTTCAGTAATTTCTGGATGAGGATTATTTCTTAGAGATGGAGGAGAAGAAGAGCTGAAAAGAGAAGAGCATTATTAGTGTTGTTAGTACCTGTTCCAAGACCCCTTTCTCCCTCCACCTTTGTTTATTCCAACCCCTACTCTGTTCTTCCTTTCCTTTGCCTTGCTTTTTTCAAGAGTAAACCAAGCCATCTTTGGGTCCTGCTAGTGTGCTTGGATCCAGAAATCCAGAAGAAGGACAAAAGGAGGCACACTGTACCCCATAAAGCATTCAGGAAGCTAAAGCTGCGTATATGAGTTTCCCAGCCCTATGTGGGTTGCCAGGTACAGGTGAATCCAGGAGATGAGGAAGAGCTACTGAGCCTACAGGTATGAGCACAAGTGTCCCCTGTGATGATTAGGATGGCCTTAGCTCAGATGTTCAGGAAATGCCTAAAAGGTTTCCCTAAAGCAGATGCTTGAAGCATCATCACGACAGGGGCCCCCAGGGGTGACCCAACAGAGAAACATAAACACATTGAAAGTCAACGGGGTATGGCGATCTTGAGGCAAGCCTAATAGCATGAACCAGCTTTGCTGCCATGTTATAATGTTATTTTCATTCTCAGAGTCTCTCCAAGATCTTTTTCTCAACCCATGCTTATGGCATGTCAGGCTGCTGACAGATGCTGTGCTCTCTTTCCCATGGGATGCCTTAGAAAACCGAGTGACCGATATCCACAGGCAATCTAATTTCTCCCGTATTTATACCGAGTTGCCTAACTCAGGCTAAGGGTCCTTTTTTTTAACTCTCAGAAAAGAAGAGGAACTTAGTTACTCAAAACAGAGGCATTTCATGCAGTACCAGGTGTAAAAAGCTGCTTCAAGAGAAAGAGCTCTGAGAGTTTTTCAGAAAGAAGTTGTAACAACTTTAACACTGAATTCCCCAGCTGGAAGTGATACTGCTGTGAGACATTACTTTAATGTGCTTTCTTAGTCTCTGCTACATTGCCTGCTTCGTGTTTATAAATTAATAAGTAAGTTGGTACAGAACACAGTTCACCTATGGGCTACAAACAGGTAAAATCCAGAAGCTAAAATTTAAATTACAGTAAAATTAGGCACTATAAATTCTTTAGAAGAATTTGACTGAAAGCTCTCCTACAGATATTTTTGTTCACTTAGAAAAATAAAGGCAGGCAATACAAACCAGGAATTTATTAATAATCTAAACCAACAATTCGCATTATAAAAAAAATCAATAAAATATAAGCTATGCATATTTTACTTTAAAACAGTAACTTTATGATCATTCGGAAAACAGGCAAAGACAGACTATAGCATCAATAAATCCTATTCTCAGCAGCTGAGCAACCCTTACTTTTGTGAGGCTTTGCTCTTGGGGAAAGTCCCAGCAAACTTAAACATTTAAGTAAGAGGCATTTAGCTAGTACCACTGTTTACCAAAATTGAGTGTTTTGCCATTAATCAGCTAAGATAGGATTAATCTCATTTACTTTTAGAATCCCAGTGTTCACAAGTAACATAGTCATGAAGAGAAATGGGTGCTTTCAAGACTCAGATATAGTCTGATATAGCCTTCAAGACTCAAGACTCAGTCTTTTATATACAAGACTTTTGCTTTAGGATGAGAGGAATCAAGCACTAGAAGTACTTATTTATCTCTGCTAACCACAGAGGGAGCCTAGGATGTCTGATTTGGATGCAAATATCTCAAATATAGAAATCTGCATGGGGTCATGTTAATCATATTTCCACTGACCAACAATTAATATAGTTGTAGAGAAGTAACTATCTCAGATCTTTGCCTTCTTTTTTTTCCAGTGTCATATGAGAAACCACACTCCCTCTCCCGTTTAGTTCCTTTGTCGTATCTTCCGTGTTGTGAAATTTCTGGTAGTCCTCTTAACTGCATGCCTTCATGTTCTTTTCAATTCAGCTATTATTTCATAAAAGACATTTAATATTTTTAGGGCAAACCACAGAAAGCAAGAGCACATCTACTAGTTCTGTCATCAAGAAAGAAACATTTCCCTGGAAGCATTCAACCTAATTCAGAGATACTGTAAGATTATCAAATGCTCTGAATCAAACTATCTTGGCGTCTTAATGAAGAAACAGAAGATGGGAATGTTTGTACTTGACTGTACTTGTATTGCACTATCAACTCTGAAAAGAAAACAGACCTCATCAGCGTCATCATATTGAGAAAAGTGACCAGTTCATTCAAAGGTAAAGAGGACTAGAAGCCGGAAATTTGTTGGCATCAGTCCAATTACACACATTATTAGGAAAGTCATCCAAGTCTTGGAAAAGTGGTGATAAAGAGATAGGCTCAAGTAATCTTCTCTGAGCTATTTCTACTCCTAGGGGTGAAAAAAGGTAGAAAATGCTTGAGAAGATTGTTAGGTTCACAGGAAGTATGAAGCAAACTGTCTGGATTTCATGGAGGAGCAGGCTGCATTCCCCTGGAAGAAAAAGCCATACTAAGGAAATGGCCTGTACCACATAGGTAAGGTAAATTTGTTTGTTAGAAACTAGCTGGAAGATTCAAAAGTTCTGAAAACTATACTCAGCAAATAATTCATACAACTTAAATCCAATATATTCCAAACATTTTGAAGTAATGTGGCAAAGAAAATGAAAATAATAAAAATGTCTCTTACCATCACTAGAAATCCAGATAGTAAGCATAAATAATTGAAAATTGTTGTTGATGAGAAGAAATTCAATACAATTGGCATTATTGAATCCTGGTGGGACAATTTTAATGCCTCAAATGCTAAAATCACAGCCTATAACCTGTTTGGGAAAGGCTATGTAAGAAAAAGAGGTTGGGAGAGCGCTCATTTTAGAAGGCAATTACCTGCTTTAGAGTTATTGATAACTCAGAACAGCAGGACCTTGAACATACATGGATCAATGAGTTCACTAACAAAACCCAAGAGGGAGGTTCTGATAAGGGATTGTTGCAGAACACCAATTCAAACTAGAGAGCAGGATGAACTAATCCTTAAATACTTGTCAGTGATGTGGTGAAAGAGATATCTTTTTGAAGGCTTCATCTTGGCAGATGCATGCTGCAGGTTTCAATCAGCTAGTAACAGTAAATCATCATTAGAGCTTCTGATATAACGCTTATCTCTATTCTAAAACCAAAGCATGCTCTACCTAACACGAGGCAACTATTTTATAACAAAGCAGATGACTGAATCATTAGACTGAAAGTTGGCAGTTATCTGAAGATCAATGGTAGCAATCCAATTATGTTCAACATGGGCAAAGAGAGGACAGTCTCAAAGGGCTTTGTAGATAGGCAGACAGATAGACAGGCAGTACTTCCAAAGTATTAATTTCTGAAAGCTGAGGAAAAGCATAGACAAAAGTAAAAGGGAGCTCCAACAACACAAGTGAAAATCTAAGCTCCTGAAAAATAATTAGTCAAAAGCTTCACTTCTACTGATAAAGAAAACTTAACCAAAAACTTGGGACACCAGATGTATGAAAAGATACCTAATAAATATATAGCAAATGACATAACTCAATACCAGTTGGTATAAATCACGCTAGCCTGTGCTGGACACATGAGAGACCAGTGGGTCTTGCACATTGGCTACTGGGGGGACCAGGAGGTTCAAGCCAGCTGCTGAAGAGACCCCTCTGTGTATGTGTGTGTGTGGCAAGGGGAGGACAGCGGATGGTGTGAACAATTACTGGACAGGCTGTCTGATCCCAGCTGCTGGAGATCTCTAGCTTGTACTCATGTCTGCATACATGTGTAGTTTTTTTTCCAGTAAGGGGCTTTCACCCCAACCAGCTGAGGGGGAACAGGACATGTGTGTGTTTCCCATCTGGAACATGTGTGCAATATCCTCCCAGCTGGCCCCAGGCACCTGGAGCTGCAACAGCATCACCTCTGTTGGACGAACGGATTTGGCAGCTCCCCGCAGTCTGTGCCTGTTGAAAACAAAAAGAAACACCACAAATAGGTCATTGGCCATTAGAAATCTGAAGTGTCAAAATATTCTTGTTCTGTATTTTCAACAAAGGAGACTGAAGCAGTACTCTGCAAGATACTGGTCACCAAGAGGAGTGCTAAAAAGTACATACTGAAAAAATTGAATAAAAAAGAAAATAACTAAATTTCTTCATGTTACTTTCTGCCTGCTAAAATATGTACAAGACTCATCAAAAGAGCCTACTGTTCCCTGTGTTATTTTTTTTTGTTTGTGGAGGGGGTTGTGGTGGTTTTGTGTTTTGCTAAAACATCACAATTTCTGAGTGCTTTGAACACCACAAAGTTGGAAGAACATTGTTTATCAATGTTCAAAATGAAAACCATTCAGCAGTGATGAGTTGGGTAGACTGGTTAGGCAGATGACAAACCCCAAGCAAAATTACAAGAAAAAAAAGAAAAAGGATCAACTGATACACAATTAGGATAGAGCAATAAAGAACTTATGACAATAAAAATCACTTTATAGAAAATCACACCAAAGAAACCTGATTTCCTCCCTTGAGGGGTATTTTTTGGTCAATAACAGCAGGTGGAGGCACCAAGATTCTTGGGGGTTTTTTTTGTAGCATTTCCTGTAGAACTATAGAACATTCTGATTCAAATTGACACTGTAGAATACGGCATGCATTACAGAATCATAGAATTGTTTTGGTTGGAAAAGATCTTTAAGATTATCGAGTCCAACTGTTAACCTAGCACTGCCAAATCCACCACTAAATCATGTCCCCAAGCACCACATCTACACATTTTTTCGAATACCTCCAGGGATGGTAACTCTACCACTTCCCTGGGCAGCCCACTCCAATGCTTGACAACCCTTTCAGTGAAGAAGCTTTTCCTAATATCCAGTCGAAACCTTCCCTAGCGCAACTTCAGGCTGACTTCCTCTTGTCCTATCACCTGTTACTTGGTAGAATAGACTGACCCCCACCTCGCTACAACCTCCTTTCAGGTAGTTGTAGACAGCAATAAGGTCTTCCCTCAGCCTCCTTTTCTCCAGGCTAAACAACCCCAGCTCCCTCAGCCGCTCCTCAAAAGACTTGTTCTCTAGACCCCTCACCAGCTTCGTTGCCCTTCTCTGGACACGCTCCAGCACCTCAATGTCCTTCCTGTAGTGAGGGGCCCAAAACTGAACACAGTAGCTGAGGTGTGGCCTCATCAATGCCAGGCACAGGGGGACGATCACTTCGCTAGTCCCGCTGGCCACACTATTCCTGACACAGGCCAGGATGCTGCTGGCCTTCTTGTCCACCTGGGCACACTGCTGGCTCATATTCAGGAGCAGTTGACCAACATCCCCAGGTCCTTTTCTGGCAGGCAGTTTTCCAGACACTCTTCTCCAAGCCTGCAGCATTGCATGGGGTTGCTCCAACCCAAGTGCAGGAGCCAGTGCTTGGTTTTGTTGAACCTCATACCATTGGCCTCAGCCCATCGATCCAGCTTGTCCAGATCCCTCTGTAGAGCCTTCCTACCCTCAAGAAGATCAACACTCCCACCCAACCTGGTGTTGTCCGCAAACTTACTGAGGGTGCACTCGATCCCCTCAAGATCATTGATAAAGATATTAAACAGAACTGTTAGATGAGCTAAGAGCTAGGTCAGGCTAAGAAGTAATTGTCAGATGGCGAATATTTGCTGATGGGAGTTTTTTCAAAGGAGTCTTGCTATGACTAACAATAGGTCTGACCCTATTCCACATTGTCATTAATGAACTAGAATAAAAATAAAATCAGTGACACTCGATTAAATCTTCATTTAAGACAAAGATTGGTGGAATGGTTAATAGCAATCACAAGAGGACTTGTGATTACTCAAACAAAATGTGCTTAAATATATCCAACCACAAAATAATGTGGCTAAAAGGAAGACTGCATATGCCACCCATAGGGTGGTGGGGATCAGCATGAAGGAAAGATGTCACTCCAAAATGGCTTTTGCAGGGATAACTGATAAGAAATTCAATACATGCTCCCTGGGCAATATTGTAGGAAAATGGGCTATTATAATCTCTGTACATGTAAGCAGCAGATGTAGGACTGATATTTTTATGCTGCCAACAGTTTTAATGGCCAAATTTTGAGAAGGACATTAGAAAACAGAAGAAGGTGAAAAAAAGGTCACAAAAAATTGATTTTGAGAGATGAAGAAAATGTGTTCAAATGAAAAACTTTAAAAGCTCGAGCTGTCTAGCTTTTGAGAGGGCAAGCTGAAAGTGACTTGACTGCAGTATCTAAATACTTTCAAAGCGAGAAAATAGGAAGTGCTAAAGTGTTCATTAATCTAACAAAGACAGATATAAGAAGAACCAAAGCTAGAAATGAAGCCAAATATGAAATCATGCACCAATTTGTAATTGCAAGAGCTATTAGACACTGGGAAAAATATTAGGGAAAGTCCATCTTCATCTCTTGATGTCTTCAGATCATGAGTAGATGCCTTTGTGGAACACATTGCTCGGACAGAGAAGTTATTTTTTAAATCATGTGTTCAGCTAACAGCCAGACTGGGAGTCAGATCCATAGCAAATTTCTATTTGGCCCATGGTTCTTTGGCTTGGACAGAAGCCTTCCCATCCTTGCTTTTATTCCCCCATTTCTCCAATGGCAGCTCTGCTTTGTTTCTGCAGGAGGGAGATTTCTGCCACCTGGTGCTGCCCGAGGAGGGTGCCAGTTGATTAGCCACTGTGTGCGGGGAAGCAGAGATCCTGTGCTGCTGTCAGGAGGAAGAAGAGGCTTGAAACCTGCTCCAGCCCTGTGGTTACTAAGATCAGACCTCCTTTCTTTACCCCTAGTAAGTTATTGAACTTTGAATCATCAGAAGTACAGAAAGCCGCTCATTGCATCAAGGTACAAAGGGGTTCATCTATCATAACTATTTTAGTCCATGCCTAGGTTGATGTATAAAATCAAGCCTGATAAACTAGTCTTCCTACTATAGTAAAGGTGGACACCTCCTTTATCAAAGAAAAAAAATAATCTAACCACCTTTGGAAGACTCTTGGAAAGAGATTGTCCACCTAGCTTAGATGCCTACAGCTAGGCAGAAGTGAACCACCTCTGGAGAGAAGCCTCCATTGCTCTCTATTGACTAGACAGAGTGTTTAGACTTGAATGTTAGACAGGTCATTAATCAGGCCTCTGAAATGTGTAGGCACAAGTTAGATCCGGATCAGGTACATGAAGTCTCTTTTGCAGGTTGGATCATCTAACAAGTTCTTCTGCCATTAAAACCTAAGACTCTGAATACCATTCAAGTGAGGCAAGGCTTATAGGGAGAAGTATCGTATTTTACTAAACCAAGTGATGTATCACATCTATATATCATCACTAATACTACTACTGAAAGGATTAAGAGCAGGGGGAGAGCTGGGACTCACAAGCAGAGAAATACGGTGTTTGATCACAGAGATACCCGACAGGCTACAGGAAGGGAAAAAAAAATAGACTTCAGGGAATTTAGAAGAGCAGTTGAGCTTTTTCAGGCAATTTGGTTTAAATCCTCATATTTCTTTAATCTTTCACAAACCGGAAAACAGAACTTGGGAAATCAGCTACTGGTACCTGACTCCCAGTCACTTACCCAGGATAAGCTGCAGCCACAAGGGCAGAGCACGGGCATATGCTTCCCTCCAAAATCCCAGCGTGACTCCTCCTTCCCTGAACACCACCAGAAATGTGGGCAGGAAGTCCTGTGGCCTGAACGGTGCATATATTACAGTCACAGATTTACCTATGCAATAAATTGTTTCCCTTGAAGTGTGTCTAACACTTAGTAAGATATTGAGCATTTTTCATTGATGAAACAACTATTGTCTTGAGATTTGTCCAAAAGTAAGTTTTTTTGTAGAGACATCAGTCTGTACCTTTGATTTATAACCAGCTTTGGTTTTGTTTGGTTTTGCTTTGGGGAGTTTTGGGCATGTGGAGGTCAGCAGAGGGAGGAAGAAAAGACTTCTTACGCCAAATTTGGGGATTTGGGTTTTACTTTGGGGAAAGACATTGAAGAGTAAAAAAACCCGAAAAACATGTAACTATTCTTTTTTTTATATCAAAACACTGTCAAATTCAGGTATGTTTATACTTTCTCCATAAACTAACATTTGTTTGCAACTTGGTGACAAACTTTTGTTCACAAACATTTTTGAGGAGGGACGGATTTTCAACAAAACCCCATAACATCATGAAAGCCAGGGCTTCCGTGCATGAGCAACAGGATTTGCTTCCTACTACTTGCCTTCCACAACTTAGACATGCCATCAAAAACCACGTGACACAAAACAATCTAGTTATTGAAGAGCTCAATGGATCACAGACAATCTATAGTCCGACTATTTTTTAATCCAAACTATCCAACAAGCATTTATGAATAATGTACATGCTCCTGTGCTCAGAAATTGTTCACAAATGATTTGTGAACAGAAAAGAGAGCTAAATCTGCAATGCATATTTTTTGCAATAACCCATTCAATCAGAATTACTTCAGGAAAGATTGTTCAGCATTAGCTAGTCATCATACCATGTACTTTTAGGGAACATATTAGATCTGTAAGTGGTCCATCAAAAAAATGATAATTCAGCACTATAAAGTAATTTGAGGACATGCTTTTAAATATATGGTGTTTAGGAAGGTATCTAAACACCCTCACAATTCTAAAACACGCTTCATTGTCCAAAGAGTGCTGAGATTTAAGCTGGCTCATAAGTGTTAAGCAATCAATTCCTATAGACACAGCTTCAAAAATGCTTCCATTTTGTCTTGTTGAATTACAAATGAGTTATTTCATTAGCAGAATTATTATTTTGGGATGAACTCCAGAACATTAAAGCTTTACATTTAACCTCCATTACAGTCCAGAATAGAATCAACCTCTCTTTCCCATATAAAAGTAGCTAATGCACTTTCCTTGTAAAATGCAAATGACATTATACTACGTTTTGCAGAAAGCACTTAGAAAAATTCAGTGGAATTATAGTTCACAATATTTTGGTGCATTCAATTAAAACACTAAATTTTACGAATATTACTTTATTTTCTTTCCTATCATTGAATACTGACACTTGGAATAACAAGTACTGCTGAGTTACATGCTAAACTATCAAATCACTATTTCAGGGCAGAAACTCAACGGTGCTGTAACACACACAACGTATATGTTGGAAGTTTTGTGTTCAATGTGGTTAAAAGAATCAATCAGGACTTTACTTTTCCTAAAACCTTAGCAATCTTTTTGAAGTCCCTCTGGGCTTATTTTTTTCCTGTCTCCCATTCCGAATTAGAAGAAAAGTAAGAGAAATAAAACATAAATGTGCATGTCGCCGGAAGCAAGCTGAATTGAAACCACAGATTTTGTTACTGGCTCTACCTCTGATTCTTGTTATCTTCAAATCATGACTCAAAACCCCAAAACACATGGGTTGTGGCTCTAGTCACATTTCACCACATTTTTCTAATGTTATACAATAGTTACAATTTGAAAGTAGATTCTTGTGATTGCAAGATTTGGCTTTGTTCTAAACGAGAACATAAAGTTTCTACATGTACGGCAAAGAAAAAATCTGGAAAAAAAACCACACATCAATTACTCATTTCATTGAACATTTTAGTATTAGCTATTTCTTTAAAATACGAAATAAAACTATGCAGGATAAAGTGAAAAATATGATTCCTGGAACAGGGTATTTCAGCAGGAAATCCCTAAGATTTTTTTCCTGTTTACTGGAAACACACCTGATTTTGCAGTGTGTCAGTTTTGATAAACTACATGCATAGACTTAACAATTCTAGGTTCCAATGGCGACAGTGAACCTGACATTGTTCAAAGTATGATGAACTCGTCCATGAGATTTTCTCAGCTGAAAAGAACAAGGACTTGAGGAAACACAAGGAGAGAGGCTGGAACCTAGCTGGTGATGATTACAGGTATAAATTGACACAGTGGCTTTCACTGGTGCAACAGTCATGTCATTGTCATAGTCACTGTTACTGCTATGGCAAATGCTGAATAACGCAGTTCAATTTTATATGGCGTCAGAAGTACGCGCACCTGGAAAAAATAAAGGACCATATTTCCAAACAAATTTTCTAAACATCGATGAGACTTCCCAGACATTTTCTTTTCTGACCAGCTGTATTTTCTTGCATTCAAAATCCACTCCAAGAAAGTCACAGCCCAGGAGCTGAATGAAGAAGCTCTCAGAGACTGCCGGATTACATTGTCCGACAAGGATCTCAGAAAGGCCACATCCACAAAGACTCCTGACTTTATCTGAGGATTTTCCATCTCTTTTCAGTACATTTTCTGAAAACAGCCAAGTTGGGAAAAATGATCAATATGGAAAGTGAAGAGTTATGTGTAAAAAAAGTGAAAAGTTATGTATAAAGCATTCCTGAAGTGTGTTAAAAAGTAGCTAATAAGGCTGGAGTACTATTCAAAAGTAGCTCATGGTCAGTTTTGTAGACTGTTACTAATATCAGAAAGAAAATAGGTAAGGAAGAAGAGCACAGGTAAAGCCATCATAAAAGAACAAGGCAATTTATCAAGTATGTTGATTTATTTTAAGGATATGATCTCAGACTGTCAGATTCTTCCACTTGTCCAGCAGATAATTAAAGGAATATTTTCACGTTTTATTTTATCCCTTTCCAGTTTTCCCCCTACATTAAAATGCAGCTTTTTCAGTTTTGACAAGACGTTTAAGAGGATTCTGTCTCTAAGGCTTAATTATTTGTTTTCTCCTGGGGGTCTTTTGCACTTGTTTTGAACTGTTCATTGGAGGTGGCTTTCAACTATGAGCCAAGATTCAGATCCTTGTATAGACAGACCTTACACTGTCTATAAATCCTGGAATTTCACAACCATCAGACAGACTCTCTAAAAGCTTTTATGAGAAAATATGGTTTAGGATGGAGACAGCTGGTATTTAAATTATCCGTGTGAGAGAAATTACTCTTATTCATTCACCAGATGCTTTATTCATATATAGATTTTTAAATTAATAATTCCGTAATACTTACAGCTATATAATGCTGAAATCCACACAGTTTTGCTCAATGACCTTAGCAAGCTTTGACATCTTTTTTTATTTCTTGCAAATAGTGCAGCATATTTTGCCAACTGCCTGATGAAACACTACAACAGATGAAAAGAAAAAAACCCTCAGTGTCCACTGATAAGATGAGTAGAGTTCATCAAGCTGTTATTTCTCCCTGTACTCTAGGTATAGGCTCCAGAATGATTCAACTAGAAAAAACATAGCAGCTAGTCCCATGCAATGTCTACCCCCGCTAATCACAAACTGTTCTGTGACATATTTTTAAAACCCAGTAACTACGAGACAGAGATATCTGAAGAGATGGGGAAACACTTCATATCTACTAGCATATATTGGATGACAAAAAGAGTTGTGCAAGAAAAATAGGAAAAAAAGGGAACAAAAAAAAAAAAGTATGTTTTGCTGGAACATTCTGGGAGATGATTTAAGTGGACGTGGTTGACATTTACAGTCAATACTAAAGAGGCAGAAATGCAGCTAGGCTTTCTTGAGCATGGACTCCATGAAAAATAATCCTTCAATCTCATGGCACATCATTGTTCAGAAAACGTTTATTCAGTGAAATGATGCTCTTCTTTGCAAACCTGAAAATATTTTTTCTTGTTCTCTTCTTTCCACTGGAATACTCATTCGTTTGCGATTCTTTCATTCCGATCATTACAGATTCCTTCTTTCAGGCCCCACCGCATTTTTTTTGTCCTCCTTGAAAGTGCTACCACTTCTTCCTCACTTTGAATCCCTGTGCTGGTTAAATTCCACTTCACACAGGGTCTGGAAGCCTTGTCTCAAGTCTGCACTTCTTACGGCTTCTTCATTCCTCTTATTTCCTCTGCTTTTACGTCTTCTGCCACATACTCGTGTTGTTCTGTGTACAGGTTGTTCCCTAACCATCACCTGTGCAGATCAAAACCCAGTGTCTTCATCTAAATCCTTCTTTAATGTACTTGTCTGTGAGAGGTTTACCAGAAATCATTATAATATTAAAAAAATAAATTAATTAAAATGTATTTGAAAGCTACTCCAACTCAGGACTTCATAGGTCCTAAATCTCCTTTGCATCTCTAAACAGCAAGCTGCTTAGCAGCTTGATTTTTTTCTAACCATGCCAAAACCAATAAGAATACATAAGTGAGCCCCCATTTTGCTCCCAATTTCTTAACATATAGAAATCTCTCCCTGGGTGAGGTTTTCAGAAGGTCTGGCTCTTGAGACACAAGGCTCCAAGTACAGGCTTCCCAACTTGAAAGGCTTAGAAATACATACCTACATAAGTCTTTCACTGCTCTTCCAAGCAATTCGATGGACAAAAGTAGTAATAATAGGGTTTTCATTGAGAACTCCAAAATGGCAGCTATCATATGAGAATGATCCAGCTTGCTAAGTGCCAGCTTTCAGTCAGAGAATAAATATGAACCTTCAAGTCCATGAGCCTCTGTGGTTCTTGCCCAAGCTAACTGAGTATCTGTCTTCCTCCAAAAACTTTTCACATATTTGCAGCTGAGAATCAACCACAGGACATCATCTAATTTCCAACTCTGCAACAAGACTTTAAGGATGGAAAGTAACCCTAGTTTCCTCCTTCATTTTTTTAAAGGATTTGTCTAAGATTCAAGCACAGACCAAAACTTTCTCACGCCTGACTTTTCACAGATGTTCAGCCAGACTCTACCCAAGCAAAGGATATGGTCATATCCAGCAGGAGAGTGGGGCCAAACGGTAACCAGAGGGTTTCAGGGACCCATGTGACATGGTGGTCACTTCTGTACATAGAGTACGTCCACTGCATGCAGATCCTGCAGCCTCTGACAGCTGTTGGCGCTGCTGGGGGAAACACGACAATTTGATTTTTAAGTGTGTTTTTCCTCCTCACTATGCCTTTTCCACCAATTTTCCCGATTTCTAATTCAGTACAGACTCAAAGTACACTTTAATTGCACCAACCAATTTAAACCAAAGTAACTTTTTTAAGTAAGAAATGCAGAAAATATTTAGTAAGTACTTCGACTTTGTAATCCCTTCCATGCATGCCAGGATATTAGAAGTTGTCGTGACAGCCAGAAGTCCACACTAGAACAGCTTGTGGTTACTTTTGAGACCAGCGAACATACAGTTTGAGCAATTGCACCCTGGAATACCACCATACAACTCGCCCACCGCTGCCTAGGCTTTCATAGCAGCTTGAAAAAAACGGCCTTTGTCAAGGTAACTTTCCTACATACACTCTAAATGCCAGAACATATACTCCACAGCTCTAGACAGCATGACCCAGAACAGATGAAGGGTTAGTACCAGAAAAACCTCACGTCCCACCCTCTGCTACAATCACCTCTGGTTTCTGCACTAGTTTCCCCTCCCCAACGGATGTAATGTTTACTCACCCGATGCACAGATGTGTTATGAGGATTAGTTAGTATCTAACTACTTGAATATTTAAAGTGTTATTCTTAAAGTCCTAATATTATCACCAGTACATTTGCATATGATTTTATTTATGCGTCTGACATTTGCTTTTCAGATTTTATTAAAGCTTATTAACAATAAAAAACTACTGCTGCCAGGCCCTATTATACACTTCCATGAGATTACTCAGGCACTCTCAGCCCCTTCAGGTTTGTTGAAGCCATAGCCACTTAATAAATTTACTGAACCGCTTTGGATCAGACCCTTCCATAAAAGGGGAAATGACATTTTTTATCTTACTTAGTGTTCTTTCTGTGGCAAAGAATTAGTTCGATGTCACTATAACAATAGTTACTTTAGTTCTTTGAATGAAGAAAGAAGGAAGTCCCAGATCTCTGCAGTGATCACTGCCCTGTTACTTTGGTTAAATGTATGCCTCCAGAGTACTACAACAGCTTCAGCAGCTGGGTGCAAAAAAGGTGATCTCTGATCTGATGCCCCTGAGTCAGCCTATTTTATGCGCGGTGGAAATTGTCTGCAGATAATAAAAAGGAGAAATAATAGCTCTGTAGAGACGGTTCTCTTAGATGTTTTGTCAGACTGGTCTATTCCACTCATATGCTTTGTAAAAACTTTGATTTTTGACATAAAATAGCCAAGTTTCATTATTTCCCTGTGTGCAGCCCAAAGCCCGCTAGTTACAGTCATGGTCTCAGTCTTCAGGCTTTCCTTTGATGTGTGTGCACACATCTATGCATACGAATGTGTGCATTGGGAGTGACGGGGAGTTGACTGAAAGTCTGTCCATGTTACTTTCCATTAGCTGTCTACTGAAGATAATGTTTTAGTAATAATAATCATCCCATCCTAAATAATATGTATTAACTTTGTCACACATCAGTTGTTCTCTAATCCTGGTAAAACCTCCTTGCTCTTCAAATTCAAGGCTGTCTCTTTTGCCCCATGGACACAACAAATTCGTTCTCTCTGCCCTCCTCATTCACATGCATGCACTCACGTGCACAAACATGCACACACCCCTGTGCTTTCAAATAGCTCCCATCCCAGGAAATCCCGTGCTCCAAACATGGTAAATCCCACTAAAACAGTCACAGTACATTTAAAGGTTGGAGTCCAATAGCTGATCTTTGCAATGACAAAACTACTGGAGCTGTAACACTTTCTCTTGCGTATGAGAAAAAACCTTTCCTACTTTTCCAGAACAGGAAGGAATTGGGGACCAGGAAAAACGTTAATTTGTACCAACTGAGGGTCTGATTCCTCTTTCTCAACTTTCTACTTACATTTTATGAATTTCACTGTATCACAAAGTAATAGGCTGCAGGATGTTGCCTAGTCCACACATACACCCAACTCTGATCAACTGTTTTGTATAAATCTATATCCACAACTTTTCCTGGTAGTACTTTACATACGCATAAAAAGAGAGAACAGAAATCCTGCTAAGATCATGATCTGGAACACAGTTTATCATTAATATGGACTACATAACAGAGTTTTTATATAGTGCTCAAACATATAACCTATCAAAGGGCTAACGAATAAACGAAAGCACATACACAATATATCTAAATCCAAATGGGTCCTATAGAATCTGTCAAAATCTTTGGCCTCCAGTCCTGAGACACTGAGGTATTTGCATAATTTTCTAGTTTTTATGCTATTTTCTGACATACACATAGTTCAGGAACATGCTGAGCCTCTAAGAAAATGTCTGACATAAACTTTGTCTATGTATAATCAGCAAACCTTCCCTTTTCCACAAGGGATATAAATTATATGTAATTATGTCTTCAACAACTACATGGGTGATTATCTGTTTCTCTGGAGCTTATCAACAAATTAAGACTCTTCTCTTATATTAACTGCTCTCCATATCACCAACTGTGCTGCTCTGGCAGTCCTGTTAAGAAACATTCTCATACCACAAAAGAGATTGAGGAGCAAAGAATAAATCTATATAACTAAGCAACCTGTTTTATATCGATGGTTTGTTACAGGATAAGACTTAAAGAATGCCAGTAGAAATATAAACATGTTGACTTGCTCCAGAATATACTGGGCATTCATTTTTCCTGTTATAAAAATCCAAAACATGTGGCTTAACAGCTATTCATGTATCTTGAAAGTCTGACATCTGCCAAAGCCCTTATTAGTCCTTCAGATACAGCAGAACACTACATTTTGGTGTTTGGATTAGGATGCCATAACTAGCAGCATAAAAGAACTAACATAGTAAACACGGGCAATTGTAAGCATGCAGACACCTATGGGAAGAGCATCCTCTAGCTATACTTCTATGGTAGCCACAACACATCAAGTTGCAAACTCATTTAAAGAACAGCTTTGATGAGGGACACTCATTGACCTTCTAGATATTGATCTCGATGGCCCCAAGTGCTGTATTAAAGAGGCTGAAATGTCTGCTCTGGCTCAGCTTCAAACATTGCCAAAGGACTCTGGTACAATGCAGTGTCTTACCTGAGAGGCACGTGAGCTTTCAAAGCATTAGCTACTTCTTAGCCTTATCATGCCTGTCATCAAGATCACTAGCAGATGATTTCATCTAAGTTATGGTTCTTTTGCATTCAATGACTCCAAAAATAAGCTTGCTGACAGTAGTTTTCTAAAAAGCACCAAACAAACAAAAAAAATAATATCAAGTTATAAAAGTGCTGAAGTAGTTTGCAATGATTCATCATTTTAGGACATCTACACATGGAGTTGGCAATTATATGTCGATGAGTCCAATCAGAACAGCTGGAACATTAAATATCAAACCTAAAAACAAATGGCTGCAGACCAGGAATTATTCAGGGAATCATTCTGAGTGGAAGTACCTCTGAAAAGTCATGATCTCTTGTGGATAATTCATGAACAGAAAAAGGCCAAATTCATAAAATTATTCATTATAAATTATTCACCCTCCTTTTTGGAGGTATGGAGTGTAAAATTAAGTGTTTAGTTTTGATTAAGTGAGGAACTGAACATCATAAATACAGCATTTGACTCAATAGATCCTAGGAAATTAACTGCTTTTGGAGGAAGGAGAATAAACTTTTCCTTCTTTCACTCTTGAAACTTGATTAGCTGTTTGCACAGTGAATGTGTACACAGAGCCAGATCCCAAAAGATGCTGAGCTTGTACAACTCCCACCACCTTCAGCTGTGGTTACTTGGCACGTTTCAAGTTCCTCTGCAAAACACCACATGCAAAGTGCTAAATTTTGGTATTTTTTCTCGGAAAACCTCATCAAATTCAAGAAAGCACTGATGAGTGGTGGGAAAACTGTATCAGAAATTTCACTAGCAACCCCTTACCTTCCCAGTCTTCCCTTCTCAGAGTATCTTTGCCACTGCTTATATTGGAAACACCAGGTTTGCAACTCTTTTCACTGATACTTGTTTCTACATGTGAAGAAACTTTTCCTTTTGAAGAGCTGTATTTTTTCTCAACTCGGAAATATTTCTTTCCTCTTCCACCCATTGCCCCATACACAAAGATAAGTACACAACATGCAGCTTCAGCTAGAGTAAAAAAGAACATCCAGGTTAGAGGACTCCTTTTGTTTTGTATTTTTAATAACATTTTTGAAATTGCATTTCCCAGTAGGGCAGTTTCTGAATATTTTTCTTTTGTCTTTTAAGGAGCACTGAAGATTTTCCTCTCCCCTGTTATTAATTATGTAGCATTCTCTTTTTGTGTGTTTGGGGTGGCTTTTGGTCAGGACTCAAAGTGGCATCATCAGACAGAGTCTCCCATTTCTTCCTTCACTCTTTCCTGCATGCTGCTGCATTAGCTTCGGCTTTGTTACCACTGTTACCAATAAACACTCTGTCATAGCGCTAAGATACTAATGAGAGCACTGAAACCGCACACATTAATTACTGACAAGAGTACACACAGATTTTCCTTTTTAATCTCGTTCTGATGTGGCAGGACTTGCAGCCATCTTTTAATTCATTTCAACAGTATGTACAGTTTTCTCATACTAATATGTTTTTCTAGTTGCCGCCCATATGAAGTCACGGCAAAGCAAGGAAGAAAACACAAACTGATGCGAAAGCACACAACACACCAGTATTCTGAACAAAACGGAATACATGGAAAAATCAATGAGATGTAAGGTCAAATAATGGCCATACCTTAGAAGCTGTGCCACATGTGGTTGCCTCTTCAAACCCACACGTGAACTCTGGGGGATCTAAACATACAGAGCAAAGAAACTGATGCAGAGTTATACAACTGAATTTGTGACAAGCCACGTGGCTAGGACAACGCCAAGCGTTGTAGTGCCATCTGCGCTAACGCTCAGTGCTCTTACCACTCTCCTACAGCTCTTCATATTTGAACTGAACCAGTTCATATTTGAACTGAACCAGTTTCCTCATCCTTCTGTGAAGTTGAATCACTTCTTTTCACACACCAGGTCTCCTCCAGACTCAGCCAACGGTGGGCAATGAAAAGGGCAGCCCACAGGGATGAAATCTTACTGACAGCCATTGTCAGTGAACATTGCCCCTTTCATGAAAAGGAGAAACCTGCCATTCTTCCCAGCCTCTAAGAGACTTTTGTACCCCCTTAAGGTGCTTTCACATTTCTCATCAGCTCTCCCAAACGAAAAGAAAACTTTTCCAAGGTTATGATAGTTAGAGTTGAGATTGATGTGTCTTATCACCCTGGGCTCAGGAATATTAAAATATGACAAAAATGAAGCATTTTCTTTCAAAATTACTTAAAAATATTACATCTCCTAAAAGAGAGACTGTGGACCCTCATTTGTTTCACTTATTCGTCTATCTACAGCTTTTGCCCAGGAGGAAAGAGTCATCTTTTCTTTAGCCTTTTGAGGAGGAAAAAGCTGTAACTAGTTCATTGCCAAATGCTCTGCTCCACTGACAGGGCACTCTTTTGTAACCTGGTTGTTTTTCCAACATCACACACACAATTTTAGCAATAAAAAATAATTCCTGTCTGCTAGCTTTGCAGAACTCCATTTCATAACCCATCAGCTTAGGAAGTAAATTTAAAGCCTATCTTCTGTCAAAAGCAAGCAAGTTTTTACCCTGACCCTGTGAGTCTGGCATCTCTCCAGCCTAGATCCACATTTAGGAGCAATATTAATTTCTGTTTCTCTCAGTTGCAGCTGTGCGGGGATAAAAAAGTCATTTTTCTATCCTGGCAGGATAGAAGAAGCTTTTTAATTTGTCACTAGATTAAGTTAATGACCAAGTACTGAAATAATTCCTTGGAATGACCTAGAGTCCAACTGAAGGCATGAGGTATGTGGTCTGCCTGTGTTGGAGCTCCTCTCCTCATTTTTAGTAGAGCAACAGTCACACCTTTCAGGTATTCCAGAGAGACTTGCCTAGCCCTGCACTTTGCAGGTGTCAGCAGCCAAAGCCACGTATCCACATTGCTGAAGGATAACTTAAATTGTTAAAATTAAAGCCTTTCTGTGCATAGGAGGAAAAAAATGGATTTCTGCTCAGATGAAGAATGCTGGTAGGAGCCCATTACCTTTTGCCCAACCCTACCAACATAATCCACATTTTATTTGTGAAGCATGTTGCTGCAGGCAAATGCAAACTGCACAGAAATACGTCCCATGCAACAGGGCATCCCAAACAGGAGAGCTGTAGGAGAGTGGTAAGAGCACTGAGCGTTAGCGCAGATGGCACTACACATGGAAATTCAAACCCAGTCCTGAAACGATGCATGTATACAACACCAACTGCACCTTCAGTCTGTCGCAACGTAGGTAGCAAGGGTAATTGAACATCTGCTAGAGTTTGGTCCCACAGTTATTTCTAATTGGGTTCTTTCTCTCTCTACACCTGAATTGATAGCGGGTGTTTGGTCTAAGCACTGTTAAACATTTCTGATGGTTCTGGCACATCCCTTTATGAGGCACCAGATGCGCAGGTACTGAAATAGCTGCTGCTGACTTCTACCTATAGGGAAACTGGAAGGCACATAATTAAAAAATAAAATAAAATAAAATAAAATAAAAAACCATATTTGCATTGTAATCATTTTTAAAAAACGAAACATCGAAAAGTGGGTTAACCAGGGGGATGGGGGAGATTTCTATTTTGGAATGCAGTTTTGAATTTCTCCAGGCTTGACAGTCCATCTGGACATTGCTAAATGCCTAGTTACATCAACACAAAATGTTTCATTTTGGTTCCCATATTTTTTTGCTTTTAAAGTGTCCCCCATATTCTCCTCCCACCACAACATTTTCCGAAAATTCCATTTTATGTTTTGTACCAGAAAAGCATCAGTGAAGAGCAGCACGTGGGTTGCTTAGTGCAGTGCTCGGGCCACCAGGAAGGCAATGACTGTCTGATCCCCTCTTCTGCCTGTTATTTTCTTGGCTCCCTTATCAGCATCTTCCCTGGATAGTTCCGCACAACTCTAATTACAGGACTGAGAAAAACAACTATTAGGAAAGCAATACTTTATTTTTATACTTACTGCCAGTAGTTTGCTATTCACGTTGCTCTAGGAAAAGAGAAAAAAAATTGTTTACGAATGTATCATTATACAGTAGATCTTAAATTGCACAACTATTAGCTGTAAGTATTGACTATTGTCAGAGTTCTGCTGCCGCCCGTGAAAAGGTCAGGCCTTTTCATTTGTGTTCTTTTTATGTAAGGAATACCAAATAATAAACCACACAATTTATTGGGCTGCTGAGACTTTTTTCCCCCAGACCTGCAAGGCAGTCACCAGGTTTGAATCTTCTTTCCCATTATTATAGGAACAAGTTTATTTCACTTTCTTCTCTTTCTTGAGGAAAAGAATTTAATTTCCCATAGTAGCACCCAAAATGAATAGTCTTTACTTTCCAGGTAAGCATAATAGAAACAGTTATATCTTTATGAGCTGCCTGTGATTCCATCCCTAGGATGCCAATAGAGAGTGGGGTGCTTTTGCTCAGAGGACATGAGAAAAATAACAACTTCTTACTGGTCTATCAAGTCAGCTAACAACATTTTCAAAGCACCAACATTTTCAAAGCACTGAGTACCTCATTTTAAGGAATCATATCCAAATGTAGATGTCTGAATGAAAACAATTTGGCCCTAGGATTCCTCAATTTCTAATAGCGCCCCACGTTCAGCACTTTAATAAACCATCCATTTTATTTCAATTTCCTAATTAACTACATGAAATTTTAATATTAAGCTGTATAAGTCACATAAATGAAGCTGCCTAGCTCCATTTGTACAGCCTCACAACGTTGCAATAGATGTCATGTGTTTTTCTGAAGCTTAATTCCGTGTTGTTACACCAAGCACATCATCTTCTAAATAGCCAAAGATGTTTGTAATGCTTTAGGGAGAACTATAAAGCACACAGAACAAAAGCCAGCAAGAAACTCTCAGCCCACCATTTTTAATTCTTCTGCCACTCCGAAGGAAATATCACGGCAAGATAAATCTACATCAAAATATCTCCTGCCTTTGCAGTTGAACACATGGTAACAGAGAAACGTGCAATTTGTTTGGGCATTTGTAAACTGCAACAGCAATGGCATTATTTACTTATCCCAAGTTCACCCAAGCTCCATAGAAGCGAACTCCAGCTGCTGCTTCAGGAAGGAAGCAGGGCAAGTATATGCCTTACTTGGCTGGGGCAAGACTCCCAAAGTAACCTGGGAAGCTACAAAATCCCATTAAATGCACTTGCACTATGTTTCACATACATACAGAGGGAAACTGATAATATGCAATAACAAGTTTGGCAATCAAGGTCTATGCAGAAGTTATTTCCTCAAAGATAATAATAAAAAGGGAGAAGGTTATTGGGAAAAGATAGCTAGAGGCTTGTGGGAGAACTTCAGGAACTGGCTTAGCTGGGCAGAGTATATGAAGTGACAAACAGGTGTTTTGCCTGTCAACACTTTGGAACATTTTATTTCGAATACTCCAGTGACATGTTACACTTAAGCCTACGGTTTCTTGTGTGTTTGGGCCCCGCCCGATGCTTCTCTCCCTGCTAGAGGGCCCTCTCCTTTTTCCTCCTCTCCCTTCAGGCTGCAAACATTTGTTAGCACTTCTCTCCTCAGCCGGCGCTGGCAACCTGCCCAGCTTCTGCCAACCCATTCAAGCCCAGGAAGCTCCAATAAAAATATGCCAAACACTTTAGATGACGGTCCTGAGGAAGGATGAACCTAAGAGACCATCATACCCCAAACACACATGTATCTTTTTAGCCACTGAAGACAACAGCCCAGACTGTATCATACCTCCAAGGTGCAACTCACATTCCCTTCCACCGTCCCTGTACTAGGGACAGTGGAAGGGAACTAGGATGGGTGGAATGGTATTAGGAGCACCAAGCAAGGGGCAGCTGATAACACCTCACCACCACCATTTTCAATGGCTCCAGTCATTTTCACTAAGGAGCAATCATTAAGTTTTTCTCCCATATCTGCTGCACTGCTCCTTTATGCCACGCTGGAGGACACAGACTGCTGGTGAATGGAGGAGCACTTTGGTGTGCATGTGGAAAATAAATGAATAAAAGAAATCATACCCACAAAACCATGCCAGCAGCCCTGCTGCCTATTTCATGTCTGTCGCCAAGTGTCAAATGCTCCCATTTTATTGTTATATCATCATCACCTAGGGACTGTTGAGCTAGTAAAGCACCAAAATAAAGTTTGACCTTAGAGGCTGTGGAGTGTACATCTTTGCTTACCTTGTTTCCAGGAACCTCCAGATATCTGTGAGGAATGGCACAGGACTTAGTTGATCCACCTGGGGGATGGAAAGGAACTTTTAGCACCTCTCAACTCCTTCAGCCTTATTTTCTGAGATCCTGTGGAAAAGATACATTTGTATATCAAATAAGACCATTCCTGCTTCTAAGAGTTAATTCTTAAATAGAGTTTTGAATAAGACATAAGACTGTGCTTCAGGGTGTACTTTAATATTTTTTCAAAATGGTGTGGATAGAGTTTCATCTACTTCTCTCTGAAGCATCCCATATTGGCCAGGCCTGGGAAGGAGGATCAGGCAGACTGCACTTCTGATCCAGTATGACAATTCCAGTGTTGCATACCTGTACAGAAAAGCATGGGCATGAATACCTGCTCACACACCAGAGAGCACTTAACATTTCTCCCATTTTGAAAGGTTTCACTACCTTGAGTCACATTTTACATATTACATATACAGAATAGCAACAAAATTAATCTTTCCAAACATGCATGCACATATATACATATAATACACATATACACATCTATAACTATATGTATACTTACAGATAAAATCTGTGTGCATAGCACAAAAGAGTGATTATTTTGTTGTCAAATGCAAACTAACATTGTTTCTGAATTAACTGAATTGAACTTCAAAGGCCTTGAACACAGATTTAATCGTTATAGCTGGGGTTTGATGACAACAGCATCAAACGTGTCTCCCTTGAAAGATCAAACAATACTCCGCTCTTCTGCTTCAGTAGGCAAAATTTCATTCAATGACATTTTCGATCTCAATGAATGTGAAGAAACTCGTATTCTGCACTTTAAGATGACCAACAATCTTTTTTTTCTCTTGCTTTTAGCACCTCTTGCAAATGTTTACATTTTACCCCAGAATAATTGTCAGTTTTAGTTCCTTCAGCCCACTTAATCCTATTTTTTTTTTCTAACGCCCTTCAAAGTCAGACATCTGGAATCAAATAAATTCATTTACTGATGTTTGGCAACCACCGAACAGTGATCACCATTTGCAGTTCTGATCAACGGCTTTCACATTTGCTGCAGTTAGAACAAGAAATAGGCACTTAGTGAAGTCCACAGCAAAAATTGGAAGAGGAAAGAGCTAGTCAGGTTTTTATCAGTTTGTATCAGTTGGATGCATTATAGCTGGTATTAGAAAAAAACAAGAGAGAATTTAGGAGTGCCCACTGCAGGACAAAGCTGGCACTTTTAGCCACTTCATTCTTCAACACTGAACAACTGTTGAGCTGGTGCCCACCGGTTTACCCAAGAAGACACCACACTTTCGTCTCCCTCTCAGTTTCTGGGTAGCTTTTGCATGTTTTCTTTTTTATATATTCTCTCCGGAGAATTTGATGGTTTTCAAGTTTTTAATCATAGAATAAAAGTCAAGCTATATTTTTTAAGAAAATTAAAAAAAAAGAAAATATTTCATATACAACTTCTTCACATAGATTTTTCAGAATGACACAGATTAAAACCACACAAAAATATTAGAAGTTGCCTTGGGACCGCTTGAGTAAAAAGAAAAAATATTAATAAAACCTGCTCTAAGATACAGGGATATATTTTTCTCCACTGTTTCAGCAGAAGTCGTCAAGGGAGGAGGGAGGCAAGACAGAAGACAAGGGATGAAGAGGAGATCTTCTTCAGGCTTGCCTGCTCCACATACAGCTCTGCATACATCAGAAGTCCAAGCACTACACTGAACACAGATCTACTCCCTGGAGAAACAATGGCAGCTGTTACTTACACGGTCTAAAAGAGTACTGGAAGGTTCCCAAATATTATACCGATGAGACTGATAAGTATAAAAATCAATATAGAACAGCAACAGCACAAGCAGGTATGGAGTCAAAGCTCATGTGATGAAAGTAGAAGAGGCTCAATTTTAGTTATATATAAACCAATTTCCCCATTGCTGGAAACATATATCCCACACTTCCAGAAACCATTGACAGAGAGCAAATATTGCCTCCTGCTCATCCATGCAAGAGAAAAAACAATTGAAGCAGTCACAACTAGAGACAATGTTAATGTTTACATTGTCATAGACTCTTCCTCGTCTCAAATAAACATTCCCTTTTCCTGATTATTCATGGGCTTACCTTATAACATACACACCTAATTCCTGGTAGGAATTTCCATGGACAAAACTTTAACTAGTCCTTGAATTGTCTTCTTTGATTCGAGTATCTTCATTTTGCTGGGGTCAGAGTAGAGTTTGTACCCTTGGATGATTGTCAGGAATTGCAGGTACATTAATAACTGTAGGTTAAGAATAAAAAGGAGCTTGTCTAAGAATGATAAGTGTCAGAAATTTGGTAAAATAGTATTTGGAAAATAAAACGTATCGATTGTGATTCACTCATTGTCTCAACTGGAATTTTATGGCTTTCTAGTGCAGTTATGCTGAGAAGAGTTTCACAGAAAACCTTAATTTTGAATTAAAATGTCTAGGGAGGCAAATGCATTAGGGCTTGTATTTTATTTTTCTTTAGCAGTCTGAAAAATCCATATTACAGCATTTATTACATACTCAGAGATATTTTACTGCAGCTCTGTAGAAAATAGCTGTTTATCCTACTGTGTCTCTGAACTCAGAAAGGCAGTCCTTAAAAATGGAATACACAAAAGGCTAGGGATTCCCACTCCTCTCTCGCAGAAAGTGTATGTCCCTCGTGGCATTTGGAGTGGTGAAGGGCTCTCGTTTACTACTAACTTCTGGAGCAAAAGGTCATGAGGGATTGCGTACAGATAACTGTTTCTGCTGTTAGAAATGGTCTGGGTTTTCCCTTTTTTTTATTTTTTATAATTGTTGTTCCCGCTTCTGCACATAGGACCCTCTTGCCTGACTTTAACAAAGAACTGATATCTTCAGTGTGCAAAATGCCCCCACTGAAACTTCGCATGTGTGCACAGATGTTCATGCACACTGTGCACACACACCACGAGCGAAAAAACTCAGAACCACAAGAAAGAAACTGCTTTTCTCTTGGGGAATCCTGCATTAATCTTTCCTCTTTTCTTTTCTTGCCAGTAAGTGTAATGAAAACACTGGCTCAATACAGCATAACTCATTAATACTAGAACCTAATGCGTTAAGCACTGTTAGAACATCTAGCCCATTATACAAGAATGAAAGCTAATCTAAATATGCAGTCTGAAACAAAAATCTATGACCTTTTTATTTTTTATTTGGTGGGTTTCTTGCTGACTTGATTTTGCTGCTCTGCTTTCCCTACATTTTGTAGAAGCCAAAAAAAAAAAAGTAAGAAACGATTACAAAAGGCAGGACACAATAGAGCGATTACATAGTACCATCTAGAGCCTGCGACTGTTATAACACCTTTGAAAAGCAAGCCTTTTCCGGACTCTTGCTAGGATCTGTGTGCAAGAGGTAAAAAGAAAACCTGTAGTTTTTCCAGGGCCACAGAGGGGATATTCCAGTATGATGGAAACAGATCTAGAACTGAGCAATTTGCACCCTTTAAGCAGGCATGCTGGCTTTAATGCTCTGTTTTCATAGATGCCGTTTTCAGGAAGCTTCATTATCCTATGGCTGATCCTTCTGAGGAAAAATGGATCAAGGGATAAAATGGTATATTTGACTTAATCATTTTGGCATGTTGGGTTCTTCGGTCTGTCAGTGTCTCCTGAAAGCGTATTTTTCACCAGTCACTGCAGACAGGCTCACAGCATGTAGCTCACATCTCAACAGCAGTTTCAACATGACTAACTGTTGACAATATTTGAACTTTTGAGCCCTGCCATCCTCGGGCACAGTCACAAGAAGAGCAGGAAAAAATACGTCAGTCTTCAAGGACACTGGGTCCCTCCCCCTCTTCAGAAAATAAAGCGTTCAGCCTCCCCTTTCAAATCCCCTCTCAAAAACACACCATGAATCCCATTTAATTAGAAATGCTCTCACACATTCATTATCCCAGCTGGTTTCGACTCAGAAAGCATATTCTTCTGGCTCGTTTCTATACACAGCACCTCTGTTCAAATATGAGACTCCATAAGGAGGACCTGTGCTTTCTCTGTGCTTTTCTATGCCAGGGGTTGAGCGCTCTGGCAGCTCTTAAATATTAGTAATAGTAATAGGCCACTTAGACTTCCAAGGACACATGAAAGAGGAGCGGACAGGCAGAAAAATCCATGCCCACACATCTCTCTACTCTCACTTCCCGTCTTCCCCATCCCTTTCTGTCCAGCAAGTCAGCCTTTCCTCTTGTCTCTATTCCATTTTATGAATATCTCTTTTCTACAGAGACTTGCCTACAGCTATCAGAGGTCCACAGTACGGCAGAATTAACGCAGTTGATACGCGATAGAAAGGGGAAGTGTTGGCAATATATGATTACAGATTAAATGATGCAATTTCAGGGTCAGCACTACAGAAGGCACTTACGAAGAGGCTGACAAGTAAAGATGAATGGCAAATGAATGAGGGCAGTTACAGTATTTAATGTACATTTGCCTTCTCAGAGATCTGTAGACTCTGCTACCATCTGCTGGTTTATGAAAAAGAGCCAGGGAATCTATTTTAGTGGCTCTATATACATAATCTTTCAGCTGTCTCTCATTATGAAAGCAGTCCTCTTTTGAGGTCACAGCCTACCTTCAGCCTCCACAGAGCTGTCAGTTAGGCTCACTTTTGTTTCCTGATGCGTTTCCGACAGCAGGCATGAGGATGAATGGCAAACAGATAGTGCAAAATTTATACTAAACTCAAATAATATATCCCAGAGTAAGGCACACTTTTAGTATTATGCAAAAAAGAAAAAAATGAATCAATGGATTTAGTTCCAGTTTATTGCAGAGAGCAGAAGGTGAGGACAGATCTAAAGGTATTTGATTCTGGTTTTGAATGAACATACCCTTCATTATGCTTCCGTATACAACTGATATATAAATTGTAGTACTCCACTGAAATTAATGGATCAATGCAGCCTGCTATCTTTTGAGAATGTGATCCAAGGAAGATATATGCCAGACCTAAATGTAACTTAATACAAATTTATGGCCAAGTTACATTAAATAGAAGAAGAGAGAAAACATGAATGTATTTCCAAGTACAGTATTTTGATTCTATGCATTAGTTGCTTAGACACTTGTAATAATACATAGACACTTAAAGAACTCACACAATAAACCAGTTTTAAAATTGCCACTTCTTCACCCATTTAACCTGTCAGGACTATTGGGAAAGAGTTGCCAGTGGTGGCAACTTTTACAGGAGAGAGGCCTTATAAATTGGATGCACACAATCAACCTAATTCTGTAGAGTTTAAGGCCAAAAGAGATCATGATGGCCACTTCCATACTTAACCTACCCTCCACAAACTTTTACCTAGTGACTCCTCTTTCAAGCCATCACTTCTATCTGAGTTGGGGTTTCAGGGTGGAGGAAAGCACTTATCTGTTCCTCAGTTCAGAGGATTAGCTACATGCTCAGGTCTTTTATGCTCACTCAGCCTTAGGTATACAGTAAGGCCGACCTTGGTACTAGAACAAAGTTGTAGCACTCCACGGGAAGCTCAAGGAGCAGTGGCAAGCCAAAGACCCCTTCAACGGCTACCGGGCTCCATGAAAAAGTCCATGCTATCACAGCACTTTGGACAGAACAGTTTCCCTTCCTGGGGCTGGCCAAACTTCCTAGCCCACCTGGAGGACGCTGTGCCTTACTGATGTTAATGGCCATCCCCATTTTGTGGCAACGTCTAAAGACTGGGCACTCCAGTGCCCAGGCATTGTAGGCATTGGAGCAAGGAGCTGTTGGAAGCAGTTTTGAAAAAAGCCCGTGGTTAATGGCCTGTCACAAGCCTTCTTCATTTTCCCTCACAAAATTGGACTCACCCCCAACATCATAAAGTAACAGCAAGCAGCTTCCTTTGGGACCTCCATACCAATATGCACAAGAGAGAGAGATGTGCACATGCTGTTTTTGCAAGGGTAAGCATCACAGACAGCCTGTGTTCACTGCTTGCCATCTAGCAAAAAGGAAACTGAGGTTACTGGAGTCAATGAGAAAACATCGGCTGTATCTTTTACTCCTACACAGGTTACACCATCTTTTTAAAATAAAACTGGACATAACTCCAGTAGTACATATTCTCTGGAGAAACAGTATTAAGGTGGCTGACCTACGCTGCTTGGTTCAGAGGTGAGATGAGGCAACAGATCCCTCGCAGATGAATCACAGTAAAGCCCTGGTGTAGCCCCAAGGGACTTGAAGCAGTCTGGCGAAGATGGACTTTTCTTGGTATATTTCAGACAGACCTTTCCTATTACTACAGCATTTTTGATAACTCTGTACTTCTATAAACAGCTCTGTGATGAGCACCAAAAAAATGAAATGTTTAAAACAGCATCCGCTAATAAACTTAAATCTTTAACACTCCTTAATAACACGTCATCCTAATATTTGCTAATACTTGCTTTTGGGAGGGAAAGAGAGCAAGTGTCCTATGAGGATAAGCCAACATGAATTGCAGACCATGCACTGCTTGGCATTAACAAGGGTAGGAGGAAAATGGGAAAACATCTGATTTGACCAAAAAAGTTCACCAAATACAGCATCATACATTGAATTATCGATACAATAGAGTAGCTGAGCTGCTTCATACACTCAAGAAGCCAAGGGACAAATGAAAGTATTGGTCTCCAGCCACATGATTACCCATCCCTATTAGATTAATTCAGTCATCTACAGGATTTGCTATTTATATCAAAGAAACTGGAAAAAATATTTACAATATGTTTGGTTATATTTATTAGAAAGCAGCAAAAGCACAAAGAAGCTTTGCAATGACAGTTACCTTTTATACTATATAGTTGAGAAGAGAATTTATCTCTTATTTTTGAGAACCCAGAAGGGGGCAATACGGGAAAACAGCATTTGGTTCAGTTTCCAGAGAACTGCAAACTGCTGCAAGGGAGGATAAGAAACAGCCACAAATGTAACCATTAACGTAGGCTTCGGAGAGACATAACGGGACTTCTGCATGCAATCAGCCTCGCAGCCCAAGGGGCACGATGATGGTCTCTGCTTCTTGCAGGTCCCAGCTCCAAGCTCAACCTCTTTTCTATTGAGCCAGCATTGCTCAGGGGGGTCTGATTCGTATGTGCTCTAGGTCTAGAAAACTTTACAACAAGACATTTGAAGAGCAGGTGACTTTGTGCAAGTGCTTGGAAGCTGCTACCCACAACATAGGTTTTTAGACATACATACCATGTAACAGGATATGCTGCACTTACTTGCCTTACTCTTAATAGTTCGTTTACATTAACAACTCCTAAAACACTCCCTATAAGGGAGGGATTTTTTTAGCATTGATCAATCTCATTTGGAAATAAGACAGCAGAGGGAAATAAAATCCAGCTAACATGTTTTACGAGTGAGATCAGAACAAAAATATTGCTTCGTGATTCACACATGGCTAAGTGTTACACAGAGATTAAGTCTCCCACTTGTTGATGTCAGAGTCCCTGCAAGATAACTATGCATTTCATCAGAGAACCATTAAAATGAGCTAAAACTAATACAAATTTATAGCAAGAATAGCAATAAATTTCCTTTATTTTCAAACTTAAGAACATTTAGGAGCCAGATCATTCAACTTTTGCCCACTGAAATTCTATGATTAAAAAATGCAGAGTTAGAGCATAGGAAACATTTAATGTTTTCATTAACCTGTTATTTAGCCAGTCTGTCATTTTTACTTAGGCAAACCACCACAGTAGAAACGAGAGTTCTGAATCACAGTTTATTTATATTTCAATTCTTCGTGTATCCATCTTTCCCAAAAGGAATCAGCTAAAATAAATCATAACTTTGTCATGGGAATACATGGATGCACATAGCACTTCTATAAGAAATAACTAGATAGGAAACTCAAAGAAAAAAAAAGTCATTTTATGCCCCTTAAAATTTCACTGACCTACAAAGTCTTGCTTTCACATAGGTTATTCTGATGCAATTACTATTTTTCACAAGAAAACAGGATGACGCACTTGGAGCGTATATGATAAGAAAGAAATTTAACATGAAAGGTAATAATAGTGCTTTCTCACTCTCTCATTCTTTCATTTTGTTCCTGCTGTAAAATTAACTAAATGTTCCCTAAATCACCTGAGAAATCCAAGAATCAACAAAAATGCCCTCAGGAAATTACCATGAGACAATTTTCATTTGCCATAAATCTCTGAATATCTGTTAGCAGAAAGAGGTTTTGTCATCAAAGCTGATCTTTTTCCCTGGTAGGAGTGCTCTGAGTAGCACTGCACCTACCAAAATAGTCACTTGGTTAAGCTATTTTCCAGAAACACAGGCTCTGCCTGTTCTCTACACGAGGCAGATGATGATTTTGTACATAAATCTGATACAGCCCAGACACATTCCCCTTTAACGGAGTTACTCATGTTTCATTTCATAAAGAATTTCAGCGCCTCCCAGTTCCGAATAAAGAGCTACATTTTGACATTTAACTTTTTTAAATAGGGAAATAGGTTTTTTCCCAACTCTGATGATAATCTCAATTAGTACCTTCTTTTAGGCACAGAACCACAATTTACCAAGAGTAAACACTAAAAACTCCATGTTTACTGTTTTGGGGAAAGAGGGCTAAAATGGCTAACTTGTTAGTTGCAAATATGGGCAACAGCTCTGCGTTCTCAGTGAAACCAGTAGTCAAATCTGGACCCAACTAAGTTAGCAGCAGTCTTTCCCCCGACTTAATGAGGGCTAGGATTTCATCCTAAGACTTTAAAGCCAGTCAGAGGAAAGAGCAAAGATTACCTCTATAGCAAGAAAAGAGAGCAAAGAAAGAGGAAAATGGATATATATTTTTTTTAAGAGTTAAAAGGTCATTCATCTTTACAATAGCTAACAAAACAAATGTCATTAGATGTAGGAGATATAAAAGGTCAAATAAATATCCTGAACATGGAGCTAAAATGTTACAAAAAGACTAAAGGAAGAGGAGAGGTACATTTCTTCCTTTGAGGATAAAACTATTAAAGAATAAAAATAATTTTGGAAAAAAATATCTCAAAAAAAAAAAGTCCACATGGAAAACATTTGAAGTAACAAGCCTGCATTAGAAAAATAATATCCTTTTATTAAATATCTAAGGAGCAAGCAGTAACAGGAAGCTATAGTGATCACACTGTCTAGAACAATATTGAACTTGGGTTTTGAAACTAGAAATTTCATAGGAATCATGCCCAACAGAAAAAAAATAACATTCCATAATGGAATGATACATGTTATATTCATTCTGACTAATCATATCTGATATGAAAAAAAAAAGAAAAAAAGAAGCAATTCCAAAAAGAAAAAAGCAACAACAAGACATATGTTAATATATCAGTGGATCATCTTGCCAAGAAGGCATTAGACTACACTAATTCTTTGACTGAGGGTTACACTATTCTTTTCACAATCATCCTTGAAGAGATGGTATTCACCTTTAGGGAATTTTCTTTAAAAATTAAAATTTTTGGAAGTGTAAATGGAACACCTGCCTAATGCAAAAGGCCAAACCAAAACAAGAGTGTCACTGACATTGCCACAAATTTCCAACAAGATCAGAGCTATCATCCAAAAGGACCTATTCAGGACAGCATTTCTGTCTAAATGCTGTAGGTTTGGGGTCTTCTGCGCATTAAAATTCTTGGAGAATTCTTCTGTATTTAATGAATTTTCATCACTATAAACTATCTACAATTTTAGATCCTCTATACTAAAATATACACATTACACTAGTATTCTCATGACTTGAGTTTCTGTCAATGTTCTCATTCCTCCCCCTTCTTGATTCTGACAAGGACTCTGAACAATAAATTGATTATGATACTGACAAATACACTCTTTTTAGAGAAGCATACATTCTGGTAAATTCATAACATATTTTGTATATTTTCTAATTTGGTTATATGAACTCAGCTATGATGTGATCCAAGTCCAGGATGCACTTTCTCCAAATTTAATGCCCTATTTTTAAAGTATGACCCTTCCCTTCTGACTTGAAAAATATCGGCTTCTCTCCAACAGGATAAACATGAGTAAACTGAAAAATTTCATATTTCCACATTCAGTCACAGAGTACATGCACCTGTTTCCATATCCTACACTGTTATATGGTAAGTGTGATGTTGTAAGGTATATCTATGAAGGACGAAAATGTAACTGTCTGCTGTTCTTAAATCTTGAGATGTCAAAGACTTCCACATAGAAGAGTTAAGCTGCATCAGCTGTACTGTACATATGGGACAATTAAGCACAGGAATAGGAAGTAAACTACCCAACACCTAGTGTTGTCTCACGATCAGGTCAGACATAGTTTCTATAAGCCAGTCTTAAGTGTCCCGATCTTCCTGTTTCCTCCCTTTTAAGGGTAGGACTGGACAGAGATTAATGTGTCGTGGTCTAACAAAAGTGAACAGAATTACAGCCAGACAGCAGGAAAGATGAGAAGGGAGCCTCACGTAAAACACGCCTCAAGGTGTGGGCAGAGTAACTGAGGGGTAAGCTAAGATAGGAATTTACAGTCTGTCCACGGTTCTTGGGTAAACACTCAGACATTGGTATACATAAGGTAGCTCAGCCAGCCCTCTTCCACTGATGGTAATGAGTTATTCTTTTTCCACTGCAAGACATGCGCGTGCAAGCAGTTCCTGGAAAATTACTGCTAGGCTGTAAACACACCTGCGATTATTCAGGAATAACTAGTTTTTTGTCCATATTCCCCTGAGGGCCAGAGGGATGGGACAGAGGAGGGGAGCACATTCAGAAGGAAGTTCCCTTTTGCCAGATGCCAGATTACACAAGCAGTATGTGTAACGTTGTCGCACACCTTTGAAACTGCTGTAGTTATTCACACAGCCCACCAGTTAGTGTCATAAACCAAAGTTCAACTTTGACTTTCCTTCATGCTTTCCTCTAAGACTGTCGATAGGACTTGGTTTCCCTGGCTTTGGGCCCCCACCCTGTCTTAGACTGCATCACTTCATGTTCCCTAGCTCCAACTGCTACTACGCCGCTGAAGACACTTTGCTCCAGGAGTTGTTCCTCAGAAATACACCACTCTGTAGTGCAATGAAATCCAAGAGAAAGCACAACTCAGTCTCCTGTTTAAAGTTTTCCAGGTACCATCCTGTCTCTGCAGCTATTTTGGACTAAGGTGTGACAGCCCTACAACTGACTACTTTTCCACTTGTCTACAGATGGGACTATGCCATCTCAGCACAAGTAAATAGGGGAACCTTGTTTGCACCTCCTACTTTGTGGACTAAAACATTTCTGCATCATACTTCACGCTCTCCTGAACAATGAAACACCATTCCTTTATCTCCTAACATGTCTTACAGTCAAATTGCCTAAAATCTACAATGGTGATCTACATTAGGTGCTCGATGCTATATACACTTAAATCAGCTCAACCATATAATTTCCTTGTCAGATAGCTCTGGTATTCTGTTCTATTCATCCAGCAAGTCTAAACTTGATGCAGCTGGAAAACTCTCATCTCCCCTGCACGTCCAAAAGGAGCAGTGCACAGAATTCAAGTATCTTCTGAATTCAGCAGTGGTTTCCTTAGTTGGTCCTTTCCCAGGTTGCTCTATCTTGGAAAACTTGTGCAAAACCAGCAGTTACTCCAGAGAAAACTCTGTGTTTATAAAAAAAAAACCAACAAACAAACCAAAACAAAAAACCCACAACCAAAAACCACAATACATATTTTTTGTCCATATCAACAAATTCAGTTTTATTTGGATCAGAAGTCTGAAATGCAGTGGGATCCCGAAGAAAGGTGCTCTCTGATCCCAGCAGAAAGGTGTCAAAACGCATTCTCAGCTGCCTTCTGTCCAAACTAATATTTTACTGTCTTTTGCAATTAAAACATCTACAGTATTCTCTACTGGGGAGTAGTTGTCACCTCTATCATATTGCTTTCCTAATCATCCAGAGTTAATACACTCATCCTGCCTGTCTCAGGCCTTGACCTGCTTCCATGCAGAATGTTAGTTTTCCTAAATCATTGTTTTAGCCATGTCATTACTCTCTTTGAATCCCATTAAGGGGTCTGACTTCTCTACAGGATAAAAGACAAAACTGCTTACCTCTATTGCACGGTTCTGCAAAAGACTCACCCCAGCTATCATCTCTAATTAGCACCAAGCGGTTGAGTGACCTGTTCACCTACACTTGCATCCCTTTCCAGCTTTTCCCACTTCATCATACCCCACCACAAAATTCCTGCCTGTTTCAAAGCCTATTAAAAGCTTGACAATAATTAGTCTGTTAAAAATACCAGAAGTTCCACTTACCATTTTGACGAATATTTTCTCACAGCTTCAGTTTTCCCCCTTGTCCTTCTGCATTCATCACTTGTTTTGTACTTACATCATAACCCTTTTTTGTAGCACACTTTTATGCTCGATTTTTTGTAGAACACTAAGCACAATGAGACTTTGGTCCACAGCTTGTGTCTAATTACTGCAGTAATGCTACTTCTAATATTAAATTGAGCTAAACTATAAATTATACAAAATTGCCATTTTCACATGCCGATTAGCACGCTGAGATACGTTCTGAGGCCACTGTACACATTTGCATTTCTTATCAAGACTGCTGTTTGATACATACTTTACGTACACAGCTAAAGGTACAGATAGGACCTGTAATTCTTTCCCAAAGGAAAATAAATACGCTTTCTCCACTGTTGCAGCTCCTTCTGATCAGTATACCCTTTAGTTACAGTAGATAAATGGATAAGAATGAGACCAAATTTCAATTATGCAATTATTGCAGATTGTAGACAGCGTACCTCACTATTCTTTTTGGAAAAAGCAAAAATGAAAAAACCACGAATTGTCCCAACACAGGAGGCACACAGGATCTTTCCTATCTCATTTCTCTACACTGTGGGTGCCACATTTCCCTCTGGCAAACTAGAAACAAAGTTCAGGGTCCGCAGAAAAGCAGAACTTAATCCAGCAGACCAATAATCTCACAAAATTAATTTTCCATTTACTACTGTTCATTTCCATAAAAGAGGATATTCCTACATATTTAGAATGAAGAATCTCTGAAAATTTTTTAAATGGCCATGTTTGTAACATTCTTTATACAACTGTTCCAGGGTGCTGCCTGCATAGGTCTTAGCAGCCTAGTATTGCTCTGATGAGTGTTTCAAACTCTGCTAGTGATGTATGTATATGTATAATGACGGTGTGCACAATGCATATGGTATTCTTTGGTTCATCTGAGAAACAAACATGTTGGAAAATGTTTGTTTGAAAAGCTAATTCCTCAAAAAAAAATCAAAGTTTTTCAGGTTACAGGACAAGAAAGACTGCCAAATTTCCAAGTGAAGTTCTTAAAATATTTACAGTACAGCATTTCATTCCTGCAAAGTGGAACTTAGGAAACTGGAGCTCTGTTTTCTGAGCTTCCAATGTCTGCAGTGCATTTGAGAAGGAATTTTAGTTTAGTCCTAGAGTTGTTCAAGACAACAACAACACAAAATAAATAAATAAACTAACAAACCCAAAAAGGCCCACCAGAACACCCACAAAAAACCCCAAAACCTTAACTCCAATTATCACTTGTCTTGAGGAGTATGTAAAAATATGTGCTCAGATATTGAGCTTGTCAAATTTTGAAGACATTTTACTCACTCTAGAAAAGATTACACTCAACTGCTTGGCATTTTCAAATGAAGGTATTTCCCCCATATCACTACACACAACAGTGAACAAATATTCTAATAGATCATCAAAAATAGACTGCAAGTCCACCCTGAATCAGAGGCACCAACTCATAAAATATAAAAGAAAATGGGAAAAAAAGAAAAGGGAAAAAACCCACATTTGCCAAAAGTGATGGTTTGGTTTTCCATTTGCTTTGGTTCTGGCTTTTTGTTTGTTGTTTTCTTTGTTTTACCAGCATAAACTAACAATCAACAATTTATGGAAAGAAGGAAAGAAATAAAGAAGGAAGAATTACGAAAATGAACAAACTAATGAGTACTGCTTTTGATTTTGAAATTCTTCAACATGAAGAACTTCTATTTAGGAAGCCATTATTTAGCTAGCAAGAAGGCTGTCAAACTAACTGCACAACATTTAAACAAAATGAGAAAGATCAAATTGAAATTCAAATTTAGAAATAACCAGTAAAACAGTGATCCCTGAGTTTAGAACCATGAATAAAATATTTACACTCTTTAGCATGAAACCTGCATAAATCTTGTTATTCTTAGCAACAAAGAGGTTTGAGTTATTCTTTTCTAAAAATGCATTATCAGAGGGCTAAGTAACATCTACAAACAGCCTCTAGCAGAATATCACACCGGATGAGACAAAGTAGCAATTAAAACTAGTAGCTTCCTTGTTAGAAGCAAAATACCTACAGCACCACATAGTATACCAAAGAAAATATTAGTCCACACTTCAAGAACCAGTTTTTTTACTGGCATAAAGCAATATAACTATACTGATTACTCTAACTATGCTGATTTACACCTACTGAGGATCTGGATCATAAAAATCTTCATACCGAAATGAGGTAGCTCTCACTATCAACTGGACAATAGATTCTATAGCATCCATAAATTTAACATCTGGTAAAGATGCAAGAAAATTGCAAATACCATCAGATATCACTGCCACGTATTGGTTATAAAATATTAACTAGTATCCTAGACACAGCACTAAATAAAAGAATTGTTATTATTTTAAATCCAGGTCAAGTTAGCTTTGTGACAGGAGATAAGAATCACTATACATAATGATTTTGACAAACCAAAGTATACTATATTGCCAATAAGATCTTAGACTGAATTTTGCCTTTCTGAAGAGCTGCAGCAAAAGTCCCGTAAACCACCAAAACTCTCAGACTCAGTTAGGCAATGGCACAGAATCTGGTTTTCCGTACTTGGGTAAAATTTACATTCAAGCAGATGATGCTTAGTCCACACATTTTGAAGTCATAACCAACGTGTATGTCTATCTACTAGAATAATTTCAGACCAACATCTCTTCTGTGTCTCAGAATAGGATTAAATAAAAACAAAATGAACAAAATGAAACTGTACTTCTAAAATCAAAGATTCACCAGACACCTCTTCAACCTGAAATTTATTTCAAATGCAGAGGAAAATCTGTTGCCTAAGTTTACAGCTGAAAGGTGGAGATTCAGCTACTCAGGAAAGGAGTGCCTGGACAACCACATAGCTGACTTGGGGGCTTCTTTAAAAGGGGAGTCACCTACTAATTCGCTATTATCTGTGAGGAATAATACCTTTTAAAATAATCATGAGTTTAGAGTGTCACCGCCTCCAGATTTACTTGTCTGAAAAACTGGACTTGTAAATTTGGACAAAAAAAGAAATAGATTCAGAATAATGAATTCTGTCCAGAGCAGAGGAACCATCAAAAGAGGAGTTAATTTTGCAGTACCTCAAATGCCAATGATCAGATGGTGAATATATCTCTGTTGGCAATATGGACAGTGGGATTGAGTGCACCCTCAACAAATTTGTCAATGATACCAAGCTGTGTGGAGCAGTCGATATGCTGGAGGGAAGGGATGCCACCCAGAGGAACACGGACAGGCTTGAGAGGTGGGTCTTCATGAGGTGCAAACCTCATGAAGTTCAACAAGGCAAAGTGCAAGGTCCTGCATGTGGGCCGGGGCAATCCCATGCACAAACACGGGCTGGGTGGAGAACGGATTGAGAGCAGCCCTGAGGAGAAGGACTTGGGGGTGTTGGTGGATGAACCGTAATGTGCACTTGCAGCCCAGAAAGCCAACTATGTCCTTGGCTGCATCAAAAGAAGCATGGCTAGCATGTCAAGGGAGGTGATTCTCTCCGTCTACTACTCTCTGGTAAGACCGCACTTGGAATACTGCATCCAGCTCTGGAGCACTCAACATGAGGGACATGGACATGCTAGAGCAAGTCCAGAGGAGCACCACAAAGATGACCAGAGGAATGGAGCACCTCTCCTGTGAGGACAGGTTGAGGGCGTTGTTCAGCCTGACGAGAAGGCTCCATGGAAACCTTATGGCAGCTTTCTAGTACTTAAAGGGGGCCTACAGGAAAAATGTGGAGGGACTCCATCAGGGAGTGTAGTGATAGTATGAGGGGTAATGGTTTTAAACTGAGAGAAGTTAGATTTAGATTAGATATTAGGAAGAAATTCTTTACTCTGAGTGTGGTGAGACACTGGCACAGGTTGCCCAGAGAAGCTGTGGATGCCCCATCCTTGGAGGTGTTCAAGGCCAGGCTGGATGGGGCTTTGAGCAACCTGGTCTAGTGGGAGGTGTCCCTGCCCATGGCAGGGGGGTTGGAACTAGATGATCTTTAAGGTCCCTTCCAACCCAAACCATTCTATGATTCGATGATTCTTTGGCCCCAGCAGAGGAAGTGTTTTGAAGGGGAAGTCTTTCAATTTAACAACCCAATTAATCAAAAATCTTGGAGCTTTTAAAACTCAAAAGCAGCTTAATGATACATGATGACTTCTGAAAGAAGAAAACGAAGTTTCTGCTACAACCCATTAATTTAAATTTTCACCCCTGCCATCTTGTTGAAAGAACTATATATAATTATCTGAATGTGACCTGCTTCGCCTCCTCAAATACTTGCAGAGACATTCACACTCAATATCCGTAAGTTTCTCTCCCTCATCCCTTCATACTACGTGGGGTTTTTTGCAAGTATTTTGCCATAACACAACATCCAGAACAGGACTGTGTAGTCAATACAATAAAAATAGACTTCCCGTTTCAGTAGTGCAGGCGGAGCTGTGCTACAGAAGTGCCATTGACAGCTGAGAGGACTCTATATCATGGTCACCTCTAAGACTTCATGCCAGTTTAGCCCAATTTATATGAGGCAACACCAGCATAAAATCTGACTGATTCTGGAAACCAGTCTCCCCTCTCTGTAGAAGCTGGATGGCAGCTGCTGGAGAGCAGCCCACAAAGGTGGGCTGTACCTTGTACTTTTGCACTGGCAACCATGGACAAACACCAAGAGAAAGTTGTGACACCTCTTGGCACTGGTTCTGAAGGGAGCCCAGAATCACATCAGTAGTGATGCAAGCAGGAGGGAACAAGTAACCTGTGGGCTACATCAATGTGCAATATCCTAAATGGGAGAAGAAATTCTGCTGCCAGCTTCTGTGGGCATTGAGGGAGAATTCACCAGAAAGTCACTGAAGAGCCTACATTTCTGGTAGCATGGGCCTAGCAGTCCTCTGCCACTTAGGGTTAAACTTTTCTTCTGAGAAAGCAGGCTAAGGACCTTAGGGCCTGCAATGTCCTGAGGCATAGCTGCTAACTCTGCAATTATGCCCTTCTCAACTTTTACTTTGAAAGCCTACACAGGATGGATGTAGAGAAGAACTGTTGCTTCCCACATCTACCCCAAGTTAAAGTTAGCATATGGATTAAAATTATTAGAACATTCCAGTATGTCACAAGCAAGAACATTCAGGCTACTGCTCAAAACTTTGTAATTGCAGTTGCAGCTAGATGCTGACATTGCATGCCATGGTTGCCTCCAATATTTATGTGTACTTACATAGTGACCTTGCTTCTAGAAGAGGTTGAATCTGTTAGAGAACTACACAACACTTTGCACAATACCAGTAATGTTTGTAAATGTAAAGGATTACACAGAGTGAAATGCCCACAGGGGACGTTAACTCAGATGACCTCATGTTTCCTTCTGACCTCAAAGTCTGTTAATCTACAATTTGATGAGTAAGCGAACTTCTGATATTGCTAAAAATGTTAAAATGCTGATTACCTAGAAGCAAATATAACAGCACTAATTTTCCTCAGAAGAAATACCTTGGATTCAAGAAATAGTCTTCTAGCAACTAGATGACAGTTCTGCCCTTCTCAGGGAAGTTTTAGAATTAGTTCTTAAAACAGTTACATGGATACACATGTACACAGGTAGACATCTATGTGACTGGAGAATTTATTAGCTTAAAATCTATTCTGCCAGGTTTTTGATTGCTCCAAGGCTCTAGTCCTTACCCCTAGCATCCCCAAAGCTCGTGGAAATTATTACAGAAAACAGTTTTTAAATAAATAATACAAGATAATGTTGTTCAGTGTTCTGATTATGTATAGCCATAGAATCATGGAATCGTTTAGGTTGGAAAAGACCCTTGGGATCATTGAGTCCAACCATCAACCCCACCCTACAAAGTTCTCCCCTACACCGTATCCCCTAACACCACATCTAAATAGGTCTTAAACACATTCAGGGATGGTGACTCCACCACCTCCCTGGGCAGCCTATTCCAGTGTCTGACCACTCTTTCTGTGAAGAATTTTTTTCTAACGTCCAGCCTAAACCTACCCTGCTGCAGCTTGAAGCCATTCCCTCTTGTTCTATCTAATTACCTGTGAGAAGAGACCAGCACCAACCTCTCTACAATGTCCTTTCAAGTAGTTGTAGAGAGTGATGAGGTCTCCCCTCAGTCTCCTCTTTCTCAAACTAAACAGTCCCAGCTCCTTCAATCCCTCCTCATAAGATTTATTCTCCAGGCCCTTCACCAGCTTCGTTGCCCTCCTCTGCGCTCACTCCAGCACCTCAATATCTCTCTCGTATTGAGGTGCCCAAAACTGGACACAATACTTAAGGTGCAGCCTCACCAGTGCTGAGTACAGGGGGACAATCACCTCCCTACTTCTGCTGGTCACACTATTTCTAATACAAGTCAGGATGCCATTGGCTTTCTTGGCCACCTGAGCACACTGCTGGCTCACGTTCAGCCGCTTGTCAATTAGAACCCCCAGGTCCTTTTCTGCCAGGCAGCTCTCCAGCCACACTTCCCCAAGCCTGTAGCGATGCATGGGGTTGTTGTGGCCCAAGTGCAAGACCTGGCACTTGGCCTTTTTGAAGTTCATACCGTTAGCGTTGGCCCATCGGTTCAATCTATCCAAGCCTCTCTGTAGAGCCTCCCTATCCTCATGCAGACCAACACTCCCGCTTAACTTGGTGTCATCTGCAAACTTACTGACGATACTCTCTATGTCCTTATCAAGATCATCAATAAAGACGTTAAACAGAAATTATGTATATCTTGTGCTATTGCCCATGTTCTCTTGTATGTCCACACGGAAACAAGAATCTTGCAGGATGTTAATTCATTACGGGGAGATAAATGCACAATTATTCTAATTCAATGAAAAGGAAGAAAAAAGCTAATAATTCATTTAGTACAACAGAGTGGTGAGGAAATAAGAAAATAAACAAATACAGTTTGAAATAACACCCAAAGCTATGCTGCTTCCAAATCATATGGTCAATAATGTACTGAATGGTTTTACTCTTAAAGAAACAAAAGCATGCCCACAACACAAACAAAGCTCTAGATCTGCAATGCACATAACTTTAAGCTTAAAACATTTGTAAATAAAAGCAGTTTTCCTATTAAACTTGTAAAATATTACCTTCAGTTAAGCAATCAACACAACTTTAATAGGTGAAATTTACACCATTGCTACTTAATTGCCCAAAGGTGGTTTCACACACGTTCGAATCATGTTACCTGTAAAGTAAGGAAGCAAGCTAAAATGCTTTGCAGATTGTAGAATAGGACATGTCAATCAGGCTTGACTTCAAGCTCGTTGAAGAACTGGGGCACAAAAATGAGAGGCAAGTGAAAGTCTTTCTGTTTGGTAAAAAATGCACTAATATAGCTGTGATTGATTGATTGTTTTTCCACAATGCTGACATGCGGTCATCAGATGATGATTATGGAAAAAACAAACAAACAAACAAACAAACAAAACCAAAAAACACCAAACCAAAAAACACCCAAACCACAAAATCTTGATCCTTGCTGTCAGCTATTACCTTTTGCTGAAAGTTTTTCTCAAGCTGTACAAGAAAAAAAAAAAATCAAGTTGCATATTTCCAAGATATTTTTGCTCTTAAATTGTATAAATTTGGCAGAATTGATATGGGAATAGCAGTTAAAAGCTTATACGTACAGCTTGATGAAACTCTACTACTGATGAAACTACACTATTACAAGGTTTGCACTATTTGAATCACTTACATCAAAGTTATAGGGTATAAATGAATACAAAGAAATAAATACATATTTTTTAAAAACCCTCACATCTGTGTGGATGAAGTAATTAATCATATACAGAAACAAGAACTGATGCTACATATGGGCTTCAGATAAGACCCTCAAGTACAACTGCAGCAAAATGTGAACCTACTGACTGGCATCAGTAGATCAGAACTGTAGCTCTCCTCATCAATACACTGGTGTTTATAACACTCAGTTTGAGCTGCTGCAGTGAAAGCTGTGTGAAACTTTACAGTACGCCGAGGTAGGATAATCTCCCTTTAACTTGTCCTCGACACTTCAGAAAGAGTGCAAGAAAATCAGTGATGGATGACTTGGGAGTAACGATGGCTTCAGCATCCTTTATGGTATAATATTTGTAGCTTGGCTACATAAATATGAAAATATCCTGTTATGTCTGAGTAATGTACTCAATTACAACAGCTAAAAAGTTAATGACAGTACCTAGAAAACATTCTCTTTATCCAGGTCCTAACACACTCTCAGTTTCACATTTCTTCCTTTCCAGTTTGTTTGTCTGACTTGTCATCTCTAAACCCTTGTGTGTGTTAAGATATATATCACACAATGCAAAAGGCAAGGCAACACGATGCAGTGAATCCCTTCGCTCAAAGAGGAGAAAATTCAATCCTTTCTTGCTAGTGCTAGATGGGGTTTATTTACCCCACCACAGTGACTGCTGTGGTCATAGAGTAGGCTCATTATAGAAATGACTACAAAACATACATATCCAGCAATCCTCAGAGGAAACCAGAAATCATCGGTAACTGATGCATAGCTGAAAAGAGCTGAATTTGTCCCCAAAGGCACTATTTGTGCATTCACACACTTAATATTTCACATCACTCCTGACTGTTTAAGTAAATAAAGTGACATTTTGATTATGGAACATATTAGAGACTGACAGTAGTTTTATTGATCTATCAAAACATTTGAAGGATTGATTACTACAGTTTCGAAGCCATTCATTTCAACAGAAGTGTGGGCACCAGACTGCTATAGTCCATGGCAAGTAGACAAGCACAAAGCCTGTATAGTCTCAATTAAAAATGTAAGGCTAAGACTCATAAGTAAAGAAAACGTCATAATTTAAAGAGCCATTCCACAAAGTTTACTTACTGCAGTGGTGCAACTCTCTTTTTATAGGGCCCTAGGAGATTCTTCCTTCATACTCTGCCCTTGATAATCTCAAGGGAAAAACAATGTGGTTACACTGAAAATCACCTAGAATGCAATAATATATGCCCAGTAATGAAACTAACCCAATCTCATTACAATCAGGTGTATAGCAATAATCATGCAATTTAGATAAGTCACTTCGGGTTGGCTTCGCCAGTTATCCTCTCTCTCATGCTCCTGAGTGTAACCAATGCACAGCACTCCCCTATCCCTTAACTGCTAGTCCAACAAATGAGCCTTCCAGATTTCACAGTAAAATGACGGCCATTTGCCTTCCAAATTGTGCTGCTATCCATGCCTAGTAATTTAAAGCCTCCTAAGGTTCCCTAAAGACTCAAGGAGAGTGGGAGGCGGAAACAACATACACATCTTCAGTAGAGCAATTTTATCACAGAGATGCCTTCAAATTGTCTTCTCACCGTTATCAGACCCCTTAGCATAATTACCTGCAGAGCTACGGGTGGAGAGAGAGTACAGAACAGACTGTAACAAAGACTAAAATTCTTTGAGAGGTGTCACGGCCTTCATGTAGCACAGAGATGAAGTTTTAGAAGAACTGAGAGGGGAGGTCAAAAATAAAAGAAAGGCTCAAGACAGGGGCCTCTTATGAGATATATTAAGTAGCAACTCAGGATAGAAAAATGGCAGGAGACATGACTAGCATGAAACAGACCCAAAAACAGAATCAGAAATACAGCACTCACATCACATGCTTTTTCACACACCTGCATCACAGAAGGGGATCTTGTGTTTTATTACAAGTTTTGCTTCACGCATGTTTTTACTCAGCTTCCTGAAGACAACAGTGAAGGAGCTCCCTCTTTTTAAAAAATAATTTTAAAAAATTAAAAAAAAAAAATAATCAAGCTTAGACAAAAGCATTGCAAGAACATAACTGTAGCAAGGACTACGCTCTACAACAGGGAACCTAATGGAGTAATGAGAGTGTAAAAGAGATTAACTAATACCTTTTCCTATTATGAGCTTCACTTTTCCTACAGGACGGGGGAGGAGAAAGGTCCCTTCAAGTCCCCATCTGGACCTCCTCTTCCTAGGACAGTACTGCTTTCTGTCATCCCTTTCAGAGGGCCAAAAATAAACCTTAAAGCTGACCTAGATCCAGCTTGGTATAAGGGTCCTATTTTGTATTCCTTTTCTTTGCATTTATGGCAACACAGTAAGACCTTCACATATAGACCGCATTCCAAAATCTAAGTCCAACTTTTTTGTCAGGAGTTTGAGAGCTTTTGGGTGGTTTTAGTTCTGAAATAAAAGAAAAGGGAGCAACCATGAATATAACAGTTCTGATTAAAAAAAAAAAAAAAAAGTGGGGGGATTTTCTGTCAGCTGAAGACAGGTTTTCAGTGAGAATCAAAAATAAAACTTTAAAGACAGTTAAAGATACACTCCATTGTATTCTGAAGGCGAAGAATAATTTTAAATATGAAGATAAGATTACCAGTAAGTTACCACAAGCAGACAAGCAGGCTTGTTCTCCAGAAGTTCCCAAAACAGAGAAAATCAGCTATTATGATGTTGCTGTTGTATTGTGGCTCCTTCTGATCCAAGTTCTGGCAACGTAGAAATGTACCCTGAATGTCCCACCACATTTATTTCTAGGGAGAAGAGCCATTCCCACGAAGAGAGTCATACTTATTGGGACCCTCTGTATGAAAAATTTACTCATCAGCCCAGTATTCTAAGTCAGTTAAAAAAATATAATTTACTTTAACATACTACATGAATATTTCTTTTCGAAAAACAGAAAAGACACTGACTTTATACAGCACTGGAGGAAATAAAAGACCATAAGACAGAAGTGAAAAAACAGTGTTTCAAGCACAAAGAGCTAAAAAGAGAGGTGAAGATGCAGCCTGTCTAGAGTTTCCTAATGAGGTTGATTTCTTTTTCTCTAGCTTCCTACAGTTAACTAGCTGGTGGGTTTTATTACGAAGATTTTATTTTTAATCAAACTATTTAAAAAAAAGCAGAAGACTAAACCCACAATCCTAGATGCCAAACTCTTTCCCAGTTGAGGCATAAAATTGCCAAAAACAATCAAGAGTTTGGCTGGTTTTAGTCTTTTATTCAGCACATGATGTTTGAAGAGAAAATTCTGTACTTTAATGAAAAGTTTCAAACACTCACCCAAAATTCATTATCAATATTTGAGCTACATAGTACCAGATGTTTCCAACACTTTAGGAAAGGTAAAGAAGGAAGCAGAACGGCACTTAAAGCAACTGAATGGAACATGTAAATTAGCTTCGTTCTACCAAACACATTGGCGTACAGAGTGCATGTGTTTCACCAGCAGTTCATTAGGCTAATTTGCTCATATACTGCTGTATCATGCTCACAGAGAAACAAGTGACAGGAAGAATGCTTTTTAATGAAAAGTGCTTTGTGTAACATCCACTACAGAGTGGCCACCTAAATCTACTAAACCTTTGGATCACAGGAGAAAACAACAAACTTCACCCGCATCAACGAATCACAAGTAGGATAGGCTCTTATATTCTACTGTAGATCTGCTTACTGCAGCTGAACATGAGAGCTGTATCCAACACTAAGCCAAAAAGATAGTTATAATGAGTCAGTCTGGTCTCTCTGAAGAAAAGCACAACCTCTGACATAGATCCCAAGCGAGGTATTTGCCACTAGTTTCATATTCTAACTCCCTTTAAGTTGGGCGGTAGGGACCTATTTTATATTGTAGAGATGAAGTAAGTAGATAAACGTATTAATTGTTATATGCGGTAAACAAGATGATTAGTCCATTGTTTTGACTAAAGATATTTCCAAAGGAAATTTCTGAAGGCCTGAAATTACCACCAAGAGAGCACAAGACAGGAGTAATCAAAGATGACCATCCACACTGCAGAAGCAGTATTATCACTCTAGTCAAGAGGCTGGAAGAGACCCTTCAGATTAAAAATCTACTGCAAATTTAATGAATTGTCCCAGATGTTAAACAGCACAAAGTCTACCTGTGCATTAGGTCCAGGCCTGTATGAGCAATACGAGTTGCAATTTCAATTGACGTCACATATTTTCGGCCTTTTTTTCTTGTCACATGATCTTTTTTCTCCCCTCTGGCTGCTGTATTTTTAACAAAATGAGCCCTTTGTGGTCTCCAGCAAGACTTCATTTTCACTGGTTTTAATAAGCCACTCCCTTCAAAATATATTGACGTTCATACCTCCACTGTCAGATATACCACATGTGAATGGCCCCTTAGACAGCCAAGCTTTTGAATATTGAACCTATTACCTGGAAGCAGATATTTGGTGAGTCTGCATATTCACTGTACCAGCAATCCAGGTTTTTATTACGGTGTAAGTCTCAGTATTTTTTAATGCATACTTCAGCAAATCATTTTACCCAGTGCATAGGATAGTTTTCAATGACCCAGAGCAGGTTTATCAGTTGCAGCCACCAGGATAAGGATTGCAAATGGGAAAAAATAAATAATGCGTGGCCAAAGTGTTGTCTTTACTGGCCACAAAAACAGCCCTCTAATAGCCAGGAAAAAACACAATTAGGTCAGGACAGCCTAAAGGTCGGGCTAATTTGCACTGATTTCGGGAAGACTGGCAAGGTCTGAAGTATTCAGAAGGTGATATTTGCATGCTTTCCAATGGTGTGATTATCAGACTTCATCCAAATGAGGGAAATGGACCTTTTTGATCTTTAAAGCTCTGTTCCTTATCCACAAGCCAAGTCTTAGCATTCCCAAGGTACTGCAAAGGCATTTCTTTTAATTTTTGCAACTTCATGTTCCCCAAGTTCAAGCCAAAACAGAACTAAAGATTCCAGGCAAGGTTTAAGCATTCAGAGCTAAGAACTGGGCACTGAGTCACTCTTTGGTCTGGGCTTAGTAATAGAATTTACCCCTAGATTAGTCATTAAATTAAGGAAACTCCTTATTCTAACACCTAATGCCAAAAAGGGGAAGGCAGCCGACAAGACACCAACTTCTGTGAGAAACGGTGCATGCAGTTTTAAGTGGGCAGGTGGGGGTGGCTGGAAGAGGAGAAAAGTGGACCATTACCTTTTGCTAATCTAATTGAAATCGAAAAATGAGAACTATTTTTTCCTTCTATAGGACTTTAAAAACTGCTCTAAACAATAATAAAAATCTCCTAAATATAAGCTTCCTAAATGAGCTACATAATGTTCCATGCCATAATCACCACTGCAACAAGAAAATTGCTCAAATCGGTTTTGAGCCAGATTTGTCAGTCATGCTGCTCTGTGCTCTGAGTAACAATATTCCCTGCAATTAATATCACACCTTCCAAAGTAGCTCTAAGTTCTGATGTTCTGTGTGCTTCCATCATTGCAGAAACTGCGGAGCCTTACTAGACTGTAATATAGAGTACTGATGAGAAGAAGAGAGAAAGAAATGGGGGTGGGGGGAATAGAAAAAAAGAAAAAAAGTTTTGCAGCCAAACAGAGGCCAGGAATAGTAAGATAATTAGGGTGCGTTTTTTTTTCAAGATTGCAGCAGCTTGAATTGTTCCCCCTGTTTTATGTTTAATTACAGTTTTTATTGCACTCGTAAGAAATTCAGCTGCTGAAATAATCCAAGGAGCCAAGAACGTTTCATTTCTCCCCCTTTTTCAGAAACTTTCAGCTCAGCCATTATACGCTCTCTCTTTGTAACACAAAGATGGAACAAAGCGCTATTGCACTCTTGTTTATGTTAGGGTCTTAGATGCCATCATTATTCGCAATCTGCATGAAAATCCTAGGATAAGAAATGAATGAGGAAGACAGAGGACATAAGGAGGATAGAATTCTTTTTCTCCGCATCTCGCTGTGCCTCTGCTTTGCAAAATTACCACTTACATCAATAAAACGCACATCAGGCGATAATGAATGGATAGAGACCTCGCAGAGGGAAAAAAATCACAACTCCAATACAGACGAAACATCAGCATCTTACATATGCTTAAAATTGTACATCGTATGCTGTGACTCCTGAAGAGACATTCACTCAGTGAAAACACAGGGATGGGAGAGGAAGGAGTACATCCAAAGCCATTCCTAAACAGCATTCCAATCTGCTGAATACTGATTACCGTCAAACCTTAAAGCATAATATTTAGCACAATAGAAAACTGCAGGTACTTAATATCTGTGACCAGATTAAAAAATTAAGCCTATACTCTGTCGAGCGGTCTATGGGAACAAACAGGAGGCACAGACAGGCTGCATGCCCCTGTCACACAATATTTTCAGGCTTTGATCTACAACCCTGGCCCATGTGGATAGTCATACTGAAATCAATAAAATTTATATCAGTAAGAGTCAGTGGATTGGACCAGTCACACAATTTTCATGGTAGGAAAACTGATTACAAAAAGAGTCACTTGTGTTCAGACAGTGCAAACGAGACTTTTCTTTTAAGAACTCTGGGGATATGATTGGAGAAGGGAAAAATGAACTCTCCTTTATATTGAAAGTTAAAACTCAACTTGAAGGAAAGAAAGACACGCTCATGCAGTATTACTTACAGAGAACTTCGTCTCTCATCATTGACTTGAGTCTTGGCTGCAGCTTTCTTCACAATGTTCACCCCTGGCCTCAGCATCCCCCCAAAACTGAGAAACAAAGCTACTTTTCTCCAGAAAAGTGTCAACTAAACACTTATAGCAGCTGGAGAACGAGGCAGGAGTTTCATCTATGATACCTCCACAAGCAACTGTGTTATGAAAACTCATTTGGCAACAGCAAGCTTTTACCAGAATTAATCTCAAGAGAAATGCCCCAAGTGCCATGCACTTAAAAAGAAAAAAAATAAAAAAAAAAAAGAAAGAAACAGTGACCCAAAACAAATAAACAAAGCAAACTAAAACTTAGAAAGACTTAGAAAACTGGCACAGCAAAACATGTAGGTGAACCAAAAAAAAAATAGTTAAACAAAAAATCAGCTTTCAGTATTAGCAGAGCAAAGAACAAAACATTACCTACAGAAAAGGAAAAGATGTTCAGCTCCTCCCTCAAGATCAGTCATTCAAGGAGGGAACCAGTCAAAGTTTTCCAGCAAAGAACCTTTGCATAGTCTAGGCAGTGTAGGAGCTAAGGAAAAAAATACTTAAAGGACTTGTGGTGACTTCACGTATTTGACCATAAGAAATGGGTACACTTAAGGAGAAATAGCTCGAAAAGTAATATTTACATACGAAAATAGAAGCTCACTTTGATCAAACAAGCCTTTGCAACAAGTGTCCATAGAAATCAGTTTCAATTTTCCCTTGAATATGCGCAGAAACCTTCTGGTGAGACACAAGGTTGGCTTGAGACTTGAATTTTTACCTTTGAAAGTCCTAGGCAACTAGTGACTGAATGTTCCAAAGGCTCAGGTGATTAAGAAAGGGACAAAAGACCTGCTGATCTTGGTGTTCTTATTCTTCAGAGAATTCTTAGGTCTCTGTTAATAAGGGACAACTTTATCTTAAGACACTCCATCTCAAAGCGTGTTCTACAGAACAAAAAAGAGAAAGAACAACTTTTCCTGCCCCTTGGTTAATGGCATCAGCTTTTCTAGCCCTTGGCATCTGTGTCTCTGCTTCTCTCACTTCTCCCTGGCATCTGCAGTCACACCTTACAATAATGGAGTTTACAATCCAGCAATCTCATCCCTAATCCCACGTGGCTGTGATATGGTTTGCAGAAGATCACATTTACAATAGTATTGTATTTTGAGGCCCTTGTTTTTCAGATGCTGTCAAAGTCAAGCGGTGGAAAACATTAAAGAGGAAGAAAACTCAAGTGGTGCCGAGAAAAAAGTTCTGGATCCGAAGAAGAAAGCATCACTAATGGGTATATAAATTAGAGCCTTCACAGCAAGCCTAGTTCAGCCATTCAGAGAGTTGCATCACCTGTGCTGTGCAGTCTGGTTACAAAATCAGAGCGGTCCCCTGGGCATAAAAGTCTTCCATTGCCTCTGTGACAATACCTCTGATCTTCCTGTTTATCACTTCAGATTTTATCTCCTCTCAGTATGATTGATTAATCTTGGATTTCTGGAGGAAATGTAGCAGGAGGCGGGATACAGCCTCAGACTGAGTGAGGCAATGGCATAATTACTTCAGCTCTACAACAAAACACAGGAACGTCACTGCTGCAGCCAGCTCCACCAGGGGGTAAGCAAGCACCCCCCTCCATGCCCTAGGACACCTGTATAGCTGGGCTATGGCATGAAACAGACATAAACCCGACCCAAGGAATTCTCATCAATGAATGGCAGAATACCATGTTTCACTTCAGCATTATATTTACTCTAGCCTGTGAAGATATTAAGTACGATATATTATTTTCAGCTTACACTGTTATACTTGCAAACTCAAAGCCCAGTTAAGTCTTGGTATACATATGTCTACTGGGCCCATTAACTACCAACAACTAGCCATCCCTATCTATCTCAAGTCTTTTATCATTTATAACGGCTGCTTATTAAAACAATGCTTCTCTCAAAATACACTTATCATAAAAGACTGTGATAATGTCTCCATCCAAGAATATTCACAGGTAAGCTAGCACAAAATGCCAAATTCTTTTTGACTGTATTCAGCATTTGACTTACAGATAGAGATTTCTCTTGGTAACTTGCCATTCAATTTCATTTTCCCAGACATTACCAGAGGCTGTTAAGCTTGAACTCTTGCTCACGTACTTAAATTTTCTGCAGTGTGATAATATCCAAACTTTTCTCAGATTAAATATCATTACGTTCTATATCCCATAAGAATTTGTAAAATCAATAATTAATGCTATTAAGATGATGAGAAAAGCCAAGCTTCCCAATATTCATTAACCTTGAACAGAACTAAATTCCTCTAATTGTTTTGAACTGGGAGGAAGATGGAATATCAACTCTATAAATGTCTGGGAAGATTTTTCAACAGGCTTTCATTTATACTCACACAGAGCTACTGATTAATTTTTCAACAGGGACACACAATAGTTTCAGAAGGCCCAAGGAAAAGTTAATTCTCTGATAACTTCTAGACTGTATTACAGCATATGGATTTAGACCTCTCCCATTCCTTTAGCTTCTCAAAACAGGTCTGGAGCAAAATACCCTCCTTGCTCTGTTGTAGATGTCCTATCCTTTACTTACCAGAAGCAGCTCTTACATATCACTAAACTCTGTGGAGAAAAACCATAGCTAAATCGACTGAATAATGCATAGCTATAAAACAAGGGTGTTGCTTTTACCCCTCCCTGAGGCTCACCTCCAACAGGCCAGTGATGATGGTAGCAGGGATCGTAGCGAAACCTAACAAACTCCTTCCCACCCACTCCTCTCTTTCCAGTCACCGATAAGCAACAGCCATCCTTGCCTTTGTGCCACAGCGATGTTTGACTAGACATAGCAGGGAGCAGAGCAAAGGAGTTGTTCTGAGACACAGTTGGTCTTGTCCCCTCCACTTTTCCCATAGCAGAGATGATCAACTTCTCTCCCCTGCCAAAACCATATTCCTTCAGGGCACGATACAAAGTTAGGGCAACTAAAACGTGGAACAGTCTCTCTGCAGGCGTTTGCAGTAAAGATGGCACAAAGCTGTTGGAATGGGGAGTAGAAATTCTTTTGCGTTCGGTGTTTCCAGGACTAAGAGAAGAATAGGGTGAGCGTATCTTGGCAAATGGGTGGTAACAGCTTCCGTTCCTACTGCTGTAGCTAACCAAGTCTCATATGTGTCCCAGGAGTCTGTCCTAAAAGAGGAAATGTAACTCCGGGACAAAACTGATGTTTGAATTTCCACCTTCAGGATGAAAAGGACATTTTTTTATAGCTGATACACTCAAGGGAGCATTTGAGTTGGTGAAAAAAAGAGCATTTTGCACTGGTAGCACACTGAAAAACAAGAAATACCAGTTTGGGATTAATAGTCCATTATGCAACCCAGACAACCTTGGGTATAACACAGTATTTTTTGTTGGGTTTATGGTGATTTTTGTGTATAAAGCTTCTAATCTTTATGAGGGAATACGAGAAGTTGTCACATACCCTGTGTGTCCTTGTAGCTGGGAGCAATAAAGAAGAGGTACCAAGCAGAAGTAGCACTTTCTTCTCCTTAGAAAGAGGGTGTTAAATTGCACCAGATGACCTTGGCCATTTGAGGTATGCAGTTTAATAATAGAGAGGCCATTTTGCTATCCACTTTGTTACTTATGATTGTAAAAACACTTGCTCTAGTTTAGCCAAAGAGCATGTCTATATTAGAAAGCTAGAGATAACTTGTTTGGCTTCTTGTGGCAGGAGACTTATAAATGAAGGGGGAGGATTTTGAGGGAGATGAAAAGAATAAAAAACACAGTCTGAGAGAAGGATTTTCTCCTCAAAAAAAAAAAAAAGGACAAAAACCAAACACACACAACAACAAAAAAAACCAACCCAAGACAGAAATCCAGGCTCTGTAACTGAATTCAGTTATGTTAGTTTTAACTCGCAAATGATCTCACAAATGAGCAATCATGCCTAAAGCACAGTTGAAGCGGGTTTTGTAGAGTTACATTACATTTTTGTATGTTACATTAGCTTTTCCACTTCTTGTTTAAAAAATAAAAAAGATATTTTTAACCAGCAGTCTTTTTTAACCAACACTCAAATTACTCCCTACTGAGCCCTTTGCAAGTACTGAAGGCCTTGTAAAAGGTATTTCTCACTCCTGAGAGCCAAGGGAATTGTGATTGTTTCACTAGTCATTCATTTTCAAAACAACAAGCCTCCTGTCTTCGCTCCTCCTTCAACATCCTGGCAGAGTCATGGGTAATAGAAGGTCAGAACCGCTCCCACTTTGACCATCCTTTCCTCAGTGTCACCAGTTTCCTCTTTCCAGCTTACAGCGGAAAGGACATGAGAAATCTGCAAGCTGTAATTATACCATCTAGACAACAGCTACTTTTTGCTGATCATCTGGGCAAGGCAACACTGAAAAGAACAGCAAGGAGTCCTAAAGCAGCTCCTACACTCCCTATGTTTCAATCAGATAGCAAAGAGGTTTGTTGTGTCTTCTTGGACAAGATCTTTGGATCTACTGGAACCGTTTTTCAGCACTGAAGAACAACTTTTAAACACCTGGGCTTGAAACTTGGGACAATTTGAAAAATTTAAACCCAAATTAGGGATGCAAATAAATGATCAGCCCAGGACAAACCGCTTTTCTCATCAAAACTCTGCCAGCTGTACATCTAGTCATTTCAGCCTGCTGTTGGGGAAACGCCCTTTCTTGTAATCCTGCAACACCAGGTCAGCTAATAGAAAGATTAGGCGTAGTCTGTCCTTTAGAGCAACAGCATTGCTGTGCAAATGTCCATTGGTTACACTTGAAATTCAGCTAAGTCTGTGGGGGTTGCACAGGGGCCATGAAGAGCAAAACACAGTTAGAGTAGTATCAGTCTTGATTAAAACAACCCCGCTCAATATTCAAAGCAAGGACTGAATTTAGAAAGCCGGCGGACAAAAAAAATTTTGATGCACCTAGTTTTTATCCACTTTAAACTGTGGCCACAAATTTTACAAGTATAGGAGCAGTTTATGACAGAACATACTATCAGAGAATCTGGCTCTCTTCACATAGTCTAGGTGGAGGAGTCTTAAACTTTAAAGAAATATATGAATTCTTGGTTAAACCAATTCTTAATTTCTTATCTCAGGTTGCACTGCTGTTTGTTGGAAAGACAATCGGAAAGTCAGAAGAAACAGAAATGAAAAAGCTTAAAGGATTAGTACTGGAACGAAACAGCTCTTCTACTTTAGGCTATGGGTTGAAGTCTAGCCTGAATCAGTACTTAAAAACATATAACTTTAGCTAGATCTCAAATGGGCTGGGCTCAAGAGCAGAGTGGGAGCTGCTTCTCTTCTTCTCCTGTCATCAGAGAAATCAAAACCATGATCTGACTCATGGACAAAGAGGAAGATTTAGGTAGTCAACTTTTTTTCCCTCTGAATGCTGCCTCATTGGCTACAGATGGGCAATTATTGCCATGCTCTCCCAGCTGTACAATGCTGACCACACACGTATTACAGCACCACATGCAGCATGAGTTTGTGTCTAATCCAGGTACATAAACTTTTGGGGTTGATTCTCTGCAATCCGTAGGTCAACCCCAAAGATGAGAGCTGAAAGACAAGGGGAAAAATGACTAGGTAAAGTCCTGGCTAGGACAAGGGGAAAATAGACTAGGTAAAGCAGCTGAGAGAAGCTGGAGAGTATTTCCAGAAGGGAAATGATTTCGCCAAAGCATTTCTAGAACAATCCCTCTAGCGGCAATGGGACAGCTGTGTTTTACCTCCTCTTCCCTGTCCTAGGCTTGTTCTCTAGCTCTGGGGAGGATATAAGGGAATCAGGCTGACATTTTTCTGCCAGTATAAAGCTTACATTTTCAAAAGTAAGAAAGTAAAAAGAAGTTTCATTTCGCTAATGCTGTTAAAGATTTGTGTTTCTAGACAGGCTGTAGGTGCCAAGAAAAGGCAGATTTAGAAGAAGAACTTGTAATATCTTAATGCACCACAACTTCCAGGGAAAGAAGTCGTCTCTCCAGATGACAGCATTACTACTCTAGCGTCAGATGCTTCTTTCTGCTTGATCAAACCTAGTGACATTTACAGGACCAAAAAGAAATACCTGAACAGCTCAGGGAAAGGCACTTCCTTTATGTTATTAGAAGCCAATTAGATACTGTGGGAGCTGTTGTCTGCAAAAAATAAGAGTACCAAAATATGCACTAAGAGAAGTAGTCTTGTACATGAGGACACATCATCTGAATGCACTTGGAGGCAGGAGCAACAGGGGAATGACTCCTACAATTACAATGAAGATTTACGATACCAAAATAAAACACAGATAACCAAATGGGAAAACAGAATGGGGTACACAACAGCTGTGAGCTTCCTCTTTTCAACCTCTCCGGCTCCCTTCATTTACTCTGTACTTTTCTGGAGAAGCAAGAAAGGCAAAAGGCTACATCTATATGAACTGATGACTTTGAGCTGCCCTGTTTGGAGAAATAAGGGTGCTATTCTATATCTGCTAGGCTTGTTTTGACCTTCACAAATGCCATCTTCCAGAAACCCTCAAAATAATAAACGAACAGTCACCTTTTAGAAGGGTCAGTTGATCAGGACAAAGATGCTGCGTGACCAAAGAAAGTGTCTTTCACTTCATAGACATTGTTAGGGTTTTAGTCAATGCTCCAGAAACCAACCCTGCCAGTCTCTGGGGCTAGTTTAACTATTAGAAAATGTAACCCTACACAAACACACACAAAATCGTACCGTTTCCACATGTAGCCTATTTGGAAGCTTCCTATTACACAGAATAATAAAGAGAACAGCAAGTCCATAGCCACCTGTCCTGGTTATGCCCACATCTATTTTAAAAACCCACCAACACACAAATAATTTTTTCTTTGTGTCATTCGGAAAAGATCTGTGGCCCCTTGCTCAGACATGGGGGTTTCAGTCTTGGCAGGTATCTTAACGCGCTCTCTAGGCTCTAGCTCATTGCCTCCGTGCTGGCAGTGTGCAATCGCTCTGTGTGGCTGTTTTTTCCCCACTGTTTGTCAGTACACGCGCTCTGGGCTTCCTGCTGCCATCTGGCAATCAGTGTGAGATCACAGCTCCTGATCCCATGAGGAAGGCACCACAAGACAAGGTCACAGATAAAACAATATCTGAATACACAAAACCTTCGCGTAGCTGCACCACACACTGTTTGGCATTCCTGTGACCCATTTTTTACCTTTTTGTAGCAATTCAATCAGTGATTTTGCTACAGCAGATAAGCATGAAATGAATTTTTCACAGTTGTTTACCTATACTACAAAATCATACAGCTCAGGAATTCTTGTAGGTCCTAATGCTAGTCAGCTCATTTGTATTTAATCCTTGGCAGGTGATTTCATCTAGCATCAAAACTGAATTGCATGGAGTACTTTCCTTTATTCAGAAGTCATATTGCGAATGTCTTTTTATTGCTTCTTCAGAGTATAACAAGAGCATTTCTGCTCTGGTTTTTTCCACTACTTAGAGAACATTACATCTCTTTTAGCATTTGCACTACCCCATTTCTTATGTACCTCACACGCTCTGCACAGGATTACAGGATCATTGAGTTTGGACGGCATCCCTGGGCATCGTTTTGCATAGATAGATAGGGACAGTTATAAGTAACAACAAAACTGGCAAACTAATCTGCAAAGGAGAGACTGCAGTATCCTTAACTTGCACCAATCTGACATAATCACTAGGGGAAAGGGCCAGCTCAATGTCATTTAGGTTGTCTGGACCCAACTAGGTTAAGAGACAATTGAACCACCAGAAAGCTGGGCTGAGCATTTTAAGTTACCAAAGGCAAATGTGTACATTAAGGTGCTTTAGAAACAAAACTTCTCATCCAGCTTCCCACATACTTCATCATAAATCGTTTTTAATCAAAACTAGAAAAACAAAACCCCACCAACACACAAATTAAGATTTTTCTCATTGGCTCCAGCCAGGTATTTTGTTGCTTTAAATGTGACTTTCTCATCAGCAATAACCCAATATACTCATGCAATTGCTACAGAATGGCAAAGAGCAGTGAAGTCTTTCTCTGCCATGTGCAGTACATTCAGAGTTTTTCACAGTATCCAGAACTCTTGATGAAGAAAAATTCTTCTCATGGTAATTTTCAATGAAGTCCTGTGCAGCTTATTCCATAAACAAAATTGGTCTGTCGACTTTTTGTCTAGTGTAATGGAACATACAGATGAGAAATCCAAGCCTTTTTTAAACACGTCAAGCAACTTCTCTCTTAAATGTTAAATAGTCATGGAAGCTATTACAATACTGCATGGCTGAAATATTTTCTTGGTTGAGTAGCGTTTTCTTAATAGTTTGTGGTCATATTCAGCTTCTAGTTCACTGTCCCTCCAGGGATATCAGGCCCTTCATCAAGGTCAACACGTGCCGTTCAGACATCTTTAGAATATACATCTTTCCCTGTGCTCTTCATTAGTGCTTAATTATAAAAGACCTCATAAATATGTTGAGTCTCTCTGTAATTTCATGAAGGCACATATTCACTCTCAGGGCTGAGACCATTTCCTCTCTATTTGTGTTTAGTTTTTTGAAAGGACTGACTCAAAACAAACTCAGTAAAGATTGTATAACCAAAAAGACACATCCGAAATAAAAGCAGAAATGGAGTTGAAAATGTAAGGTGCAAACGTAAGTAACCTGTGAAGACATTCAAAGTCCTAAATATGGTATCAATTTCTTTGCTAGAAATTGCATATGTCAAAACTTGAAAAAAAACCAGCAAGCATCTGATCTTGTTTTTGTGAATTGTCCTCAGTACCGACACTGCTCTTTTTGTGTACATTTAATTCAGGAACTGCAACATTATTAGTGCAAACCATCATCCACACAGGCACATAGGATATCACTTGTGTGATGGGAGTTATGGTTAAAAACAGAAGTCTGAGAAAGGGAGAGGGAGAATGTTTTTGCCAGCTAATGTTACCGTATGTTTTCATCACTACTACAGAGTTTGTCCTGTATATCATACAAGACGATGAAGCCAGAAGAACTCCCTGCAGCCAAGACCTGGCAACGGGAATTTACACAGAGCCTCGAGAGTAATGGGGTTCAATTTACTTTATATTTCCCTGGGAAAATAACCAAGATTTACCACATATATATTTTATCATGTTTAACATATTTTACTGCAAAACAGAATCTTTGTAAATATATTTCCCTCATTGCAGTGTTCTGCTAAATTTAACTTTGACCTTAATCAAACTTGAGGCTGGAGGTGAAGAAGAGGTGTAGCACTTTATCACACAAGATTAAGTGTGTGCGCAATCGAGTTTGGTGCGTAGCCACTAGGGACAGACATCAGGAATATCTTAATATGGCTTTCATTACTGTGCTGAAGCAGGTGGAGGGATTCTCTTGGTGGCAAGGGCTGTTGTGAAAAATAGGTCAAAGGAGGAAAGTGAGATAAGCGAGAATAAATCAGAAAAGAAGTATGTTTAAAGACTGACAGTGTTTCCACAACAGCACTGAACCGATGTTGCTCTTACTCAGATACTCTACTTAGGTAATAAACAGCATTCAGCCACTACTTTTATGGAAAACAAATCTGCAGCTTAGCTCACCCAAACTAGATTTACTTACTTCTTGTAAGTGTCATTCCATCATGGGCAGTTTTTCGCTTACCATTAGTCCTGAGATATTTTATGCTCTTCTTGAGCAACTGCTTGTTGGAACCAAGAGATTGTGCAAAAGCCTCAGTTTTCATGTCCTGGAGGAACATAAAGAGACTCTTGACACCGTAGTCACAGAGTAAACCTTGAAAGCATTTATTGAGCATGTCCTCCTCAGATGACTTGAACTTTTTCTTTCCCTTTCTTTTTTTTTTTTTTTTTTAATAATCATGTAGTTTTGTAAACCTGATGCACTGTTTTTTTTTCAAGATTTGACAGTACTGCTAGATTATTTTTACCAGGCCACATAATACAGCAGTAGAAGAGCAAAATGCCTAGCTGACTGTCCCACACGTAGCCTTCACCTGGACTTCTAAATATGTGTTTGCTATAGATGTAGAAACACGTGGGCTCTTCCCTCCCTACATCTGCAATATAAAAATATTGCAAACTAAAATGAAAAAAATTAATATGATTTAGTGTAAGCAATATACTGCATGCTCAAATACAGCATATATGAATTGTTCTTCTAGCAATTTTGTGTTATTTTTGTATCATTCATTTTTGCCTAAATGAATAGGCAACGCTACTCAACCAGTACAAAATATAGCCTTGTATTAGCCAGTTTCATTCCCTGAAAAAGCACAGAACACGTGGCTTTCCATTTCGTTTCAGAATATAATCAAGCAATTAAGAAATTCAAAGAACAAGGCTAGGGAAGAGAGGAATGGAAAGCTTTACTTTCACTGGTCTTTTAAAAATTAAAAGAAATAAATATAAAATGCACAATAACAGCTGCGCTATGCCAGTTCCTGATGAAGAAAAATGGAAGCTGGAGTTAGTCATGTTCATTGTCAACACTGTTTCAAAAAAAAAAAAAAAAAAAAAAATTTCAAGCAAGAACTAACATCTGCAAAAGTGTTTGTTCTCCACAGTGAGAAATTATCCATCAATCTGCTTGTGATGTTTTCTGCTACGGTGCTGACTTGTTATCCTCCCATATTTTACTCAATGCTTTGGGGAAAGAAAAAAAATAAATCAATGCATATGCATCCTTGAATAAATTTTTCTGTGAAACAGAGAGGTTTCTGTATTAGTTATCTTCTGTGAACACAGAAACATACCTGTTAACTTCATGCATGCACGTTTATCTGACATACGAAGAGCCATTCCCTGTGGGTCCCAGTGCCAATTAAAATTGCAGTGCTAGTAAGCATTAATTTGATCTGCTTACTGATATGAAACCCATTTTTGTTTAACCATGAGCGTAGAAATATTGATTCGTTGTTCATGAGTTATGCTTTCACTGTGAAATCTGAAGTCATAGTTTTCAGCCTGGAACAAATGAAGATGTTAAATAGCAACAGCACCTCTTCTGTGTCTAGAAAAGTCAAAAAACCAGGCTATTACAAGCTGGGAATGGTATCCCAATATTTATCCTTATATTTAGAGTATATGTTTTCACTCCTAAGCCTCCCAAACTACCAAATCTTCCTTATTATAAAACTTATTAAAGCCATTTCCAAAAATAAAGTTAAATCTAAAGTATTTCATGCTAATAAACTTTTCTGTTTTAATAGTATGACCAGGGAGGTAAGCACTAACATTATTCTTTAATCCAAGAAACGAACAAAAATGAACAAGCGAAAAATTGTAAAAGGCAAGAAGCAAAATATCCTGTTGGGTTTAACATCACCACGCTTGAATTTTCTACCATGTCTCGTTAAAAATTAGGTTCACAATATATGAAAATTTAATTGTTCATTATTCACTGATTTTATTCTGATCAGAAGTGTGGGGGGTGTGTGGGGGGAAATTAAATATAGAACAAGTTTATTTGAACACAATAAAAACAGAATTAGGATACAGAGACTCTACACTAGTGGATCCAGACAACATAAAAAGTGACAGAGTAAGTGTGAAACGTAATCTTCAAATAAATTGCCAAATGACAAGTCAATCAGTAGCAACACCTATTTCTTTACTTCTGTGCAACACATAAATCACCATTTCTTGATGGCAATAGCTGCCACCCTGCTCAGGTATGCAGCAGACTAAAGGCTGTGTGGACACAGAAGCTGGAATTGTGTTCTTAACCTGGAAGGAATCTCTTACATATCAGGATTAAAACATGGTGCCAAGACAAAGCTCCGGTTTTTATTGCTTCTATCTGTTTTTATCTGGGGGCTTTGCTGTTCTGGGGTTTTGGTTTTTGGGGTGGTGAATTTTTTTGGTTGTTTGGTTTGGACAATAAAAAACATAAACACCCCATTTCTTAGTTGATTTTATCATTTGCCTTTCACAAACATCCCTTCGGATAACAACCATTTAATTCTTTTCAATCCTTCTTCTGTTAAAATCATTCTTCATGGATTATTGCCTTTTTCCTCTCTCTTTTTACGGTGTATAAAATCATGACACCAGATCCAAGGGGTTGACACCCCTGGCTGTAGTCACAAGCCAGATCTTCATTTCCATTCAGGTCTTCACCAGAAAAAGAGACAGACCATTCAATGTAAAAATGCAAGTGGGAAAGACTCTAGTGATTCTATATAATAAAGGTTACATAAAATTTATACTCTATTAGCTTCCACAAGGAAGCCCTATGACCTGGAAGTAAGTCACAGGCAGGGTAGCACAGTGTACTGCAACAAAGTACACAGCTATTTGCAGCCCAAACCTTTACCTTTTTGGAGCACATGCCCCCACTAAATGTCTTGTGTGTCTTCCCTCTTTGCTTATCTGAAGTCATCCTGATCTTGCTGATCACCAAGCAATGCACACGACTAGGAGTCAACAAGGTCTCCATTTTCATGCCCTGAAAATCATGGGGTTTTTAACAAGTCATATAAAAAGAACAGCAGAGGGGTGGGGAAAAAAAACCCCAACATTGGTCTATTTGTGTTTTGGTGTTGTTTTTTTTCATGATCTTTTCCACGAATTAGAAAGGCCCAGAAATTATAAAAGAACAGAGGGTAAGAAATTTATAATATTTATTTTTGGGTTTCAGGACCAGAGATCAGATGAGCATCATCCACATTTCTGCAGTGAACCCAGACTTGCAGAGCAAGAATTTCCATGCTATATGCCTGGCCAATCTTGAGACAAACTCAAGAAGTTGAGAAGTTGAGTTTGATGAAGGAAGGAAAAATAAGAAGGGAAAAGAGAAAAATTAACAGAATAAAAGCGTTCATTCCCAAAATGGAAACCATCATGTTTCATCTTCTTATCTGAATGCCATTTTAAAGTCTGCATAACTGTCAGGTTTTAACTCCAAGCCAGCAACTAGGACCACGCAGATGCCCACTCACTCACTCCCTGAGTTGGGATGGGAAAGGGAATCAAAAGAGTGAAAGTGAGAAAAAAACTCGTGGGTTGAGATAAAGCCAGTTTAATAGGTAAAGCAAAAGCCACACACGCAACCAAAGCAAAACAAGGAATTCATTCACCACTTCCCATCAGCAGCCATCTCCAGGAAAGCAGGGCTGCATCAGTCGTCAAAGTTACTTAGGAAGACAAACGCCATAACTCCGAACGTCCCCCCCTTCTTCCCCCAGCTTTATATACTGAGCACAACATCATATAGCATGGAATATTCCCTTGGTCAGTTGGTGTCAGCTGTCCCCAGATGTATCTCCTCCCAATTTTTTGTGCAGTCCCAACATATTCACTGGTGGGGCAGTGTGAGGAGCAGAAAAGTTCTTGACTGCTTAGCAGCAATTAAAAACATCACTGTTTTACCAACACCATTTTCATCCCAAATCCAAAACATAGCACTATACCAGCTCCTAGTAAGAAAGTCAACTCTATCCCAGCTGAAACCATGACAATAACAAAGTCTGTCCTACTGAGAATCTTTTGCTGCTCAAGGAATTGCAGAGAAATAGACACAAAATGCATAAACACATCAGGGTTTATTTTCATGCTCCCCATGTTACAGCAGCTGGTACAGAGAGAGAGATAATATTTTGATGGAGAGAGATATCTACGGAGTCGAGAAAAAGCCCAGAAAGGTGTGTGAAAGGCTCAATAACATAGCAATGTAGCAACCCCTAGCCAGTAGAATTCCTGGTAGTAATCCTAAGTAGTTCCTTAGAAATCATACACAGCTGACAGAAGTTATACCAACTTTATCTAATCTGAGCTAAGGCTGAGGTAGAATCTGAGGATCAGCTGCCAACATTTTGAATAGCCACGTTGTTGTTCCTAGCAAAAATCAGATGCATCAGAAAACATACGCCACCAGATGCAAAATCAAGAAAGAAACTTTTTAAAAACAGAAACACTGAAACAAAGTATTAAGATGTTTTTGAAGTTTGTTTATGTTTATGCATCTTGTAGGAAAAAAACAAAAAAACACAACAAAACAACCCAACACCTGCTTTCTGTAGATTAAAACATTGATGAAATAATCTGTAAAATCCAGTAATATAACTGATCTATGCAGTCTTTTGCTGCGCTATTATGTTAATGGGAAGTGCAATACCAATATTTGTGATGCTAATGTAATTCCAAATTTTGGACTTTATCCTCTTCCAGAGAACATGAACTCAAGACTCTGGTTGCAATGTCTATCATTTCCACCAACTTTTTGTGTGCTATTGTGCAGATCACTTTATTCCTCCTGGCTTTCTTTATTTATGAGAGTCATTATTCCTTTCTCTTTCCATTTACTGTTTATCATAGAATTATATAATGCTTTGGGTTGGAAGGGACCTTAAAGATCATGTAGTTCCAACCCCCCTGCCATGGGCAGGGACACCTCCCACTAGACCAGGCTGCTCAAAGCCCCATCCAGCCTGGCCTTGAACACCTCCAGGGATGGGGCATCCACAGCTTCCCTGGGCAAGCAGTTCCAGTGTCTTGCCACCCTCATAGTGAAAAATTTCTTCCTGATATCCACTCTAAATCTACCCTCTTTCAATTTGAAGCCATTACTCCTCATCCTATCACTACTTGCCCTTGTAAAAAGCCCCTCTCCAGCTTTCTTGAAGGCCCCCTTCAGATACTGGAAAGCTGTTATAAAGTCTCCCTCTGGATTTGATCATCTTTCTTATGCTGGGGGCCCCAGAGTTGGATGCAGTACTCCAGGTGGGGTATCACCAGAGCAGAGTAGTGGGAGAGAATCACCTCCCTTGACCTGCTGGCCACGCTTCTTTTGATACGGCCCAGGACGTGGCTGGCTGTGAGCTTTTATTGATGGCTCATGATTTGCTTCTCATCCACCAACACCCCGAAGTCTTTATCCTCAGGGCTGCTCTCAATCCGTTCTCTGCCCAGTCTATATTTGTGCTTGGGATTGCTGCGACCCAGGTGTACGACCTTGTACTTGGCCTGGTTGAACTTCATGAGGTTGGCATGGGCCCACCTCTCAAGCCTGTCCAGGTCCCTCTCGATGACATCCCTTCCCTCCAGCATGTCAATCACTTCACACAGCTTGAAGTCATTGGCAAACTTTCAGAGGGTGCATTCAATCTCAACGTCCATGTTGCCAACAAAGATGTTAAATAGTACCAGTTCCAGTACCGACCCCAGAACACCACCACTTGTCACTGCTCACTACTTGGACATCCAGCCATTGATCACAACTCTTTGAGTGCGACCATCCATTACAGATCATCCCTGCTTCACAAGGACTGATCATCACTTCAACATGAAGCATATGTCTAAAATAGAATATTTTCAAAGTCTAGGGAGTGCTACTTACTGCATGTCTACAGTATCTAGACCAGCCACACAAAGTCACTAAATATATTCACAACCTTGCTCTGATGTCACTCTGCACCAACAAAAGACAATGCAACTTTAACACGCACAATAGGAATCCCAAGAAAAAATAGCTTGATTCAAGGAAAAGGTATGTTAGCTCAGGGTTTGCATCATGTTAGCCCGAAGTACATACCGTGGAGCAATCCTCTTGACATATCCCAGGCTGTCATCTGTCCCTGATCCATATTCATAGCATTCAGTCATACCTTGCACCAAATAGCATATAGGCTACAGTAGGCAGGACTGGATGTCTGCTGAGTTGTCCCAGTTTTCTGAATATTAGATACTTCCCTCCATTGATATTTCTTGCCAGTAGTGAATACAATAACTTTCATCACAAAGTAACGACTGGCAGAAAAGTTCATTCTAGATTGACACCTATTCAAAGTCATGTATGACTGAGAGCAAAGTCACTAAGCAAATACTGTGCTAAATCCCAAATAGTTCTAACCGCAGACTCAAAGAACAATTTAGGCTGCAAGGGACATTCAACAACCATCTATAGTCCAAACCCGAATTCAAAGCAGGTCTAATTAGATCAGATTTCTCAAGGTCTTGTCCACGGTCATGAACTCCTCCAAGGATAGAGATTTTTCTCAACTCTTCTGGCAGCTTGTGTTTGATCACGCTTACCATGAAGAAGTTTTTTCTAGCACCTAGTCAGAATTTCCAATATTCCAGCTGATGCACACTGTCTTTTGCACTTTTGTTGGGTACCTCCAAGAAGAGTCTGACTCCATCTTACCAGTGTCCTTCAAGCAAGCAGCTGTAGACAGCAACATCACCTCCATCAGTCTTCTCCAGGCTACAGTTCCTTTAGCCTTATTCATACGTCATGTTCATATGTCATGTGTCAGCACCCAGACTATCTTGATATCCCTTCTGCCCTTACAAACTATCTATGGCATGGTTCACTTTTCCTTGTGGATTTGGTCTTTCAGAGCTTTGTCAAGTGTGTCCACAATGGGGCAACAACTAACATAACTTGGAAGTGAAAAATTCTAACTGTCCTTACTCAAACCCCAAGCCCAGTGCTGCAGAAGGAGACTGTTTTTAATGTCATAAGATGTTGAAATCAATTGCCTGTAACTTTCTCTTCTATTAAAAAAAAAAACCAGCTCACCCTAAACAGGATTATAATTTTTAGTGTAGACATTTGGTTGTTTTTTTTAAATGAAAACTAGCATGACAGAAAATTTCCTTTCCAGCATGTAACAGAAATTAAATATTCACAAAAATGGCTGATTTTTTTCTCCTTGATCAGTCCGCCTTGAAAGATGTTCTACATTACTTACCATTGGCAATGAGTGCATGATGGCCTAGAATATTGGCACGTTTGTCAGAGAAACTTCTCTGCACCCATGGACACATGCCCAGTTTTAAATTGCCTAGCATCCTGATTACAAGGGTACCAAGTACTGCAATCAAGGAGATTCTACTATGCAATTTAATCATTTAAAGCTGGGCTTGCTTCCATGACCGTAGTTAGTTTCCGTAAGTCCTGTGACAGTGCCAGAAACGTATGTCATGGGATAAGGTCTGGATATGGAACCATTTTCTCGGTGATATTTCTTAAACCACTATTTCGTGTTTTATTGCTAATGTCACATACCGAGTCAGCCACAATTAACCCTGCAAACCGCCTCTCCAAGCATGCACCGAAAGTAAGTTATCTGTTCTCATTAATTCATTAAGCAGTAATGAATTATTTTGTCTACATTTCCCTCTGATCTCACCAAGGTGCTAAATGAGCAACTTCTCACCTGCTTAATTATCTTCTGATCCACTCTTTCCCCAAACAAATCATTTGAAGATTTCCACCTCTTCCTTGCAAACCTGGAGTCTCCGTTCCCCTGCATTCTTTCAAGACCCGTTCCACAGCCCAAATCTGAACTGCCTCCAGCTACTAGAGGCAAAGGCAAAACCCAGCAGCACAATTTCACCAAGCAGAGTGAAGGAGACTGGTTGGAAAAAACTGTCCTTTGACTAAGCGAGACATATAGGGAGGAATGAGAAAGAAAAGCTGTAGCAGCATGCCATGGGAAAAGATCTTTTCAGTTCAGGAAAGTTCGGCAGCCTTCTCTCACCCTGGAATAAGGGTTAGAAAATGCCATTAGGATTGGCATAGGTTTTGTGTAACAAGGTAATAAAATTCACACCTTGATTCTCATCCAGCACTACAGTGCATGGTCTATTGGTCTAGATTCTCTAGAGATGCATTAACAACCTCACAAAGATCTCAAGGCTGACTGTATCACCTCTTCTGAAAAGCTGCAGGGTTTGCAGTCTCTGCGTGGGAAATCTTACTCAAAACAATGTATCTGCAAGGATCAGCTGAATCAAGTAACAGTTATTCTGCAGGCATTTGCCAGTTCACTCCATGTCAAAACACCTCTTGCGCATGGGCATAAATGACTGGCAACAACCTGGAGCCACAGCAATACAGGGTAAAGGTGGACACATGTGCTCAAGTCCAGTCTGAATGATGAGATAAAAACAGTTTCTGATCTACTTGTGTGCAGGCATTTATATCTGTAGCTGCTACAGGATAGCCCTGAGTGGTACATTTATGCCAAGCAATGCAATACCAATAATCATCACATGTAGCGAGGCCTTGGAAGCAGGATGTCAACTTACTGCAGTTGGTGCAGCTGCTTCTTTGCAGCAGTGATGAATTCAAGAGACAAAAATTGTGTAGTATTTCCAGACATATTGCTGCTATGCATGGAGCTCAGACCCTTCCAGGATCCCCACACTTAGACCCTTACTGCCCAGCAGCAGCTGCCTTGGCTCCTCGCATCCTCTTGCCTTCTGTGCATTTTATTCCCCTGAGCAGACAAGAAGCAGAAGCAGGTGCACCACTGCCAGTTCTGGTGCTAGCACCCGAGGCGGAAGTATCCAACAGGGTGTATTTGCTGTTGTCTCTTTCCTCAGGCAGGGCAGTGGGGTCATGGCCTCCCACACCAACGCCAAGGCACTGCTGTGACTGCTGGGGGAAAACAGAGGGTTGAAAGAGGGATCTTGCTTTTCAGTTCCATTTCTCCTTTTGGACCATGTGACAAAGACGAAGCGTGACACCGCAATGTCACCGTTTCCTGCATATAATCTGGATGTTGATTTTCAAAGTAAATTTTTTAAGGAAGGAGAAACCATGGAAATTCCCCACAGCCTTGAGATAACATTCAGAAAAGGAAAAGCCAAGTCTTTTATTTTCTCTAGACAGCTGATTCACAGCCTCCTTGCACTATTTCTCTGTGTTTCGGGGTAAGCTGTTAGGCTCAGCAGTACCTCGTCTCTGCTTACAGTTGCCATTTCTCTTGCCAGCTCTTTCATGTGCAATGACAAATTTTGAACCACCCACTACGGTCCTAGGAAAAGGGAAAGAGTTTCTCCTGCATTTGGCATTTCCTGCAGGCAAAAGGAGTCCAAGTAAAGCTGGGAATGTGGGTCTTGGGTGAACAGCACTAGCACTGACTGCAGAGTGAAGAGAATGCCATTAACGTGGAGAGAAGAATGGAGACCAGGAACGATTGTGGTTCCAGTTCCATTTCCTGAAGTGCTCAACGGTACCTACAGCACAGCTGCAATGGTACTGCAAGAGAAGGGACATCAAAACACACCTCCCTAAGACATGCCCTTGGCAGCAGCACTGGTTTTGAAAGCAGAAGAACTAACAAAGCCAAGGTTCATACGGATGTGTGTCTCATGCCTGAATTTCCTTATGTGTAAAAGTGAAAGTCCCAGTCAATGCTTACTCCATGGCTGGATCATTTTTAAATGCTGACTGCATGTGGCTTCTGCTCCTCAAATGCTTAATTAGGGTCAAGACCACCCTCCTTTATCAGGTCTCTTGTCTACCCAAATACCTATCTATTGGGTCTCTACTTCTACCCTATACAAATACAGCTGGCTTCAAAGTTTTACAACAGAGTCAATAGATGGTAAGAAGAGGATACATAATAAGCAAAGTATGTCTGCATAAGGTCCATTTCCTCAGGAAACTAGTGTCAACAAATTAAAAGGAAAAAGCTGTCTGTGCAGACTACAGACACTCCCATCTTCAGATTAGCTAGTAATCATTAGTTAGTTCCACAAAATCCCTTTCAGACATTCCTATGTATGATTTTCATTTTGCAGGTGGGAAACTGAGGCAGCAAATATCTTCCCACAGCCAGATAATAGCATTTACTGTCATGGATAAAAGGTGGAAATTGCTTGCTCCAAACCTTTTTTAAAATAGTTACCATGAGTTTTTCTCTACTATTCTGCTAACACCACTGCAGAGGACCATTAAGGTCACCAGTAATCAAAGCCACTTGTCATTTTCATATAGCTGGAAGATTATACCCCTATTTCCAGGAGGCCACATCTCAGACAATAACTGAGGTTACAGAAGAAAATATTCTGAAACTGTTTTCAGAGGTGATGTTCTACTCTTATAACAGGGTGATCTAAAAAGGTGCTTCCCAATAGCAGTACATTATCTCAAGCTTTGAGTTTTCTCTAGATTTCACTGACTCCCTTAAAAAAAAAAAAATTAAAAATTTTAAGCTCTCTTCTCCCCCCAGCCTGCCTCTTAGTTTCTCTTTCACCGTTAATATTGAACTTACAGTGTTCTCTGGCAGCACACATGGTATCATACATTCCACACTACTGCATTCTGTAAGTTATACTATTTAGTATTACTAAATTGTGTAGAGCTCAAAGAGAAATGCTCTGCAGAGTAGTATGGCAGCATGCTCCTGGTCTCAGCAAGATTTTCTTGTGCTTGTCATCAGCTGTATAAGTGAATACTGTCAATGAGCAATATAGGACACAAAAGGAATTCAGCCTGTGTTTGCAGGCACGTATGCATGTGCAAAATACACATATTAAGAAGTCATTCAACAGGTCAGATGCGCTTAAAATGACAGAGGAAATAAAAATTAGAATCTGTTTCATTAAGGATCTGAAATTATTTTGCTGTACTGCAAAGCATTTCCTTTTGTTCTACACATTGTTGTGCTGGGCAGAATTTTTACTGAAGAAAATACCTTTTAAAACAGACAACTTAAAGTTTTGAAAGTCTGCTTGCGAGCTTCCCATGGCTTCATGCATTTATTCACTCAAGTGCTGCAGGCCAAATGCCTTGTCTCCTTCCAAAGGAATTCAATGGGAGCTTTCGTTTATGTGACACAGACAATCGGCTCATCACATAATTCGCAACAACAGTGTGGCCTGCAGGCCTTCCCTGTGCCAGTGAACAATGCAGCTATCAAACCTGCTAATCAGGCAAGCCTCCAACAGGCTTCAAACTGTGCACAACCCCAAGAGCAGCAGCAGCAGCTTCTGCATTGTCAAAGCCCTCCCTTATAACACAGAGCAACTGAAAAGGAGCAGGATCCACAGAGACCATAGGGTCTCTTGGCCTTTTTGACCTGCTGTTTTTCTGGGTATCAGTTACACAGGAAAGCACTTCCACACCAAACCTGTGAATCCCCTGGGACACCTTCATGACAAGCAAATAGGCAGTTACACCTGCTCTAGCATTTCCCCCTACGTTGCAGGCATAAAGGAAGGAGAGGAGAGAGGCTAGTCAGATGTACTGCTGATGTGCGGTGGGAAGAGGTCTGGTGGGGGAGAAAAGAGCAATCTGACAGCACCACGCACACAATTCAAATCTCTACGGTCCTGCCTCCAGCACTGCTAATATCAGACAGGAAGGGAAAAAAACTGTCCTAGCCTGCCATCTCAACCACCTCCCGCGTCAGGTCAGACCACGCTCTGGGCTTCCTCCCTGCATGGTGCCTTTTATTTCCTTGTGACCATTTGTCTCCTGACCCACACTCCCACAAGCTACATCACCTTTTTCATCTTGCAGCTTTATATCTGTTCTGTGACATAGCGTACACTATCCTCACATGCAACAAAAAGACAATTTCTGCCAAGGGCAATGGAGACTGATAGTTTCCTTTAGGAAAAATATGCATTACTGCATGTTAATATTAGTTCAGATGAGGTCAAAGGGAGATTTTTTACCTGTGGAGCAGGAGACATGTGGGTGCTTTGTGGTGGTCTCCTCCCTGGGCAAGTACATCGCACAGGTTCAGACCAGCAGCTACAGAACATCTGTCTATTAGCCCAACAGCATAGTGTACCTAAGGAGAGATTTTACCAATGGTGGTGTCCACTGAGGAGTATGAGACACAGCCAGATGGACAGGCGGAGGAAAAGGAAATTGGGATCTCTCACCTCTACTGTCTTGTGTGCTTTTTACTTACAACTTGTGACCATATCTGTGCCTACTTTGGACTGCTTTCAAAGAAGGCTCTGCCAGGGCTATTCTGACAGTTTGCTTGCTGCCTCATAGCTGCAGATATATATTACAGAGCCAGAAAGTGGAGGAGCAGTTAGCCTAAGGGGAACGGATACAACAAAAGGCAGAAGCGGATGCTGTTGGTAAGTGGTAGAAAAAAAAGGAACAAATTGTTCTAACCAAAATCATCAGGTTAGGATGCTAAACACAGTAGAAGGAGAAGATAGACACTGAAACAACTGTTCTCTAGCTAACACAGTGGCATGTTCACATCAGGAAGGATGCTCTGAGACCTAAGGCACTGAACTAAGAATCAAGATACGTGGGTTCAGCTTCCAGCTCTGCTAGGTTTCCCATCTGATCTGACCAGAGCTGCCCATCTCCCTGCCTTCAGTTCTGCAGCTGCAGAACATCCTGCCTTCCTTGGTACTGCTCTTTTAATGCAGACCGTTTTGCAGCAGAGCTGGCTCTGGACCTGTGAGGGCTGACTCTCCGCAGTGGCAGCAGCTGTACCAGTCCTGCCAGAGAGAATCACAGAATCATAGAATTGTCTAGGTTGGAAAAGACCTTTCAGATCATCGAGTCCAACCTAACACTGACAAAAACTATCACAGCAGGAGGCTGCAGGCCACACGCACACACTGCTTGCCACAAGCACTCACATGCAGGCATGTCCCCCAGGCCAGCTGTGGGACAGCACAGCTGTGGCTCTCAAGCAGAAAACCTCAGGCCTACCATAAACTCTGGGGTTAACTTCAGGGCCCATTTTCTTGCTGCTTTTGTCTAACCAGCAGCTTCCAGCCATTCCATTGGACTGGGGCTGAGGTCTCATATCCACTGTGGCAGCTAAAACAACCTAGAAGATGAGAGAGATCCCAGAAAGGCCTTGTCCCTCAATAGCTGTTTTTTGCAATCTATGCTCAAGCTGTCTGTGCACACAGTGTAGGCACGAGAGCTTCACGTGCCACAGCCTTTCACCATCTGTCAGGGCCTCTCAGCTAGCAGTCAGTGTGCATGCAAGTGATTTGATATTTACAACTAACCAATAGGAAGAAATGAAGGCAATACACTGCTGCACTGCAAAGTAGCCAGCAAAAGATGTGTGCTTCCTGATCAAAGAAGTAAATTGGTAGATGGACATAGCTCAAAAGCTGACTTCTTATTCTGAAGCCTTTAGCACATGGGATTATTTCCCCAGGTCATACTACATAGCAAAAACTATGTAGGTATCACCCCAAAAAAGGTACTAAAGCCAAAACATCATCTTGTTTCATCTTCATCAAGAAAAGGCACTTGCCAACAAGCCAAAGCGTGGTGTTTCTGCAAGGCACAGATCTGTTCAACAGTCAGAGCCTGACCTGAACAAACCTAGCTAGCTCCATCAGCCTGCCATCAAGCACCCACTAACCGTCTTTGTGGCCATCTACCAGACTCCTTCCAATTTGGTAAAGCACCAGACAGCCCAGCACTGGATATGCTATTCCAGATGCAAGCTCACAAACACTAAATAGAAAAAAATAATCGCTTCTTTTGACATGCTAGCTATGTTCTAAAAAGATGTTATCTGCCTTTACTTTCAACCCACAAGAAGTCTAAAACAATGTTTCAAAACTTGCCAGTATCCACCAGATCTTACACAAGTGGTAGCTGAGAGTAATACTACCATCTATTAAGGCTGCCTCCTACTCCTTCCATTATATCTTTTTTTTTGTTATTTCTTATTTTTTCAGTTGGTTAGTGTTTGGCAGCACTTGGGCTAGTTTCTCCTGTCAATATCCATCTCAGGCTGAAACTTTGTGGAAAATTTCAGTCAAAATGATTCAGCCATTTCTGAGCACACAAGTAGAAATACGTTATTCCAACTAATCTGAAAAATTTTGACAGGGTCTGCTTTGGGTCAAAAAAATACTTTTTCCTATCCTTGTGAAAGGCTGCCAAAGTCTGGGTGAGTTACAAGCCTTCAAAATGTCACAGTTCATATGCGCTCAGATAAAACCCAGCAAGCAAAATCTCCAAGGGTTCTGTCTGAACTGGACACGCTTCATATTCTTGCAAAGCTTAGCACTCCCCAAACCAGCTGGATACGGCTGCTATGGAGACACGTAGTAGCGGCTTCAAGTGAGGGTGAGTTTGAGGCATCACTCAGGCAGAGACTGGATTTTGAGCAAATCACTTGCAGAAACCTGCTCTCTTTGCAGGCTCGGGAAAAAAAAAAAAAAAAAAAAGGCAAAAAAAAGCCATGAACTCAACAGGAGGAGTTGTGAGACAAAGTTTGCAAGTTAGAGATGATAGGATGAAAGATGGTTAAGGAAAGTTAAATATAGTTAAGATAAGTTTATTTTTATTAGACAGACCTATGAAATTCCTTAGTCGCATTCTGACAGATGTAGCTGATTGTCAGACTTGGCTGGTAGCAAATTCTGCTATATCTTTTTGGTAAACAACTATCTGTTCAGACTGCTTATAGCAGCAAGAGACAAGCCCAGCTTCTATTGGAAACATAAAATGTTTATCCACCACCTGCTAGGAAGCCTTTTGTTACTTGAAATTTGTCTTTTGAGCTCCGTGGAAAGCAAGTATGTGTTCTAAATGTATTTTCAAATAATGAAGCAGTTTTGATGCCTTAAAACATGTTTTCTTCAAAATAAATAACAGGTTTTATCACTTGAATTGACTTTTAAATGCTTATAAAAAGGTTCAGGATGGAACACCCTAGAGAGAATAAGTTTCTCAATTCCCAGAGAGCCAGACTGTAAATCCCTTACTGCCAATAGCAAAGAGCTACTCACATGCATAACCCTGTGAGCACTGGTGTGAGTAATTCTTCACTGACAGGAATTAAGCCTTCGGATTTCTAGCTCAGTATGGCACAAAATGGTCATCATCAGTGGATGTCTTCCCCATTACATTCTTCAAAATGTGCAGCAAACATCCATCTGGAAGGATGTCTCGTAGGAAAAAGAAAATCACCAGAAGCCACCATTTACTGGAACAAAAGTCAGGTGCTCTTTTGATGGAAAAGCATTCTTTCAATACCAGGCTGCACTGGGAATTCTGTTTTACAGAAACCTGGAACCAAAGACCTCACACTATCAGGCATCATAAAACAGTCAACAGCAAAAAGCACTGGTCCATCTTGACTTGGGCTGAAGGTGAGACAGGCAGTATGGGAACCGGGCACCCCGAGCCCTCTGCCACCAGACTCTGGCAGCTACTGTCATTTACAATGGGAGCCTGGCACTGGAGAATTTGAAAGACAAATAATAGCATACTAGGAAGCATTTATTAACAACAGCATCATTAAAACACTGGAAAGGGACTTTTTTTTAGAGGTCTTCATCGGGTCTAACAGAATCCTCCCCTGCATACTGGCAGTGCTATTAAAAAGAACAGATCTGTGGATTTTAGAGCCAGAGGAGAACATTGCTAACAATTTTGTCTGACCTAAATATACAAAATCACATCCAAATAAAATACTTTAAAAATAATGCCATTAAGGTCACATAATCCTGCATTCAAAAGTCTCAAAATGGCAGTATTAAGGTTGCCTGCATGACCTTAATTCAGCAACCCTTAATTCAGCCTCCCTCAGCGCCGCATTATGTGACTGCAGAGAATGGACAGGGCTCCTTAAATAAGTAGCTAATCAGCTTTTACTTTTGCCCTTGCTTGACTTGTATCTCAGAGCAGCAGCTAACACATACCACACGAACCCAGAACTGCCTGTCATTTTACAGGTCATTACAGGCCCAGAGCAGCGCTCTCAGTGACCCCAGGCTGCAGCACTCACAGGGAATTCAGAAACAGCCTCTCAAGGCTGCGACTGAAGGAATGGGAAAGGCACAGGCCTGATATTTAGCGCCCTTTTGAAACCCGACTGCCATTTTAAGAGTCTATGTGCAAAACTTAGGACCTCTGCATCACCACTTTTAATGCGTTGTGCCTGCAATCCTTTACTGGTAAAAAAAGCACCCGCTTCTAGATGTACACAAAAGAGCTTGTGCCCAGGCAACACTACACCTCTCAGCAGCAATCTCATAACTACACACCAAAAGAAATCCCATACTTACTCTTTCCTGACCTCTGTGGTCCACTGTGGTAATCTACTCATAAATAAGTACAAAGGCCAGAGGGAGAGGTGGTGTGCCTGCCCTCTCCTTTATCACACTCCAGCACACTGGTCACAGCATTCACCTCAGGCTGAAGAGCCCTGGGTTTCAAAGCATCCTTTCCCTAAATAGGTTTGTACACATCTTTGGGGAAAATTTGCATTCCATCAAATCAGCATTTTGCGAGCAGCCGCACACACCAACAACAGGACTGCCCACCACAATGGCTGGACACTTTGATATCATGGTTCTTTATGTGTCAGCACAATTACTTTGTGTTTCCACAGCATCCAACTCAACGCAGGCTGATGCGTTCTTTCCTCAGGTGCTTTCAGACACACATTTCAGATGCAATAAGGTACATACTAAATCAGATGAAGGGATCCCACATTTAGATCATCGATCCTCCCTCGGTATAACCTAATCTGAACCTGGGAAGCAGAGGAGAACATCATAGCTCATAAGAAGGACATAAGAGAATTCACTTCTGTAGAAGTAAGGCAAGTACTGAACTTCTAGTCCTTTAAATCAGCTTTGATGATTCAAACATTTCACGTATAAACTTAACTTGATACAGCTCTCCAGAGACTACATCCCTACAGCACAGCACAGTGCCATGCAGAGACACCCAAGCTAGCAAGCCTGCACTTTCCAAATGGTAAAACAAACAGCAAACACACACGAGAAATGTCAATTGCTGTTCTGGATGCAGGTGATGGTAAAGCCAGCAGATCAAAGATTCTACTTTTCCTAAGCTTGGAAGCTGTCAGAAAGCAGCATCCTTTCACTCCTTTCAGCACCCATGGACCTAGACCAGCCAGAACAATTTGTCCCACCACAGGGAGAGCTACACCAGCGTTTTCACAAAGCCACGAGAAGATTTCCTGCTCTGCCACCTGGTTTCTGACCGTATATTCATGCAGCCTAATCCTCTGCTGCTGTGCTGAGGAGGACAGGATCTGTTAAGGCTTTGAAGACCCTCCCTAGGCAGGTAATTCCTGAGGTAATTCTGAAAGCAAAACAAAGTGACAGTCTACTTCCTGATCCGTTTTTCTAGGAAAATTACATTTTACGGCCAATTCTGTCCTTACACACAGACTATAAAATTAACTTATTAGCTGACTCAACTCCATTTTGTGTGAAGGATTGAGAAGGATTGCCTCCAGCCCTTGTCCCTTTAACTCTAATTATCAAGTGTATACCAGATTAAATTCAGAATGAAGTAGCCAGGTCAGGCAATCTACTTAAAGTTTAATGGAAGTTAATGATTCATTGATCAAACTCATTTATGTCTAATTAAAGCTTTCCTGCATTACAAAAGACAAGGGGGAAGTTTTATAATGCACCTCACTCCCCCCTCTGCGCATGGCAGATTTGCTGCAGAACTGAATGGAAAATTCGCAGCATCTGTCTTTCATGAGTACATGGTTTGGCAACGGCTCTGTAGATTTAAAAGTATAATTATTTTAGATGACTTCACCAAATGGATGGGGTTTACACAATGCTGCCAACTACAATACCAATATCCAGCTGCACACGGCCAGATCGTAAACTGAGCTTGTACGCACCAGCACCAGCTCACAATGGCGAAGTTCAGGGAGCGTAGTAATAACCAGACCCGCGTGTGGCTCTCAAGCATGAGCCTCGCTGGGGCAAGGCAGGGGTGACGTTAAGCCTGAGAGGGAGAGGAAAGCTTCCCAGTGCATGCGGATTCACTTCACGCGCTGCTCGCGCTTGCAAACTGGCAAAACAGCCGAGCCATCCGAAGCACAGCACAGGTAGCGCTCTGCGTTCAAGCATAAACAAGAGTGACAGGCAACCCACTGCAACACTGAGGATTTATTCCTTCCTCCACTGACTGTCCCCTCTTATTAAGCACTTTCTAGACATTGTCTTATATATAAATATGTGATCACACTACAATGCCCCTATTGAGGGGCTATCCACCAGAACATTACTTTTGGCACATTTATCCAAGACAGTATAATTAAACAGGAATACCATGGCCTACTTACATATTTATGATTCTGTTACATGGTTTTAAATTTTATACCATCCATGTGAAGAGGAAAAAAAAATAAAATACATTTTTATAATCTCAAGAGCTTTTTTTTTCCCCCTCCATAATTTGAAATGATTCGTCCCTCACATGTTAGATAGCACTATACAGTCTTTAAAATGATGCTTTTCAAACCTTTTTTTGATGTATAGATCCATCAAATAGCATAATGGCATAAATTAATCTGGAGAAACAAAGTTAAACGTACTGTAATAATTTGCCTTCTTTGGTAATCTACAGTCTTATCACTCCTCAGGTGTCTACCAAATACAGGATAAAACCAGCTGGCCTTGCACGTTGATGGATAGTTTAAACTGTTTTGTGTTGGAGCAAGAACAGGCTTTCATGTGATGGAAGGATACTGCCTTGCCCGCCCCCCCGCCATGTTATTCTAGTTGTGTGGCATTTTGCAAATCTGTACAAATGTCTAATGATAACTTGTTGACCTATTCCTTCTGCTTCTTTCTCATTAAGTCCCAGTGGAGTGCATATTTCACTGTCTTCAAAATTGCATTTCTACTCTGCGTTCCTGATTGTCCAATATAATTGCCCTTTAAGTAACATGTATTTTCACCCACTGAGAAGTTAATATGAATGGCTACATATATGTTGAACGGATACCACTTCACAACAGATACTTGACTTGTCCCCAAGAATCATTTTGAAACTGAGCAGTCATAGTTCATGGAAATCTAGTAGAAGCATCAGCAAACTCTGGTCTTCCATACTTTTCTGGCTGTAACTCTTTCTACTATCATTTCCAGCCCTAAAACACCAGAAAAACAAGGTACCCAGCACGCTGCTAAGTTGTAGATGAAACAGGCCTTCAGTAGCATCTCTTATCACTTCCAGAATGGTTTGCCAAATATTTCCTTTGCTTTTTGAAGTTTGTTTTTTTATAAAGCCTTAACGGTGTTATCTCACAGTTTAACAGCAGCAAGTGGCTGCTGTTGTATTGCAGTAAGACGGCTTAATTTCTATTTTATGGTAAATTGTACAGACCCGCAGCGAATACACTGAGGTCCATTATCTTAAATTGTACTGTTTGATACTCCATTTCTGCCCAAATATTTTGTTTCTTTATCTGCAACAGTTCCAAGTCCAGAAAGTCAGTCAGTTCCCAGAAGTCTATGGAGCAGCCTGTGATAATAAGGTTGTTTGTATGATTTGCAACGGAAAGGTCATTTCCTACTTTTTTCCAAGGTCTGTTGGGAATGGCTTGTATTTTCATTGTGTCTTTTTTGCTACTTGGCCCACATATAATTTAACTGCAATTAAATCAAATGGCAATTGTAATTTAATTTAATTGCAATTTAATTTAACTGCAATTGCAATTAATTTTAAGATCTCTGAAAGACTTGGTCAAGTTTGACTGGTATATGGCCCCTCTGGGTTTCCATAGGCAGGCTTTGATTCCAGAATGGTCATACTTATCCTTGGGGGGGAAAAAAAAAAAAAAAAAAAGGGACTTCTCAGTGATCTAGGCATTACGACCCAACTATCTTTATGTATGCCACCACATACGCTCAAATCATCTTGATATTTCCAGTAACCTTGAAAGACAGGTGGGGTTTATCCTAGCTGTCAGACTATTCAGGGAGACTGATGGACATGAATACTTGTAAATCTTTATTTTGTTGATTGTTCACCAATTCTTTTCAGTCTCTGCCTTGCGACTCACCCATAACTCTTTAATAACCTGAAAATCAGAGGAGAACCACACAAAAAGTGGAAGCAAGGACACATGACTAAGAATGAATGAGGGAGAAACACAGCCCATAAGAATAAAATGAGAAAGAGGAAGACAAAAGATGCATTACAACTAGCAAGGAACGTAAAAGGCTCTAAGAAAAAGTTCACCGATTGCATCAAAAACACTTCTATCTTATTTATTGAACATAAGGGAAACAATAGAAAAATTTAGGTGCATGGCTTACTGTGGTAGAACAACAAATAATGCATGACAGAGATGAGACTGAAATACTAAATTTTCCATTTTCTTTTTAGAATGTTACAATTGATATTAAGGGGGAGAAAAGTATCTACCAGAATAAGGAAAGGATATCTTAAACGGATGATGGTAAGATAGATATTTTCAATGCAGCTGGACGTGAGGAAGTTCACCTTACAGCATTTCTGTCTCTGAGAAATAGAGAAAAGGAAAGCAGCACCAGCAGCACCTGTCTAAAATAACATTCCAACATACACTACTCAAGTAAGCTCCAGTGCTTAGAAAAATAGTAGTAAGGAATACTTAAATTATTTGTTACCAGGACTGAGTAGACAATAAGCTAATAAAAAGTAATAATAAAACAAGGATTAAATTACATTATGCCAGTTTAATTTGGTATAGTTGTTAGGATTATTGGCCTAGGTGATAAGGAGAAAGGAAGAAATATGACATTTATGTTCTTTACTTAAACTCTTTCACATACCTGCATGATATTCTCACATCAGAAAAATATGATTCAAAGGAAATGTCAGTACATGAATACCTGATTTTAAAACATACTCAAATACTAGTTAGGAATTTTCAGTCTCAAGCTGGGCTTTGGAGGGATCTGCAGTGAATCCAGTGCTAGTCAGTATTTTCAATAATGACTTAAAATGAAATAAAAGTATATTTAAAACATTTAGTGCAAAGTCTTGCTGAAAAGGATTGTAAGAACCTCAGAAAGCAAGTCAGAACCCAGAATGACTTTGAGAATCAGAGAAACAATGACAGGAAAATTCAGATTGGAAGGGACCCTCAAGACACCGTTAGTCCAACTTCCTGCTCAAAGGATCAGACCAAGTTCCTCAGAAAGGTTTTCAAGACCAGACTGGCTAAAGCCAAACATGGAGACAGCAGAAACTGCAATCACAACCTGCCATAGGCAATCTGTTCCGCTGTCCTCCCTGTGAAAAAATTTTCCCTTATATTAATTTTCAACCTTTCGTATTTCCGCTTATACCCTTTGTCTGTCATTCTTCCACCTCTGAAAAGAGTCTGGCTCTCGTCTTCTTGAAGAGGGGCATTGAAACAGTATTCCGGTAGCTCTGTAGGTAGAAGTCTTCCAGTATTAAAGAGAGAAAAAAAGAGCAATGATCCCCTGTGCTCACTGTGATCATGACAAACAGAAATATGCTTGCAGCCAAAAAATATTAGATCAGATAGTATGAAAGAACCTCTAACTACAAGAATAATGTAGTGGTAAATCAGGCTGCAAAGCAAGGCCATGGAATCTACGCCACTGCAGCCTTTCAACCAAGGGCAGACAAATATGTCAGGCTAGGTATTGTAAGCCCTGTGTCAGGGCAGAGAGGAGCAGCAGATGACATCTTGTAGTCCTTCCTATTCAAAGACTGAAATTTTTTTACCAGGTTTGGTTGATGTTTCAGATAGACCCATATTCTAAATGCAAACGAGAACTGTCTTATGAAACATTGGTGAGGTTTTGATGTCATTAAAGGCAGCCAGAGACACTGGCTGAAGTTAGCAACCTGCATGATGCTTACACAATGTGAATTTTCAGCATGAATATTTTCCCTCAGAATTTCCTTGTAGTTCACAGTATCCTAACGGCATTGTTTTCTTATTAACAGAAATTTAATTTGATTTTGCTTTATTTTTATTTTTGCCTTATCTTGTCCAACTTAGCTTATTCATTGATATTCTACACTTTATTCATCATTTATGTCCTTTTTTTGTAGAACGGTGCCTGGGTTTTTTTGTTTGGTGAGGTTTTTTGGTTGGTTGGTTGGTTTTTTACAGCTGGTGCTACTCAAAGCTCCACAAAGCTTTATGTTTCCTTCTTTGTTCAGAGGGTTGGTTTTGTGATTTGTTTTGTTTTTTTTTTCCTTAAGTGCGCTTACATAGCATTCATTTGAAAAAAAATAATCATATTCTTTGCATTATACACTTCTTCTGTAAGAAAATTTTTCTTTTCTTTCCAAGCGGGCAAGCTTTGGTAGGTCTTTTCTCTTATCATGAGGCTTCATATGACTTTACATACCAATTTCATAGAATGGTTTGGGTTGAAAGCATACTTAGGTTGTAGGCATACTTCTACAGACATCTACAGCTTGGCACAGATTATGTTCATTCTCAAAGCATTTATACATAAATTGTATACCTTCTGCCCCTGTGGACTGGGATCCCAAACCCTGCAACAGGGCGCCAAGACATTCTCAAATTCCAAAATGCCATACATATGGTAAAGGTCCTGACAGAAAAAAAAATCAGGGACTGAACAAACCGTCAAGTAGGAGCAAGGAAGGGAGGAACGTTTGGGACAAGAATGGCCCACCAGCAGGTCCACTGGCCACTCAAGCTCCAGTGTCCAAAGTGCATTCTGCCAAACAGAGCCACATTTACTACTTGGAAACCTCTTCCTACAGCTTACCTTGGCTTATTAGGATAATACCATCAGGGAATTTCTTATACTTTATTTATTAACAATCACAAATAATTTCAACTTTTATAGATGGTTTTTCATGTGATAACATTAATGATGTCATTTTAGTTGCTTCATCACAGCATCTGAAAACTTATTTTTTGCATCTCTTTTCCACTGCACTTCTGGCAAGCAGAAAGTGTTGTGGAGTACAATTAAGATCCGACATGAGACCTCATCTGCTACCAGCACATCAAGGTACTCTAGGAGCATAAAACCCTCTCCGTCCATTAAAGCAAGTTGCAACTGCTTTTATCGAACCCTGTTAAAGTGAGGTCTTTCCCTACTGTGAGCTAAAGACTAATTGCTACACATGTAACACCTTTTCACATTTATCTGCTGTATTCTTTTGGGGGAATGACAGAAGATAAGGTAGTCTTCATTAATTTTCTTTGTTTTTATAATAACCCCAGTTTCTGACAACCTGTATCTGCAGAAAGCTAATTCACTGTGTTCAATGTTTGACTGTAAAATAATACAGTAAAAAACCTGTGCATTTTTGGCTTTTATTCCTTGTCCTAAGTGTACTTTTCCCTCTCATTGGGCCATTCCTGAAAGGATTTATCAGAATGCTGAGGTATTATCTCAGTACAGTAATAGTTTTCACCATCTTTGGATGCCTTTTCTAGGGTCCTGTCCTCCACACATGTTCCTTTCAAGTGACAGCACTCCTCTTCTACTTTTCTTTGGAGAAACACATTTATCAGCATGATGAGGTTATCCCATTTTGATTAGCAGCCTTGATACCAAGCAGGCTTAACAGCTCCCTTTAGGGAGTCTTGCATAATAAACAGTATGCAACAACTTCTTCAAAACAAAGTATCCATAAAAAAGTCCATGACACTCAGACAAAGCTATTTAAAGATCAGATTTATGTGGACAGAGTCTTTCCTATTCTCGGCATGTATCTTAACCCCATAGGAAGACATGATTCACAACAGCATCTCTTGAGCATGGCATTATGACTTACCTGACCTTAGTGTGCCCATGTCACGTTACTGCAGCTGACAACTCCCCCACATCCATTCCCTCACTTTCCACACACTGTTTCCTGAGCTCTAACTCCTCAACATTGTAATCCAGCCAGGACATGCCATTCAAGGGTAAGCGGGCTTTAAATGTAGAAAAAATTCCAGTGCAGCTCTCTACCAGGAGAGTCCATGAAGGTATGCTCAAAGCTGAGGACAACCTCCTGTCACCCAACTGCTGACACACTCTGGATTTTCCTCATGTTCTGGAAAACAAACCATCCTTCAGTTACCCCTTCATTAAAGGCATCTGAAAATAAAACCACCATCAAAACAGTGCTTATGAAGTTACAGTGTTTGGAATGTAAAGTATCTCTTCCTATCATTTTTAAGGAGTTAGACACATTGCAAACGGAGAAGTTAACATCTGGAAACCTGATCTGGGAGAAAGAGTCAGGGGACACTGATCTCTCAAACACCCTGTGAACAATATCAGGATAGTCCAACCTGGACTTTCTCTCCCTAGTGGGTACTGTTAAGCTACTTAAAAGCACCATAAACATAACTAAAAGAACAAGCATTTTCTGGCTTAAGCAAATAAGGCAGCATAGAAGTTTTCTGAAAGAACTGAACTATTAGTTCACAAAAATAAACAAACAAACATAAAAAGTACCACTTTTGCACTGGCTGGGAAGCTCACATGGTTAGGAACGAAAGAGCAAAAAAGGCAGAAGCACTGGTTTATCACCCCTTGAGCCTGACAGCAACTCCTTTCAATAGTTCGGAGAAATCATGAGGACTTTGCAAAATAGCAAGAATTCCCCTAGTGAAACCCCACTATAATAGTAATAATAGTAATAAAAAAATAGTAAAAAAAAAAATAGTAATAAAAACATATCCCTTACCCCGCAGAGGTTTACCACCAACATGGTGGTAACAGAGACGACAGACAGACACAAACACATCAATTGATTGATAGAAATGTAGACTGACAAGTGAAAAAGTGAAAGAGAGACGGTCTTTCCTGAACCTTACTGCTGAAAAGTAGTTAAGTAACTATGGGATGCATATTTTCTAGTGGAACAATAGGAATAAAACAAAACAAAATGAACCATAATCTGTAGCACAGGTTATCTTTGGAGCATGGCTGAGTATGAGCCAAGTTGAATAACTGTCTTTTAATTAAGATTTAGAGCACAACTCACAGGCAATGTTGAGCAAATAAATAGCACTGATCTCAACAGGGCGGTACTGAAATATAAAAATAAGAACTATCCTTAAAAATATTTTTTATTTTTCTTCTTTGAGGAAATTTAGACAGCTATGAAAATTCATGAACGATCATATTTAATAGAAATCAGTATGTTATTTCATGAACTCTATATCTAGTAAAATCTGCCTTCCTATAAATTGTATCTTTCCTAGCCAGGACATCAATTCCTACCTTAATACCAAACCTTCAGTCTACCCACAAAATTTTCACTGTAGGTAGGAAGCTAGAAATTCCCATCCCTCTTTCAAGAAAGCTTTTGTGGCAGGTGTACCCACCACCACCATTAAGGACCGAAACTTCTCGAAGCCACATGGTGACTACCATCACATACACACTTCAGTTGAAAGATGAGGAAGTTAAGACCTTCAGCCAGTGAGGACTCACATGAACATATATGACCACAGATCAGATTTGACTAGGGTATAAATGGAGCCCCACTGGATGGCAAATTGAGTCGGACCTCCTGGAAGCAGGGAGTCTGCAGTCAGGGACCTTCCCCATGGGCTGGGACGCCACCTACAGTTACTCCCGCAGGTGTAGAGCCCTTGCCTTATTTGGTGAGTGATTGAGCAGTTTGGATTCTCGTTTCTAAAGCTCAAAAATTCTTAAGTTTGCTGTGTAGTATTAATTCAGTTTGATATCTTGAACCTACAGTTTACTAATGCTGTCAGAGTCTTAAACAGTTTGGTTAGCATAAAGTTGTTTGATTAGAATAAAATTTATTTTGAGTTTATCACCTGCCTAATTTTATTTTCTTGTAAGTCTCCACAACAGAGGGTCGATCTATTTCTAGTGTTTGAAAAGCAGCAAAATCTCATAACCCGATTTCATAGAACAGGATATAACTGAGAAAGTTCCTAAATTCTCATACTTTATTGGTATCGTCCTTCTTGAGTGACTGCAGTAAATAAAATATGCACCTTGAACAGTAAGGGAAGAAAACAAATGCACAGCACAGTTATCACTGTTGAATATCACCTGGATCCTGTTGAACTGGTGGGAGCCAGGAGCCACTCTCTCACAGGAATGCACTCGTTGCTCCTGCAGCCAAGCAGTCCTTGCCAACCGGACTGCCCTTTTTTTATTTTAAACCACTGCCCTGTTGGTGCACACACTCATCGTAGGTCTTCTTGGACTTTCAGATTCTTACCACTGTCAGTGAAAAATTATGGTTTAAGTATATCACTAGTTTGTTCCAGTATAGCTCCTGTGGCTTTAGTGCACCAATTTTAAAATAGCACTATTACACCTCTGTTAAAACTACCTACCTTTCAAAGATTTAGTGACGCACAACATTTTAAGAAAACTAGATTACTTTTTTGGAAGATCAATACCATCTTCAGTTCCTAAATTTCTGAAGTATTTCGGAAAAATTCAATAGGCTTCAAGCAAAGGTGTTGCCACAATCAATAATCACCCACGTGTGTTACAATTTTGAGCCCATTAATATTGGCTACACTGCTGAAAACAATGGATACCGAGTAATTAATAACCACTTGTAGTTTCTTATTACATCATAAAACCAAAGACCATATTAATTTTAAGATTAGGTAGCTAAAAAACACTGAAAAAGCACAAAGTCCTACACATTAATTACAATATTGTCCAGTTTGCCCTTTGCCTGTTGTGTCTACAGCCACATAAACAAAAACCTTTTAGTCCAATCTGCTTTCCCACAAAGTTTCTGGAGCTGGCAATTTGCTTTCAGCAGATGTATGAGCAACAGATACAGGAGAGTGGACAATTCTACCCACATGTAAGATCATAGATGGTCACACAGCCAATGAAAAGTAGGTAGCCATCAGCCTGCCAACTTCTTAATGTCGACCACTCTTTGTAATTCCCTTTGAAGAGATGATATTTGAAATTTTTACCATGGGAAAGGAAGAACAAAAAGTTCTTGTGCAAATTTCCAGCAAAGCAGATCACAAGGATGGTCGAGACATGATTTTATTGCACTCAAGTATCTGACATGACCAGAAACATTGCAGTATTACAGCCGTATCAAAAACTCTTTCAAGGGACTACAGCATGAAGGACTGTCATCATGAAGCTATCAGTGTGGGAAGTAGAAAGCGTGTGGCATACTAAGATGGAAAGCATATGGATAGAAAACAGATTTCATGGAAAAGATTTGCCAGGGGAGATTAAGATAACTGGTTTTGACATTAAAAAGTAGGATTTAAGTTGTAAAGCCCCACATGAATTCAGAATAAGCTTGTCCTCTCTATAACGCAAAAGGGAGAAAGCCTCCTTTCTTCTGCAGTCTTACAGTAAGTCACACCCATCTTGGGAATGACATTCAGTCTTGCTAGATAAACATTATTGAAGTACGTTGAATTTTTGTTAGCTTTATTTTGTTCAGTAAAGATTTTCTGCTAAAGTCTGCAGGATTTTTAAATCTTCGAGACTAAGCGTGAGCAATCTTGAAATTACTGCTACATCTACAGAGAGTTTATGCCAGCTGTTTTCAACTGGAGAGCAGATTGCAGTAAAATCTCCTACAGTGCTCATAATCTCAAAAGCGAGCACAAAATAATCATTCTCACCTGTCCTTGCTGTTCCCAGAGAAAAGCCTGGAGACAAGGGGAAAACAGGAAAAAAAGAATTTCAGTAAGGAGGGGACACAATCTGCATGTAGCTATCAAAAGGAGAAGGGAGAAATCAAGAGGTATTTGTCCACTGAAAGGATTCCAAGGTAACAAATACTGGGCAAAGCGACAAACAGCTATAGCTGGAGCGAAAAAAAGATATTCAGTTACTAACTTTATTAAAAGACTCAGTTTCCAATATGAAGGAAATTCTTCAAGGAAATGCCTACACTGTACATGACAATTCAGCAAAGAGGTGCCCTACATCACCTATGTGATCAAATGCGCTTTAGAAATACTAGTCTTTTAAGAAAGAAGGCCACTCCTGACAGTATGGATTTATTTATATACACACATTTCTCGAATAGGTCCATACAGAGATCCAAGATTCTGAGCAACAGAACCACGGTATCTAAGCCAGCTCACACAGGATGGCCAGCGCAGACATCTCAGGCTAACTCATCCTGCCAACAAGGCGTTGCGCCCCACAAAACCTCACGGGACCACAATGGATAGCAAAAGTAGAAAAGACCAACAAAACAAGCTCCGTCAGTGGCAGGAACCACTTACGCTAGAATAGCAAGAGCAGGGCACACAGCAGGGAGGGGCGGAAGAAGTTTGAGGTATTGAGGCAAAAAGGGGCTAAAATATATCTTTCCATACATTACAAAAATCAAAGTGTAAAAACTGTCAGTGTCATTGATTGTCAGGAATTAAGACAAAACTTAACTTGCAGCGTGGAGTGTTCATTAGGTGACCACATTTCTATTCCACTAGGAAGGGTGAATCTGCATTACTAATCCTGAAATTATAACTCAAACATTATTCTTGTCACTCTCTTAACGTTATTCCTGTCACTGTCTTAACATTATTCTTGTCACTCTCTTCAGACCTGAAGCACTAATTTTCCACATCAAAACGTTTTAATAGATGATGCGTTACTGGAAAAGATGAAAGAATATAACATGCATTAAAGAAAACAATATTTTAATAAGCTTTTAATGATAATTAGTCAAAAGTACTTTTAAACAACTGTCATATAAGATCTGTATCTGCTTATTCTCTGAGTAATTGGGTTTTTTTGTTGTTGTTAAAGAAACAGAAAAACAACCCTATAATTCTCTTACTGCAAGTAGCAAACTTACATGGGACACTGCCAACACCCAACACTAATATTTCCTTTATAAGTATACCCTTAATCAAATAAACCAATCCTAATTCAGAGTATCAACATACCTCAGAATTACTGGGAATTGTAATCACAAAGTGTTCTTGTAATTTTATGCCTTTTGACTACTGTAATAATGCAGAAAAAGTGTTGGTTTTCATGTTAACTGAGAAACCTTGACTAAGGAGGAAAGAATAATGTCAAAAAGGTAAAACTGATGGATGCTTTCCTTTGTTGTCTGTCCATACACATGAATTCATGACTTGGTGGCCACATGGCATATACTCATAATCAGTACAGCCTTAGTACTGTTCAGAAAGGACATGACCTGAAAATATTATCGATACAGTTGTTCTAGGCCTCACAGAATTAGCTAGAAATACTGAACTATAAAACATGGAACTTTTATTGCATGTGTTCAAATATATATAAAAAAAAAATCAATGTTAAAGAAATCCAATAAAATTGCTTTTAGATTATAACATCTTTCACAGTAGAAAGAAAACAAAACAAAAACATACAGCCAATTACCCTTGTGAATTATCATCTGCAGAAAATAGATGGTAAGAAGTCCCCATAACAGGAAAAATTGGTTGGATCTCTTTTAAAGGTGTCAAAGGAGAATGAGAAGAGCTTTCTTTGTTTTTACAGTTCTACCTCAATCCCCCCAAGCTTTGCAGTCTCCCTCCAGACCCCTATCAATGAATGTTGTTGAAGTCAGTCTGTTTAAAAGATAGGTTGAGCCATTTTCACATTGACTTATATAAAGCCATTTTTCTGTTTTATTAGTCACATTAGCATTCTATTGCCCTTTAAATGTCACAAGTTCAAGAGCATAGCTGTGCATATCCTGGAAATATTCCTGTTTGATGTAATAAAACAGAAAGCTACAATTTCCTGGGACAGATAAGGTGACAAAAAAAGAGGGAAACGAACAGGGCATAACAGCATAGAGTAAAACAACAGGCAGTAAAGCAAGATTCTTTCCAAGTGAAGGAGGAGCACGAGTGTTACAGGGAGCAGAGATTTAGAAAGGCTTGTTTGCATTGTCTCTATCAAAACGTGTGAAACAGCTGATGAACATGCCACTGGCTCTAGCTTACAGAAAGGAAGAAAAATGACACTGCAGTTTGTTCAGACATATTCCCTAACCTAGCAGGTACATTTACAAAGCTAAATGGTACATTGTGACTACTCTCATTTATTAGCGGTGATTTATTTCAAAGCAGAAACTTGCAAAATTCCCTGTCTGCGTGTTATCTAACCTAAAACATTGTCAGGGTTATCAAGGGCAATGTGAAAATCACAAACTGGTTCGTGAAGATCAAATGAATTTTGAAGTCTGCATGATCTGATCCTCTTCTGCCAATGGCACTGGAGGTTTGGGGTTTTTTAAAAAAAAAAAAAGAAAACAAAACAAAACAAAAAACCAAAAAAAAGAGGAGAAATCTAGAAGTGTGCTAAAGAGAAGATACAAGACATTGAAAAATAGTATGGCAAAACCAAAGTAGTTAACCTTATACTGCGAATTTCTCATGTTGGAACACCACTATGTTATTGGAGCTGCATTATGACTCCCCTGGTTTAAGTACCATCTAAGGTAGACAAGCCTGCAGCTAACAGCAGTTTCGTGCTTAGAACAGGGTACATGTGGCTTGAAAATATCACCTGAATCACCAAGTCACAAGGAAATCGATGTACAATGAAAGTTTTGGGAAAAACTTTCCATTAAAACATCTTCCCCACATGTTACCACAGCCCACACTACACCACTCACCACCTCCTGGCAAATAAAAGGCTCATTATTGTGGCTTTTGCACATTTACTGCAATGGGCTACAGGAAGCCACAATTCTGTTTCTGTTGCCAAGTGTCCCCACAACTACAACCAACTTGCTAGATAAAGTTATCAAATTACCTTAAGAAGAAAATATGCCCCATGGTACAAAGCCGGGCAAACTCTTCTTCCACCCTCCCTCCCCTCCACTCCAGTAACTGCTGCCAAGTTCATGAAGGAGAAAGCCACGTACACCCACCAGGATGCACGTAACGTGAGGACTTATACATCTACATAACCATTCAACATAACCATTTAAACTTTGTCTGTTACAACCATGTCACCTGAACTGCATCCACACCAACAAACTCACGGTGGCTTCAGTGCTCTCCTCCTCCCATAGCGCAAACGGAAGTCTATTCATATTTTGTCAGGGTGCCACAGGCACCGTTGGCTCCCTGGTGGCTGGGGCTCCCCACAGGGGTCCATTGGGGCAGGGCCCAGTCCTGTGACACAGCCACTCACCAAGCAGAGATAGGTCTCCTCATACCCCTGGTCTTGCCAAGAGCCCTGCAAGCCAAAACCTCAAAGGCAACATTGGTGCAGCCTTTGTGCTACAACCATGCAGCAGTTCCCCACTCAGCATCTTCAAGGATGGGGCACGCTTTGGCCCCCAAATGTGACTGTACGCACAGAACTTCTTCTGTGGGAACTTCACCTGGCAGGTCTCCCAGACAGGGGGTGAGGACAGCTGCCGCAAATATCGGCACTCAGAAATCCTGCACCTGTGGATATAGCTGCCTTCTCCAGCACAATCTGCATGATATCTGCTGTTAGGTTCAGGGGGAAACACATGACTGACTGATACTCTGAAGATCCAGTTACGGCTCTGGCAGCACAGGGACGCCAGCAAAGGAGAGGGCTTTACATCCTGCTCCCAGCAACAAGGATGTTTACTCAAATGCAAGCGAGATCTTGTAGTACCTGCTTAGTATTCCTACCTTCTCTTCCAGCTGGCAGGTTGTCGCCACGCTCCTGAGGGTACAGCAGGGCTGCAGACGGCTGCATAAGAATGCTAAGGCATGGGGCTCTTTCTGTGCCTGACGTAGCAGTCCCCAGGAGGATGAATAAAAGAAGTCACTTGGGTTTCCCCTTGGGGTTTCTCTGACCCAGCAGGACCTCAAACCTCCATGCCTAAATTTGGCCCTGGGAACAGCCTCAACACTGTATTTAGGCAGTGCAAGTGAGCAGACCATCTGGAAGCTGTTGTGTATCATCTTGTCACAGTAAATGATGGAGTAGCTCAAGGCTGAGAAACACAACTTCCAGTCATGTCTTCTGATTTAGACTGTCCTGATCCAGACCTGGTTTACATATAGCACAGAGCACCTTAATGAGTCCAGCACAATCCTCAACAAATACCTGGTCTCAGCTCTTTTGCACATGTTCTCTTCCTATGTATGCTTCAACTCCAGCTTACAAAAAAATTGGATGCAAGTGTCTTCTAAGAAATTATATAAATATTTCCATGCATGGTGCCCCTTGGAAAGTTCGTTCTCTTCCCTTGAAGCTGTGATGGCTCTTCCCCTGCAGTCTGTCAGGTTTACAACTAGAGTACTAAAAATGTGCTCCCAGGAACTGTTAAATCCACTCATCAGATGCAGTACAGCAATTCTAGTCAAAGCTGACTGTGCTTCTGGAACTGACAGCCCGCACAATTCACCCTCTGTGATAGACACAGATTGCTTTCTTTGTGAGAGCAGCTCCTCTCTCTGAACTAGCACACAGATCCCACACCTTTCATTCAAATTGCTCCAGAAACCACATCCTAGAGTGTCTTCCTGCAAGTTCTGTTGGCAGTTCTTCCCTCCCTCTGTTGTTTCAAAATCCAGGGAGAGGACTTTAGGCAGAACTATATTCAAGTATTTTTCCAAGCTATAGAAATCATGCACTGTTTATGCTGCATGTTAAATCAACGTGCTAGGGAACATCCACCATCTTGTTCCAGAAAACTATTGTTCCACTTATCCATTTCTGCATTTTCAGGGGAATAGGACATTTCTGACAAAGACTTTTATCTCCCTCATTTACAGTAGGTATGTTTCTTCTTTATCTAGTTTAAAGAGCTAATTTAAGCTCATCCATACTGAAGTACACTAGAAAAGCCAACAACACAGATATACTTTGTTTTCCCACATTTTCAAAATTTTCAAAAAGTTGTGTTTTCCATAACACTAAGATCACCCACTATACTTTAGTTCAGTCACATTTTCATGACTTTTTGTTTTTGTTGATCTATCCTTATGAAGAAAAAGGACCAAACTGTGGAAGCCTTATATTTGTATTCCACTGCAATAATGCAGAAGCTGTCCTACCAGCTCAGGGTAGACATCCATCTGGTCCACAGTTCTGCCTCTAGTATGGCTAGAGAAGAGAGTAAAGTCAGAAAGCACAGCTAGATGTTTCTCAGAGCACCTCCCCACATCCCAGCAACTAGAAAAGAACAAATAGAAAAAAGCAAGAAAGAATACTCCCTCTGGGGTGAACTTCTTCAGCTCTTAATTCGTGTATGAGCAGCATGCCCAAATGTAAACTGGGTGGTTACTATGCCTGCTTGTCATCTTTCACAAATTTAATCAGGGGTCTGCATTACCTGTTCTAGATCATGTATCCTTTCACCACTCACTATCCTCTTCCTGGGTGCAAGGAAATCAAGGTCACTTTTAGTCCTTTTTGTGCAATACCTGTTCTGAGCTGTGCCCAAAAATTAGAGCACTTTCTCAGAGACCTCTATGTTCCTGTGCCAATACCAACCTTTCCCCAAAATCAGCCTCCTAACCTACTTCCTCTTATGGGCCAGAACATTACCTGGAATAATTTCAGTGTTTCAGGTTTACCTCAACACATCTCTTACTCTCCCATCCTTCTCTAGTTCTCCTAGCATTAGCTCCCTATGCAAGGAGATCCTTGGAAAGCAGATTAAATTAGGGGAAAAGCTTACTCTGGTCCTTACCTCTCTTACAAGGCAAGCAAAGGCTGAAAGGCTAGTCCTCTAACATAAGTCCCTGACTGCCTACCAGAGCAAAGAGTACCAAACAGCCTGGTAGAAACATAGTAATTCAACATGAACACAAGGAACACATTCTCTAGGCTTATGCAATTGAAAATCATCCCAACATAAAAGCTTATTTTTAAAACCTTCATTACTCCTCACTCAACAGAAAATTTGAAAAGCGGGTCAGGTATCCCACTTTCTTTTATATACTTGGTATTTTCCGTTCAGAGGTGCAACAAAAACAAGCTTGCTGTTACTGGAAACATTAGAAGGTCCCAACATCTCTGCTTCCACACTGTCACTGTCAGGGTTTGCAGCAGTGATGTTCTCCTTAGCTTCTGAAGAACAAGAGCATAATCCCTAAATTGCACATGCTCTTTGACTTTTGTAGTTCCCTAGAAAGTTAGAGGGTTTTAGGTGCCTTTGGCCCATGACACAGCCTGAGGCTGGATACAGCATTAGAAGCAGTAACCCTTTGACAGCACAACTGGGGCAGGCTGCTGTGAGGAGAAGCCAGCATTTTCATCGCCTCTCCTTTACCCTATATTGTAGTTTTGTCCACATTCAATTTTCCAAAAAAAGAAGAAGGAAGAGCTTACATATGACCAAGGAAGGCTGATTAAAATAAGATTTTTTAAAAAATAATAATAATAAAAAGGCTGCTATTACCATTACATTTTCCAGCTGGCCATGATGCAGAATAGAAATGTCACAGAAAAATCTACTTTTCCTGTAGCTAAGCAGTAAAGACACTTGGTGCATCACAATGCAGAGCTGAAGATGCGATTTTCCTGGAATGGGATGTTTTGTTGATCTGAATATCTCCTCTGGGATCAGCTAATTTCTGCTAATAAGAGACAGCCCCAGAACGAGGCTTGTGACAGCATTGGGGTAGATTGGGAGATGAGGGAAGAAGCAGGGGTTGAATGCTCAGCTATTAAAAGCCAAGCTCTAATCTGATTCTTCTGTGTTTACGAAAAGAGCAAGTGAAAGCTGATGCACCCCCTAAGAAGGCAAGCACTGTCATCACTGACCTTAGTGGGTGATTTGTGCATGCCCATTGCAACACAGGCTCTTATGCCGCTCTCTGGCAGCAGAGAGACTGTTCATCATCATCTGGTGGCTTTAGTGGAACAAGACAAAGCTCCCCCCTCCTTCCCCCACGTTGCTCAGAAGCCAGGACGTGCCGCCTCAGGAGCTAGCTCTGATTGGTACTGTAATGTACTGGATATAACTAGGTCCTGTTTGCATCCCTGCCCTTGAATGGATGTAATGTCAGCTGTGATCATGGGCTTATTATGCCAAACATATCGAGCTGGCCTGCAAAACAGGCATTTTGCTTTACTGACACCACGTGGAGAGACTGCTTCTTCTTTGATAACAATGGCCCGCAACTGTGGACCTGTGGTCCTCAGCCAGAGCCAGGACCCTGTCTCATTTGCACTCAGCTGACATTGCAAACTAGGGAGCCAGATAATGGCTCCCTACCCCCTCCCACCTCCTGCAAAAACAGTACCCGTACCTCTGCAAGAGAACTACAACAAGGAGCACGCAGCACACAAGCAGGGCTGTGGTGGCTTTACAGCCAGCAATTCTTCCCTTACGTGATGGTGTTCTGAGGAGGATGGGTTCTATCGTCCAAACTATAAGTTACACAAATCCATCCTACAATAGCCAGATCCTTAGTTGATTGCCAAGATTGAGGGCATAAAAAGGACAAAGTTTACATCTACTGTGCCCTGAGCATAGAGTAATAAAGAACCAAGTCTATAGGATCACATATGCTTGCTGTGGCTGCAGTTACAAGCTCTCCATAATATTGCCATACGTTTGTCTCTTTGCAGACACCACTTGGTAGCTTTCTCATAGCTCAGACAATGTTTAATGTCAGAAGCCTTGGGCATATGTAAGAATTCCTTTAAAGCCTTGTATGAAAGAATATAGAAGGTGAAAAAAATATATTTACTTTCAAAAACAGTTTTCTGCCTCTTTTCTTAAAAAAAAAAGAAAAAAGGAAAATATTTTTCTCATAGGCTTTAGTAAGCACAATATTGATTAAGAATCATGCCATGTTTATATGTGAAGCAGAGTATGCCAGAACAGGCAGAAAATAATCTTTACATTGTTGTATAGAAGTTGTTCATTTTCATCACTGGCATACAAAGGGTAAAGATAATGAGTAAGGGTAGCTGAGAACTTGACATAAAATAGCTATTAATTTTGAATATTTGGTATCTCTAATTAGAGAGATTTCAACATGCACACTTGATGAGAGCTGTATAAAATTAACAGCAAGAGAAAATCCTCTGCATTTTGCTAATGGCACCAGACTGCTTGAAATATACAGGTCAGTTGTAACTGATGGGCTCTCATTTCCTTTAATACAGCAAAATAAATCCCGTGCATTTGTAAATTCTACATTTCATAAAGTCAGAACAAATCAAAATGAGCCCTTGCTGTCCTCCATCAGCTTTCTCCAATCCAATACTTCTTTTACTTTATCCTCCTTTCTTTCACAGATATGCTTTTCTTTTCTCCCTAAGAAATCTAAATTGAGAGCTTAAGATATCCCATATATTTGATTTTTTTAAAAAAGTAATTGAAGTTTCAGGCAGTGAAGCCAAGGGTATAAACACATCTGAAACTCATGACCAGACTATTCTTTCAATATTAAAACCATATTTTTAAAGTCCTTCACATGACTAAGCTGTGAATCCAGAATCTTGTTATACACAGCCCTACATTTCAAGTAACAGAAGGATGCTGAGTGACACTTTCTGTACAAGAATTCCACGAGTCACATTGTACAATGCAGTTGTTATTCTTAGACAAACAGCAGGGCTTTTATTATAAAATACTTTAAAATGCATTGCAGTGACGAAGACAGAAACTCCTGGTCCTCATTATACCTTATTACTCATTCAACTGCTATAGAAATACACTTTCACAAATACTGGTGCTAAGTTTATTCAGAGGAATATTTTCACTCGTAGTCACACAAGCATCTTTCTCTTTCCATTCCTTCTGTTTCAGGCTGTGATCTTACCAGAAACTTCAGGGCAAACAGAAACATGACCAGCCCCAGCTCCAAATAAACCCCAGAATTTAAATGCCATAGAGCCCTCTGCAGAACCTGATTAATCCTCTCCAGAACCTGGTTAATAGGGAGTACATGTAAATTCACTGAATTCAGTGGAAATAACATTTTAGATGAGAACAGCCTCTCCAAGTACTAGGACAGAGCTGTAAACTAGCTCAAAGACAGCTCCTAAACCATTTCTTCCAATAGGACGTTGAATGGGATTACACTCCTAAACCTGCACTTCTGCTACATTGTACCTCATGTAAAAGTTGTAGTAATTTACTGTTACACAAAAGAAATGTAAAACGCTCATAAAACAGATCTGCAAGGGAGTTTCAAGACAATAAGGTTTTGAATAAAGGATGACATTCAGGCCTAAATAACATTCAGCAATTAAAACAGGTGCAGATTGTCCAGATATAGGGAAGACTATAATACACAGTTATAGCACTGCTATGAATAAGATAATCAAAACAGTACCTTCAAAGGCAATCCTCTCCACAAACAATTGTCTCCCTGGGGAAAGGATGAGATTAAAAAGCAAATAAAAAAATGCTACTCGTGTGACACAAATCATGTTGCTTAATGAACTCAGATATTCTGAATAATACAGTCATCCAAGAGCCTACCTAAATCAGAACCATCTGACAATCTGACCAGAAAAAATAGAGGATTGTATTTTGAACTACTAGCGTGGGAATAGCATGTGACACACCACCATTAATTTGTATTAATTACAGCATTGTTTGGGACTCAGGCATGATGGAGAACACTTTATTCTGCAAGTGGAGTGCCAAACTCAACATGAAATATTTCATCCTGATTTTCTCTGAAAGAACAGTCAGACTTTTTGTTAGATCAGAGTCACTTACATTGAAAATTCTGCTACCATAATAAATGCTATTTGGAAAAACAAAAAGAACAAGAAACAAAAGAAAACCCCAAGCATACAATAACAACCACAAAAAAAAAAAAAACCCAAAAAAAAAACCAAACAAAACAAAACGAAAACCTGACCAGTGCTACAGTTAAACAGAGTACAGTCACTGAAGGGTCTTTACGTAGATGGATCCTTAACTTAAATCTGACCTCAGATTTTGATCACCTGAAGGTAAGCTTAACATATTATCACCCTAAAATGCACTCAACTTCTACTTTAAATCTTCTTATTTTGATTAGACTGTAATTCTGCAGAAAGTCCCTAAACCCAAGAAAGGAAAAAGCAAAAGTATACACATGAAAGGCGTTAAGCAAATAGATGTTCCAAGGGCAGACTGAAAGCCTAACCTAAGAACAAGTACAAAGCAACACTTTAACTTAAGTAGCTTCATCCAAGTAGCCCTATATTTAGAGAATGTTCCAAGTTTTCAGGAAAGATGCATTATATTGTCAAATACTGTTCATTGTTTAATAAAGATGATACCATATAAAGATGATGCATGAGGGAAAAATTTGCAAAGATGTCAGACACCAGAGATTTGGATCACCAGCTGGTGAGCTGAGCCTCGTTAGTGTCCCTCTCTCCACTACTCCCAATTCTGAGAAACTGGTCAAAATGCATGTTCCAGAAATTGGATGAAGCCTTTGTGTCCTCAGGGACAATGCTTTATTCACCTGCAGCTGATATAAGACCTATTTATAGACAGACATTATAATACAGATACCTCCACCAGAAGAGAAAGCACAACTTTTTGAGGTAGCAAATGAGATTAAGGAGTGGTAAAGCTGAAAAAGGTTACTTTTCCTGACCTTTCATGCAGGTCTAACTGTCTTAATGGATTCACAGGCTGTGGCAGATTGGCTATAAACACTTAATCCCAGACTCCCTTACCATCACAAGAGAAAACATCTTCCCAGACTTGCTGAAGAATTAACTAGTGGTATAAAGAAAAAAAAAAAAATTAAAAAAAAGAGATAGGAAAATAAAATCATGCAATAGACTTGTAACCCAAATATTTGAGTGATAAGGAGGGATCTGGCTGGTTAAACGATAAGCAGCTATAAAAGCACCTGAAGAGGGGAGTTATCTGCAGGAGTTTGAGGCAGGGACAAAAGACACTACAAAAAGAAAGAAGGATAGAACTTTAAAAAAAAAAAAAAAGCTGGAATACAGGTTAGTGAATTCCCGTAAGAACTCACTGGGTGCAATTCTCGCTTCCCTGAGGTTTTTTATAGAAGCAACTAAGGATCAAGTTTATCATTACATACAAAATGATGTTAATTTTAGCAAACTTATACCTGAACTTGAGCTACAGCTCCTTGCCCTTCTAGTGCCACCCTCCTCATCCAGCTTTTTGACCCCCAGCCACCACTCAGTCCAAAGATTGCCCATCTAGCAGTCTGAAGGAGGACTGCAGGTACTTTTCTGTAGCAAATGCTACTGTTCAAGATGAAAGGTTTGGAGGATCTTTTGGGAAGGGAAAAATTGAATAAAACAGTAATTTAGAAAGTTATAAGTCTGACATTAAGTCCGAGTTAATGCTATGGCCCGCAACAGTGTATGTTACTGTAAAGGAAACAAAATGTAAGGGTGCATATTGCATTGGTGGTTTTACTATTTAACTTCAATGATTAAATTGCCTCATGTCTAGTATGCTTTGTTCATGGTTATAATTGTCAAGTGAACTTAATTCACAGACTTCTTTCATCTCCAGGGCTTACTCCATGTCTGTGCTGATGCAATTATCTTCATACTGTGCTCCTTTTCTTGCATGGCTATTGTTATATATGTCCTTTGAAAGCCACAGACAGCACCAACCTCTAGACAAAAAAAAAGAAAAAAAGTATAACAAAAAAGCCTAAACATCCTAACATTGTTGACAAAATGTCCACATTCAGCTTAATGCTCATAAGCTTTCTTGCAGCAGTAAAATATTTCTGAGTGGTGGCAGGGGTGATTTTTAATACAGAGCCAATTGTTAGCAAGAGTTCAATAAAACACTCAAGCTTTCCATTTCCAAGGCAGGATCATAAAATATGCCAACAATGAATAAGCAGAGCTACAGAGCAGATCAACGGCTAGGTTTCTCAGAGGGTACCATACAGCTTGGAGGAGGCATCAGCTAACCTTGTCTGAAGATATGGTCTAGAATTTAAAGATTAACATTTTCTAACTTGGTAAATTTGCAGGCCCTGATCAGCAATATTAACTGAAAGCCATCAGCTGGTGATATGAAAGACAATGTTCAGCATTATATTTGTCAAAAGCATGCCTTTGGCTAAATCCTTGAGAAATTCTGCTACTAGTAATAATGCCATACAACTCTGTAGCTCTGCCACACATACCAGGGAGAATGATCTGCCTAAGTACCTACAAGGACTTGACAAGCATAAGGCTATAGCAACTGCTGAATGCTGAATTAGAAGCTTCCTGAACATTTCAAATAGCTATGCAGACCTCTATTTACTTCTGCCTTCACCCTAAAGCTGTGCAACAACAACAGCAAAACTAACAAAACTTCTTATCTGTCAACTGAAGATTTCCTGGACTTTCCCTTCCCCTTACCAATACTACAGCAGCATAGCACTACATGATTTATCTGTACCTGGTAAGACAACAACCACACCTGACCCTCTGACTGAAAAACAGACTGCTCATTACAGCAGCTGTATGAGAAGAAATTTATGTTCCAGGGTGACAGACTTGAATGTCCCACAGCAATGACAGCTTTCTGTTTTCCCACAGCGATTATCTGTGCAAAGAGGCTATGTCTGCAAAGAGAAGCTCAAAATCAGAGAGCCCTCCCAGAAACAAAATGGCAATGATTTACTCATTTTTTCACTCTGTCCAAAGCAATCCATTTTCTCTGCAGACAAGGATGAAGCTATAAACCCATGAAGATTACTTAGAACATCTCATATATGAAATCTAGTGTGGTTAGAAAGTCACGTGCAATAATTTTAGTAACAAGCGTATCTACGCTTGCTAAATCAAAGGTTATTCAATCAAACACAGATGTAGAATTATTTTGGCAACATCCTGGATCCAGAACACCAGATGCAAGTTTTAATAATTTAAAAAAAAAAAAAAAAAGTAACCACCCACACAGGGTTGTCTCTTTTTATGTTTGTCTCTCTTTATTCCTGTACTCAGTCCAGCTAGGATGGAGTTAGCTTTCCTCATACTAGCCCATATAGTGCTGTGATTTGCACTTGTGGGTAGAACAGCGTTGACAACCCACCCATGCTTTGGCTACTGCTGTGCAGTGCTCACACGGCATTCAAGGTTGTCTCTCTAACCCCACACACACCTGCAAAGGCCAGTGGGCTGGGGGTGGGCAAGAGGTTGGGAGAGGACACAGCCAGGACAGCTGACCCAAACTGACCAAAGGGATATTCCACACCATATAAAGTCATGCTAAGCAATAAAAGCTAAGAGAAAGGTGGGGGGTGGGCAGTGGAGAGGGGAGCATTTGTTATTAAGGCTTTCATCTTCCCAAGCAGCTGCTACACATACTGAAGCCTTGCTTCCCAGAAAGCGGCTGGACACTGCCTGCTGATGCGAAGTAGAAAATAAATCTTATTTTTGCTTTGCTTCCACACACAGCCTTTGCATTATTATTTTTTTTTTTTACCATCCATTAAACTTCCTTTATCTCAGCTGACAGGTTTTTTCATCTTATTTTCTTTCCCTGTCCTGCTGAGGAGGGGGGAGTGAGAGAGTGGCTTGGTAGGCACCTGGCAGCCAGACAAGGTTAATCCACCAGTCTTTTTTGGTGTTTAAAGTAGGTGCCCAATTCAAAGATACACATGTAGTAAAAGGTCATTGTTTCATGCAACCTGGACACAAAATGTATGTATATTGACTATTCAGAAGACTACATAATGCTTGTATTTTTATTTAAGAAAATATTTCAATTCCCCATTCTTGGCTTTGCACTTTCCTTCTCTTTTCTAACAGCAGCAAGAGCAGTTCTGCTCCATACAGGGCAAGATTCAGGAGCAAATTATTTTGTCAGGAAGAAACAGTATGTTGTACAGAATTTAAATACAGATGTATCCTGAAAAGTTACTTTAAAGTAACATTATGGGACTCTGTGTATAGTGTGCCCTGTTTATTGCATGTCAGATTTCCTCAGCTGTTTACTGTCAGACCTGAAATGCACTTTGGGCTCTGCTCTACCAGACCCCCATCCATTCTGTAAGGGATGCTCTGCCCCAGCCCTCGGCTATACTGGGCATCCCGATGGCTTCCTCTGGGGATTGTATTTCTACCTTGACATTTGGTGTAGATGCAGGACAGTTATGCTTTTCGCTCACAAACATGAAACGTCACTCCAGAACATTCAGCTCAGCATAACTTTAAGCATAAATCACTAGAATCAGTAGACCTAGATGCTCCTCCACAGTATGGATGTTTTTCCACATTGGTGTCTTCGCATTTAAACACTAGCTGTAATGCTGTTGAATATACGTCATACCATAAATAATGACACCAGTATGGAAGGAAACTGAGACAAATGCAGAGATACAAGGTTAACGTCCTTCGTGGAAGAAACACTTTTTGCTTCACACTGAAAACTCATGGTAAAAGGAAGAACCAACAAGAGCAATGCTATATTTCTCAAAGTATCATGCAGTAGTCAGTCTTGAAAGTTAATCTGAGATCAACAGCTTTCTACTCAAAGTCATTAAAACAATTTTCTTTCATACATTTGTTGTGTTCCTCAAGCTTATCCTGACTACCTTTACTAGTCTACAAAAAGAACTGTCATAGCTCTTTCACAAACGTATCACTTACTCTTCTTCAGACTTACATGACTTGCTGTAGATTTCACAAAAAGGCAAAAGGCTGCAAAGCCTGGAAGAGCAGCTTTAAAAACAAACAAACTGATAATTGCACAAAACAATTCAAAATGGCATTTTATAAGAGAGGGAAAAAGGGAGTCTCTTGTCTCGTCAAAGGCTAATATTGGAGCATTACCTTTTCATTTGCTCAGTCTAAGCATGCAATCAAAATATTTTGGTTTTTTTATAGTCATTTGGTGGTATCAGAAAAGAACCTTCAATTACAGTCGTTTGGGCTCAAGATATTATAACACTGATAAAAGCAAATACTTTGAACACCATAACACTATTCTCAAAATAGGAAAAAGAAAATTCTAGACTTACAAAGCATTCAAAAACCAGTCATTAAATGGGGAAGTGGTGCTTTGAGCAAATGATATCTGCAAAGCATTTGATTGTGCAGCGCTATTCACTCAAGTCCTAATGTAACAAACCTGGAAGAATGAAACATGATTTCAACTGAATACCCTCCTTCCTCCACACTTCAATGATTGTGTCAGTATCTTTTCCTCTTGTCACCTCTGTGGTTGCCTATAGAGATTTAAGCAGATGTAGTACAGTACATTTCCATGCAGAACATCTGATTTTAAGGGCTAGGATTTTTAAGCCAAGGAGCTTAATGGAATTTAAAACAACAAAGTTTCTATCTCACATTCACAGTTTATGCTATTCAGTTGGTAATGAAACATCAACATGAATTCACTCAGCTGTAGAGCAATCAAAGAAGCCTTATAAATGAGAGGGAAAGCCCTTTCTAGAGAGGTGAACTACAAATGAACTTAGGACTAACTCAATTTCATTAGCAGCAAAGCATACAGATGAGATACTCAAAGTTCAAGAGGAAACTCACTACACTACCGAAAAGCTAACTAATTACTTTTTTTATTTCTCATTTCCACAATGTACACAGCTGCTCTGCGAAGGTGGATCCAGTTTGGCTACGACCAACATCTGTGCTCACACCATGCTAACAGCCCTCTAAATCTTGCTTAGTAACACCAAGAAGCTGCAAGTTCTCAAAATGGAGCAGAACGTCTTCCAAACCTTCATGTATGTACAGAAGCAGTTCTCCCAGTACTAGAGATCATTACTGGAAACTAGGAGATGAAGTAAGCACCTAGAGGCAAGGTATTGAAATTCTTGCTTTTGGGAGAACATCGGGTTTCCAGAGTGAAAGCAGGAAGTTACAATCAGCACCCAATCTATGCTAATATGTTAGTTTAGAAGACCAAGTCAAGTAAATGAATGAATAAACTTGTTCCCTTTGTAGGAAACCGGTAGGAAATTGGTACATCTGAACTCTTGATCACTTTCTAGAGTTTAGGTACTGAAAGTCAGAACTAGATGAATCCTTTTCTTCAATCGGGTCCCTTCAAGTCTCCAGAACAAAACAAAATAGAAATAACTTTTTAAACCACAGGTACTGTAAGAAAAGGAGAAGACACTACCATTGCCCGTCATTCATATAACAGCTTTTCCCAGATGTTTTGGATCAAAAGACCAGAGTAAACCTTCAAAACTTATCTCAGATAAAGGCAAGTTAACTGGCTAATAAGTGACACGCTTTTAACACTCACCTAGTTTCCACTTCAAGGATTCTTCCTCTTCGGTATCATGCTTTTTTTTTTTTTCCATGGAAATTACAAAAACAATCTTGAGCTACAAACCAGAAACAATGTCTTCCCAATCCCAGCCTACAAGCCTTACTTTAAGCATTTTCTTCTTTTTCTCCAGTATTGCACAAAAGACTCTCTACAGAACACAGCTTGTATTTCCCACATCTCATGAATATCTAGACACACGATGACAGAGCCACAGCCCTGCTCTACAGCCCCCTCCTCCTGAACAATTTGGTCCAGTTTCTTGCAGGAGAGGGAAAGGCCTCTGAAGATTTCCCTGGCTGCATTTTTAATGTCGGCTGTGAAGAGGCAGAAGCGAGCTCTTAGTATTGAGCAACTGCCTAGTGATTGTTAAAAGATGATCAGTTGAGAATCAGCTTTAAAACGCATTACAGAATTAATAGGTGAGACACCAAACCTTGGGCATATCTTATCTTGCCAAGTGTGCCACCTCCGGATGAGACTGATGAACACAGAGTATGGCCTGGCCCAGCATATCAGAAAGTTGGAGCAAACCCTAGCCGGGACTGAGTGGCACAGGGCAGCCCTTTCTGCCTCAGCTGCAGCCACCACCGTAAGGCTACACCAGGGTCATGCGTGGAAGTGAAAAGGTCAGAACCAGGCAGGCATCAAGACTGAGGCAGGAGAAACAGTCGTTTTCTTCCCAGGGCCTCACAGCCAAAGTGTCGAATTAGAGGCCAATTTAATTTGTTTCAATGTAGCAGAGCCTTCTAGTCAACAAGGTAATCCTCAATCTTTTGTCTCTTCCTTTTTAAAGCCTTTTGATGTCTCCTGAATCCAATACTGAGTATGGCCTTTAATCACAACCCTTTTAAATTCATTTCTACTGAAACCCAAAGCAGAATGTAAAGTGAATTTGTTACAAACAATCTGCCTTTGAAGAAGGTTCAAGACAACGATGATTATTATACAATTGTATGAGTCTGTTACTGAGTAGTAAATGGAAAACTCTTCACTGGAGAGCTACTACTAAGCTTTTACAGGTAGGAACACAGAGATAAAATTTAAGAGTAATGTAATCATGGATAATACTATACCTTAACTGGCAAATACTGTATAGATCTAGTCACCTTTCTGGGTTTTTTTTTTTTTTTTTGAGGGTTGAGTTACTTTTTAAAATATATTTGTATTTAAGTCTTCATTCCTTGAGAACAGCTTTTTGAGATGGCTACTAATTAAATAATTGGAATAATCAACTACCTACTTAATCCAATTTAGAAAATTATACTTGATTTTGAAAAAAGACAGAAAGCAAGCAAAAACATGAGAAGGCCATTAGAGTAACCTGTTAGGGCCAGTCTTTCTAAAGGTCCTTTGGCCTCAAGAGCACTGATTTCACAGGATACGTACAAACCTAAACATCTTTTAAAAAAAATGGAGACTATTTTGGAGACTACCTCAGAAGGTTCAGGTAAGCATCAAAAAATTATGAATACACAGTAACTACACCGAGTTCAGCAGTTATTTTTGCTTTAGCATGAATGTGATAGAGCAGATGTTGATGCTTTTCCAGACGTCTCCTGCATATGGCCCTTGAAATAGCTTTAAAACATTCGGAGATAGATGAAAGTCTTCCATACAAATATTTCATTCTACATTAACCATTAAATGAAGGGTTCCCATGCAGCAGAACTAGTTAAAGTTATTCTGAAGGTTAGTGTGGGGATGGGGAGAGGGCACAAAACCCCATGGAGATGGCATAATACTTTCCCTGACAGCTTGTACTCTGAAGATCTGGCTGGTGGAGAAATAAGGAAGCAGAAACTAAGCACAGAAACAGCAAGAACTCCCTGAGATGAGGCCTTCTGGGGATAAATAGAAAGTGAGAGCAGTTGGCTGAAGCAAGATTACAGGGTCTGAACAGGCGTAGCAATGCAGAGAACAATATAGACAAGTGACCTCCACAAATCCGTGCTATTCTGCACATGAAAATGAGCCAGAGCCTCAGAGAAGACTTCCTCTCTGCCCCTATTAGGTGACCCAAGAAGACAGCGCTGATGCCTAGTACCCACCACAGCAACAAGCATTGCAGGACCCCCATGTAGATTCAGCTGCTAGAGTGAAAACAGAGATGAGGTCTCCTTGAACCCCCAGACAAGAAGTTCATGCAGGAGCTAGACTGTGAAGCCATTGAGAGCCAGCAGCAAAGTTTAGACCCACACTGAGACTACAGCAATACACAAACACCAGATTACAAGGTGGGCACAAGTGTCCAGGAAATAGAAAATGGGGCTGGGGAGGCTTGTACTGGACTGCTTTTATGCATAAAGGTGTCAGCAGAGTCTCTTCCCTGAAAGGAATCTGGAAACAGGAGGTATTCAAATGGCTCTGGTTGTGTCGTTTTGGAATATGTCCTGTGCTAACCAAAGCTTAGCATGGCCAGACACTTGAAGACGCTATCTCATCACATTGTGTCATTTCTACTTCTAGTTGTGGCCAGAATGAAGATGTGCAGAGAAATGTGACAGAGGAAATCAAACCAACACGCAGAATTATCCCTCAGTTCCTCCACAGATGTAAGGTGAGTCACATCATAGGATGAGAGAGTCCAGTCAGACTTCATCCATCTGTACAACTTCTGTTCCAGGCACTTCTTTCTCAGCATGAAGGTATAAATTTCTAAGCAGCTTCTAACAAATTATGAAAGACAGGATTGTTTTCTAGAGGATTAACCTAATAGCAAAAAATGTAGACTAACTGTAGGTATGCACAAACAAGTATATTGTTTTAATCGCAAGCAGCTTGATAGCTATGAAGTACTATAGAGAGGCAATAAAGGGGCAAAAAAGAATCCATAACACGAAGCTGTACTATGCCTGCTTTGACAAAAACTGCCTCAGAGCACATAAATGACTCTTAGGAAGCAGCGACCACTACCGTATATTTTGGAAGTAGAAGGATTGACACTTTTTCATAGAGGCCAACCATTCATTTATCATGCAAGTCTACTGCAACACTAAACACGATGCTGGGCCAGCCTGCAATATTTTTAATATCATAAACGGCTCCTGCACAGATTAACACAAAACAGTAAAATCACTTCAGTGGAGCCACTCTGAACAACCACAATAAAACCTCTGTTCATGCAAATCTGCAACTTGTGAATCAATGAGATACTTTGCCTTTTAGAACCACTTAGTAGCAACTCCACATAACTGATTGACATCGTGTATCGGGGCAAAATCCACTATGAGCTCTCAGGAATCTCTGTGTAGGTTGCTTTGCAGCTTCACGAGGCTTTATGTCTCAATAAGTAATAACAATACGGAGGCAGGAGGAGGGAAGACGCATTGATGGATATCTGTGAACGAATAGTGAAACGGTGGTTTACTTGTCATTTACCAAAGGCATAGGCCCATCTTGCTAGCCCTGCTCTATCCAGCACTGTTAGGATCAATTCGATAGAGAAACATGCAGTGCAATAAAAACACAAGTGTCAACACATAATCTTTCAACAATCCCAACCCCACAGCAACATCAGCAGAAGTTTTAATAATTGTAAACTATTTCGGTATATATTTAGACTCTAGCTTGGAAATGAGTATTACGTCAGATGACCGTTCTGGCAAATGCAGTATAAAAACTGGCATATCTGTAAATAAATACCATCCCTGATGCTCGCATTTGCCTCAGAATACCAAGCAGCACTCTTTCTCCCATGGCACCAAAAATGAAGCACAAAGCTAGTGAAACAGCTTAGCCATTATAAAAAGGAGGAGATAGAAAATAATGTTGGTCATTCAGATAATATTTGAAAATCGAGGTTCTGATTGCCAAGCTATTAAAGGAAAGCTGACCTCTTTCTGCTTAGCAACCTAAAAGTAGTCACTTTTCAGCAGCTGTCTGACACTCAATTTTTTTATTTTTTTTTTATTTAAACAAGGTTGTACTGCACAATCTGTGAAGTTGCTATGCAGGAAATGAACAAAGTGGGTTTTGCTCTGGGTATTAACTTTTTGCACTGAAATGTATTCAGTATTCGCCACTATTGATTCCACTCTTTCAGAGCATCAATGACGGCGCCAGAAGTTTATACGTCTTACTCATAAGTGAAATCTATGTTGAATGTCAGTAAAAACTACTCTTTATGCCCAAAAAGGTATGGGAGAAACTTAATACAGCAAGGAAAAAAGCACAGCAAAGGAGGTCTTCCACCTTGGCTGGAAAAAAGAAAAAAAAACCACAACCAAACAAATCCCAAACATTTTCTCAAGACATATTCTTATTTTGCTCCCCAGATTCAAAGTAGAGTTGTCTTGAAATAAACCATAAAATGAAGATTTCAGCTCAGTTTACACTATCCTCCGGTAGACACTTACCTCAGGTAGACACTTCATTTTTCAGGACTGGGCACTATGAAGGGAGAAATCAAGATAGATGGTGGTAAATGAGAAGCTAGTTATCCTGATGAAAGGTCTGAGAGAATCACAGCTGTAAGCAACTGCGACCCTTGACATTTTCTGTGTAGAGACAGTATTCAGAGAATAAAGGCATATTATACACAGATCCTTCCTGAGTCTTAACACTGACCACTCTGCTACTGTTTCTGCTTATAGGTTCATAACACCAACACCTTGGGTTTGTAGAGGTAATACTGTGGATTTTAATTGTAAGGAGGAGAGAGCATTCAGCAGAAGTTCACTTTGTGATGTCAGCAGCTAGATTTTGACAGTGCTTTCTGCACCTACAAATTTTGCCGTAACTTGTCACTTGCATAATTCATGCAGAATTGGAGAACAGAATCAGTGGATGATGACAAGAGTATGAATAAACTTATTTTCTCACAATTTCCTTATATAAAAAAAGAAATATAAGGGCAGGAGGAGGAAACAAAAGGAAAAAAATAAAATACCAACACACAAATCAGAAGCAGGTAGGCCATTTCTCAAGAAATTAATAAATATTTGAAAGATGATATGGTTTCCATCAGGCCATGTTACTGACCCATTTTAGACGGGGAATAGGAGGCCCAAGGAACTGGTAGTGCATTTCAGGTCTTCTGCTTTGTCTGAATAGAGCCTGCAGGCTATGTAAAGCTAGGAAGTTACTATTTTCCACCTATTTTCTACTGTTGTGAAATGAACAGATAGCCCAAGTCAGCCCTGTAGCACACTAGAGTATGAATCACAGAAGCTACAATTACAAGCCACATTAATTGGCAGATTAACAATCCAGTCGGCCCTTACCCAAACAGGCATAGTTACATACTCTTTTAAACTTTAGTAGCAGGCCCCTTTGGGTACAACATGTAAGGAAGCATGAAGAATTTTCCATTGCAGTGCATTATGCTATGTCTACTCAGAGAGTTCACAGTCAAACTTTTAAAATCCAGTATTTTTATTAACACAAAAACAGACGTTACTCTCTCTACTACTGCCCTATACTGGAGGAACCTTAAATGTCTAAAAGCCATCAATGGAAGATTTTTTCAGAGCAAGCCCCAAAGCAGTATACAGTATGGAGTTGGGAAGACCTTCTACGTAGATGGAGCTTTTACAGAGAAACTGTTGTAAATTTAATCTAATCTACCCCCAAGTCTGCTCAGGGACATCATGGAACCCTAGGAATGACTTAAAAGACCCCTAAATATCATCTTTCCCTACAGACTGCGTGCTTCCTCCTTGCAGCTGGATCTCTAAGAGGAAAAGCATTCTTTCCCTGTAGGTGATCTTTACTTCTTACCTTCAATTAAGGAGCATGGAAAGAACAGTGAAAGAATTATTCTCACTGTAAAGATGTTTGATACATGGAGTATAGTTCAGAGACTGAAATTTATTTCCTAGCCCTAGCAATCAGAGCAACAGAGGCTGCAAGAGTCAATAAAACACAAGACCCAGCTCTAATTTCACTTGCTCCACTTAAACAAAGGTATAACTCTGTCTCCCTTTCTCCCAATTTACTTCACTGTTGAAGTAAAAATATTGACTGCAGAAAAAAAATCTAGAGAGAGACTATAAACAAAACTAGCCATTGAAAGGAAAAACAAATGGTTGAGAAATTATTTCTGATGTCATTTTAAATGAGTGAGAAAGTCAGAGCTCTGCTGAAGCTAACTAGATAGTCAGATAATCTGCAGCAGAGAAGACCCTAAGCATACGTGTTTGGCTAAGGATGAGGTAGTAAGTTTGTCTGATGCTTGTGACTAAACAAAATACAGATAAGTTTTACTGTTCCTTTTTCAGTCTTTGAGAGGCAACAACATCCGTTTCAGACAGCTTCATACGCTATTTCACAGCGATACACTTTCAAAAGACCTCGTGGAATAACTCCGCTGCTGGCTCCACTGCAAAAGGACAATGATAAACTGTACAAAAACTTCCCTAAAAAGTTATCCAGCACAAATTTGGCTGGCTTGGGAGGACTGGTTTAGGAGACAGGCATCTCTATTGATATGTGAAGTCTACTGCAATGCTCATTACCAGCTACGTCTGTGCAGTGGCGGGAAATACATTGCCTTTCAAAGTTTTTGTATTCCAAAGAAAAACCAACATAATTTCAGCTCAGGTAGAATCTCTGGTTTCAAAAGGCTTATTGCCTCACTGTTTCTGAGTCATGTTATTATGAAATGTCTTTCCACATATAGAATTTTCAAAGCATCCATCACATGCACAATAAGTGTCAGATTTAGTATCCAAGTGAATTAGTTATTCATCAGTGGAGAAGGCTTTTCCAATCAAAACCCTTTGTCCATCTCTTTCTATAATAAGCATAATGGGCTACTCTTACTTCCAGCTCATCCCACTCCCACTTCCTCCTAACCCTTGGCAGAGCTGCCTGCAACGCTAGCATGGAGAGCTCTGAAGATGATGACATCTGGGAAAACCTGAAAAGCAGAGGGAGATGGAAATATTTAACAACAGCAGCTGCATCCCATTCAGCTGGCTTGTCAAAGTACATCCTGATTGGAATAAATTACATCTCAGCCTCTGAACACTGGAGGGGAAACAAGGTGTTTACAACATAACACCTTGTTGGATCAATTCCAAACTGTGACATATGTCACACAAAGTTGCCTTGATGGAGCTAAGCACAGGTTTCTTTCCAAAGTTAAAATCAGCACATTAGCATTAAAATGTTGATCGTCGTTTTGAATGACAGCATCATCACATTAGCACATAATCAACATAACCTTGTAGAGAAATGCAAGATTGTGTTGATGCAAGAGGGGGATACATCTTGAGGAAATGTGTTAATACTTAAAACTGAATAAAGCCTACAGAAAACTATCAAATTCCCCAGATAAGATACCAATTACATTTTCCTCAGCTTCTATAAAATGGTCACTCATTAGGGAAATGGTTTTTGGAAAACAAACAAACAAAAACTTCCATTGCATTGGTACAATAAGGATTTAGACAGTACATACTTCAGGTATTTCATAGTCACACTAAATAGCTGCATCTGCTCCACAGGAAAAATACTTTTTCTAGTGACAGAAAATTTAAGAGTTGGAAAGGAGAGAGAAGAATGTCATGGAGTCTTCATTTCAGTAGATTTCTTGCACAGCAGCACTAAGGTTATAGCATTAACCAAAGATGATGTAACAAAACAGAGGGTCAGGTCCTAACCCCAAGTCACAGGAACTTATATGCCTTTAACAAACAACATGAGCCAACACTGAAAAATCATTTTCCGTCTTCCCTATGCCCACATGAGACATATATCTGGTAATTTTGGGGCCCAAATGAAATTTGCTGGAGGATGTGACAAAGGTGACATTAAGCAAATGAAAATCAATAGCACCAAAAAAAAGAAATTTAAGGAGGTTTTTTTTCATTTATTCATTTATCATAATAATTGCAGAATTGTCTTTCTAATTGCAGAATTTTAATACTAATGATTATTTGTTCCAGGGTGACATCCTGCATGCAGTCCAACTTCCTCAGTTTTGAAGGGCATCCCATGGCTGAGGCTGCCATCTTCCAGCAGTGCACAGGTTTCACCAATACCCTTTCCCAACAGGTAGTTAAGATTATGCAATAATGAGTGGTTTTGTACTTACTCAGTCTCCAGGAGGCAGCCTCTGCTAAACAGGGATAGTTTTGTCACCAGTCCTTTCAATCCTTAGCTCAGTTATTGCAGAAAGGAAAATTCCTCTCACTTTAAATGGCAGGTTATGGCAATTACACTCCTGTGTCCCCCTCTCCCAGTATCACTCAGACCAGCTTAATAGTCAACCTCCCACTCTCTTTCTGGATCCCAAGCATTATCAAGAGTAAAACAGAGCCCCTGACCTAACCCTTTCACTTCACCTTCATCAATGGGTTGCTTGCTTCATTTACAGATAGGCAGCTGAATAAATCTATTGAGCTGTCTGCATTTAAGCAGAAAATGACACTGATTGTCACTAAATATAATGAGTGCCGTATGTATGTTTCATTGGAACCACAAGCTCAAATTAGCCTGTCAGAATTTGACTGTACCCTGATGCCAGCCTGTCAAGTGACACAATTAGCTCAAGAGAATAAAGAAAAGGCTTGTCAAAGCCATCAAGGCTTTCCACTCGCTCAAGTCCCATCCCTTTGCTCACTGCCTTTATTAAATCTAAATGCATTTTGTATTTGCAGATAGGTAGATGCTGTCTCTTTGCTCCCCTTTGCTTAACTCCCTCATCATCACCACTTTCTTACTAAAAACCCATCAAATCTGTGGAGAGGAAAGGGAAATAATTTCTTTACACGTCCCTAAAGATTAGTTTTCTTACAGGGAAAGGAAATGTTTACCTGTAGATAAAACCTTATCAGTGGCTTAACTTTGCTTTACTTTGCTTTTCTTGCAGAGCACTAAAAAGCATTAGAATAATATTGGCTTTAGAGGTGAACTGAAAGAGCAGAGATTTCAAGCAGAAGAGCTGTCTTCCTTATAATTCTTTCTTCACCCACCAGCGCGTACAGAGGCGCAGCATTTCTTGTCACAGATGTCTCGGACACCAGCAGAAAAAAAAATGAAATCAAGCTCAGAATTGCTATCTGTTGCCTCAAGGGCACGGCCATGCCTAGCGCAAACTGCAAACTCACTAATCCCAAGCATGTCCAAAACTGACTCAGAGGCTGGCAACTCGGAGCTGCAGTTGGATCTACAAAGCAGACAGCCTGTTCAATCCGCTCCTTAGCAACAGCACTTGCGTCTTTTCCCAAGGAGCCCCTCTCAGCTCCTTCCCAGCTCTCAGCCCCTTTTAGCCCTGACTCCACACCATGCGTTTGTAACGACAAAGACCCTGTAACCAAACCTGCTCATTAAAAAATAAAAAATGATGGGATGATATATCCCCTTAATAGTTATTTTAGTGGGTTTCTTCCTCTCACCATGAAAATATCCATATTTGTATAACTGATTGAAAAAAATAATTAAGAAGTGATCCATGATCTCTTCCGCAGACTAGTCTTAGCCCTGGTGCTCGTGTAGCACAAGATGGGGAACCACACATACTGCTGATCATGGAGCCAAAGGCACGTTGTGAAGTGTTTTGGAAGGTGCCCAAAGCTTCCTGGTGTCTCCAAGGGGGTAAGGAGTTGGTACCTGTGTCCTGCTGCTTCTGTGCCAGTGGGATCACAACCCAGCAATCCTAGTTCCTATACTGGCCTTGCACCTTGGGAGAAGATACTTTCCAGCCCATTATACACCTCCAATGCCGACAGGCACTGCTTTCAGAATTTCAGGTAAGTGAGGTTGCCATTTTGTAGCTATCACGACAAGAAGCTCTTATCCGTATTCCTCTACCAAATAAATAAAGGTGATGCCTCAGAGGAGAATCCACCCCATCTAGCATGTCTGGATTATTTAATCAAAGGCTTCACCTGAAAGAAGGGAACAAATGAATTGGTGAGTCATCTCCGACTCTTCCCACACTTCCAAGGTGTCTTCAGGTAACTAAAAGATAAACAGTGAAGAAACAGAGAAAAGAAGAGAAAGGTTGTGCAATAGTTTCAGAAAGGAATAAACTAGGGGTTTCCAGAATCTTAGCATCACTTTGGAATACTTAGGGTTCTTGATGGTATCACTACTTGACAGTCTATCGATGAAAGAATGCCCCTGAGGGAGGAGCAGGGTAAACTAACTGATAAAGCAGTAGTCATTCCCTGGCAGGACTTCTATTCTATTCAGATGTCATTGTTTTGCACTTGAAATATCTTTTCACCTAAAGATACAACATCAGGTCTCTTTTTTGGTAAGGACAAGACTCTTAGACAAGACTATGGGAACATTTCATCTAGTTCAATCTACATTTTGTGTATTCATTGCCTGGCTTAGAACCAGTATTTCTGCACTTTAACAGATAACAATTGCTCAGCTTAAAGGCTTCCCCTTTGGCTTTGGTCTTGAATAGCTTAATATACTGTCAAGTGCAGCATGTCTTTCAGGAACTAAAATTCAAGAGGACGTTAGAAAACTTGCTCCAGTGCACACTTTTAAATGCTAGTCAAGCCAAAACAATCTTCACTACTTCTCTAGTTAAACATGAAAATGCAGGGCTGAGGGATGCAACCTTCTTTAACCCAAATAATACCTCTCAAGCCCTTTTTTGGATATTTTTTTGGTGATACACAATAACATGTTCATCTGTAACAGAAAACATTTTTCATGACAGTTCCTCATGAACCTTACTTCTGAGGTATCTCAGGATCCTCAAGTCTACGCCAGTCACCCTGTTTACTCCATCGTATGGTTTGTTGAAACTTCAACCAAGGTCTGCTAAACAAAAAACTTCAGGTGCACAGAGTAAGAAACAAAAGAGCATAACTAGTGCACTAACGCTTAAATATTAATTAGACAGGGCTGGAACATGGAAACATTTAAAATAAATGTGCTTGGTGGTATTATTAAATGTTAAATTTTATGCATACTAAATCATTTTGTAGCCTGATAAAACAGCTTCTTTCTGTGGCCTAGGAGATGCATAATTAATATTTTTTTTTCTAGACATCAGTGTTTAATTATTAAAGAGCTTGACTAACATTTAGATGCCAAAAGTATAAAAGTCCTTTGAAAAAGCCTAACATTTTTGTGAAGAACATGACTGAGATAAGTCTTTTTTATTAGAGATTTTTTTTTTTTTTTTAAATAGCACATACCAATCTCCTTAGGCCCTTCTGAAATCTGGGGTAAGGAGAGGGCTTCTTTTTTGTTCTTGAATAGTTCTTGAATATGTAACTCAAGTACTTTTTTGTTGCGCTGACAAACTAATGCAAGGAAGAGCTAAATAAATGTGAGAAACTAACTTACGAAATAACTGAAACTGTTATGTTTAAGTTGTCTTTGTATTTGATATCAGCCAAAACTGAGACTTTTAATAATAGTTAACACTTCTCACTGCATATTTCAGTTTATAGACCTGTATATAGGTATGTAGATATTCTGTATATTTTATAAATATATCCCATATAAAAGAAATCAAACGTAAGTTTGTTAAGAGAATAGACAAAGACCACATGAGCTTGCAAGGCCAGGCAGGGAGCCCAGAGCAGTGCGTGCCGCCTGTTTTGACAGGGTGCATGGGAGGATCCTGGTCACTCAGCACATAAGGGTGGAGTGAATCTCTTCTCTGTAGGGCAAGTACCAAACATGCTGCTGAGTGAGACTACTGCTTGCATCACACACAGAAAAAAAGCCTTCCATCACTATAGCATCTTGGCACACATCTATTTTAAACGCCTGTGTACTCATATCATTAAGTTTATCACAGACTCATAGAATGGATCAGGTTGGAAGGGATCTTAAAGATCATCTAGTTCCAACCCCCCTGCCATGGGCAGGGACACCTCCCACTAGACCAGGCTACTCAAAGCCCCATCCAGCCTGGCCTGGAACACTTCCAGGGATGGGGCAGCCACAGCTTCTCTGGGCAACCTGTTCCAGTGCCTCACCATCCTCACACCAAAGAATTTCTTCCTGATATCCACTCTAAATTTACCCTCTTTCATTTTGAAGCCATTACCCCGTGTCCTATCATTACACTCCCTGATAAAGAGTCCCTCCCCATCCTTCCTGTAGGCCCCCCTTAAGGTACTGCTATAAGGTTGCCATAAGGTCTCCTTGAAGCCTTCTCTTCTCCAGGCTGAACAACCCCAACTATCTCAGCCTGTCCTCATAGCATGGGTTCTCCAGCCCTCTCATCATCAAAGTTATAATATCATTGGTATATTGTTGCCATTTCTGTTGCTTAATGTATACTGAAAACTTTGATCAAGGGTCAGAATACAAGCAAAGGGGTACACGGGCAAGGGTCTGAAAGCCAGAAGAAACCAGCACTCAGCATCGCAGCTGATGCCAGCCTATTGGTGGCCCAACCTTCAGCAGCCTAGCTCTCCTCAAGTTTCTGGTAGGTATTAGGGAAGTGTTAAGGAGAATTACAAGCAGGCATTTGAAAGAGAGCAATGAGGTCACTTCACAGAGTTGGAGGAGTGCACTGGAATTACTACAAGCACCTGCACAAGTGGGAGACGGTATGAAAGTACTTGCCTGAGAATATAAAAAATTAGGGTAAAAGCATCTGGCACTTCTAGTTCCAGATGGTTACTGGAGGTGGGAGTTGAGCTCTCAGTGCTGGGAGGAAGGACGGTTAGGCCTTCGGAAAAGAGCTATGGCTTATGTTTGACATGACACAGAGAGAAGAGCAGAGTGGTGAAAAACAATGTGCAACACAAACAATGATTGCAGCAGCACTTCATAGCTGTATCCTAAATGGAAAGGGAAACACCTGGATTCTTGGAAATAGTTTGAAATGGAAAAGGAAGAGCAATTCAGCGGGAAAAAAGTAGCAGTTTTTTCTGGGGAAAGAAGGTTCAAGCTAAATGACTCTATACCCAGGAGTGCAGATTTCAGCATGAAAAAAGACAGAAACAAAATGCAACTCTGCAGTAACTTTCTTATCCCAGGCTTAAAGCTGATTCCTCTTTTTCCTCGCTCTTCAAAGTATCACAGCACCACCATTTCACAGGAGTCCAGTAAGAACCAGACTGAGCTTGAATAAATGCAGCAGGAGCACTGCTGCTTTACAATAGGCTTTTCTGGAGCTTTCCCCCCCACACCCTCTGAAGGAATAAAACAAGCTGATAGCTGAATAATGTAATCAACAGCAATTCTTTGCCTTGAAGTTTGGTAAATAAGCAGAAAATATGGAGTATGGGGTAATGTACTGTAGAAAGTTATTGTACAGAAGCAGACTGGAATTTCCTGTGTTAATGAAAGTTTTATATATATTGTACTTTATGGATACACAGTTCAAATGCTATAGTTCAGGGGATATATTATGGTAGGTAAGGAATTCAAAAACATTAATGAGGATTCTGGTCAAAGCATATGGATTTTGTTAAACAGCTTTTTGTATAAATGTGAAATTGCTAACCAGGACAGTTTAACTCTCATCCAGAAATCAATCAAGCACCATGTTAACTAAATGCATGCCACCTTCTTCCACTAAAAGCAGCATATGTTCTTAACGCGTAAAAGATCCCGCTGCCTTCACTCTCTTGAAAAACACTGGTGATGACAACTTGTAACAGGAATTATTTCTTTTTTTTTTTTTTTTTTTTTCAGTGCCACAGCTTTTTTCTTGCTGCCCTGCTACACCCTACCTGGCAGTACGGTGTTAGGAGAGGGTGGCTCTGATGCCCTCCTGCCCAGGTTTCCCACTGGCAGAACCTGGACCTGCCCTGTCCTTCAGCTCCCTGTGCCGCCACCCCCACATAAGGGAAGTTCTGGGGAGGAAAAAGTAAAATTTTCCTGAAGGGTCGGTGAGGAGAAAAAGCCCAAAAACTTCTAAGCAAAATGAAACATATCAGATATGAACTATCACACCGGCTGCCCCACCATCTGGCTGACACCAGAACTACTTCTGCCTAATAACAATTAGTGGCGTAATGAATGCAGCCTATTACGAAAAAGCCCAGGATGGTAAACACACAGCAGGGAAAAGTCTACATGCTTTTAGTATAACTAGCAAAACAACTTTATCCACAGAACAGTAAGGCATTAGTTACCAAATACAGGCTAACAGACACACGGGGCGTTCCATCTCAAATATAATTTATAAATACCATTTCACTATTGATGATGTGTCTTACACTTCCATAACCACAACCCACATCAATCTCTGATAACAGACATTTGCAAATCAGCTCCCTCAACTTCTAACTGAAAAGTGCAACACAGCAAAAAGATCTCTTTTAAAAAAAGCTGAAAGCATTCCTCATTATAAGAAACAGTGAGAAGGAACAAAAAAAAAACAAAACAAAACAAAGTTTTAAAGAACGGTCAGGAAGTCTTGAAGATTACTCCCTGGGTTGTGTGACTCCAGGACAAAATTCACCTGCCATTACAGAAGGTGACACACACAAGAAGAGCACTGAAAATACAATAACACTGTTTAAAAAAAAAAAAAGAATTACATTTCTCCCCAGTACCCATATTCTTCAGATGTAGAACCAAGTAGTCAGAAAGTAAAATCTGAAAGGAGTACACTGCTACATTGGAGAAGAGGAAAAAAAATGAGATAAATAATAAACCTGAGGGAAAAAAATAAATAAATACTGATACAGAAGAATTTACAATGGAATTTGCCACAGTAAAGCCAGCATCTAATATGTTTATTTATCAGAGATTTTTTAAAATTCTTTAGCTAAGCCCACCAAAGTAAGAAAACAGAAAAAATCTGAAGTAAAACTGCAGGGGTTTCGTTGGGGTTTTTTTTTTGCATTTATTCTTCATGAGCACCCAACAGTGAATAAAACTCAGACTCTCATAAAAGAGCAAATTAAAAATTAAAATATTATATTTAGAAATACAGAGTTCAGGTCTGATGAACCAAAGTACTCCTTTCTTTCTGAAAGGCACTTTGTATCACATCTGGACATCACAAGCTAACTACTGTCAAGTCAGAAGTATAAAAGAGATGACAAAGAAAAGTACAGAAGTGAGTTTTCAAGTGCAAGAGGTAAGATTTCAACACTTGTTGAGCATGAAATAGAGGTTTCATACCTCAGATCAATACGAGTCTGCTCAGAGCGTTGATACATTTCATTACAAATGCTACTCCATAGAACAAGTCCTTCAAATACATTATTTCACCCTGACCCTTGACTTTGAAAAGTTCGTCTCTGTAGCCTGTTTGCTTACAACACTGAAAAAAAGGTACGCAGCCACCTCCTCAGCATAGGTAGTAGAGGTAACAAACTCACCATTCTTGTTTTGTGAGAAATGCTGATGTTCCAGGCTAGGTTTCACTGTGAAACTCAAAGCAAATTAGGTATTTCCTATTCTCAGCAATAAAACACATTTTGAATTTTCAATATTTACTATTGCAAAACATTCTAAACGAATTATGCATTTCATGATAAGTCAGCAGTAACGCAGTACAGAATTTACTATAGCTATCAATGACTCAGGTTGGTTTAATATAAAAGCTAAAATATTTTCCTTGCTAGTCAATAAAGATTGAAACATCTGCTTCTTCTTGAATGACATCTCCTGCTTCCATTGTTGTGAAATATTTTGACGGAAGCATTTGATTGTTCCGTTACAAATAGGAGAAAAAGTGAAAAGGGTGATATTCCATTCATTTCCACAGAGTGGCCTCCTTGATTGTTCAAGCTAGTATTTTAACATTTGAATTAGACCTTCTGAGTTTTAGCTTTCAGTAAAGTCTTAAAATACAATTAAAACCCAAATATAATTCTATTTAAATATCACTAACCACCCAACCTTCCAAAGCGAGAAACATGAAATTTCTAGGACTTCACAGACTAGCCCAGAACTAATCCATACTCTCAAATAGGTGCCATCTTGTTTCACATTGAGTCCAAGGACAAAGACCTGCAAATCTTAGCAGGGAAACATCCCAAGAAACCAGGCCAGGAGTTTTCTTTCAAGTTGTGACTATGAGGCAAGTCCCCTGATAAGACAGGTTCAACAGCAAACCTGATTTCTGCTTATGCAAACACCAGCCTCTGCAGAATATTAGAGTGATTCCAGAGTAAAACTAAATAATAACTTTAGATGATATAAAAGAGTGAACAGTGTCCTCTTCACTCCATTCCTCAGATGTTTTAAAGGTTTTGTGTATGCACCCTGTGCAGAGATATTAAAGCCAGCTCAGAGCCTTCTAGCAGGACAGTTATATTTACTTGTTATTCAGCCTACATTTGTCTTCACTTGCAAGAAAACAGCTACCTTGCTTAGGCAGAGTATCATTTAAAACAGCTACCAAAGGTAGCAACTCTAAGACCATGAAAATGGTCATCCTCTGTTAAGCCAGAGGTCCACCTAGTCCAGTACCTTGTCACTGACAGTGGCCATAAGCAGATGCCTTGGAAGTGGTACAAGAAAAGAGGAAGCACATATGAATCACAGCATCTCTCGTTCCTTCCCACTGCTCGTGGTGGAGTTTCCCAGCCACATGTGGTGTCCATGTCACTGACATCCCTCAATGGATTTCCCTTCCAAGAAACTGCCCTTTCTCCTGACCTCCAAGACATTCCATCATTTAGCTTAACCATACCTTTTTGTTTCCTAAGGATCGAGTGCTACAGTGTTCTGCAGCCCAGATTATTACTGATTTGCCTTGCATTGAAAGGACAGCATAACTACCTCTCATAATTGGAACTCATTCAATAAAAACTAAATAACATGTTAATAAACAGACTACTGCAAAATACAAGCGAATAAAGGCAGCTACTTAATTAAACAGATGGTAAGCCATAACAAGGATATTTCTTTGACACACACCAACCACCCTGGAACCTGCAGGTTTGGATGTGAAGATATTTCTGCACTTACAAAAATATACAAGTTAATAATTTTCAACTAATAATAGAAACTGTTACATAAAAAGCATTGCTTTGGTTTTTTTTTTTTCCCCCCTAAGAAGCAAAAGATAAATTCTAAAAAAAAGGGGAAAAATTGAAAGGCTGATGTGGAGTCAAGCTTGACACTTGGAAAAAAAAAAATAATCTTTTGTTCCATATGTAAAAAGCAAACATCAAGAGCTCTCCAGTCCTCAATATACTAGTTGACAGAAAGATCTACAGCTCATAACACAACAAACCAAGCCAATAGTTTTTGTATAATATCCCCTTTTTCTCAGCATCCATGTTGACACTGGCTTCTGCAAGAAACTTTGCCTTCATCTGGATGGGACTGGAACTTTCCACACTTCCATGATATCCTCACCACACCAAAGGTCCAGAGCCTCAACGCCTGGAGCTGGTTAAAGTGCACACTCAGATTCAGCCACTGCAGCAGATCAAGGCTTAGATGTGTTCCAATCTTTTTCACTAAAATCCACATACAACTTGACCAACGAGAAAGAGAACATCTTGGCTGCAGCTATTGGTACAGTAGAGGCAGAAGTTGTAAGAAGTCCCAGGGAAACTTTTATCCCACAGATAAAATTATTTTCTGATATTATATCATTTTTAAGGGTTTAATGCTACTGAATATGTGATTAAGATTAAAGCAACATCCTTCTGAATTCATGCAGTCGTTCACATAATCATTTTCAAAAAGGAAAAAAGTTATCTTGAACCTCCACTGGTACAAAAATGCAATTAAATTACATCGGGGAGGTGGGGGTGGGCTACGGCTATGAAGCATCTTGGCACAGAAATAGGTATTTCAGCATGCATTATAATGAAACATCACCTTCTTGTTCTTACAATTAACTTAGTTTTCCAGATACATGCCCAAAGGTACTGGAAGGGGAATTTTCTGCCTCAGTTTTTCACTAATCCAAAGCCTGACTCCCCAAGTCTCAGCCATGTGCATAGCTCTTATAAAAACCATTCATGTGAGGAAGGAGGTAAAGCATCAGCCCTTCTTAATACTTATTTAATTGTACTTTATAACTATCTGCAGTATGGCTGCTAGTCACCTTTTGAACTCAGCAAAGCCCTATTTTTGCCAGCAAAAATAATAGACCAAAGAAATAATTAAGTGTGTAAGCTAGAACATTTTTCAAATACACTGACTATGCAGATCTCCAGTGAATATTCAGGCTTTTCTCAGGTTTTACATTTCCATCAGCACAGTCCTTCTCTTTAATTCATCTTCTCTGACCCTTACAAAACCACTTTCAGGTGGTTTTCATACTTTCTGTCAGGGTGTCCTGTCATTGTTAATGTTTCAGTTTTTTACTGATTAAAAGTGCTTTCAACCATACCCATTACTGGTCAAGTGTGTCTGTGTAGTTGTAAGAAGCAGATAAACTTCCCATATTTCTTCCCTTCCCAAGAGACGTCAATGGCTACCACTGCATTTTCCCCTTGAGGTTTTTGTGTTCCCCTCATTAAGTGACCTCATTTATTTCTCTTTCTCCCCTCATCACCATATGAGCGTGATTATTGCAATTATTTAGTAATTGCTCTGCCTGTGGAGCTTCATTTCTTTTTCATTTTTTTTGCCCCCATAATACCTTTAAACTAGCAACCAAATAAACATCACACAGTATTGCCACTCAGGATCTAGACCAATTCTACTACATGCTACTTATTTCAATGACATAGAAAGGCATAAGCTATTTGCCCTTAAGCTGCTAAAGCACACATGCATAGACAAGTGATCACCATTACAGCTCCAACACTTCTCTTTACGCTAGACGTGGTGAGAACACTGCAGAAACATTATTTATAAAGGAAATTTGCAAGTTTTTAATGGAATCCGTGGGGTCTGTTTACATATACACTAGAGAATAGACTTTAACCAAGGGAAAAAAAAATTAAAATCCATCAGAAAGCTGAAGTTTCCAGTCTGCATCAAAAGCAAAATTGTTTTCATGCAGATGTTGCCTGCTGGGAGTTTTAATTAAGTGCCTTAGGGGGTATCCTCAGCAGATAACCATGCTCCTTGGCCAGACTGCCTCAGTTCCCAGCGTGCCCTGCCATTTCCACACTTAACAAGTATGTGACCTTCATGAAATGTGGGAACCTACTTGGGTTGGGAATATCCATACTGGATAAAAGTGAACGAGAAACAAAATTACAGCTTCCCAGCACATCACTGCTGGATAGCCAAATAGAAACATTCTAGTTGACAACATGCCTTTTGAGGAGTATTTTCTTTTTTTCCAGAGAGCACGTACTTTGCAGATGCTACAAGTAATTGAGTCAAAATTTCTTTTCAAAAATAGAATTTACTTAGGTCTATTACACACACAAAATAAAATTTGTCTCTCCTAGAGAGCATCCCTGGGTTTTGTAACAAAGTAGGTGGTCTGGGGGGAGGAGTCCAAGGAAATCAATCAGCTGGTTGTCAGGTCTCAGGAAAAAAGAAAAACGAGATTACCTCAGTGCAGGCTGCTGGCATAATGCTTGGACACCTCTGAAGTCCTACTTAAAACATCATCATCAGTTTTGAGTGTATAGTGGTCCTCTTCAGATGGGTGAAAATTAACCTCAATTGAGGTAATAATATCAGTCAAAATATCTGCACCTATATTATTTCTCATGGTTAGTGCACTATCACTTTTCTTTCCCCCACCACTCTGGCCACATCACACAATTCAGTATCAGGTGGTAAAGATGCTTGTTGCAATTAACCACATTGGAGGCCTACTTTCAATGGTGTCAGAAACAGAATTTTGCCTAGTTTCATATGCTACTGCAAATAGTTCATCTGACTCTATACATAACAGCAGGTTTTGTTCAACTATCTATAGAATACAAAAATTACAACTAGTTGAAACAAATACATGAATGTTACCATAACATAACATAATTTCATTCTAGTTCCCGGCTTCAGTTCTGGGGGAAGTTAGAAGTTCAAGAGAGCAACTAATTTGATTAAACTTTCTTATACCAATGTAGGCAAGCTGTAAACTTGTTCCTTTTGTCTGACAATACTTTTCAGCTGCAGGTTTACTGTCTATTTTTTTTTTTTTCCTCCTCCCTGCGGCCAGTACTTTCCAGTAGGCTGATCTTTCCATTTCTTTGTTTCACAAAGTCAGTCTGTGAGACTGCAGGTAAAAATTCTGTTTGGGGAATGCATTTTTATTATTTCTCAATAAATACTTTATGCGTCTCATTCCACGTCCAGCAGTACTCCGGTCACAGGGGTTAATAACAAAGTCCACAATTATGGATGGTGGCTGGTTTCTCAGGCTTTACAGCCTTAGAAGTTCTCCCTGTGGTTGCCCCAAGATGACATAAATATGCTGTAAGTGCCCTTATATTCAAATATACTTCGACTTTGCAGCAAAGAGCAGCATTTGTTAAGATAACAGTGTGGATGTATTTCAAATAGTATAAGGTGTCTTTCAAGTTCATACAGATTTATGCTGAAGCATAACACACACACACCAAGAAATAAATTATTTTGTATATTTAACAGTGGTAATATAGTGTTTAATAACCCTTTGCCTCTCTGCATGCACACACTTCAGAAAAATATACAGAAAGTTGCCCATCTAAGCCAGATAAACTGCACTGCATATTTTTTTTCTTCCTGCAAGGGCCAATCAACCTAATTTGCATGCACAATATCCAATATCCATACCACCATAATACACAGCTTTCATAGGTAAAAAAAATAATAATTAAAAAACTGAGGCAATAGGATAATTCTTACAGAAAATCCTCTTTCTTGGAGCACAGACAGACATACCCTCGCTAACCCAGCTAGGCAGTTACAGTAGCAATATCACTGTTTGCGACTTGCATGCTCCCCAGTCTTTTTTGGTGCAAGGTGAGACAGATTAAAATAGCAATTATGAAGCCTCCACAATGGTAAGATCAGTAAGAAATATGGTGGTTTTCTACATTTTTAGCAGCCCTGAAGAGAAGGACTTGGGGGTGTTGGTAGATGAGAAGCTCAACATGAGCCAGCAATGTGCACTCACAGCCCAGAAAGCAAACTGTATCCTGGGCTGCATCAAAAGCAGCGTGGCCAGCAGGTCGAGGGAGGTGATTCTGCTCCTCTACTCCGCTCTGATGAGACCCCACCTGGAGTACTGCGTCCAGCTTTGGAGTCCCCAACATAAGAAGGACATGGAGCTGTTGGAACTGGTCCAGAGAAGGGCCACAGTGATCAGAAGGCTGGAGCACCTCTCCTGTGAGGACAGGCTGAGAGAGCTGGGGTTGTTCAGCCTGGAGTAGAGAAGGCTCCGGGGAGACCTTACTGCAGCATTCCAGTACTTAAAGGGGGTCTACAGGGAGAGATGGGGAGGGACTCTTTATCAGGGAGTGTAGTGATAGGATGAGGGGGTAACAGTTTTAAACAGAAAGAGGGGAAATTTAGATTAGATATTAGGAAGAAATTCTTTACTGCGAGGGTGGTGAGGCACTGGAACAGGTTGCCCAGGGAAGTCGTGGATGCCCCATCCCTGGAGGTGTTCAAGGCCAGGCTGGATGGGGCTTTGAGCAGCCTGGTCTAGTGGGAGGTGTGGCTTGGGGCACACACTAGCCCCCCCCTAGTGGCAGGGGGCTTGGAACTACATGATTTTTAACGTCCCTTCCAACCCAAACCATTCTGTGAATCTATGATTTTTCACTTGCAGAGATATAAATTCTCCACCGAGTTAATTATGTTAATTGCATACTAAGCAAGCTCATTGTATCAAAGTGATCTCAGGCATGAAATACCTAGATTGCTACTGTCTAGGCCTGGACCACGCTGGTATTTTAGTTTTCTGAGTGATGAAACACAGTTTAGCTTAACTCAGATTGTAAGGATCAACCTAGTTACACAGCCTGAAATGCACAAAATAAACAAGATGATCTAAAGGTTGCTGTAGCCTTACATTTTTCTAAATAGTTCTAAAGTGCTTTTCATCACATTACTATTATCGAAATTCTATTTTGACATGCCTATCCTTCTGTTTTTCCTCCTCTTTTCTTAATGTCCACAAGATTATAAGTAAAGAAATATAAAGGTAAGGATTCCAGCTGTTTTGCTGAAACCTCAAACTGTAGTGCCTGACAGTGCAAACTGCCACTGCAGCCACTCTGCAGCCTCAGGGAAATACCAAACCACACTTTAGTGCCAAAAGTGCCATTTAGGTAAACTAGTAGGTGCCTACATATGAGACAGTAACCAAAAATTCTCAATAATCCACTTAGGTACCTAGGACACCAGAAGTTTCTAGAAATTCAGGCAAAAACTGAAACTGTGCTACCCTGCATGCCAACGGCACCACCACCTTGCTTAAGCAGATGCCTAACTACTTATGTCAGAAACTCACAAAATAGGTGCTCACACAGCTGGGAAACACAACCCAGCAGGCGTACGTAGTACACCGAGAGATGCATGGGAAAGCACCCCGAGTAGTACCCACCTTTTGACTGAAAGGAGCTTGGCAATTATAGGCTGAGGTGAGGAAGTTGGAGGCTAAGTGTAAGCTCCCTCCTCTGCCTGGACAGACCTGCACCACGCACAGCAAAGGAGCATGTCCTAGCTATGGCAGTACTCTCTCCCGGGCACGCTGCTCCTCTTAGATGAGATATGGAAATGTTCACTAAGCATGGGAGAGAGGAGTAAATAACAGATCACTCAGACACTTATATCGGAATTTGGGCACTTGGCTTCTGGTCTTCACACCCCAAAATATTTCAGTATTGTACCTGAAATGGAACAGCCCCAAAAAAAGAAAAAACACACAAAAACAACAACACAAAAAAACACCCTATGAAAGCAATTGAGGCAGAATACCCTATAATCCAGAGCATTCACCTGCAGAGGAAAAAAAGAGTTCAGGTGTCTTTACTACCTTATTCAGAGCAGGGACCTGTGATTCAAAAATAAAGCATGCTAGTGGTTAGAAGGCTTGAGTTTCCTCTGCTCAACTAAGCAATAATAACAAAAGGCAACATATAGCAAGACAGACAGAGGAACTTGTGACAGCAACGAAAGGAGTCTACTAAATACCTTTGTTTTTACACTGAAACAATATATAGGTATAGATACAGATGGTAGCATTACACTTGTGCACATTTGCATGCTACAGAAATCAGATCTTAGCTTAAAATTTATAAAAACAGTGAATAAAACAACATCTGTAGTTCTCCATCCAGTGGTAGTGTTAGCAGTAGCATATACAGAGCGGTATTGCTCTATCACCACAAACTAAGCTTTAATTCCAAATTGTTAGGTAAACAAATGACATAGTCATGGTTTACTGAAATTGCCATTGTCTTTTAATAGAAACAGCCAGGAACTCCTTAATTCCACACACATAGCCAGAAAGCCATCTCTCAGCACCAACTTTTCTCCCAGAAGAGGTCTCCTGATCATCTCTGCAGATGAGAGACTCAAATCAGCCATTTACAGGTCCTACACAAACTACCCAGACCACACAATAACTTTTTAAAAGAGATTATTCTTCCTAAAGATCCAGTTCCACTCAATGTTTTTCATAACTTCACCTTGAAATACTTATTAAAAAACATATCACCTGTTTCAATGTAACCAACAGCACAGAGCAGAACTGGGAGGCTACTTAAGGAGGCTCCTGGGCTGTTTGGCCGCCCACAGGGCATCACTTGGCTGCCCAGAGAGGACAGTGGCAGCTCAGCAGCTGCTGAAAGCCAGAAGACGCAAACAGCTCATGGCAGACAAGGAAACACCAAGGAAGTTGGTAAGCTAGTCAGACATGGCAGGCACACACAGAAATCCTAAAAAATACCTTCCAGGAATGTTATGAACAAGCCAAAAACAATACACCGTGGCCAGTAAAGATTTCCCCTCCCACACACGTTCCTGCCACATAGCCAAAAGAAGCTAGGAGTTGCTGTCTTTCAAAACAAAAAAACAAGAGGATATACAGGAAAAACATCTTCTTGAAACCCATACCCTCGCAGAACTCCAGAATGGAGCTATAATTCATCCCAAGTGGGTTTGAACCCCTGCACATCAAACTGGTGCAGCACCACCTCCCCATATCATCACTGAAAAGATTCACAGAACCCACCACCAAAGCACTTAAAAACAAATCCCAAAGAGAAAAAACAGGTTTGCCCGCTTTTTGTAAACAGCTTCTGCAATCCCTGTGAAGTGGAGGCTTCTCATTTATTGTTCTGTTTACCCCACTTACTGCCACCCTTCTTCCCATTATGCAGACTGAAGCACACCACACCTTATCTGCATGGGCTTTCCTTTTCTAACTTTTTTCTTCCATCCCCATTACCTTTAAAACACCTCTAATTAAAATCTCAGTAATTCTTTGTCACCTGAATAATAGCTAGCTCACAAAGATTTCAGAACATTTTGGGGATTTTTTTTTTTTTTTTAAGATTTGAATTTGTCTACCCACTCCTATCCTTACTTAAGAAGAACAAGAGATAGAGGCTTGAATACTCTTTTTAAAACAGTAAAGCATACAAGTGTACCTAGTCTACATAAAAGCCTACTTCTTCCAAAAAGCAGCTTTCTACCTTGAATTTATATTGCTTTAGCAAGCTATGGATGTTCTCGTTAGTGCATCTTGCTCTTGACAACCATGCATTTTCCTCATTATATTTTTTGTGGGATTAGCATACCTCCTGAACAAAGTTGTCTCCAGCTCAGTCCCATCTCATAACAAGATCACATCTGCCAGACATACTTCAAGGGGAAACATTATTACAACCTTAAATATATGCTATGCAGACCTAATACTAGGAAACACTGACGGCAATCACACAACTCTTCCTCTGTGTTACTGCCTTCCCCAGGTGTTGGTCCCCTTTTATCTGACACAGCTGCAGCTTCTCTGAAGGAAACTCTTTTGGAGCACATCCAGTCCACAGGCCAGCTAGAGGCACAGGCAGCCCCAGCAAGTAGGTAGGATTATAGACTACTTGTGTGACCCCTGAAATAGGGAAGAAGGGCAGAGCAAGCAGAAGGTGTGTGAGGGTAGAAGCAAATGTCTGCATGGAGAAGGTACGGTTTGCAGGTATCAGGAGGGGCTTAGAACAAAGGTTTAAACCTCAAATAGTTGGAGGGGAGAAAAGGGGAAGGAAAAGATAGGAGAAGAGAAGAAGGGAGGAGGACTCACAGACCTCAAAGGTCCCATTCCATCCACAGTTTCCTAAAAGCTGTATTGCCTACTTCTATATACTCAACCTTTCATAAAATATCACTAGCTGCTCCCCCACCCAGCCCTCTGGCACTACACCAATCCTTTCCATACCCACCTATAAGTTCTGAAATGTCCAGACTGTTCCCAGCAATTATCCTGATGCCAGGATGTCCTGAACTGGCTCTACTCCACAGGATCCTGGAGAACACACAGCAGTATTTCCTAGTCCTTCCTAGTATTTCCTAGTCAAGACATGGGCCCAAAATACCGTACTTTATGAAAACATGCAAAGAGACAAGGATGATGGAGATTTTAGACACTTGAATCTGCACCTAATTAGACAGGTGATGCAAAGTAGACATTAATAAGTGCATCACTTTGTTCACATCATCAAACAGCTGGTGCTAACTTAATCACTAGGTTTACACAGGCAGCTTTACATCTTCTGTTCTAAATGCACTTAGGTAACTGACTAATTTCATCATATGTTTCAGTTCTCTTTTTTTTTTCATTAACAGAACTAAATGTTAATTGCAATATCTTACCACTACTACCCACTTCTTGCATTTCATTTATTGGGAAAAATAGAAGATATTGAATACACCAAGCGTTCTAGGTTAAATAATTTAATCACTTTGGATAATGGCTTAATTAACTAGAAAAACAACATAGAAGAAATGCATGCCATGCTTTGATTGTATGTCATGTCCAGATTTTGTAATGACTTGAGGTAAGTATCCCATTCCTGGCAGCTAATAACGAGGAATTACTTGCTCACTTGAGTGCTGGAGTCACAATCATATAGACTAGGTCCCTAGCAGGGGACGGATAGACATTGCAAAGATTTAAGGAGTCGAGCCCATTTGCTTTAAGGTAGTAGAGAATAGTAAGCCTTTTTTGCCTGTTGATGATAATTTGCCATCCTGAAAGTTACCATTATTTCCCTTATGAGTAAGTAGGAAACAAAGGTTTCCTGAGATAAAGGAGTCAAGGAAACCAAAAACTGCAGAACTGAAAAACCATCCATGACATAGTGTAGTCATGTTATATACAGGGGAAGTACTATCTAACATGAAAGTGATAAGAAAAACCCTTCCTGGGTTGTTACAGAATAGATACAAGTTGATAACCCTACAGAATAAGCCATCAAAGGAAACTTCCTCCTCTTTCTAATGAATCCTGCCCACAAAGGTCTTTCTCACTCCAAAGCTCTCTCTATGGGGTTCGTCCCTTTGGAAGCAGATGTTCTTCACATTTTTCTGTGTTTACCTGTTGCAATGCACAATCTGGCAACAACCAGAGTCTTCTCTCTACGTCATTTTGCCCATGATACTAAACCTGAGAATGAAATCCTAGTACTGCTGGCATGGTGGTGAGAGTTTTGCCACTGGAAGTGTTCTGCTTTTATTTAAGACAAACTGCCTATTGTCACTTTTGTGTTCTCATGAGTATTCAGAAGCCTTGGTCCTTTTTATGATTTAAATGATGTTTCACTTAGTGAAGGACACAGTCTTCTCCCCTCCATCAAACTGCATGACTGAAATCTTATTAAAAGGTAATTCCCCTTTGAAAGACTGCAAGAAGAAATCAGCCAGATGCTCTCCTAAGAAGACTTCAAGTTGCATTTCAGAAAGCTGTTCTAGCTAACACTCAGGAAAGTGATGAGGCAAGCTATAGAGGGTGAGAATCTATTTCACTTTCTATTTTTAAGATTTTAAGAACAGGTTAGACAGGTGTTGGGACTTAGGTTGAGTTTCATAAGCAGTTTTCTTGCTCTGCGTTTCTGTGATTCAGACACCCAACTCACTATTTTGATTAAAAAACTTTGCAAGTTTGAACTTGCTGGATAAGGACAGTATGATGTATCAGAATAGAACAGGATAAGGAAAAAAAAAAAAACAAACATCTAAGGCTGTGGCATCTTCAGCACAGTGCAAATAATGTTGGCTTTAAAGACCATTCTTTTTTCAATATAATTTCTCATTTTATGAATAGAAAAGGAATAAAATAATATTTACATGGCATTTATAATTGATTTTCAGAGTGCAGGAGAACAATACATCTGAGAAGAAACTAGCAATTCTTCTAGCAAAGAGAAATATCTCTGTTTAATAAAAGTTCCAACACTACCCTCTTTAAATACAATTAGGAATGTATCCTGGGACTTAATGAAGGAAGTATTCTATTTTAAGGGTGGAAACTTCTACAAAGACCTTGAGGGTTCATTAGTAGAAAACATTAGCCATATAGGCAAAAGGGAATCTAATTAAAGACACTTTATAAGAGGTACAAGCATATACAAAAGAAAAAAAAAATCTCAAGTTTCTACCTTGCAGTAAGTTGGTATCCTAGAAATAGCATCTGTATTACAAACACTACTATAAACACCACAAGCACAGTAGGAAAGAGGAGTTCCATGTCCATGTCCAAGGTGGATGTACATTAATTCCTTGACTCATCATTAAGGTAAAGAAAACTGTCTAGAATACACAGGATTTACTAACTGTTCATATCTTAAATTACACTCAGTATTCCAGGGACTATTCTGTCTACTGTGGTTGCATCCATGTTTTAGAACATGAGTGGCATTTCTATCTTAGTTCCTTAAACTTTAACACTTGGCTTCAGGGGCTCTCCTGCTAAACCGCTTCGAGGTCTGGAACAGAACTCTTGCTTGCGGAATGCATCAGAGCAGTGTCTTTTCTCTTTTAATATTTCATTTATATCTCCACTTCATATTGTTTAGTCTTACATTCTTACCTTTATCAAAAATCTCCTCCTCAGCTTATCCTCTCTAGTCAATATCATGAATCTTGTCTCATGCTTCCCAACAGTAAGAATAGCGCTTTTTTTCAGAAAAGAGTGTAAGTATTACCTACTCAATTTTGTAAAATTGTTTGTAAATTAAATGTTGGATACTGCCAATTTTTTTGAGGGTCAGGTTATTCTGTACTTAATTAATGCTCTTAGTAAAAAGAGGCTTCTTCCTTTTGGAAACCAAGAGTAATAGATTTGCTGGACACTGCAAAAAAATTTTAAATATTAAATTCCTGCAATAGAGTTTAAGGTTCCCTACTCAGAAGTAGTGATTTAAGGTTCCCTACTCAGAAGAAGTAATTGATCTTGGCATTTGCCAGCACCCTGAAATCAACCTAAACTCAAGCCAGATTAAAGTAAATGTAAAATAAATCATTTATTGACAGAAGCTAAAGAGATGAGAGTTACAAAATTTACAGAAAATTTTAAAAACAAGATGAAAAGAGAGCTTTCTACTCCAGTCAGCTCTAAAGGTTCACATGGAACCAACTGTTAGACATTCAGAACTCAAGTCCCAGCATTTAGTTGCTTAGCACAATTCAAAGGAAATAAAATTTTTAAACAGATGAGGATTTGATTTGGGATTCTCTGCTTTCTGCTTCTCCCCAGCCCCTCAGATCTTCTCTTTCAAATCTTTTTCCTATCACCGCTTCCTTCAAAGATGTCCTTTGATCTCCATCCCCTGGCTGCTCCTATCTGCTTTGGAAACACTGGTGTCCCCTGGGCATGATTAGATGTGATTATCACTTGCCCAAGTGGCAAGCAGTCAGCTAGTGACTGCTGTAGTGCTTGACAGACTGCTAGCCCCTTGCAGCAAAAGGGGCAGTCTGGGCAGTTTCCAAATCCTTATGTGGGTCTTCTTTGTGTTATTGACTTTTATTCCTTATACACATGTAACCTTGCTAATCACACTTCATTCAGTCACCCTGCTGGGATTAATGTATGCATCAACAGCAAAAATTTCTATAGGTACATTAATGGTAAGAAGAAGACTAGGGAGGGTGTGGGCCCCCTCAGAAAGGAAACGGGGGAGCAGGTGACAAGTGGTATGGAGAAGGCCGAGGTTCTCAATGACTTCTTTTCCTCAGTCTTCACTGGCAAGGGCTCCAGCCACACTCCTGGAGTCACAGAAGACAATGGCAGGGGTTGGACAGAACTGCCCATCGTAAGTGAAGATCAGGTTTGTGACCATCTGATGAACCTGAAAGTGAACAAGTCCATGGGACCCGATGGGATACACCCACAGGTAACTGAGGGAACTGGCAGATGAGGTTGCTAAACCGCTCTCTATTATATTCCAAAAGTCATTGCAGTCTAGTCAAGTCCCCACTGACTGGAAAAGAGGAAACAATCCCCATTTTCAAAAAGGGAAAGAAGGGTGAACCAGGGAACTATAGGGCACTCAGTCTCACCTCCGTGCCTGGTAAGATTATGAAGCAGATCCTCCTGGAGGCACTGCTGAGGCAGAAGAATAACAAAGAGGTGATTGGGTACAATCAACACGGCTTCACCAAGGGCAAATTGTGCCTGACAAACCTGGTGGCCTTCTATGAGAAAGTCACGGCATCAATAGACAAGGGGAGAGCAACTGACGTCATTTACCTGGACCTTTGACACTGTCCCGCATGACATCCTGGTCTCCAAGCTGATAAAATATGGCTTTGATGGACAATTCAGTGGATAAAGAACTGGCTTGACGGCCGCACCCAAAGAGTGGCTGTCAATGTGTCCATGTCCAAGTGGAAGCCAATGACAAGTGGAGTCCCTCAAGGATCAGTACTGGGACCAGTCTTGTTTAACATCTTTGTCAGCGACATGGACAGTGACATTGAGTGCACCCTCAGCAAGATTGCCGACGATACCAAGCTGTGTGGGCTGGCTGACATGCTGGAGGGAAGGGATGCTGTCCAGAGGGACCTTGACAGGCTGGAAAGGTGGGCCCATGCCAACCCCATGAAGTTCAACAAGACCAAGTGCAAGGTCCTCCATCTGGGTCGGGGCAATCCCAAGCACCGATATAGGCTGGGCAGTGACTGGCTTGAGAGCAGCCCTGAAGGACTTGGGGGTGCTGGTAGATAAGAGGCTCAACATGAGCCGTCAGTGTGCACTAGCAGCCCAGAAAGCCAATCGTATCCTGGGCTGCATCAGGAGAAGCGTGGCCAGCAGGTCGAGGGAGGTGATTCTCCCCCTCTACTCCACTCTCGTGAGACCCCACCTGGAGTACTGCATCCGATTCTGGAGCCCCTACTACAAGAAAGATATGGATGTGCTGGAACATGTCCAGAGAAGGGCCACGAGGATGATCAGAGGGCTGGAGCACCTCTTCTATGAGGACAGACTGAGAGAGTTGGGGTTGTTCAGTCTGAAGAAAAGAAGGCTCCGAGGAGACCTTATAGTGGCCTACCAGAATCTTAAGGGGGCCTACAAGAAAGCTGGTGAGGGACTTTTTAGGATGTCAGGTAATGGTAGGACTAGAGGGAATGGATTAAAACTAGAGATGGGACGATTCAGACTGGATATTAGGAAGAAGTTCTTCACCATAAGGGTGGTGAGACACTGGAACAGGTTGCCCAGAGAGGTGGTGGAAGCCCCATCGCTGTAAGTTTTTAAGGCCAGGCTGGACGGGGCTCTGAGCAACCTGATCTAGTGGGAGGTGTCCCTGCCCATGGCAGGGGGGTTGGAACTAGATGATCTTTAAGGTCCCTTCCAACCCTAACAATTCTATGATTCTATCATATGACTGAATTTTACGTGGGAACAGACATAACAGTGAGCAGTCACTTTAGGGTAATAAAAGAGCTCCACTAACTGCTCCCTAAGCCAATATGTGAGATATAATCTGACATATTTTTAAATAATAATGCTGCTAATTATCATAGGGTACCTACCCATCTGTTCTAATGATTGTCCATCTCAGTGCCAAAATCAGAAAAAAACAGTTGGTATTTCTAAATCTCTTAGGCTAGTAAGGAATAGCTTTCTCCTCAGAGAATGTCCCTAAAATTTGGAAGTTGTCAGTTCAGTAATGTACCCAGTTTTCTTTGGCACCACCTTCTCTCCAGAAGAAATAATTCCAGGAACTTCCAATGGTGTTAACAATAATGGCCTATTTTTCACATGGAACTAAATCCTCCAGTGTCATAAACTACTGTAGCAGTCGTCCTTCTGCCTTTATAATTAATATCACACATAAAGGAGAACTGAGATGACCTTTAGGAAACCCCTATGGAAAATTTTAATTACCTAAAGCTGAAATGGAAGGAGAGCAATTGTAACAACTAGAAGCTTTCCATTTCCACCCAATATTAGATATATCACTGTTAGGTTGAAAGGGGCTACCAACAATACAGGAAGAAAAACTCTACAATGACAAACAAAAAAATTTAAAAATAAAAAAAAAGAAAGAAGTTGCAATCAGTCCAACCCGAGCGAGTAGGTGTACAAGAATCCACAACAGAAAAAAAACCCCAGCTCCTCATCCTCTTGGGCATGCCAACCACCACCATAAAAATATTAGTAAAAGGAAAGGATCCTGTGCAAGGAAAAAATAAACTAATTGAAGAACTGGAGAGATCAATTTATATTAGCATGAGGAACTGATCCAAAAGCCACTGTTGTCAGTCAGAACACATCTTAACAGGAACCACCGAAAATGATTTGTGCTTTGCTTGCTATCATCCTGTGCTAGCAGCATACACAAATGTTAGTAGCAACCAAAGGTGAGGATAAACATTACCTTTAACTATAAACACCAGCCTGAGTATGTGAAAGCTTTATTAAAATAAAATGTTGGCAAGTTTTGGATGATTCAGAAGAAAAAGAAATGGCAACTTAGTTCATTAAAAACAGTCTCAAAATGTAAATAAACTATGTGGCAGCATGTTTACTGGTTAGACCTGAGTGAGGGACTGGGAGACAGTGTGAGAACTCTACTCCCAATTTGCTACATGATCCAGGCCAAGTTATTTAGCTCCTGTTTGTTTATCCATCTGTAACATGGGTGTAAGAAAAGTTATTTCCCAGATGGCAGCATGGTGAAACTTAATTGATGTTTGTAAACTTCTGGCAGAGTCCCTGATGAGAGGTGAGCACAAAATAATATTACATTCACCTTCTGGGAGCTCCTGCATTTATTTCATAAATATAATAAAGATAAATTGAGGGTTACAAGAAGAGAATTATTAAAAATCTGCTGTAATGATTAGTGAGTTCAAAACGCACATTCTTGTTCACAGAATACTAATAAGTATTCATACATGAGTATAGATCAGACTTGGGTAATGGCTGGTTTATATTGCGAGATGCATGCATGTCCCCAGACGAAAGTTCAAATCGCCTTCCCCTGCCCTTATTTCACTGAAATTATCAGACAGGCTCCAAAGGAAAAAAAATGTTAAAAAATAAAATCAAAAAAATAGAGAGCTATTAAATATGGAATTTGGGACTTTGTGGTTATAGTATTTTAAGGTACCTTCATAGAGTACATTCCTAGGTGTCCTGGTTCAGCGGGGATAGCGTTAGTAGGGTTTCTGCACGCTCCGTCAGGGACACAGTTGTCCCATGCCATGTGAGCCATGCCCACTCTGAGCTGCCGGGGGAGGGGGCAGGAAATCAGGGCTTGGAGCGGCCAGGGCATCCTGGCCCCTGTCTGTGAGCAGCAGTTCTGTAACCGTGTTTGTACATTCCTCTATCCATGTTACTGTTGTTGTTTTCTTGTTCCCTTTGCTGTTCTGTTAAACTGCCTTTGTCTCAACCCACAAGTTTTGCCTTTTTTCTTCGATTCTTCTCCGTATTGGGGAAGCCTGAGAGAGTGGCATGTGGTCCTTTGTTGCCGTCTGAGGCCAAACCACAACACTGGGCAATCGCAAATTGCGGCAGCTATCCATTTTCCATCTCTAAAACAGGACATGGGAACTGGCACCATGGGCCCAAATTCAGAAAGCATTTTCCACAAAATGCTGTCTCCAGCAGCAAGCAGCACCATATGTTGTTATATGACGTTCGCTTCCTACTCCATGGATTAGACGTTACTGAGAGATTCTGGCTTACTTTCAGCTCTTTTTCTGTTTTAAACAGTAACTGTTATAATTCTGACTACTCTTGTTACCCATAGAAAATCCTATCCTTCTCACTTCTTGATGACAATGTCATTCTATAGCAGGTTTCCACAGCCAAATGAAACCTTGGGCAGAAATCATGGAGGTAGTACTACTGTCTTCCCCTCTTCCTTTTTTGTCATGGCTTGTTTAACTGCTCTCTAGTAGCACAGATGGCAAAAGACCACAGATTCAAAAAAAAAAAAACAGGGGGTGTTCACCAGAAACAGGGAGACACTGCTAATTCCCCTCATCATCCCTGTTCTCGAACTCTTCCTCAGAAGATAGGATAAAGGGGCTACAGGTCAAATTTAAAAAAAAAAAGTTTAAAATACATCTTTTAGGACAAGCTGGAATCCTGCTCTGAGATGTCTATACCTAAGACAGGGACAGTAACGCCTCCTTGGTGGAGCCCATGGAAGTCCAATGCAAGCAAGGTTACTGAAATGCTGTGAGACCACAGGCGCTATTACAGAATTTGGATTTCATGTGTCTCTCGTCTTAGACAGCAGCTTGAGCCAGAAGGAAGGCAGAGGAAGATAACAAAGGATCGTTTACTTCTGGCAGTTATAAGTTTTTATGGATCTGCACCTGAAACAAGGCAAAAACCTAACAAGTCAGCTCAGTTAAGTAACTTCTTGAACTTGGTGTCTTGCAATGTCACCTACTACAGTGACAACCTGTTCATGAAATTTGATGAAACCACCTTATTGAAAAAAATAGCAAAAAAATAACTGAAATAGCCTTTTAGTTTTCCCAAATAAGAATCAACTTCAAGGAATCCCAAGGCCTTTGCATTGTTTGTTGTTTTTGGGGTTTTTTTTTTTTTTTTTTTTTTTTTTTTAAATGGTGGGTTTGGTTGTTTCTTGTTCGTCTTGTTTTGTTTTGTTTTAAAAAAAGATTTCTCCCAGGCTGCCAGCAGTAGACTATGTACCTTAGTTAAACTGGGATGTACAGCCTATGAGTCTCTAGCATTGAGTGTCCCTCCAATGAATGCAAATATATCCATTTGACAAATTGATATCTCTGGTTTTGTCTTGCTTGCTGCAAAATGTATATGTTCCCACATCCCCCTTCCACTGGATTTCTTATTAAGTTGGGAAAAAAACAAAAAGGTTCCATTGTCCCCGGGTTGATCCTGCATGGGCCAGAATAAAATGTTTCTTTAGCATGGATACAGCTATGTGGTTGGTATAATCTGTCTCCTTCCTACTTTTTCTTTTCTTTCATAAAGATAAACAGAAACAATCCTCATAGCAAAAGTTTAATTACAGATATTCAAAATAACACTCCTTCCAGTTGAAAGGACTAGTTCTTTTCTTTGACCTGTTTTTTCAGGCTTTCTGCAAAATCAGGCAAATGCTTCCACTTGATCTGAACCCAACTCATGCATCAAAAAAATTATGCAGCTACAGTCAGATTTCATAATATGAAAGACAAAATTTGGGGCTCATGAAAAGGCTTACATAAGCAATGTTCATATGCCAGTATGTGCCACCACAGTTTAAGACCTTATTCAAGGCTAGTATATGTATCTTATTTAGAAGATGGAGCTTTGATTTACTTAAATAACTTCCACTGGTGAGTTCTGTCCTGAGCGTTTCATTAATACTCGCTGGTGCTCCCATAAGGAAAGGAGCCATAATGGAACGAGGTCAGTGTCTACCGAAAACTGTATAGAAGGACACAGATATTTAATATAATAATTATTAGCACTAGAAATTTTCTAAAAATTTTATATGAAAATATCTCTTTATGCAGACAGTATAACGATCCACAATAAAGTATGCAAAAATGAAATCACATTTCTGATTTTGAAGGTGCATTATAACATTTGATTCTAAGGTCCAACAGTAGTTTTTCAAGCTTGGATTCCACTTGCACACCTTCATAATGTTAAGAGTACATTTGAAGTGGTATTTATCTTCCTATACTTCATTACCCTTATTTTCTTCTGGATTCTCTAAAACTCATTCTGCATTTTCAGGTAACAAGACTCCCTCTATTAGCTTCCACACCTTCCTAAAAAAAGCATAGCATGCAACTGACAAAATCACTGAGCAGAAACTGAGATCTAAGTCAGTGACAGCTGACACCCCGATACAAACGCAGGCAGCACTGGTAAGTCTTCCCACTATGAGTTGTACAAAAGGAACTAAGACTAACTTATCTAATTTCATGCACTTGAGGCTGCTTATAGAGAGAGAAAGATTCATCTCCAGGGGATGATTCATCCTCTCTAACATCTTACTAGATGACTGAAATTTGTTGGAATAGATCTAGGCAGAAATCTACCATCCACCTGCCTGTTCTTCTCAACTGGATGCAGCAGGTCTAGAATGTAAAGATATGCTGTTCCCTCTACACCTTTCTAAAGAACAGAGACCAAGAGAGAGACCTTTTCTGGATCTGGTATTATGCACTGAAAGTAAAAAGGGTTTCTATCCATGGCACTGGTCCATAAGGTTTTATAACGTTAAGTGTGGATGTCATTGTTTCCATGGCATATCTTACTTTCCTGCTGCCTTCCTTTCCTACAATGATTTAGGCATGGATCAAACAGAGCTGTTAAGACCTGACCATAAATATAGGGGAGGGGGTGGAGGGTGGGTGGGGGGTCCTGGTAATTATTTCTTACATTAAAAAGAATGTATTTTATCACATTTCATAGTTGTTTTCTAGCCACCTTCAACAAGTCCTGAGACAGTTAACCAATACGAATGAGAACAGAAAGCTAAGTCCAAAAGAAATTTCACCATTCCATTAGAGTCAAAAACATATGACTTCATCCATCCATTTACAGCTAAACAATAATGTTCAAACTTTTGTATTTTTAATATTTTTAATTTCTCAAATGAGTGTTAAAAACAAAAAGTTTTTCATCACATAGCTGCTAAGCCTGAAGAAATCACATTCTTGCTGCAGAAACAGTAGAAACTTGGCCAAGTAAATTGTTTGCTGCAAATTATTTATTTAGCTGCAGACAAAGGCTAAATATTTGCCCCAATTCACTGGACAATCTGAGGGAAGCACCTGAGGGAAGCTTCTACTGTAGATATTAAATAAGTATTAATCCATGCTTTGCCTCTAATTAAATGTCATCTAAGTTATCTTATGTGCATTAAGGGCAAAGGATGATACAGTTTTGACTTCAGATAATTAGACGCCCTCCTTTAATTACGCCTCAAGATAGCTTTGATTCAGAAATCTCACGTTACTGTTAATGTTTCAGTCTCCCTGATCTGTCCTGGAGAAAGAGAATAATGCCAGCTCTAGAAATGTGATTCATAGCGTTGGGGAAAGGGGCAGAATTTTGGACATTCGTTTCATAAAGCATCTTATTATGCAAATATCCCAAGACAGTGTATCTTTAAAAGGTTTATACATAAGCTCTGCTGGAAGCAAATTGTAAGAGTCTTTCTGTTACATTTTTAAAAACATTTAGTGAGAGCGCTTCTGTAAGTATCCCTGGGCTGATTACTTTTAATAATTAACATCATACAAATAAGACTAATTAACCTTGTATTCAACTATATCTACTACTAATTACCTTGATGTTTTATTTCTCATAGCCTTTTGGCTGACCAATTATTCCACGTTAATAATGTTCCCAAATTTTAAATTTTCACAAAATACATCCTATTATCCTCTCAGACAGAACATGCTTCATTTTCTTCCAAGTTTGGTCTCTCAAATGACATTGACTTTTATCCATTAAGTCCCATACCTGACCTGCAGGTCATGTAACTCTCATTTCAAAGTCAAAGAAATACCAGAAAGTAGGTTCATGGACAGTTCTGTAATTTCTAAGCAGATGTAAGTGTGATCATGTTTTATCATCCTCATTGCACCTTTCCTGACGTGCATGTTCTAAGACCATGACCCATCGATATCTTTTTGAAGGGAAGGATCAAAGGACTTTCCTATTTATACAGGTCCTGTATGTCATCCTTACCACCTCAGCTACCCTGAAGGGAACATAACTATCAGTAACCAACACACTTTCATGTAATTTTGCATATAATTTTGTAATTGCCTATAAACTTCTAGATTTACTAGTACTCAGCTCTGGCAAAGTAAGCCTTGCAAATTTAAGCAGGAGGCCAGATATCTGCCATTGTCTAGTAAGTGCTCTCCATGCTGTTTGTGAGGAGACTGTTTATTTAGATTTCATGCTATGCTTTACAGTTGTTCTCTTCTAATTCCTCCCCTTCCCCACATTAAGCTTAATGAATGCATCCATCCAGGAAATTTTAACAACATAATGTACAGTAACTTCATACCATAAAGCAGGTTACTTTCCATGTTCATGAAATTATCATGTATTAGTGGTCTTAGACCATTAAGTAGCAGCTCCTGCATTGAGAGCTATTCACACTGCCAGTGTCCAACAACAAAAGTCTACTGTAACTGTACATACCACCTTGTGAAATCTGATGTTGGCAATTCTCAACTTAATCAAAGAGCCAGAAACAGTAAACTAACTGAAGCTTAACCTTAATTTTAAGATTCCATAGACTCCTAGAATTCATCATTTTCTATTTTAAGCTAAAAGTTAATTGAAAACCTTTATATCTCATAAGATCTGAGTTTAGGGTTCTTTTTTGCTAAGACTCAAGTCTTCTTTGAAAAAAATTATTTTTCTTACATTCCTAATACAATTTAAAGGTAAAAATTTCTGCCTGTGTCAGCAAATAAAACATATCCACTTTAATACCAAATGTTGGCAATAAGAAGAAAATAGAATCATCCTTTTCTATATTAATGGATCTTGTTCTTTGGAGTCTATAATTATCATTTTGGATTTTTACCAGCAATCTCATAACTGTGCATGAAAGTGTATGTCTCACAGACAAACACAACAGGAACCTGCAGCAACTGTTCTGGGGCCTATGGCAGAAAACACCACCTGCCATCTAAATTTAAGAAACCGTTCTCTTAGGTAGTGTTGTGTTACAACAACAGAAGACAACTCCATAATGTCTGCCTAACATCTGAAAACCTAAAAGGCTGACCCAAAATGCACTAAGGTCAGTGAACCTTTCTGTGTGTTGCTTAGGCCTTTTATTAACCTGCAATATCCACCTCCAGCTGATAGATTAAATCATTTGCGTTACACGTGCAGATATAAACTAACAAATTAGGCATGCAGCAATCTAAGGAATTAAACTGATTACAGCCTCCCACTAACTGATTTGCCTGGATGCAGTGATTTCTTATACCGGTAAATTGTAGGTGCAAAAATGCCTGTGGACAATAGCAGGCACATGAGTGAAAAGCTACCTTCTGTTCTGACAATAAACTAGACTTTTCAGCTATTTTACAGATATATTTTTTTCAATCCATACGGAGCCTTAGTTATGGCTGACATTTGCTCAGTTTTTGTAAAACTGTATTGTAGGTATGAAAAGCAAACCTGTGGGCAGCACCACAAACTTGCAACCAATCTGAAGCTATGCCACCTATGTTGAAACCTATACCTATCTGAGTATGTGCGTTCCATGGTATTAACAATGCACGAATAAGCAGAGATGGCCTCTCTTCCATGCCTTTTCAGCTTGGATGGCTCTTCATCCAAGGCTTTGGAACATTAAAAACATAAGCAAGAATAAGCAATCTTGGGCTAATCCTAAATACTGAAAGCACCACAGCAACAAATATATTCAGTATTTACTTCTGACAGGTAGCATCAATAAGCAAACCTGCAAGCTTTAACTTCTTAAAACATGTTACCTCAGATACTTTAGATGACCCCATAATCCACCCCTTTCCAAAAAAAACCCCCAAACCAGTTGTTTATGTGAAACAAGTCTAGGATTCAAGCCGTTTCCCAACATAAAAAAAAAAATCCACTTCACAAAGTTACTAAAACTGGCACTAGTGAGCAATGTCAGAACAGACAAGGGACTGAACTCCATGTCAGGTGTGAAAAAAGCATCAGCAGGACACTGTCAGGAAACTTAAAGGTTTAACAAGTACCATAATGTCTCTGTTCCGTTCCTAAATAAAAAATTGAAGCAGAGTTGTTACTCAAACACTATACATAATTCCTGTTGTTAATTTAACACTCTGGGCCTTATTGAAGTCAAATCTATAATATCTGATTATGACTCCCAGATGCCACTCTGTGTGTGCTCTACAACCAGCATTTGAATGCAGCTGCTATTAATAACTAATTTGTCTTAGTTTGGCCCAGCAAGTTGTTACAACAGGCATTTCCATCACTCTAATACTTTCTGTGTAACCACTGACATAGATATTTGAACATTTCAGACTCACCTTTTATTTTCCCAAGTGATTTTGGGAACCCAAAGTTTATCTAAAATTTAGGTGATATTTCCTTCAACTTCCTGTAAAAAAAGACATAAGTTTTGAGAAACATTGAAATAGCCTTCAGTTCATAAGAAAAAATCTGCAGTGATACTAATTGGCAACATGTCTGATCAGCATTTAAAATACTCCAATACTTTTTACTCCATTAACCTTGACATAAATTATAGTAAGTAGTTCCTGTGTGACAGGGGTTTTAATTTAGCACTACATCTCAAGTTACACACGTCTTTGAGTCTGACATAGAGCCTCGCTTCTTGCCAGTTCTTGTACCCTGAGGGAAACCCAGCAGACAGTAAAACCAGGTCTTACCACGTAAACGAGGAAGGGTTTGCATAGCATTGCTTTTGCTAAACCAATCGCTTTGATACAAATGATCACTACGATACAAATGATAAAAAAGATCTTGTCTTTCAGTGTACATGTCCATTTCTGACTTTTGCGTTGAGCTGCTAGACAAAGCTCTGGATGCAAAGAACTTTGTATTTCACATGTCGCTAACATCTGAAATGATGCCTGCTCTTTTGGCTACTAACACAGAGCTCCAGACTTCACAGTGTGCAGCAGAATATCATCTGAAGCAAAGATTGTTTTATTCAAACTATTACTCATTTTTCTTCTCTCAAGACATCTGTTAGTCCCTATATTTTACAGAAGTCTTTCCAAGTTCTTCTTGCTGAGCTATTCCGTGGATTTTGTATGTTGAAGTTATCTACCACAGGCTTTTTTACCTCATTCCAGTGCCTTCAAGCGCAGTTGGAAGCAGGGAGCTTTTGCAGCTTTGATTTATATATTTAGATCAAAGTAACCTAATAGCTCTCCACAGTAGTTTGTGTTGTTTGGTTTTGTTTTTTTTTAAAATGGAGGTGGAAATATATCCGGTACCTTTGGACTTTCTAGCTGGCAAAGCACAGCAGGCCTAATCTGGAATTTGCTGAAGCCAAAGAGAAACTTTCCAGTGATTTGGGATTAGACCTGTGAAGGTAACTCATATATAAAGTAGTTTGCATTATAGGTGAACTACAGTGGGTTTTAAGGAAATAACTTACTTTTATCTGGCCTGGGAGAAACGTGTTTGATGAGTTGATTTTCATAGTTTCATCCTGAAAAGGCAGTACTAGATCAGTTAAATTGTCACACAACATTCCAGCAAAAGCAAATGCATCAGACCCACTTATCTTTTTAAAAATGCAATCTGTGTGGGAAAGAACACGTTGTACTTATGTAGCATTAGGAAATCATGTTTTTAAAAGAATATGGAAATGCACTAGTTTAATTAGATTGCTCTTCTTAAATGATAATAGGCTTGCCCTTTCAAATGAGGGGTGTTAAACGTTAAATTGCTGTTACAAATAGAATAAAAACTCAGTAAGCCTACACAAGCACTCAGCCAAAATATGCTTGAGAGGCCAACTCTCCAATGGCCTGGAGGGGCCACTCCATTTTCCCTCATGGCTACTTAGGGACTATCAGAGGTTTCCCTCCCTTGCTGATGTGGCTGTCTCCTGCTGGAACAACTATACAACATTGCCATCTGCTGACTGTCCTTTTTCATTACAGTACAGACAAAGCCCAGCCTCCAGAAAAACCACTCTAGAAAACAGCAATTTATATTTAAAGACCTTCTGAATATTCATAATTGTTTTAAAAAAGCAAAGAGAGGAACTTCTCAGAGCGGCTATTTTTTTCAGAGAACCAGATTTCAGATACTTATCTGTTAGCATGCTGTGGGAGCATATCTTACAGAGCATACACAGGAACATTTCAGAAGGCACACGGAGCCCAAGACCTCCTGTGTGTCAGCAAAAAAAAAAAAGGAAGTTGTCATGACTAATTGCTGCTATTCATTGTTTTAATATCTTGATACCAAGTAAATTTGTCTAAATTAACCAAAAGTTCACCTCCTCCCCCAAAGCTCTCGGATGCTGGAGGCCTGCTAATTGCTTTAGAAACAAGTGACAGACTTCTGTCTTGTAGTCTTACGTAGCAGTGCAAAGGGTTGGTTGAAAAAATTGGCAGGAAAACCAATGATTTTAAATATATCATTCAATTTAAAGGCAGCCAAGCATAGTACAAGAACACAATAGTTGTATCTATACCTGAACTGATGAAGAGAGAAATACAGACTTTGGGTAATTTTCATGTTATGTGTTTTTCACAGGATTTTTTCAGCTTTCCTGTGACTTTCTGGCAGATCTGTTTTACTCTCAGTACAATTAATACATTAATTCGATGTCCTGTCAACAGGTATAACTCTGCTTCAGGGAACAGAAAGTTTGGAGAAATGTTTGACCTTTTAGATGCTTAGCCAAACATAAGCTCCACGTAAACAACTGCTGCTTGCCCACCATTAAGAGTGACACATTATTCCCTACTCATGCTGACTGTACTTTTAGCGTCTGTTTAGCTGCATGAAATTACCTCCTCACTTCACCCAGCTGGAACACTTAGCAGCGTAACCAGTGACAAGGACAGGTTAAAAGTGCCTTTATTGAGATCATGTGCTATTTCTAACTGCACAACTGCCAGTAGAAAAGGAATACTGGTTTTAGACGCTGAATGCACTAATCTTGCAGAAATTTGCAAGCATCTTTTGTACTTTAAGTGGTTCTCACACAGGCCACTCTCAGTATGCAAATTTTAGCAGATAAACAACTGTCTACAAGTTCTGTACTTTGGATTGCACAATATTCAATACAAGCCTGTCTCTCCCTGTTTGCTTTGTACAACACCAATGACAATGAGAGCTCAACCAATAATGATGGAGCCTAGCAAATAAAAAAAAAAGGTAGTAACATTATTCCGTAAACAAGTATTCATGTTAATATTTGTAATGTTATTAAAAAATCAATTACTTGATATCAACAACCCATCATAGACCTCATTATCAATCTAGATTTAAACCTGACCTTCCTGTCTGTGTTTGAAATGTATTGCAGAGCTATGGTCATTTATATATTCCAGTGAATAATCTGCAGTAACGTTCAGTTATTTAAGCATCTAGAAACGGGATTTCAAAGGGAATCCAAACTGTCCTATGCCAACTTGGGATACTTGAAAATCCCACCAGAACCATCCCATTCTCCAGGCCAAGAAATACAACAGATTAAAAATAATGATGCTGTAGTTTAATACATATTTGGTTAGAAATCCCCAAACCCATAACATGAATGCGGAAATAACCCCTATGTCTGTAGACCATCATCTGACGCAGTGAGGATCAACCTACAAGCCTCCTGTTGCAGGGTCAGAGGCTGGACACTGTGGTGATCATAGAAGCGCCCAAACTAGGCAAGTATTACGTTCTCAGAGGAGAAAATAAAGACTGCTGAGTGTCATTCTCGGTACTAAAAGGCCCATCATGGTAGTACCTGGACATCAGTACTTCTCAAGAAACCTTGCTAGGACATGTGTAGAATCAATGAGTTCTTGCCTCTATTTCTTTAAGTGTTTTCCATGATATCCACTGCCCCAGAATAAACCAATTATTCTTTCTTCTCAGTCTCATTTCCTCCCATTTGTCGAGAACTTTACACCTCGTAGATTCAAGCTGTTCAAAAACGGAAAGCAGTTTTCTTTCTGTCCTCTGTCTCTCGTGTCTGCTGCAGGTTTCTGGAAGTATAAAATACATGCACAATTTAAAGGACTGAAGTGGCAGTGGAAAGCTAATTGGCATCTAAGTCTGTGTCCATAGTGCTTTCAGTAGGCATACCCCAATATAAGCTTGAGTTAACCAAGCAGTACAGACCAGGAACACCCACAATATCGCCCCCCATTCAACTGGTACACATACCCACTGTACCCACACTTCAATTCCTCCAGTCTGAACACTGGCACACAAGCTATGCCACTCACCTTTCACAGTCTCCCAACCAAGGAGCTTTAGTACTTCATGCAAAAATACGGTCAGGCCCTAGATACAATGGGAACACAGCCAAGGAGGAAATCACTGCATCCCAGCACAGAGAACAGATACAACATGCCAGCAGCAGAATAAACATGCTGTATGCCCTTAGGAGAGTCCAGAAAATGCACTTTGGAATTTTACAGGCCAGCTTCACTGCCACCTCACCCACTCATCTCACTAAAACAAGTCAATAACATGATCCTACAAGATCCTACATGACCAGCTCACGCTCCTGCCCAGCCAGGGTCTTATTTGAGTCAAAGACCTTTTCAGCTTTTCACAGCTTGTCAGCAAGTCCATCTGCAGCCTGCCAGTGTCCGTGCTGCTGCAGCCGGAGCTGTATTATGAGGTTTTGCCAGCTCCTCATCTAGGGAACGAGGGAAGCTACATGCACAGTCTAATACTGCCCCTCACTCCAAGGGTATGGACTAATAAAAATGAACTGCTTCCTTCCCTGGTTACAGTGCAGCTCAAGGTCATGCTGCCTTATCTGTCTCCCACGCCTTGGTTCACCTCTTGGTGTTTGTCCATAAGGGGAGCTATGGAAAGGAGGGCAAACAGGAAAGATACCAGGGTGCAGGGTTACACCTCTGAGGCTCTGTGGTTGCAGAGCAGGCAGAAAGAGGAAGGAAGGAGGGAGGGAAGGCACCAGCACAGGGAGCAAAAACAAGGAGAGGAAGAACTCGTCTGCTGTGTGAGAGCTCCTAATGGTGTGGCCTGGCTTGTCTGATCGGTGCAGTGAGCGGGTCAAGAAAATCTGATGACTCAGGGGCTTCCCTGGAGCGGGGAGGGGCTTTTGGGGCCCTCAGTAGTTCATTAGCCACATTTCCAATGTAACGGCTTTGGGCCACGCTGTCAGATTCAGGACTAGGGCACTATGTTGGCTAATGACGATGTTTCAATGATTAAAGACTGCTTGTTGTGATCCCAGGACACCTAAGCTTCCTACTCTCCAAGCAGTTTGTCATGGGCAGCCAGCCCCCTCCACTTCCCTCCGGTCTGCGGTGCAGTATCAGTGCGCAGCCTGTAGGTCCAGTGAGAGCCGACAGCTTTGATGAAAAGCGAGGCAGGATGGAGGAAGAGAGTGTGAGCCCAACTTGAGTGTGCGCTGCCTCATGTGGGGTAAGAGCCTGACCATGCTTCCTGCAGCTCCCTGTCCCAGGGGCTAACGGGCCCTCAAAAATCCTGTCCTTTCACGTGAGCCACTGAAAATGACAGAGAGCAAATCCCCCCCTCTGTGGATTAGGATAGCTACAGGTCCTGGAAGGACCTTACAGTCATGCTACCTGGAGAGAGGATGCCTTCTCTTTTAGAAAAGATTAAGATAACATTATATTCCATTTTAAAGTAATCAGATCTCCTTTTTTTCCTCTGGGAAAACTGTAAAGTTCTCATTTCAAGTGAACTTGGATTGAATACTTTTTTAATTGCTTAGCACCTGACAAAAAAAAAAAAAAAATCCCAACAAATAATATTTGCAGAGTCTTGTTCCCTATAGTGCCAGCACGTTTTAGCACATTTGGCCCAAATTTCTTGGCTTGAGCTTCTAAATACAGCTGTAACACAAAAAGAAGAACAGAAACATTTACATCTTTCTGACTTGGCTGGTTTTGATTCCTCAGTGTGTAATTGAGGAAGGTAGGGAGGGGAAGTTTGAGGTTAACTGAGTAAGTATTTTTTTAAATTAGTACCTGGTAGGGAGGAGAAGGGGAGAAACCTTTACCCATTGTTTAAATGTCTTTTAGCTCATTTTATTCAAAACCATTCCTCAGATATGCCTTGGCCTGGAGAGTTCTGATTGTTTTATTCATTAGTCCTGCAGGAGACCCAGAGCCAATGACTGATTTTTATGGGTTTTTTAGTGGATGGCTGCAAAGCTCTGGAATTTAAAACCTGTACCATGCTGTAGAAACAAACATAATCAGGGCAGCTGCATTCAGGCATACATTCATTGACAGGAAGACAGTTACACTAGGGAGGAATTTGGGCCAGTTTAATTGCTGAGGGGAAAAAAAAAAAAAAAAAAAAAAAGCAGTGTTTGTAAAAGTGAGTTGGAGGCCAGTGTGTGTGAGACGAGCTGCCCATATTGAAGCTAACAACTGCCCACAGCCTGGAGCAAGACACCAGAACACTGGGACACAGCACAGAGAGCAGATTTAGATCTTACTCTTTCCTCAAAGAGGAAATGCAGAAGGCATTTTATATCACCACTCAAACAGCTATTATTTCCTCACTTACCACGTTATAATTTGCTAACTGGTATGTTCTCTTGCCCTGGAAGAAAACTGTGCTTTGAGTACAGGTCTTCAATAAAGGCATAAAATGCAGGTGTATTATGGTCAGAATAGTTGGATTGTGCTCTACCTTGATGGCATTTCACAGGATTTCTCATTTCATCATCAGTGAGCTTTTCTTTTTGCTCTTCCACAACTTTCCAGATTTATGTCTTTTATCTTACTCAAAGGTCCTGATCCAGACTCCACTGATCGAAGGCCTTATCAGAAGGCACTCCTTTCTCAAACAATACATAAACAGACTGTAAACCCCATTGCTGTTACTTAGCCAAAGTACCCAGAAAGCATCCAAGAGGGTACTGGACTATTGTATGGATAACTAGAGCATCCAGTACTGATACAGTGAAGGCTGAAAAGAAGCTTAGGAAGGACACGTGAAAGCACATGATTCAGGGCTTAACCTACTCATGATAAGCATGAAATCCAGTTATCACATTTCTGCCAGCTGAAGGGTTTCATGTACCATCCCCTGAGACATCTTTAACACACCAGAGTGCTGTGACTCCGACAGTGACAGAATCAGTCACAGACTCATAGAGATGATTTGGCGGTTCCCTAGGTTTCTTCAGCATTAGAAAGTCTCCCACTGACATCTACTGGTTTCAGATAAGGCCAGGAGAGAAAGAAGAAAGACGTTATGTGCCTGATTTCATTATATGTCAGCCGATTTTGATCATACTGTGGCATGCTACTAGGAAATATCTCAACAGCTGAGGTAATTTTTGGTTGCTTTTCCTTCCGACCCTTTAGAACACCTTATTACCATAATTTGTGCCATATTTCTTTTCTGCTTGACTCAGAACTGTCCTATCACTCACTTGTTTTATCTTCCAGAGTCTGCCTCATCCATAGCCCCATTTCTAATTCATTCTTCAGTCTAGAATAGAACAAAAGAGAAAAAAAGTTTCACAAGTATCTTTTCAAGATCATCTACCAACTTAGATGTGAGCAAATAGTTATTAAGTGTAATGAAGACTATTACACATGTCCAGAGGCCAAATGTTGCTCTAACAGGGCATAGAGCAAATTCAAGCTCACTGAAGTACAGCGCAGTGACTCCAGGTTTGAATGTTCAGCGATGCAAAGGGGAGAAGAATTGACTTTCTGTGAGGAGCTAACAGGATTCAAACAATCACCCTCTACTTCATTAAAACTACAGCTTCTTTTCCTAGGAGGGGAAACTTCTTGTTCATTGAATGAAAATACTGAAGCAATTACACATTACTTACACACATAATGAGACACATAGGTACCACAATAACATAAGCAGACAGCTTAGTTCTTTCCATATACTTCAGCATTCTTTCTTCCCCTCTCCTCATCAGATCTCAAAAATCCTACCAGATATTCTAATATCTACTAACCAATGTTACTTTAAAAAAGACATCAGTCTTGCATGAAAACCTTTTCTTCTGCCCACCCTCCAAGGGTGGTTTACCTATACATAAAAAGGACTACACATGGTCTATGGCAAGAGGAAAGATTTGGTTTTAGGCTCCCAGTAGCAACTAATGCATGCAAACGACTCTGATTTTGATTGTTAGTTTTCATGCAAAGCTAGAAAATTGTCATTAGGATAGCCCAAGTTCCTAGACTTCTCTGGAAACAGATTGCTGCCCAGTACCGAACAGTCTTATAGGGTATTGGATTTTTATGCTTATAGCTGTCAAATCTCTCAAGAACTCCTTTAGATCATTCTAGGATGTTTATCATTATTCCCTTTCAGCCCGTTGGCAGAAGACAAAATGTCATATTTTTTCCCTTTTACCTCTAAAATATTTATAAAAGCTTGCACAAAAATCAATCTCTGTAGCCTAGATAAAATTTGCATATGCGTGTTCTATAAATATTCCATATTATACCCCTGATCCATCTTAAATTCGTGCCAGTTTGACTTTATCCCACAGTAACACATCATGAACTCTCTCTCTGTAGACAAGTATAGACATGCAGAGTACTGGGCCACTGTTAATTATTTTCCTGTTTACAGTAGAAGAAAATAGTGAACACGATTCCTTTTCACACTCCGGTATTTTAACTGCAGAATCATCCTAACTACATTTCAAAAGCACAGTGTAAATATTGTAATGTGTACACACTAAATACACTTGGAGACAACAACTGCAAAGGCATAAAAGACCTCTTAAGTCATCTAGACCAGTTAGAGTAACATTTACAAGAAAATGGGTGAGAAGGGGAACCAGCAGCTTAGCAAAAGAGTGACTTCTTAATTCTTCAGGTTCAGACAGAAGAGGGGGCAAGAACAGGAAAGTTGGTAGATAAGATCTCCTGCTAGGACAATTTTCAAGCCTAAGGTTAGAGCTCTAGAATTAAGCAACCATAAGGTCAAACATTGAGGGCAGCAAGTCAGATCAAAGCTTAGAGCAGAAGTAAGGAGATTGGGAAGCTGCGATATAAAGTATCAGGGGCACACAACAGAGGCATGGAAACACTGTGTCAGTCCAAAGAAGACAGGGAGATTTAGAAAGTTTGAGAATAAGCTAGGCAAAATAAGGAAGTCAAACCAAGTCCTGCTTAGAGGACAAGACGCAGGCAATTGAAAGCACAGGCTGTGTTGCCTCTGTAGCAGGGAAAAAGGCAACGTTCCAGCAAAAGTGACACAGTCTGAAATTTAACAATGCAGTCTTCAGTCTGCATGGTCAGGAGACTTCTCTGTGATGACATAGGCCCTTTGGTGAGGATCAGTCAGGAATGGCAAAAGAAAGCCTTTGTCCTTCTCAGAGCTAAACCCTGTCTCCCAGTGCGACTGGTACAAAAGACGGGGGCGGGGGTGGGGGGTGTCAAAAATAGATGTTAACAAAGGAGAAAGATCTTTGCCTAGAACAGGCCACACACAGGGTCTAATCCTTTGGTCTTCCCTCCAAGACCTGACGTTTAGAAAAAACTTCAAGAACTCTATTTGCTTGTTTCTGCTTTATCCCATCTACCCAGTTGCTGCTAGAGGGGCTGACAGCATTTGTAATACTTACTCTTTCTTTACAGAGCAGTACTGGCCGCCTTCATCTTTCCTGAGTGCCTGTATTTCTGGCGCTTTTAAAAGCTTTGTTTCCATCCCTTGGACCTAAGCCTTCACAGCCTATGAGAATGCATGAAAAAGTAAAATGTGAAGTCATGTAATTGAATATTTATCTCCTTTGCTACAGGTTCTGGCACCATTTTAAAAATTATATTTTCCGTGAAATTCAGTTCTGATGAAAACTTCTGAATGATCTGCTAGTGAGACTACGACCTAATGTGGCCAGACATGAACAAAAAAAAACCCTATGGCAGGCTTTAGAGTCACTCTAAGTTCTTTCCTTTTATAAAGAGATTGAAGGTTTGTTACAGATAAAAAATAACATGGATGATTCTCTCTGTGTGTCACAGCCAGTAAATATGAAGACTCGTGCAAACCCCTTTCTTTTGGACAATCCTTTCAGGTATTTTGCCACTGAGTGGTGTGTTAGTCATCCTAGACAAAGCACTTATGCTGTCAACTGTGCCACATTCGTCATTACCTTTCATTTTCATTTCAACAGATTGTCAATATCCCACAGGAGATCCCAGGCTCAGTGCCAAAGAGAGAGGACAACTAGGGTGAAATCCTCAGAGCAAATCTAAAGGATTGGCTCTGAGTTGATGGAGAACACCAACCTAAAAAGCTATCGGGAGCGGAAGGGGCTAGTTTTGGAGTAGGGAACATAAAAAGAGGAAGAACATGAAAGGGTCAGAGAAAGGAGCAGGGACCGTCAGGTCCAGGCTGGGCAGAACTATGCCATGGGTAGGGTGGGAAGAGGATCCAGGAGAGATGGGCAGGGCAGTCAGGGATGGCTCTGCCCTCAGGGTTTGACATCTCCTCTGTGTTCCCCTTCTGCTTCCATAGTGGAGCACACCTTTCCTGGTACGTCTTCCTTTTGCCAAAAGCAAGATGTCACTGTTGGAAAAGGTGGGGCGAAAGGGGGCGTGGAACTACTCCTGGCAGCCTGAGGCCAACGTCACCTTCTGTACAGCAGGACTTCTGCAGTAAAGCTGGCACTAAGCCCGATGTGGCCCTACCAAAGAGGAAACACAAGGACAAAAGGTTTGATACTTCTGAAATCCAGCACAGGCTATTCAGCCAATGCTCTGCTTATTCTGTAGCAGCTGCTGTCTCAGTTTTCTCTAATGTGGGTTGGTCCTACAGAAATTATTGTAAGCAGTGAAGCAAAGGGAGAGCACTAGGTCTCCTATGTCAAAGATAAGTTCAGGAAGTGCTTATATCTTACTTCGAATACTTAATTTCTCTGTAGCATCACCAAGGAAAACAGCTAATATTGACAAGCAAATACTACCTTGTATTGTGCTATAAGCAGAGAGGCTGGAGGCATTGTCATGTACAGCTCATACCCACTCTAAAGAAATTGAGAGGAAAGAAGACCATCAAAAATGCTTAACACAGTCCAGAGAATACAGAGTCTTGTTTCAGTTTGGCTACAGGAAAAATCATACCTTTTGTGCTGTGACAGAAGGTCTACTTATGCTACCGCACATGGGTTTTTTCAAAACCCAGAGGTGATCATTTGGATTTTGACTATGCCAATGTGATTTTCAGCACAGTTCAATCACCCAACTAGCTCCTCTTCGACAAGGATTTCTCACTTGTAATCCCTGCCCTTTCTTCCCTTCTCTTGCCTACAAATGCTGGATTTTAGCGGGTAATTATTTTGTCAACAAATATGGAGGAATGACTTCCCCCCCCCCCAGTTATTATTGGGAGAGTCAAGTAGAATTTCCACCATCACCAGCATCACACCACAGTGTACATAATCGGAGTGCAATTTCATTTTTCGCCTATAATATTTCAGTTGTGTTCCACATGCAAATCACTGTCCTGAGTGCCCAAGAGGAGAAACAAATAGATTTGGTCCCAAATAAAGCATTTCAAATGTCATCCTTCAGCATAGTGAAAAATCCAAAGGAAAAAAATAATAGGAAACTGCCCGATAAATCAGATAAGAATTGTCACTGCTCACATGTAACTCGAAGTGAGAGGTGGAAAAATAATTCACCGGTAGGTTACAGCCCCATTATTTCTCCCCAAATATTTTAAGGATTTTAGAGTTAGGGCTAGAGTTTCAGAAAAAAAGTTAGGCTTTTGGGTCGGCTTAGTTTGTTTGTGGGGTTTCTTTTTAGTAGCGCTTTTATCAAAGTGCTTAAGTGGTAGCCAGATGTTTGGTGTCTGTTTGTGTAACTCACACAGTACATTAGAGGAAACCTGGGAAAGAACTCATATGTCTTTCCCAAAAGCTGTCTGCCCTTCTGCCCTGACCATACAGAGACATTTGAGCATGTGCAAATGTAAGTATTGCATGTGATGCGGCTGTTTTGTAACCTGGGGGACACAGCAGGAAAAGAGAGTCATGGGCTTGCTGCTATATGGTTAATAAAAATGCATAAAGTCACAGTAGGAACACCAGCACACATGCAAGGGCTTGTCATCTCACCAGTCAGGTCAGAAGCAGATCTGGGAACACACTGAAAACACGATCACGTGGGTTTTATAGCCACGCAGTTAGTTTGCTGGTCAGCTATAAAAAAAAATGAGGGAAACACTTAATATACACAAAGTTGCAGCCCTAATTTGAATGAATGAAAGCAGTGACTGAAAATGTAGTCTGCTCCTGAACCCTGAATATGAGCAATTTCCAGATCACCTTTCTCCCCAGTGTTATTTCCTCCAGTCTTGTGGCCTTTGCATCTGCAGATGATTTGCACAGGTGTGCAATGATGCACATGAGCTATGAGCCCATTAAGCTTGTTAGGTATGTTTGATTTAAATGTGTGAGCGAGGGGGCAGAGAAAAGTCTCCTGAAGAATATAAATCCCAGCAGAATCACTTTCCTCACTGTAGCTAAAAGGGTTAAATGTCCTGGATGCACTGAGGTAAAAAAAAAAAAATGGCAAAGGGCACTGGGAGACAATGCATTTTAAACAATACTTAAGGTACACTTAGCTTATGTTGTGCTAAAGTTTAGGAATATTTTTTACATTAATGTCCTTCAGAATATCACGAAATATCAGAAAGGTGTTGCAAATATCTTCAAATAGTTCCTCCACAAACTGTAGTCACTTGAAATGGAGGGGATCACGGCCACAGATTTTCTGGAGCTCCTGTACGATCATCAAAACGAATGACTACATACCCGCATGTGCAGAAGGCGCTCTAAAATAGTTACTGTCAGAAGGTATTACTTTGTTCAAGTTCATGCCATTTCTCCTGACAGTACGCAGTAAGAAATATCATGAGAATCCAGATCAAGTCATGGTTCATAGCATGAATCCTGTATTTTGATCATCAGTAAGAAGAAAGCTAACATTCAACAAGACAGGATGTACTAATCATCAAAAAGACTAGTAGAAAACAGAGGAGATGCAGATTTGTGAGGCAGAAGACAATTACTACATTACACCTCAACTTATTGTTGAATATCTTGCATACATCTTTACAGCCAGTCCTTGCATATACATATAAATTTGTCTATACTGACTTCAACACATCACCTCCAGGTTTGGAAGAAGCATCCCTTGGAACATGTTGCATCCCTTAAAGCAACTGTTAGCTCAGAGAGATATAATCAATATGTAAATAACCAAAGAAACCCTAGCTAAGGAATACAACAGTTAAACTCGTACACTTATAATCTCATGGTTATACATACCACCTCCAGGTAATAAACCTGGGAGAGAGAAAGAAAGGGTCTCTTAGGCAACCTGTGCTCCTTCCTCTGTCATGGGAACTTTTTCTCTGGAGTGCTGCTGGTCTCACTTCAAAGTGCTCTGTTCCCGAGATTAACTTTTTCACAAGAAGCCTCTTAGGTACATAATAGACTGTGGCAGTTTTCCTCTTTGTGAATATCCTTGTTTCAAACCAAGGCTGATAGAAATTTTGACCATGTAATCAAAGGGCAAAGATTGCCATCGCTGCTAGTTAGTACAGCTTTCTGCTAAACTTTACCAGAGTTACACTATCTCACAAAAATTGTACCAATTCAAATTGTTTCTAGGGAATACATTTTCTGGGAAAAACTGCTTTAAAAATTACAAAATCAACCTGTTATCTTGGTATAATACAGCACTCTGCCTCCTCTGTTTTTCCCCATCCTTTCTTCCTTTTACTCTGGCCTCTCAGTCCAGAGGCACAGAAGATAGGTTGCTTGGGATAATTACTGGGGTGGGAAGGAGCCAACTTTTTTGGCAAGTTAATTAAGCGCATGGCAGATGATACCTCCTAGAATCTGGTGAAGCATGGATTATGCTGCTTCTCCAAGAGTTATATCCACAAGTAGATTGAATGAATTTGTCACCTCATTTCCCTCATTTTGCATAACTTTTCTTGAAGAGCTTTGGTAGCATGTTGGAGGTACACAAGAAGGACGTCCGCTTATTTGCTTGATGGTTTCTTTGTCAGTTGCTGGTATACATAGCACTGCTATTGGGATGGCTGTTTCAGTTGAGCCTGACCTCTATTGTCTCTATCAGCAGCCATCTCTCCACTGGTCCTGCAAGTACCACTGCTTAATTCTCTGTAAAATGCCCTTAATAAATCAGCTGACATCTTACAAAGGATGCAGACCTGGCCGTAAGTGCCACAGTGAGGGACAAGGTGACAAATTCTTTCAGAAATTACTCATCTACGTGAAATGCCAGTTCTTCTCCAGCCCACACTAGCCTAGCCATTTCTTAGTTTGCTGACCCCCAGCTGCTTTCATTCAGTTCCATCCTTAATTTCTATGAATCCAGTATCTTACTCTCACTCCTGAAATTGGCTCTGAGTGCTGATGAGACTGTTAATGCTTCCCTCAGGGCAGCAACTCAATCAACACGAGCAACATCTGCAAGGTGTATGTGCTTGACTGACCAAATTCACTGACCATCCCACCCACCATGAGAGGCCAGCCAGAGTGCAGCAACTGCCTGTGCAGAAAGAGATAGTCTACAGCACACATAGAGAAGGTAACTTCTTTTACAAATTATCTCAAAAGTGCTGCTGGGCAATACGCTGAATATATGGTTCCTACAAAGCTGCTGACCAACAATGATTTTTTCCCATACAGATCACCAGCTTGCTAGATCTTGCTTTACAGCATCCTTAATACAACATTTCGATGTGACAATGGAGGAAAGGGAAAACAGTGGTGTACAGGTTTGGGTTCAGGGTTCTGGATTATGTAGTAGGTGTGTCTTACAAGTGTGCAATCAAGCAAACACATGGGATCATCTCTCTGACAAGAAAAGAGAGGTGATTTTGCCTAAAGACATGCCATCTTCCTGGAACAATTTAACCAATCCACCCAGAAAGATAGTGCAAAATTTACCTTTCCAATAACTTGGGGAGTCCTTTTCTTTTCTTAGCCAGCTTTCTTTTATGCTGCTCTGACACATTGCCCCCTGCGAAATCATTCTGTAACAGTTCATGCTTTGTTATGAACTCCTTCTGGAAATGTAGGAACTTGTTAATCTGTTCAGTTTTAGTTATACCAGCCAAGTATGAAGATATGAACTGGTATTCCTCCTTGACAAGCTCCGTAACACATTGTCAGCTGTTCATAACTGGTTTGTTTTTCAATACCGTAATCTCCACATCTAACTCATCTCTTTTGAGACACATATGGAGTCTGTCAGTTCCCTCCTCTACTTTCTTTTTAAGAATTTTCAACTTTAACATTTCCAGTGGAGTAGAAAAAAATATCTACTGAGGCACCAACAGCAGTCACAGGTGACTGTGGATGTCTGTTGTTAGGGCAGGAAGATTCAGCCTGTACTGGAAGCAGAGGGATGCTGGAATAAAAGTTACCTGAAAATCTTTTCATCTTCCTTGCTCTCTCATTTTCAGCTGGGAATTGATTTTTTTCTGTCATGAAACTAGTTTGTTTCCTGGCAGAGTACCATTGTCCCTGTTTTATTTTTTCTGAGGGCTTATAAATCTTGTTATGATGTACGTGTCTGGGGGTGCAAAGTTTAACATCTGTTCTGTAGTGTAGGCCATTTCCACACTAAGAGATAAGCCAGGGTCCTCACTTGATGGTTTCTCAACATGATGAAACAGATTGTTGTAGCACACACTTAAAAGAAAGATGACAGACAAAAAACACTCAAAAAGGGAAAACTTTAGATGACAAAAACTTTCAACAGAGAACAAAACTCTTCCACTTCTAGAACAGAGTATTTTACACAGACATGGCATATAAAAATATTCTACCTTCCTTTTTATCCACAAATAATCAGACAGGTCTAGGGACACCTGTGGGTGCCTGGGAAGCTCAGCCTCAGCCCACAGTTCTTGTTAACACAGTCTCTGACGTTTTTCATGGTCTCCCCGTGAATTCTGCTGCTTGAGATAGCAGCCTCTTCTGTCCATTCATCAACACTAGACCTAAGCTTGGTCCCCTTTCTATGATATGTAAAATAATCCCTTTCAGAAACTCTCAGTGTTCTTATTGGTGTGTTGCTTTAAAAGTTTAGTCTTCCAAATTATAAGTCTTACTTTGTTCATTGCCAGATAATACTTTCTTACCTGCTAATCTTGTGCCAGTTATTTGCTTTCAATAGTTCTTCCCTTGTCACCTACTCTTTTATGTTGTTTGTAGAAAGAAATCATGGTTCCTCTCAGCCTTCATTCTTTTGCCCAAGCAGTGTTTTGTTGTTCATGTATAAACATAGTTTTGTAAGATAGGCTTACAATCCTTCTACTTATCTCAGTAATGATGCTTTGTTCCTCTTATAGTTACACAAAGTCACAGAATGGTTGACATGGAAAGGTGCCTCTGGAGATCATCTAGTGCAACCCCCTCTTGTCAGAGCAGGGTCAGCTACAGCAGGTTGCTCAGGGCCATGTCTAGTTGGGTTTTGATTATCTCCACAACCTCTGTGGGCCACCTGTTCTTATGTTTGGTCACTCTCACCATGAAAAAAGTTGTTTCTTGTGTTTAAATTGAATTTCCAGTGTTTTCGTTTGTGCCCATCGCCTCCTGTCACTGGGCGCCAGTGAGAAAAGCCTGGGTCCATCCTCTTTGCTCTTCCCATCAGGTATTAATACACATTGACAGAACATGGAAGAACAGAAAAAGTGAAGAAAAGTGGCCATCCTGCTCAATAGGGAAGGGAGCAGAGGAGGACAAAAATGCCAAAGAAGTGAGATTTTTCCTTCACTCATCGCTGAAAAAGCGAGCAGGTGGCTGGTACAGGTAACATCAGTGAGAGAAGGGTAAATAAATGCTAAAAGAAATAATAGCCCAAATGAGCAGATTAGACAGCACTTAGAGTAATGTATTGCTAATTTGGCTGAACCTGATGAATATCTGTCTAGCATATGTGAAAAACTGCCTGAAACAGTCTCAGACACATTAGCAGTCACTTTTGAGAAGACAGCTGGGGTCTGGTGAGCTACCAATGGTGGGAATAGCATAAGGATAGGGGCTGTTTTTAAAAGAAGTGGAGAAGGGAGAAAGGAGATGAGTAAAAGCTCAGCAACTTTACCTTCAATTTCCAAAAAGAAAAAACATCCTGGAAAAAAGTAAATTTGTTCTAAGCACCAAGCTGAAAAACAAGGAGCTAAATAACAGCAAGTATGATGGTTGAAGTGTTAGTACAGTGCAGAAGCAGTAGCTGTTTACTGTTTACTTAGGCTTTTGGCATTGTCTTGTGTAGCATCCTTATGAGCAAGAAAAAAAAACAAAAAAAAAAGGGAAATCATCTAGATGGAGATAGGCTAGCGTGAGTGCAAAATAAAACCAAAACAAAACTCTGTGAAACTATATTCAAAGAATAGTTATAAAGTTTCCCTGTCCAAATGGAAGAGGTACCAAGCAGTATTACATGGAGATTCATCCTGAATCTGTATCTAATTTTCCAAGCATTTTTGTTTATACTATGGATGATGGAATATACAGTACGCTTGTTAAATTTGCAGATGGCATGAAATGGAGAAGAAATGCAAATATTCTTAGAGACACGATTGGAACTGAACATGCTCTTGATAAATTGGAAAATTCTGAGAACAGCTGGATGAATTTCAATATGTGCAGAAACAATCAGCTGCCCAGCGGCCAGAAACAGCTGGCTCAGTAGAAAATTATTTACAAAATATCTGGGGAATATGGTGGATGACGTGGTCAGCACAAATCAACAGTGTCAGTATGGTGAGCAAGACAAACGCTACTCTGAGATAAAATGGCTAGCGTTTAACACATAGCAAGTGGGAATGCTCCTGTCGGTGTGCCCAGCACAGAAGAGGCTTCAGCCAAATGTTATGCCCAGTTTCAGGCACTGCTCTTCAGGAAAGATATAGGACAACTGGAGGATTCCAGAAGGGAGTGGGCTGAAACCATAAAGGAGAAGAAAAGAATTTAGTTTAGCCTGAAGAGGAAACCAAGTGAGGGAGATATAGCAGAAAACGTGTTTGTAGCATGACTGCAAAGATTTTAGGAGTTCAGGTACAAAAAAATTTCTCCAGCGTTACAGACCATGCCTTGTTTTTCCCAGTTTCTAAATGAGCAGCCTGGGGTGGCCAACAGCAGACCCTAACTGCTCTCGCTACCCAGGAAAACAGACTAGGGACTGATAGACACAGCCAGAAAGTCAAATCCTGACCCATCAGCCTAGATAGCATGATAACCCACAGAATCCCCTTGCTACTAAATGGTAATTTGAAGCATTTATTTAAATGTGATGCCGTTGGAGCCTTGATTTACATATCAAGGAGCAATAAATTTAAGTGGGATTGTCTCACTGAAAGAAGGACCCCTGGGCAGAAGTAGCAAAAGGCATGCAGATATGGGTAGGTTTTAGGTAGCACGGAGTAAATTTTATAAACTGACATCTAATAAGGCAGAACTATATTATTCCTTCAATAACAATATGACACAGGGAGCAAAGGGGAGGGGGGAAAGAAACTAATTTTCCCTTCCTGCCACTCCATTCTTATCTCTGTTTCTTTTTTAATTGTCACCTCTAATTCCAGAACTGTTTAATTGTTCCTGTGATTGACTTGTGCTGGAAGGAATGAAACGAGCATGATTATAAGGTCGTGATTTTTTTCATGGAAACATGCGAGAGAAAGAGCCTATTGCAGCATGTTGAGTAAAGGAGAAGCAGCAGCAGCAGCTGCTACTGAGAAGGATTTGCCTAGCCGATTATATTTGCTCCTCTTTTCTGTTTCTAAACAGACACAAAACCCTCTTGTGGAGATTATGGTTATTTATTCTAGAAATGTAATAGTAGGCTCGCTAGGTACAGGGCAGAAAAGCAGACTAAATGTATTTTCCCACTCAGAATATAGCCTGGGATGGCCCTGAAGGGAAGTCTGGAGCTGGGTTGAGATAAGTTCATAATCAGATGTTGTCCTTTCATTTCCTCTTTGGGCAGATCATGGTAGTTTGAAAACCTCAACACAAAAGCAACCTTGAGCTCAGTCCTCATTTAAGCTGAAGCTTTAAGTTCTAAGTGGGTAGGAAATGAGGCAAAGTACAAGGTAAGGCACGAAGCAAAAGAAAACAATTTGTTATAAATGGTTTTCTTGAACAGTTCAGGAGCAGGAATTCTCTCATTTGTCTCCTTAGTGACTCCTTCAATGAGCAGATAGTAAAGGTGAACACCTCAGGGCCTGTACTTCCTGCTAGGGGATAGGTCTGCATGCTGTCACCATCAGTTCTGGTGGTAAGTGGGAGGCTGATAAGAAAGTGAAAGTTTCCAAAGGCATAGGGCATCATGCTGGGCAGCACAGGTCTTTCCTCTTCCAAGACTATCTCCACTGCAAGTAAGAACAGTCTCATAAAAAACCCTCCCACCCTGCCTCTATAGTCTATAACAAAAGAAAACACTGCTCTGAGGAGGAAATAAGTCTTTGAATATCTCTGTATGGCATAAACACAAGCACAAGAGGATGGGAAACTACATGGTTAACAGAAAGTAGCAGATAGATAGAAAAACAGTCTGAGAGACCTTGACAGGCTGGAGAAACAGGCCAACAGAAACTTCTTGAAGGTCAAAAAGGGGAAGCGCAACATCTACAACGAGGGTGGCCTAACCCCACATGCTAGGAACGAACTGGGTAGGTAGCAGCTTTGCAGAAGAGTACTTGAGGGGTTCTTTTGGGCAAGTTGCACAAGAGATGGTAGTGTGCCTTGCGATGAAGGCAGCTACCCACATACTAGGCTCCATAAGCAAGTGCATAGCCAGCAAAGGAAAGTGCTTATTTCCCTCTACTCCGCACTGGCAAGGCCACGCCTGGAACATAGTGTCCAGTCTTGGGCCCTATAGAGCAGGCAAAACACTGACAAACTGGAAAGAGTTCAGCAGAGGAACACTGAGATTGCTGAGAGACTGGAGCATGGGCCGCCCCAGGAGGAACTTTTTTGTATAGCCCAGAGACGAGACCACTAAGGAGAGGCAGGAAAGAAATTGCAGTCTCCCACTGCAAGGAGTGGTAGAGAAGAAAGGTGCACAGTGAAAGGGCAAGGGGGCACAGCCACATATGCAACAAGGAAAAAATAGGTTGGACACGAGGAAAAAAAAATCTTCACAGCAAGAATGATTCATCACTGAAGCGCATGCCAGAGGGGCTGTGAAATCTCCATCCTTGGAAGTACCTGCAACTGCACTGGATAAGGTCCTGAGCATCCGATCAAAATTTCTTAGCCTAGCATGGAGGAGGGCTGGACTAGGTGAACTCCAGAGATCTCTTCCAACTTAACTTCTTCTCTGTTTCCAGGAACATCTTTAAGCTTGCAAATGAAACACTGTAAAGTCAGGAAATAGCCCAATGTGCTTCCCCTCATCCTCTGTCTTGTGCATCCAAGCTGTGCACTGCAGGTGGCAGAGAAGCAACAGGAAAGAAGCAGCAGCAGCGTTATTGTAGTCACAGTGCCTGAAGGATGTAAGCAAGACGAGGCCTGTAGGAAGAGGTAATCTCTTTTATTAGATCGACTAATATAGTTAGAAGAACTTGGACAGGATTTCAGGCACGCAAACGCTTCTTCAGCCCAAAAATAGAACCAGCCCACTTCAGTGCTAAACACAGGTTGAAAACAGTTACTCTGAATTTAGCTAGCTATATTTATCAACTAGACCATCTGAGAAAAAAAAAAAGCACAAAAAAACGCAACACATAATTGGCACTTGCAGAGTGGAAGAGATGTTAACTACATTTTCATCTCTCCTCTCAGTATACCTCCTGAGGGAGGCAGAAGGATATTTTTACCTACAGAACATGAGGGTGGAAGAGAGGTTTGAAGCGTGACAAAGGAGCTCGGTACGGCTGAGCACGGGAAGCTTCCCGGGAGTCAGGAAAAGTTGAGCTGCACACTGCGAAACATGGTACCTGTGCTGGAGCCCAGGGTGATGTTCTGGACAAGGTCACTGAAGAGGGGCGGCCCCGCAGCCTGTGCCACGCCAATCCCCGCTCGCCAGCATGGACCACACGGGCGATGCTCGGCTTTTTCTGCTGGATGGGATGCCCACGCAGCAGTTGGCAGACAGGGCAAAGGCCTTGTCCCCTGCATCCCTTGTGGCTTCCTCACCGTATGCCAAAAGCCCCAGCTGGCCCTTCAGCCACGTGTGTCTGACAGGAACGGGCGCCTCAGCCCCGCAGTGCACACCTCATCCTCCCGCCACTGACAGGGCCTGGCAGAGGCTCGGGCCGTGCCCGCCACAGGCCCCATCCATCACCACAGACACCAGCCGGACACCCTGCTGTCCCCAGGCCCTTGCCCAGCGCCAGGGCTGAGCCCCTGGGCCTGACCCTCACCCTTCCCTCATAACATTTCAACCTGTGACATAAGGCCCGACCTGGGCTTGGTTTGGGATCAGCTCTGCCAGGTGCTTGTCTGACACCCTGCTGCCCCTCACGGAGCTACGGCAGGGACCCCAAGCCCAGCACGAATTTACCACAGAAGCCTGCTGCTCCTTCACAAGCGTTAACCTCCGGTTAGGAACCGCCCTCTCCCCAGCCTGGGGTCAGCCTGACACACCTCTCCCAGCCGCTGGCGCCATGGCCCTGCTGCCTACCTGGTGCCCAACTGCATCATCCTGGAGGACAGGTGCTGGGACGCGCAATGCACCCAGCCAGGCTTTTGGGACAGCCCCCCCCGGCCGCCCAGGCCAGCTTCTTGTGCTAATTACTTCTGCTTCTTGCATTAATTACTGTTTTCTCCAGTTTTGTCTAAGAGTGGCCCGACTGACACTATTTCAACCCCCCGCAGACACCCAGCAGCATGCATCCCTTCTCTAAAAGCATTAGTTACCAAACAAAAAAAAGAAGCGGGGGGAGGGGGAGGAAAACATTTCGTCTGGCATGTCCTATTTTTGGTGAACTCCCCATCCCCCCATTTTCTGTTCCCTCCATGTCTTTAATTAGATTTACTTTTAAAATTTGTCCTGAATTTATATGTTCCTCATGTAACTAAAGATCAATTAATTTGTATGCAGTGCTTAGCTGTTACTTCTTCCCTTCCTCCTCCTCTCCCCCTGCTGTCCTTGAATACGGGTGGCACGTTTGCTGTTTTCCAGTTCGATGATGATACCCTTCATCCAACATCCTTTTTTAAAAAGCTCTCAGTGTCGCAGTACCATGCACGCACCAGTCCTTTCAACATCGTGCCCCACAACCGTTCAGACTCCCCACAGACGACTTGAGTGTGGATGAGCAGCTGTGGTTCCTGTTCAGACAAGGCGGACTCCTTTCGTCTTGACTTGGTCTCTACCCCTTCTCCTCCTGCCTCCCTCTGTTCACTCACCCTCATTTGCCTCCCTCCACCCCATTTAAAGGAAAAGCTGTGGCAAAGCAGACCCATCCCATTAGGAGCATGGTTGTAGCAAATTTGAGGCACCCAGCACCTGTTCATGAAGAAATTCCTGGCTCCTGGGATGTTTGAGCATCCACCTGCTGCTTGTGGTAGGAGAGGCTGTGGAGGTCCCAGGCCAGCTGTGGGGAGCCAGGAGGAACACCTACACAGAATATATATTTAATTTGGATATTTACTGCAAATCTATGACATTGACCCTCTTCCCACTATTTAGCTCCTATGGCCCTGCTTTTCTTTCACTCTCTCACATTCCTACAGGTGCTTCTTTTTCACTGGTACAATTTCCCTTCAAAGGTTTGCACCAGCCTTTCTGTCAATGTAGGAGTGCAGAGGACCTCGGCCACCACCCTCACCTCCTTTCAGGGTGAGGCTTCATCTATGTCTAAAGAGATCATGTGAGTGTGACTTAGGTATTACAAACACAGGGGAGCTAAAGGGCCAAGACCTTACATCTAGTCCTCCGATAAAGCTTGGGTTTTCCCTCCACAATGGCTAACCTCCAAAAACCATAGTGTTCTTGTCTGAGGAGATTTCTTTCATGGACAGAGCACCAAGTCTTTTTATTATATATCAAAAATATTTTAACCTTTAAGGACAGAGGGTCTCCTTCTTTGCTTTGCTGACAGCAGTCAGCAACTGAAGATTTTTAGCCTTGAACTGAGCTGAGGTGTTGGGTGGCTGCAATGTGGAGGGGACCAGGAACTGCCTAATCCAGCAAAGCTGAATTCCTATATCCTCACGCAGTCACACCAGTATCTAGTGAGAAACTAAGAAGCAGGATGAGGTCAAAGCATGAGCCATTTCAGGAATGCGAGGTGGGTGAGAAGGACCTGTGACATGGGAACGAGCTATAGGCAAGTCTGTACTGACTCATGGATGAGTCTCTACACCTAAATCAAACAGGGGGACAACACCATACAGTGTGAAGAGGTGAAAGAAAACAAGTGGTAGGAAGTTTTAAGAGCACAATATCTAGCAAAGCCACAGACAAACTGAGCCTCTGTGAGTGTCAGACCAGACTTCTGAACCTGTTGAATTAAACCATAGACAAGCTGATAACACAGTGAGAGTGTGTAAGAAATATGATGGAAGATAGTCTTTCCCTGACAGATAACAACATGCACATGTCTGACTGTCTTTAGAACCATGAACAAGGCCCCATCTTCTTAGCACAGTTGTCCCATCACATATGCATTAACTTGAAAATCCCATAATTTGTTCCCAGTGCAGGAAGAAAGGAAGAGCCACCAAAAAAAAAACCCCAACAACAACAAAAAAACCAAACCCAAAACCAAACCACCATACTGATATCTGTACATTAATCCTACAAGCATACCTAATGAAACCCGTTTCTCCGGAAGCTTGAGTAATATCAGACTGCATGCCTAATTTCTGACAAACTAGATGACAACCACTCTAGTGAACATCAAGCACAGCACCGGCCATCACACCTGCCTGACTCAAAAGTCTGTCCTTAGGCTGCCAGCCAGCCTGCAGATCGGCATACAGCAGCCCAAGCCCCGCATTCTGAAGGATCTTTGGTTTATGCTCAGGAGTCACAAAGCAGTTGGCCTGTTATAGTTTAGAATAAATATGAATCCTCCCATCTGCACCCAGCAGTGATCATTCCCAGCCAACATTCCTATGTACGGTGACCACAAATTTAGCTAAGTCAATATAGCTTTGTTACTAGTGAAATATGTAGGCACCAAGCTGCAAAGGCTCTCTTACCTCTGAGCTATTGCTCCTGCTCCTCAAACTATGTTTGTGTAAGGGGAAAAGAAGCAGTAGCATTCCTTCCATTACTGTTGGTGCTACAGTGGGACTTTTGTTTGCAATGAACAGCAGAAAAGGCTGCCAGGGAATCAGATCTGTTGCGACAAGCTTTATGGTTATTATCTTTCTCCTCAAATGCCCTGAAATGCAAATATCTTATGGTTGTTATGCACTTCGTCACAGTCATGAGTTCCATTTACTTTAATTTCATATTGGTATTACATAAAAAGACGCAATCTACCAGAGGGCAGGGGGTCCATTTGAAGGGTCGGATGTATGTGTTCTGCAAGACTCTGTGAGGGGCCCGGACCAGACTACTGCAGCTGGAGCGACCTTGTGCTCATAATCATGGACCAGCCCAGAGGCTGCATAGGCCCATTGCATTAAGCACCCCAGAAGCAGCCCCGCAGTGTGTGGAAGAGGCAGGATGAAGGCAGGCTCTTTCTCAGTTACCTCCGGCACAGAAACAGGCTGGATGCTGTGTTGAGCCAGATGTGCAATCTGTGCCACGTGTAGTGGGCCTGAGCAGGTTCAAACAGGTTCCTGTGTCAAAGGCAAGCTCCAAAGCTGGGTGGGGAATGGGGGCAAACAGCATTTGCATTATTACAGTAGGTCTTCTGAGGTCGCCACCAACCAACACTGTTACCTTCAGAGGCTAAATGGACATTGTAGTTTAGGGACTGATGATGACTCAAAGCCTCATCCAGCCTGGCCCTGAACCCATGCCTGGAAGTGTTCCAGGCCAGGCTGGATGAGGCTTTGAGCAGCCTGGCCTAGTGGGAGGTGTCCCTGCCCACGGCAGGGGGGGTGGAACTACATGATCTTTAAGGTCCCTTCCAACCCGAACCATTCTGTGATTCTGTGATTTAGGCATTTACACCTGTCCCAACTGCCCCGTAAGACTGGTCTTTATGAAATCAGTCAGCAGGAGCTTTCTGTAGAAATCCTCCATGAACACAGCCAGGACCCAGCTCCCATTTTACTGCATGGACCACGACAGAGCTGAAGGCTTTAGGGTGCAGAGAGGAAACCGCAGGAGGCTGAAGGAGGCTTATCATGGAACTGGGGTAATTCAGTCCTTTCTGCTGTGCAGGGCAGGCTTTATACAAAGGGCAAAATGGAGCCCTTAAATACAGCCCATCTGTCAGAAACTGTTTATAGGGTCTGAGGACAGCATCGCAGTCCGGCTATTCAGTAGTCACACCATGCAGTCTCATCAGTACCATTGGGAAGGCTGGTGTCAACACCAGCAGGTTCCAGGATTAGACTTAAGAGAGTTTCTAAACATAAATCCTTAAACAAACCCAGAAGTCCTTAACAAGTCAAAATCTAAGATGATTTTTAAAAATGTGCTACTCAGTGGTTTGTCTCCATCCCAGTTTCATAATCACACTTTTGTCCCAGAAATATAACCTGTAGGTAGTCCAAAGCATTGTTGCAGTCTTGAAACCCAGACTTATCTGTAAGGAAGTATTGTTCCCCATTGCAGACAGTGCTAAAATATCTCTACATTATGCATCTTAAACGGAAAAAACAGGTTAATCCCAGACTCGTTCTGAGATACTGCAGGCAAGTTGCATTGTTTAGTTTGTGTATTAGAAATGCCAAAAATAAGTTTGCTAGTATTCATACAGTATGTGGGGCTTCAATAGATCTTATTTTTTTACCACAGTTCTAAAGTCAAAGTTTAAACTGTAAAGCACAGCCTGATATCTTAGGTGGCTTTCCAGCAATGTCAGACTAGACCTCCCACTCCCTGGCACCTTCATTCTCCTCCTATAATTTTCCCCTTTGAATACATTGGCCCATTTCATCCAAACTTCACTAGGGAACAGTCTCAAAAACAACAGTGTTCCATGTTTCATAAAACAGGTGGCTGTTTAGAGAGAGGGCTGGGGCTCACCCCATAACTTTTCATTCTGTCGGCTAGTTGTGCAGAACACGGCATTCTGTGTATCATAGCCAAAATACTGCAAGAGATAGATTCTAATGGGAAACAGGAGAATTCCAAAGTTATGTGTAGCAATAGCAGAAAAACCTAACTTAATGTTTTTAACTTAAGTATAATACTGCAAACCCATAGGAACCCAGGCTTCATCACCCCTGTGAGTCAGAGGAATACCTGTTTGGGAACACAGTGCAGGCTCAGGCCCTTTGGGTAGGATTTCACATCAGCTCTGCTCCTGTGGATTACAGCAGTTGGCTAATATGACTGGGGGCAGAGATGAGCAACACAGTGGACTTCTGTACCAAAGTCTTTTCTGCAAAGGGGTATATTTGGTCGTGTCTACTGCTTGTTGTTTGGGTGACTGGCAGAGATCGTTTTACCAGTGGTACTTACCGCTTCCTTGTCAGAGAGAACTCGCAGTCACACTGAGCACCCTCCAATCCCATTAACGCGGTGACAGTGATGTGCAGAACAGTTTCTAGGTTAGATCGCTCTAAACTGCCAGCGCTAAATAAGGTGCAGCACCACATAGGTGTATGTGACTACAAGAGAGAAAAGTGACTGCAGCTTTCCTAAGGCCTTCCCTGCCCTGCCAGTACCCCATTTCCAACAAGCTGGGGATCTGGCACGTGCTAAAAGTAGTTGAGAAAGTTATTTCTCAACATTTCAGCATTTTAAAACACCAGCGTTTTGCTTTTTGTAGTTTAGTTTTCATAGTTTAGTTATGAAGTCTCTTTCTGTTGTGTTCCCAGCCTGTTGCTACCGTAAGTGTTGAAATTATATTATTGCCAACAATCAAAACAGCTTTTTGGAGCCTATATAACCTGGAGAAGCAGCATCTAGGTGGTTTATTAACAAGTTAAATGCACCTATCCTCAGAGTAATAAAGTTGTTTTTTTCAGAATATCACTCTAATGGAGTGTTCACAAGCACTTCCCTCTCACCATTTCTTGGCATGTAGAAATTACAGCATGTTACATTTTCCTCCCAGGCTACTTGCGTCTGAAACGGACATCAAATGCAGTGTGGGTGTAGTGGTGGAGAACCATACAGGCTGTGGGATAATCACACATTTTAAAAATGCGTGCTTTTATGTATATACACATGAAAACACATGCGAAAAATTTGTCCCAACCCTGTAGGGTCATGTGGAGGATTACACAGTTTGTGTTTGGTTTCTAATCTTAGTGCAGACTTGATGAGACAAACTCTAGAAAGGAAGAGGATTCAATCTGTCCCAGACCCAGAGTGTCCTCTCTCTCTGCTGAGGTTACCAGTATCGCCCACCACTCGGGACAAGCATGGCAGTAGTGTCATTTACAGGAGGAGAGAAAACTGGGTTACAGCCATCAACCTATCCTATAAAGATCATAGAATAGACATTTCCAGGCTGTGTCAACCTCATTAGCCTTGACTGCAGCAGCATAAACATTAAATTACAGCATTCTCAGTGACAGGACTCTCTTGTTTAAAATGCAGAGTTGTTACTAAAACACAACAAAACAGTTAGTGATGTGTCATGGACACAAAGCCTTCCCACATCTGAAAAAGAAATAATGTTCTGCTCCAGTCTTTCCACGGTATGTCTTACATCAACTGACTTAACTGAAAAAGATGACACAGCTCCTCTTTGGTACTCACTCCAGTTGAAAAAATGCGAAAAAAAAATGTTTCTTGTTTACCACGTGGATGTCTGCCACAGCATTTCCTGTAGCATCGGTATTCCCAGGGAGGGGGAACTCAATCAGTGTCAGAAGTGTTTTGTCAGGCTAAGGTTAAATACCAAACACAAGTGGAAGCTCAAGCAAAATTCTGCAAAGTCTGCTCTGGTTTACTGCCATTATAAGCCAGCAGCAAAAAGAGTAAGATACACAAGTGGCTTCATCTGTGACACAGGCTATGCAGGATCAACTAAATTCAGGAAAATGGTAAAAGGTCTTGCAAATTAAAAGCCCTCTTGATCTCACTCTGTAGTCCTTCCTTGTCGCTTCCTAAACAGGTCTGTAATACAGCTTCAGCTTCAAAAGAAAAGCACTAGGATCCCCAACAACATTAATTTCATCTACGCCAACTGTGCGTAGAGACATTGTCCAAAGCACTTCAGAAAGCTCTTCTGCACGATGAGCATTACGCTACACTGCTTTGAGGCAGAGGGTGCTTCCACGCAAGGCCTTTGTGCAATTCAGGGCAAAACTTACCGAGCAGGAGGACCGAGGAGCTGAGACTTCAAACCAGCCTCCCTACTTTAGGCTAGCCAGTGGGTGAGAGAAGCTTTCCCTGTATGCAGAGCCCCGTCTTCCACTTTAGTTCTGCCCTCGCCTTACCCTGACATGCCACAGCATTTACTTCATTCCAGGCTTTTCAGGTATCTAATACTGCACGCAAACTATTACTCTCGGGGCAGAAAGAAACTAAGGTCTCAGTTCCACAATTGCAGCTCATTAACTCTGTGTTTGCTACACGCTCTGCTCTCTGTGCTTTACATAAACCTTTGAAACATAGCCCTGCAGAATAGCTTTATACTTTTAATTCCCGATCACTGGGAGTTAATTCAGACCACAGAAGTAGAAAGGGTAGCAGAGGCCATAGAGATGGCAGTCTCTTTTACTCATGCAATTCTCAAAGGTGAAAGAAAAAAAGAAATTGTTCCACCAGGAAAGCAAATTCATAGGACAAAAGAACAGAAAGGAAAAAGGTAGAAAATGAGGAACCTGCCAACCTTATTAGCAAGTTCTACTTAATGATTTCAAGGAATTGATTTAGAAGCTTTCAGATAGCAGCTACGCAAGTCTGTTATAGGATGTTAGTTTTCCTGCGTGAAGCCTTCTTCGAAGTCTGCAGTACAGTAAATCTTGCTTTTCTGAGACTGGTGCTCTTGGGGTTCACACAATTTGTGGCAAAGGACAGAAAAAGCCTTCAACTGATGCCTCACCAGCTGGAACGGCAACTACCTCTAAACACTAGGTCGGCTCCCTCTGATCTGTTGGCTTTGCAAATGTTTAGAACAGACTCGATGAAGACTGTTGTCCTTGTACATTCAGGAAGCAAAACTGTATCAGCAGACATCCTGGATTAGCTCCGACTCGCAGACCATGTGGAAGTTCTTTACGTTCACTTGATGGACCAGGCACTTTGTTCACTACTGCTGCTGGTCTATCACCAGTAAAAGATAGCTAGCTCTGATGGCACTGCTCTGCTGGGGACAGAAGGAGGGATTTCAGGGAATATTTTTCTGTGATATTCAGGAAAGTGTTATGAAAAGCAGCTTCCAAAAGGAATATATTCTCAGGTTTTTTGTGTTATTTTACACCCATTCCAACAGCAAACAACACGAAAACCCAGTATTTATTCCTTGGAAACTAGTTCTACCATGCTTGTGATTCTAGAGTACCTAGAACATTTACCAGTGCTGTGGTGAATTAAGAAACTTTGAAAGAAAGGAAGTCAATATATTGCACGCGAAGGTCTGCGTGAGGCTAGAGCCTGTCTTACTATATTTGGTAACTAACCGTGAAAACCAGGGAGAACTGCACAGAAGATAGACCCAGTTCCCTGGGCAGGTACTGAGTCCAAAACGGAATGTTGTCTGACAGCTGGAGCTGATGCAGAGAGTTTAGAGGACCAGGAGAATTAACCACACCACTCCCAGCAGCCCTGGGACGGGACCCCGCAAAATGGCTGTGGAACAGGAACTACACAGATGTGGTACCCCAAACCATTTGCCATTGGCCCTCACAGAGAACTCAGTACAGACTTAAAATAAAATCGGATCCTGTGTTTAAATAAAGGGGGAAAATTGATAATTTTTAAGATCATATAGCATTGTGACAGCTCAAAAGTTGTTAAATACGAAACTACATACGCCAGCTTGAAATCTTGCACTGTAATTTCTTAAGCGCCTCACATCTGGAGAGGATGGAAAAGGAGGTGCTCATCTATGGTACTCATCAGCATCGGAGCTCTGTGATATTTGTCCTTACCTGAGAGGAAAGCGAACATCATTGTACATATTATAAGGTTACCACCTGCTTGCATCTACATATATTTTGAATTCTGGACTGCATGTAACCAAGGTTCTTTACAAACATACATAGCATAAAAAAGTGTTTAGAGGCTTAAATAAGTTAACAAAAACCAAAACCATCCAGTGTTGGGTAACTTGCACAAGGTCATAATGGAAATCTGTCACGGAACAACTTAGTTTCCTCATGTCCATAAGAAGCATCTTAACAGATGTCCGTTGTCTTTCCAGATGTACCATAAATATTCTTCTCTGCAAGATTCAGTGCATTTTCATGGTAAGAGGAAAGGCACATGTCACTGGCCTTTTTCCCAGGCTAGACACATTAGAAACTACTTTTTTTTCTGCAAGGTGGGATTTTTTTGCCCAGTATCGAATACTTATTTTTTCTCCACAAGTCAGCAGCAGAAAAAAACTTGGACTTCACTAGTTGGAAACTAATGTTAGTTATCATACCGCTTCTCTTCTTAATGATCAACTTGTCCATCAGCACTAATTTCAAACTACCGATATTCACCACTGCACCACGTTCACCGCTGCTATTAACATTGATGGTAAAATTTTCGAAGGCTTCTGACAGATATTGACTCTCTGACGTGCTTCCGAAAGGTTCTTTTTTTGGCCTTTTTTTTTTTTTAAGCCCCATTTTCTTATTTCCATATGCTTATTAAATAGTGTTTATTAACAACTTATTTTGCTTCCGTAAGCAGCATAAATACGGCTCAAGGAACAGAAGTAGCTCCACAAATACCATATTCTCACCTATATTCATGGGGTTTACATTCCTGTAAAAAAGAAAAATAATTAATGCCAGCTGCATGTTAACAGGCGATGTGGTGAAAATCATTTAGTCCTTCCAGCAATGTTACAAACAAAAAAAACACGAAAGGAAAACTTTACCTGGTATAACTAATTCTTCTCAAAGTTCTTGAGTCTCAGGTTTCTTCTTTCTTTTAGAAGACTTTTAAACAACAGCTCTTCTGCACACACCAACTACCTTCTGAAGCATTTTTCTGTAACTCGTTCTTGACCCAAAGATCATCTTTGATAGGCAACATCCGCAGTACAGGCAGCTCTTCCTAGAGCACTACTGAAATACATTGAAAACATCTTTTCTCCCTAATCTGAGGAAGAGGGACTACAGAATGGGGAAGGGGAATTTCTCCTCAGTATTTATCTTCAAAGTAAGTACAACAAAGTAATCTCCAACACTTGTTGAGCAGGTGAAATCCATTGAAGCCTCTGTCCCTTAAAATTGACTCAGATGAGCACAGGATCTTACAGAGCGCTTGGATACTTTCAAATAAGCCTAATTCAAAGTTCCTCAAAAACAACAGAAAGACTCCGTTCCTCCCCAGACTTCAATGAGCTTCAGTTAAGGTGCTTTTACATTTATTTTGTCCAATATCTACCAGGGAATATATTCAGGGATTGTTTTTTGTAAAGCTCTGATAATGTTTTCTAATAGCAAAGGGCAAAAATGTTAAGAAAAGCATACCGACGGGGCAGCGACCATCAGCACAAAGCATCGTGCTGTGCTACAAGAACTAAGTCCGCATGACAAGCAGAAAAACATGAAAAGGTACGTGATTGACTGCCATCAATTTGAAAAGCTTAACCATAAAGTCATTAATTGACTTCAGACTGCAGTTCCTTGCCAACACAAGGTAGAAAAAGCTGGAAAGGACCAAATTAATAGTATTCAAAGAAACATTCCTCATGTATTGCCTGTCCCTCAAAATAATTTGGAAAGTTTTAACTTAAATGAATAAACCCTAAAAAATGCATTAAATGTCAGTGCAGTTTCTGTTTCATCACAAAACTTAGCCCTAACAGCACGTTCCTTACAGCAAACAGAGCTTTCTGGAAGGGCTGGTCACAACAGCACAAACCCAGGTATATTTTGTAAAACTTGTTTTTGACAACTGTATGCGGTAGTTAAACTGAAACAGTTGCCCTGGAAACCTGTTTCTGTCCAAGTTGTCCCAGCAATGCTGAGTTCCTTCAGTGGAGGGAGACCAGGAACGTTTGGAGGCCACGCTGAGAACTGGAGAGAAAGCTCAGGTTGAACTCTCTGTCCCAGGCTCAACATCTTTGAGAATGGAAGGGTCATGCAGCCATCAAGACACAAGGCTGCGCTAAGGTCTATAAATGGTAAAATACCGTTTACTGAGCATGAACAGTGCAAAAGATATTTGAAGCAAATCAATGTATTAGGTAGATAAATACACAGGATTCCCCCCCCACCCCCACCCCCCCCCCCCATTTTTGTTTACCTATTTTATAAATATCTGCTAAGGTGTTGTTCAGAACTTTGCTTTACAGTTCCCTGAACCTACCTTATATTTTCAGGGTATTGGCAGCCGTTGAAGCCCTATATTACTTTGGACTGGCAAACCTTAAAACTTTGGGCACAGGATTATTTTGTTACAATTCAGCATCTGAGTATCTCCGTAATTCCCCAAAGGTAACAAATGATTCTTCGTTAGCTGCACTGCAGTTTGACAGTGGCAAAGCAAGGATCTGTGTGGAAGAATCTGTCAACAGCAAGGTAAGCTCTCTGGCAACAGGAAGGCAAACAGGGAAGCGGATCCCTTTGCAGTTTGTGACAATATGAACTTGCAATATTTGATATAATATAATATGATTTTTTTTTTTTTTTTAAAAGAATGAACTTACGTTGGGAGAACACACCATACGCAGTGGACTGCAATTATAGGGAAAACCAGGCACTACCTTTTTAAAGGACTGCATTATGCTTTGATTCCATTTCTGCTGTGGATTACTTGTGGTACCAATACACACACACACACACACACACACACACACTTCCCATCCCTCACTTCCACTCCCAATGATAGCAAAAATAAACGTGAAAAATAATATTAAAAAACTCTGTATTCAGTAATATTCACACCAAAGTATATGTATAGATATATCCATTAAAATTATGAACATTTCTAAATATATTTTATGTATCATACATATATTTATATGTATAATTACATATCCACAGAAGTAGTGTTGCTGTGCTAAAGCCAGCATTAAAAGCAAAAACAGGTTTCACAATAGGACACCCATATATGCATATGTTCTGGCTGTTTGGTTTGTGAATTTATTTACAACTTAACTATATCATAATAAATGCTTACTGTTCTATTGTACAAACGTAATAGTAAAGGTTTAGGTTCGTTTTTTAAATACAAAGACTGCAAATGAATACATGAAAAAAATTACACACCATGTACAGTATTTATAATTTATAAATGCAAAGTTAAGACCTCTTTAAATTATTGCACTTGCATATTTTTTTGTTTTTTTTACAAAGATAGTTTATATGTATCATATATATATATATGTGTGTGTAAATATATATATATATAAAACAAATTTCTCAGCTCACTAAATGTAGTAAAGTTGAATGTTGTTACCTTGAAGTTCTTTCTTCTTCACATAACAGCCCAACCTGAATCTTGAATATATATGAATCTACAAATCAGTTTGATCTACCCTAGAAAGCAGTCCGTTATTTTAGGTTTTTTGACAGAGTATACACCCGTATTACAATCGAGCACAGTTTTTGGTCAGAAAGCAAAACAAGAGTTGTGATGTGCCTTTGCTAGATTGGGATATATAACCTAAAGTTTGAACATGAACTTCATTGTAGTAGTGTGCAGAAAGCCTTTCCTGTGTTTAGAATGAACAAATTAATTGTTCCACTTCACAGAACTGTTCCTGTATCACAGTGTTTGAGGCAAATGCATTATTTCAAGAGGGTCATAATTGTTTTGAGCATCTAACAATCTCTATGCTATAACACGAATAGTGCTATTTCCTATCCCTACAATTTTACACTAAATGCAATCACACCAAACCGATCACACTGTTCTAAGTTTAAACACATGAAAGAAGTCTGTGCCACATAAAAAGATGAATTCCACGCTGCATGTCCCCTCCGTATCCAAAAGACAAATATCTTCTATCATATACTCCAACTACCAAAAAAACCCCAAACTATTATATTTCTCTAATGGTCACTTACAAAAGAAAAAATACTGCCATGAGTTGAACCATTCAGTAGAATGTTGCACTACCGTACCAAATTCATAGATTAATTATAACAATGGAGTGTCTGTCAGTGCTATAATAAAATATGCAACATCTCGGATGAGTATCATGCCATGTCAACTATTTCTCTCCCTTAGCACATACCTTTCAGGCACAATTTCATAATACATTAGAAATGCTCAGGTATGGCTTCAAACAGTCCTTTTACCTTTACTGGGTTTAGAAGGGAAACACAATTGGAATTACTAACAAAAATAATGCAGTTCAGGGAGTATGAAGTCTAACACTTCTAGGAAAGGAGAGATCTGTGAGGTTTTTTGTACATTCTTATTGATCTGGGGCAAGATCAGTTCTAGCAGTAAGATCAGCATTCAAAGGGGGAGAATACAGCAAATACACTTAACCCACGAAGGAAAAACACTCCATCCAGTTGTTGGGGTATCTGAATTTCAGAGAGCATTTTTGTAGTCACCATAGATTTGGATAATTTCCATGTAAATTAGGAACAGTGGACACATCTCAAGTACTTAGCAGATGAAAGGTTGCATCTGAATGATTTAGTTAGAACTGCTAAGGAGTAAGCAGAGGACACAGCATGAGATACTGCTTTGGTGCAATTGTTTCCTGCCTTTTTTTTTTTTTTTTTATTCCAAAATAGTTTGCTGGGGTTAACATGAATTTCTGCACTTAGAATTGGTAAAGCAAACTGAAAAAAATGATGGGGCTGCTGCTAGGAACCTGTATCATACAAATAAGATAACTTCATATTGAATTCTCAACTTCTGGGATATTTATGTACTGCAAAGGCTTAGATGCATTTATACATTATGTGATTATGTATCACATACTGTACACACGTACAGATACTGGAATGTGCTCGACCATAACAAAAGGCAAAACTCAAGAGTCCAAGTCATTTACATGAAACCCATAAGTTGGCATGCTTATTAGAGCAATACAGCTCAACAGACGTGAGATGGAAAAAGAGAACCTGTGTTCTGTCTTTAAGTCACTACTATTATTTGTTGCAGTTACACAAATGGCCATGTTATCATGGAACCACTATTATTTGTGAAAAAGCGTATAATGTAGTATAGGCTGTATGTGAAAGGTATGCAAAGACTGTGTTTTCACCTACTGTGTGGATTAATATGAAGATAATTTTTTTCCTCATTGTTCTTAAGAGAAAGATGAAGGCAAATTAACTGTTGTTGAAACATACTCTGTACAATTGCACTGAATTTAAGAGTGGCATTGAACGTAAGGTCTTAAAGTCTGTGCATAAGTTTGTAAGGCTGAAGCCTATGTCAGCACAGAACTGTAAACATAATATGTTAGAGTACTTTTCTTCAGTCAGCTATTCTTTCACTGAGAAAGGCAGTTCTAAGCCTGGAAATTTTGCTGAACTAGGGGAAGAAAGCAAACAGACAGATGGAGAATTTTACTAATTTCACTTATCTTGGGATGGTGAAAAAGAGCAGTAGAAGACATGCAGTGTTACTGTGCAACACAAAAGCTAGTGAATACAAAACCATTTTTGATTTATTATGATAGTACTACAATCCCTCTTATCAGACCTGACTTTTCTGACGAGGCTTTTGTTCCCAGCAGATAGCATACTTCAGGTATGTTTCTAATACCTTTTAAAATACAACTCAGCAGGTAGAAATAAAAATGATGACTTTACTTAATTGTGAGCTAGGCAAGGAAATCTTTGCTGTCACATTTAAATTTTAATCTGATACTTCTGTCACTACGGATACAAAATCTCCAACCTGAAACTCTCTGTCGTATTGGAGATAAATATCCAGTATACTTCCAGTGTTTTAAGGGAGGAGTCGTCTGGGTTTATAAACCATTCCGAAGAACAAAGCACCATCACTAGGTTCTTTCAATGTTTGCCTTGCGAGTGACAGACAATTTGCATCATGAAGCTCAATGAAGTACTTTAACCTGAATGTTGGTTTTCCTTTAGTTTGCAGCAAGAGAATTCACTGTAACCTAAGCATGAATTACGAGTCTCCAAGGATTCTGCTGGAGTTCAAACTGATTACAAGTAGATCACACATAAACATTCACAATAGCAATGGGTATATTGTTCTATTTATAGCCAAGAACTCCCAAGTGACACTGGTGTTAAAGCCAGCCACAGTACGGTATAATAAAAGTACCATTGAAACCCTTACTAGAAAGATACAATTTAGAAGTACCCGCTAAGATTTCCCCCGCCCCCCCATCAGTTTTAAATTAAGGCCTCAGCAATGTAGCCCATGAGATAAGACCAGTCTTTTATATTCACAAGTCGTAAGTTCTCTTTTGATAGCTGATTCCAAAACATCTGCGTTGTCATTTTCCCTCCATTCACGTTGTGTCACTGGTGTAGGTCAGGAGATTGGCTGCCAGAGTCATTGAGCTGAGGTAACTCCATGGGTGTTACCTTCATAGGCAGATCTGCTTCTTAGTTCGTGTTTTGTAGCTTTTCCTTTTTTTTTTCTCCAAATAAAAATGAAACTAAACAAAAAAAAACCAACCCCCAAATCAAGAAGGGACACTTTTCGAGTTAAAGCAATCTGTTGCTGCTGTTCAGTCATCAATCTTCACAGGAAGTGAATCTGAAGTCCCAGGAGCATGGGACTGGGAGGGAATCCATATAGAGGCTTCCTCACCTCTTGTTACTTTCTCCCATTGGTTGAGATTGTCCCTGGAGATGCAAAAAAGTCAAAGAGGTAAAGCATTTTTCGTAAGTTTACTGGTTTCCTTCCTAACAACGCTGTCTACTGGACTATACTTGAGATGGAGCTTTATGCTGTGTATAACTACCTGTATATCATCAAGCTTTTATCGTCTTTATTTCATCCTTCACCTTCAGATAGGCCATTTTGTGATTCTGTGTGGTTCACATACATGTTGACTATATATAAGCTTATGGCATACCTTCCCCACAACAAGCCCTGGACTTAAAGGCTCCTGCTTCCATTACAAATTTCTAGCCCTCATGGCTGCAGAGAAAACCCGGCTGTGACCCAAGAGAGACATATCTGCAGAGACTCCAAAACAGCAACTCTGGAGACAAGAGGCCTTCCTCACTTCAGACTTCAGGGATTTCACCACAGCATACTTTGGCCCTTTTCAAAACCACCACAGAGATCAGGACTTTCGCCAGGAAACTTCTTTCATTGGAAACCCCCGAAACACATTAAGCCTCTGAAACTCCTGTACAGGGGCTGCCTGACAGCGTATAAAATGTTGCACACCAAGATCACAGTATCAACTTTCAGTTACTAATGCGGTGATCATACTATCAATCTCCTACATTTAAAGAGTACCCCTTCCTCAAGACAGGAATTGTTACTGCCTCACAGCCGGTAACGTTCTAATGACCTGACGGGAGTACGGACCCATGATCTTACTTGCTGTACACTAGTCCCGCTCCAGTGACTCGGGAAGTCTATGTTGATGATACCCATAAGAGTACCACAGCCAAATCTAGCATTCAAATACAAAGAGAAACTGAGCAAGCTCAACTGTTTCAATTTCATCCTATCAGATACCTAGTTACTAAAACAACAGTTCTCAGAAGTCTTCAGGAAACAAACGCGATGGTAAAAGTCCTGAGGTCTCACATGCTGTGTCATATTATCATATTACATCAGAATTTGTGTGTCAGAGCTCTTCTGATTTTTATGTCATAGCTCTGCCAAAATAGTTGATAAAACAGCAAATAATGAGCTGAAAGCACAGGGAACAGGTAAGAAGAGAAAAATGTTGCATTTTCCGGGGATGGGGGAAAGCAGGATCTGATGGAGTTTACCGAAGAAAGCTGGTGCCCTCTAGGGGAACACCTACACCAGTTTCTGCACGCAGATGGAAACCTGCTCTGCCAGGGCTCCAGGCCAACTGGAAGTCATGAAGAAAACGTTAATATGGCACTGAATAGCAGCTAATACAATCAGGTACTAAGGATCAGAAAAACTGAATCATCACTATTTGTAGGTCCCTTTCCTGAAACTGAGAAAAAGTAATGAGGAGAATTGCAGCCAAAATATTTTTAAATTATATCAATTTCAGCGAGAATTGAGAGACTTGAAAGCACATGGAAAAATGCTTAAAATTATTTGGTCTGAAATAAAGGAAAAATTAAATCTCTTCACCTCAAACTCAAAATAAATGTACTACCATAGATTTGCCACTTTGGTAGGCCAACTGAGTACATAGGACTTATTCTGAACACTGTAACACAAGTGGCTGATAGTTTTGATCTACACAGAATCACAAGAGAGCATTTAAAAATGCGGAATAAATTACAGGAGAATAAAACCTTCTAGACTCTTAGCTGCTGCCTTACCTCAGGGAAATCAGTGACTGACACTTTTTTTTTTTTTTTTTTACGATGTGTATAATACGCTTCATTTGCCTTTGTGCTCCCAATCAAACTCTGGCTCCTCCCTGATTCCTAAGTGTCTGGAATAAATGCCCAGAGGCACTCAAAAGATAAAAACTTGATGCTGACATGCTGCCTTAGGTGCTTCTGCTGTTATTATTTGCAGCTGGTGTCTGAGTTCCAAACAACTCAAGGACTCAGCAGCTTAAACACTGCCTTCCAAGAACGAGCACTGCTGGTGAAAGGGTGATATCAAAATTGGTTCCGTCAGCAGCTGAGGCAATACCAAATAGGAATGAGGCTGCATTCCTCTCATCACACTGAATAACAGTTACCCATCAAAAATAAAGGACAAAAAAATGTCGTGCAAAATCAGCTATTTGAAACACTCTGGAGTAACCTAAACACTGTAATAACATACATTTTAGTAATTGGGGAATTGAAGATAGATCTGTGTTCTTCATCTCTTACTCTGCATCTCCAAATCTCAGTTCTCAACACTTCCTCCTCAACCAGACAGCAGAGGGTAATTTCAAGGCTAAGCCAAAGTTATTAAACGTCTCCTCAAAAGCCTTTATGCCAGGGTGTGGATTATCAGGAAGCTTTTTAGTTTTATGGAAATCTTAAACCCCATCCACACATCTATGCCTCAGTTCTGCATCTGTTCGAGTAGAAGCAAGTGTAAACACTCATGACAAGCATTACTGCATTTCTACTGGTGGGTATTATAGTTGATGCTGTTTAGTCCATGTAAACAGTATAAAAATCTTTCTGACTGAAAACATGGTTACACAAAGCACAATCTGTGTTCCAGTTACATGGATCGAATAACCAACCATTTTGCTTTCAGCCATCAATACAGCTAAAACTAGATGCCTTCGAGCAAGGATTACAAAGAGAGAGCAGTTAGAAAACTTCCAAGATCTCAGACTACCTCTCAGAAAAGCAGTTGGATAACTCATGACCTTGTAAAGACTGAAAGGATTACAAGCAGTTCTGTAGTTTACTTCATGTTCTCTGATTTCACACCAAAAGCAACTCTTCTTTATTTGTCAGAGTACGCATTATTCCATTATCTATAATCAAACTATCAACACGTACCTATTAGGTCAACACAGCTCAAGGAGTACATAATCCTACCCTGTACTGTAACTCCAAATTCCAAAACAGGAGTTGAACTTTGATACCATTATGATAGTAACACACTCCATGGCATTTTGAAACTAGAGAAGAGCTTAATGCCATATTGTAATTGATGGAACCACTAAAATATGCACTTAGGAATACTTCCATATTACTCAATTTAGGATAACAAATTACTGCCTATTATTTACCAGACATTGTTACTTTCATAGCTTCTAAAAACGAAAGACACCATAAGGATCACCTAGCCTGAGTGCCTGGAGAAGACAGGCCTTGGCAATTTGCTCACAGTAACTGTGCCTCAGAGCTGTACCGCTTTTACCTCTCTCTTTTAAAAAGTATACCTAGCCATGGCTCAAAATCTTCAAATGACATTATTCCAAATGCTAAAAAAGACATTCACCATATTACTTGTTTGAATCTTTGGGCTTCAAGTAGTCTTTACCTGCTAAATTACTGAGCTTCGTCTAATCAGAAAACATATTATGGAGTCAGTTACAGATTTTGATAAAGTCATTCTTTTGGCTAAACTTAATATATTATGTCAGATTTTTTTAGTCTCTCACTACTAAAGATCTCAAAACATTCTTTAAGGTCTTTCTTAATCTTCTCTTATTTGCTAGTGTATTTATCCGCTCTTCTTAAAGCACAGATGCTAAACAAGATTCCAGCAGTAGCCCCATTAATGTAATAACTACAGAGGTACAGTCTCTAATCCTACTTAATATTTCCTCCATATCCATCTAAGGGTTGCAGAGCCGTGCCCAGCAGCCGGACCTTAGAGGCAGCGAACTATAAATGATGGCTCCTAGATACTCACTGTTTTTCATATGATGTCTGTCCCACTGGTACAGACCTACATGTTCTTCTCATACCTATATGAACTAGTGTTTGGCTGTGAATGAAATTATTTTTGCTAACCACTGTGTGAAATTTCACTGTGTTTTGTACATACTGGGCGCCCTGCTGTTACTTCACACAGATCATTTAGTCCACAGGATCAGGAAAATGACAGAATAGGTAGATCTGCCTTACAGGACAAAGAAAAAGTTCAATGCAAGCTAGAATTTAAGGACTACAAGAGGAAAAAAAAGAAAAAAAAATATTATGAGAGAGATGCTAGTCAGACCATAGAAAAATAGGCCTCTTTTCCCTGAATAAAGATCGCTGGCATTTTATGAACCAACTGTTTTTCTTTAGAGAATACTGATTAACCTGAAATGAGAACATTTTCATGAAGCATACTCATTTCAACAGAAGTTCTGTCAGGAAAGCTTGGCAAGGTCCAGGATAGAATTATTGGACAGAACTACCTACAAAGACATCCACCATCATTCCAGGGTAGAAGCAGACAATTGGTTAAGGACCCTGCCTCTCCCTTCAGAGTATCCCAAGCTACCTCCCAACTGATTGATAGGACAAAGTTACATTTTCCTCTCCCACATCCCAGTGTCACTACTCTTACGTTCCCAATTACTGAATATTTCAGGGATCTTTCTTTTCCTGCTTTTTAATAAAAAAATGTTCTGACATGAAATAAAACATGCCAAAACCACATTTTTTAATGAAACAGAATTCTAGCCAATCTTACTTGTGAGAACCATGTTGAATTAAAAAGGACACAGAGTGAAATTGCACTGAACCAGCCTAGATGGGGATACATAAGCACTGAACCTGCTTCTCTCCAAATGCTTTAGGCATCAAACACATTTTAATCAGCTGTGTCTGTAGATCTGTGTTAGATAGTCCAAGCCAGTAGTTATTGCCCCTGGGTTTCTGCATAGATTAATGCGAGATGCATATCCCTGTTTATCTGCATGCAAATTCTAAAATTAAAAGTCTGTATTTCCAGACAAACTTGCAAAGCATGTTTGCTTTTTCTTTAACCAAGCTACACGCTGTGCAAAAACTTCTGCTTTTACTCACCTGCATGCTCGGAGTAGTGGCCCAGTTGGAGGAAAGATCTGTGCAAGTGTGGTGTAACATGGGATGGCTACAGCATTGTAGAACCCAATCTATGAAAAACAACAATAAAATAAAAAAGTCAAATGTTGCCAAACTACAGCACTGCAAGTTAACAGCCAGCTAGCTCAAAGCTGTTGACTGCTTACTTAATTACTACTTACGTTAGTACTTCCTACTTCTGCATCTCCTCTTAATATCCGAATACTTTTAAATGAAGCTCTCACAGTGAAGCCTCTGGCAATTACAAGTTGCTTACCTGCCTCTCTTTTGTGGCTAATATGGCTGCTTCAGATAGGATTTTCTACATGACTTTTTATTATTCAATTGACTTGGTCAGGATCTGTCTGGCTTTTTGATGTCGGTAACGGCAGAAGTAGGTGCAGATGGCAAAGCCATTTCTATAAACATTATTGTTGTGATGCATTCTTTTTTTAAAAAAAAAAAAAGTAAAGTTGTGCAGCATGGTCAAAATATGGTCAGATTCTGGACTGTTCTGATGTCCTTCAGAGTATGTATTCCACAGCTCAATTTACCCTAGCCGATGCTAGGGGCTTTGCACCTTTGGAAAGTTTCTGAAAGGCGTGCACTGTGATCAATAACTGGCTTGCAATTTCTTTTCATATATATGGTTCAGCAATATATTTTTACCATTATCATACGAATCTATTTAGAGAACATCAAATAAGCACCTTTTTAATGGTATCTGATTCATACAGGCTTAGGGGCCTATGACAAGTACCATGTCACAGCTGAATTGTCATGACATGAGAAAATTTTTAGAAAGTGCTACTTATATATTAGCAAGGACAACAGGTTAAATTCAGATCCATTATAACATCACGCATTTATCTCAGACTCTCATAATAGTTATGGTAGTGCACTATGATCCCTTTCTTTGGGCAGAGTTTTTAAATGCCTTTTAGTGAAATACCATGTATTGTACTGTGACCAAAGCATTTGATAATAAGTCTCTTTTTAACAGTCTAAACATTGGTCCTTATTCAGAATCTTGCCCTCAGCTCCATCAATACGAATTCCTGCCATACTGCTGTGTAACGAAGTCCATGCCGTACTTTAAAAAAAACAATAAAATACATTTTCTGACCTGAGAGCCCAACAGTCTGAGTTGAAGTAACCATGATGTAACCAACAGGAAGAAACTGCAGCTGGTGAGAAGGCAAAGCTGCTCTCAGCGGTGATGCCTGCTCAGCAACAAAAAGTTTGCTGTTTTGCATAGTGCAGTGTTTTCTTCCTATGTATTTTTTCTTGTGATTTTTTTTTCTTGTTTATTTGTTTTTAAGGGGGACTATTGTATTTCACTGGAAAATAGCAGATTACCCCCCATAGCTATTAAAAATTAAAATGGGAACTTAGGTACAGTCACACTGTAGACCTTCTGGCCCGATGAGAAGTTTGTTGCCATTGCAAAACATAGAAGATTTCAGCCAAACTAAGTTTGTCTGCAGTATATTCTGAATGACCTTCTCTTTGGAACCCCAGTATATAGAATAAAATGTGTCCTTTAAGGTCCTGAAAACTTTTAAGTTAAAATGCACATCAACCAAGGAGGAAAAACCCTAAAAGGCTCAATGGATTTAGGCTTTGAATAAAGCCAAGCTAATTAAAAACATTCCTTTGTGAGTTTCCATTTCTGACTAGAGCAAACTCACACAAATCCCTTTTGTAAAAGGTTTAGATTATCTGAATAAATTATTCCAGATTTATTTTTATGTTGCTGTGGCTAGACAGAAAGCCTAGAGTTCACTCAGGTATGACCAAACTATTGAAGTCACTGCAGGAAAGACAGTATATATATATGTATGTGTATATATATATGTGTGTGTGTGTGTGTATATATATGTATGTATGTATGTGTGTATATATATACACACATATATATACACATATATATGTACGTATGTATGTATATATGTGTATATATATGTATGTATGTATATATGTGTATATATATGTATGTATGTGTGTGTGTATATATCTATATCTCCTAATGATGCATAAGCAAGAGGAACTAGAAAATATCTTTTGTTTCTGAAATAAATTGTTCCTGTCTGTCCAACTGTGCATCCCAAACACACTGCTAGCTTTAAGAGCTGAATCTTTAATGTTCTGACTGACGTAAGACCCTTAAGACTTTAATTAATCCTTGCTGCGTAAGACTAAACCTTTTATTTTCAACTTGAAAACTGTATTTCTGGGGTAAGCTTTGACTGGCCAAAGCACATGAACTGTTCCTTCTCTCTCCCTTCAGTACTCAGGTTGGCTTGACTTGCTTATTAAAAGGGCTTTCAAGTCACTGCATAGTTTTGGCATTTCTATTTTCTTCACAGGTTCCAAAAGGAGGGGCAGAAAAGAGGGTGATGGGATCCTTGCTGAATCAGGATCCTCAGTGCAGGCTCCACAGTAGGAAGACACCAAACTCAGAGACCTTACGTGAGTTGTGCTGCAAAGGGCGTAAAGCACAACAGAGACCAACTGATCCAGCCACTCAAGTGAGAGGAAGAGCTAAGCACAAGCTATTCTCAAAGATGAGTACTTGAGGCAGAAACAGAGTTTTTCAGAGATTACATGTTTATACAAAACCTCATTTCCTAAACATCATTGTCATTTAAATGAGGTATTAATGCTTTAATTAAAATCCACATTAAAATACTTATTAATGCTTTTTGTTAGAGCCCATGGAAATGGATGATAATGCTTTAGTAAATTCTTCAGTCTCTACATAAATATAGGAATGGTTACTTTCACAGAATTATATATGTCCTAAATCTCACATTTTGCTGTAATGTTGTAAGATACAGCAGCTACAACTATGCTACTGAAGTTGGCTTTGAATGTCCTATCATGTTTAATTTTTTACTGTTATACTACTAAGAAGCATGAAACAGAGCACAAAGTAAAAAAGAACCCGATGAGGACAGTACCCGTTGTCCACTTCTACTTAAAAAAGATTAACCCTGCTTTGAATTGGGGTTTTGGGGCCCTCACTACAAAAAAGACATTGAGGTGCTAGAGCAGGTCCAGAGAAGGGCAACGAAGCTGGTGAGGGGTCTGGAGAACAAGTCTTATGAGGAACGGCTGAGGGAGCTGGGGTTGTTTAGCCTGGAGAAAAGGAGGCTGAGGGGAGACCTTATCACCCTCTACAACTGTCTGAAAGGAAGTTGTAGAGAGGTGAGGGTCGGTCTCTTCTCCCAAGTAACAGGTGATAGGAGAAGAGGAAATGCTGCCAAGTTGCACCAGGGAAGGTTTAGACTGGATATTAGGAAAAATTTTCACACTGAAAGGGTTATTAAGCATTGGAACAGGCTGCCCAGGGAAGCGGTTGAGTCACCATCCCTGGAGGTATTTAAAAGACGGGCAGACATAGTGCTTAGAGATATGGTTTAGTGATGTTTTTTGTCAGAGTTAGGTTGATGGTTGGACTAGATGATATGAAAGGTCCCTTCCAACCTAGGCAATTCTGTGATTCTATGAATGCAGAACACAGAATTCAGCAGCCCACATACCCTAACATCAAATACAATCTTCACTAATATATAAAATGTTTTATCATAGAATAGTTTGGGTTGAAAGGCACCTTTAAAGGTCATCTAGTCCAACCTCCTCTCCAATGAGCAGGGACATCTTCAACTAGATCATGCTGGCTCAAAGCCCCATCCTGCCTGACCTTAGAATGTTTCCAGGGATGATGCATCTCCCACCTCTCTGGGCAATCTGGGCCAGTATTTCACCACTCTCATTGTAAAAAAATTATTCCTTATATCTAGTCTGAATCTACCCTCTTTCAGTTTAAAGGCATTGTCCTATTGCAACGTGTCCTGCTAAAACGCTTGTCCCTGTCTTCCCTGTAAGCCCCCTTTAAGTACTGAAAGGCTGCAATAAGGTCTCCCCGGAGCCTCCTCTTCTCCAGGCTGAACAACCCCAACTCTTTCAGCCTGTCCTCACAGGAGAGATGCTTCAGCCCTCTGATAGTTTTTGTGGCTCTCCTCTGGACCGACTCCAACAGGTCCATGTCTTTCCTGCACTGAGGCCTCCAGAGCTGGACAAAGTACTCCAGGGGGTATCTCACCAGAGTGGAGCAGAGGGGCAGAATCACCTCCGTCAACCTGCTGGCCACACTTCTTTTGATGCAGACCAGGATGCAGTTGGCTTTCTGGGCTGTGAGTGCATTGTCAGCTCATGTCCACCTACTAGTACCCCCAGTACCCCCAAATCCTTCTCAGCAGGGCTACTCTCAATCCCTTCATCTCCCAGCCTGTATCCATACCAGGGGTTGCCACGACCCAGGTGCAGGGCTCTGCACTTGGCCTTGTTAAATTTCATGACATTCACATGGGGCCATTTCTTGAGCTTGTCCAGGTGGTTCTGGATGGCATACCGTCCCTCAAGTGTGTCAATTGCACCACTCAGCTTGCTGTCATCTGCAAACTTGCTGAAGGTGCACTCAATCCCACTGTCTATGTCATTGATGAAGACATTAAACAGTACTGGTCCCAATAGGAACCCCAGAGGGACACCATTTGTCACCGATCTCCATCTAGACACTGAGTTGTTGACCACTACCCTCTGGATGTGACCATCCAACCAATTTCTCATCCACCGAATGGTCCACCTATCAAATCCATATGTCCCCAATTTAGAGAGAAGGATGTTGTGGGGGACCCTGTCAAAGGCCTTGCAGAAGTCCAGATAGACGACATCCATAGCTCTTCCCTTGTCCACTGATGTAGTCACTCCATTACAGAAGGTCATTGTGTTGGTCAGGCAGGACTTGCCTCTGGTGAAGCCATGCTGGCTGTGGCTGGGTGCGATGTTTCCCTTCTTCCAGTCACTGGGGTCTTCACCTGACTGCCATGACTTTTTAAACACTGTGGAGAGTGGCTTGGCAGCTACATCAGCCAATTCCCTCAGGACTCTGGGATGCATCTCGTCAGGTCCCATAGATTTCTGTATATTCAGGATCCTCAGGTGATCACAAACCTGATCTTCTCTTACAGTGGGAGGGACCATCCACTTGAGAGGAGGAGTTTTCTCCATACATGTTTTATTAATACTATAAACATGTATCATTTTACTGAGAGAGTTCATACCTGACCCTGAGGGACTTCGTCTTTCTTGTCTCTGTCCATCATAGGAATAGGTTGAATACCCGTTTTCTTCATTTCATCACCCTGGAGAAAAGCAGAGAGAGCAATCAGGAAAACAAAAATCAAGACTACTGAGATCTGAATTAATTCCCATCTTCTATTGTATGTCAATCTAAAAATCCAGAATTTAAAACTGCCTAAGGAGGGGCTAATGAGCCTACATTATACATTCACCTAAATGACAATGTAGACAGCAGATACTGAAAATGAAGTTTTTGAGTCAATGTACACACATTTTCCTTGTTTCCAAGAGTGTCTCCATAGTAAAAAGCAACTGGAAGAATAAAACCAAATAAATCGGTTCATTCTATTCTCTTCTATTCATAGTTGGTCTCATCTTTCAAAACATTACCTGTTTAAAGCACTATAGTACAACGACCAATAGAACACAACTCACCCATTCAAGGAAAAGCTAAGTAAAATAGATTAATTTAAATCTTTTTGACTATGCTGCTTTGAAGAAGCTGCCTGTCAAACATCCTTCTTTAAGGACATTATCCCTCTACATTCATAAGAGAAATACTAGGAAAGATGAAGTATATCCAAAGACTGGATATATGTAATGTACAAGAGAAAACTCTCTCCTTATATTTCACCCATTACCAGCAGAGCAGCCAAAACACATTTCTGAGCACTATACTGGGCTTGAACACAATTACTTCTTAAAAATCCATAAATTTTCCAATAGTCTTATGCCTCAACTGCATTGTTAAAACACCATGGATATTTAATCTTGAGGTTATAAAGTCAACTACAGCCATAGCAATGGTTGCTTTTGGCTACTGTTCATGTGTGAGGTTCCAAAGTCAATGGGATCTTCAAACTCCTAACCTTATGTATTGGATTTGCATGGTGAGGTTTTGGTAGCCAGGGGTCTACAGTGGTGTCTTCTGTGAGAAGATACCAGAAGCTTCCCCCATGTCTGATAGAGCCAGTGCCAGCCCTATGAAGGCTGCTGTGGGGAAAGCTAACTCCACCCAAGCCAGACCTTAGTTAGGGAGAAAGCTTATGCAGGATAACTGCTTATAAAATATTTGCTTATCTGCGTCCTTTAATGTGAGATTCAGCTTACAGAAGTTTAGCTATCTGAAAGCTTGGGACATTCCCTAAATCCATGTTCTATGCTTCTGATACAGTTGGTGAAGGGATCTCCAGAAGACAATTTATTAAACGTTTCTCATAAGATTTTATAAAGCCATGTTTCAAGTGCCAATGTGCCTTTCAAAGAAGGATTTTGGCACCTTTACTCAAAGAGAAGTTTGCAATATAATAAATTGATTCTGATCTGAGCAGAACATCTTTCTGTTCATCTGCCTTGCAATTACCTAGAGGGCAAAAAAGATGGGGGCTTCTGGAAGTCAATTCCCTCTTGCATATTTGGCCTCAACAACACCTATTAACTATGATCCTGCTCAATTAACCAACAAGAGATGTAATCAGGAAGCTATTTTTGAACTGGTGTCTGTACCACTCTCTCATATCACATATTTCTTTCTCCAAGTAGTTAGAGAGGCTAGAATAATTGAATCTAGTCTCTGTTAGACATTTTACTACTGAAAGAAACAAAAGGAAAGGCCTCCTTCCCCAGCCGATAAAAAAAAAAGATGCCTGTAACAATTCCAGGCACAGAAATTCAGTGATTTTTGTTTAGGAACTGTAAGCAAATTTTGTTATTATGTGCCCCCAGTAAATAATTAATTTTTTTTCACATTTGCTTGCAGTACTGCAATTGATTGATCCAGGACTCTGCAGCTACCGTAGTCTCAGTGATAAGAACCTCAACACTAAACCATTTATCTTCATATGATTTTAAGCTCTTCAATTAACATAATATCAAATGCCTGAGAAATACTTGAAGTCAGAGCTTTGAGGAAGCTGTCCAGCCTCTGACTGATTATGCCAAAACTGAACAAAGCTCAGATTTGTGTTCACCATTTCACCTTGAAAGAAAAAGGTATCACAGAATGGTTTAGATTGGAATGGACCTCTTGGGATCATCCAATCCACCCCACACACCTACCCCAGCAGGATCAGCTAGAGCAGGTGATCCAGGACTGTGTCCAGTCAGGTTTTGAATATCTCTAATGATGGAGATTCCACAACCTCTTTAGGCAACCTGTGCCACTGGTCGACCACCCTCACAGTAAAAAAGTATTATGTTTAGATGGAATGCATGCGCTAGAAACATAAGTGTTTTCTTGTGTTCAGTACATGCAAACACATATGTGATACACTGTTGTAAAAATACTGCTTTTATCCTCATAGTTATGATCATGATCAGAAAGCTAAAGTTTAAATTTTAAGCAAAGAAGTTTGTATCATACTTGCACTATGGCCATAATAAGTGGCTTATAGTAAGTCTCGTAAAAAATACTGCAGAAAGGGTTTAACAACTTTCTAATGTCTCATAACTCACAAAAAAACCACAGCAGACAAATCTTATACAAGCTTTTAATCCTATATAATTGATCAGCAAGTGTATTATTTTGCTTGAGTTGTAGCACTGTGGGAAAGCTTCATGCTTAACTGATATAAAGTTAAATCTTAGCTGAAAACATCAGCTATACTGGGCTTCATTCAGTGAAAAGACCAGTGTGACATACCACAAAATTCCTGCAACCTCTCCTGCAGTTACTGTTTTAGTTAATGATTACACAAAGAAGAAATATTATTTGAATGTTCTGATTAAATCATTCAATATATTATGAACTCAAGTAGTAATTAGAAGCAACATTCTATTCTACTTTTAAAACTGTAACATAACCTAGTCATAATCTAGTCAAATACACTTTTCTAGAATTCACCTTTTTTTCCCGAATTAAGTGACAATTTCTGCAGTGAAACACAATCTAAACTTTATATTGGTTTAGCTTTCCCAGGATTTTCTCTATATCTGTCTCCAGTTTTCTCATTTCCAGAAGCGTTTATACCTCTGGCTGGGTTTGTCGGCTGTCCTGAGGGGATCACAACATGCTCAACTTCTGCCACACATCAATTACCTCTTCTTAAAGAGGATTCAGTAAAACACCAATTGCAGAACTCAATTTCTGTCAATGACTTCTAATTTACATTTGCTCCATGTAGTAGCAATATAACAAGATCCATACATCCTTGGATTACAAAACAGGTTAGTTTGGGGAGGCTCAATTATGTCCATAATGCCCATCTTAACTATTGTTGAGTAGGAAAAAATCAGTTTGATCCTTCCTTCTCCACTGAGTTCACAAGATTTGCATTAAAAAGTCTTTTTACTTGTAAGCAAAAAAGTTGAGTATGTAATTAGTGAGGCACATCAACGTTACACCTCCATTGTATCACTCATAAGAATATTCACCTTCCAGTGCTGACATTTTAGAAAGTGAGCGCTGAACTAGATCTTTGAGCTTATACAGTCTGCATTTTTCAAATATTTTATTGTTGTCTGAGCTGTTCATAATTAAGAGAATGAGAACATGTCAATACAAAAACACCCACAAGCCATGCACATCTTGAATTTCATAAAGAACATGCAACAGGCACGACAACAATCTCCACACTAAATGCATGCTACAACTCTGTGGGCCTGATTTCCATTTTATACCTGTGTAAAACATAAATAAGCCCACTGAATTCTGCAGTGTTCCACAGGACACATAACAGAAAAGAACACTTTATGATACACGTGTGCAATAGTAGTTCTGAAAATACAGCCTATCTTCTAAAACTGCATAATTCAACTCTATGCAACACCCTCAGAATTCATTTCTTATCCCTAAAGTAGTCACTTCCACTTTAAAAATTAAATGATTAGAACATTTACTCAGCCTAAGACACGTGAGAGATTGCATCTTTATTTATGAACATGATTACGTTAGCGCAGCTCAATGCCTTGTTTCAATTCTCAGTACATCTTATCTGTGCAGTAACTTTCAGTATATTAAAAAATCAGCTCGCTCTCACACCCAGTTGTTGAGCTGTCTCACAAAGTAGATTCAAATGGTCAGATCAGAAAAATGTTAAGGTTTGTCGTATTTGCTTTAGCATTTCCTGGACTCATACTACAGCTTTACAAGTGTGTTTCAAGGCAGCTGACCTGGAAGCTGGTTTCATATTTTGGATTTCTAGAATACAAATAGATCCTTCACAAAACTACAGTTAGTTACTCAAAAAACATTACTGATTTTATTCTGTGTTCTGTTGCTTCGTCACTTTATGTTAGGACATACTTTCTAAACTCATCTTTAACAGAGAGAAAAAACGCTGCCTGAAAACTAGGAAGCTAACTTAACTCCTTAAATAGCTTCAGAGTAAACAGCAAAACACGTGCATGCACCAATGAACACTTTTTAAAACAAGCACATCAAGATATCCAATAACTTATGGTTGTTTTTTTCTTCCTCGATACTTCCATTTATAAAGTAAAGACAGTAAACAAAAGAAACACACATACCTCAGCCCAGAACTCTGCATATATATCATTGGCTGTCAGTCTGGTAACTGGCCACAACTTTGTTACAGAACACAAATCACAAGCTGTCATCATCAGACCAATCACTCTATCCCTAAAATAAAATTACATTAAGTTGTAAGTTTGGTAAACAATTAATGATCACATTACAAAGTTTTCAGTTGCCCTTCTTCAGTTCAGTCTGAAGTAAAGTATATATACTACAAAATTTCTCCTGTCTTGCTTGTTTCTTCCTCACTTATTTACGATTCATTGGTAAGGCATCACAAACATTGTATATTATATTCCCTGCACTATTCCCTGCATTGTTTGCAACCAGAGTCCATTGACAATCCTCTGCACAATCACATTCATAGAAAAGTATTCAAGAATGCCTGCCTGTTAAAACACTCACATGCCCCTCCTTAATTTTCTGAAAATACAGTACAAGTCTATAAAAAGAAAAATGCCATATCCTGTTACTACACTTCTTTCCGTTCTTTAAAGAAAGAGGGACACACATACTCCAAAAAGAGGAAACAAGTAGTTCTGAGTCTATCTCAAGGTACTGTCATTGCTTTGTTGGAATGAATTCTAATGCTGACAGAATGAGAATCCTAAACATAACTCTGTCCTATACACTGACAAACCTGTTTACTGAATAACTGAACAGTAAGATTATAATCATTATTAGAATAAGGCACACACAAAAAAAAAAATCTTATTTAAACAGTTTTCTAGCAGTCATCTGCTACCCAAACCTATGTTTATGAATCTAAGTTTTATAAAGAAAACTGGCAAATTAATTAGTGAATTCATGTGTTTTCCACCCAATGGAGAGCTTAAGATGACACTTAAGGACACCTGCATCTTTGTTAATTATGCCCATTACATGGAAAAAGCACACAACTTGCTAACTTGCATGCCAATGTGATGGCAGTCATTAAAACTGATTTGATAGGTGGACTGTTCAGTGGATAAGGAACTGGCTGGATGGTCGCATCCAGGGGGTGGTGGTCAATGGCTCGATGTCCACATGCAGAAGGGTGACAAGTGGTGTCCCTCAGGGATCCGTACTGGGACCGGTGCCGTTTAATATCTTCATCAATGATATAGACAGTGGGATCAAGCGCACTCTCAGCAAGTTTGCAGATGACAGCAAGCTGAGTGGTGTGGTTGACATGCTAGAGGTACGGGATGTCATCCAGAGGGACCTGGACAAGCTAGAGAGGTGGGCTCATGCAAACCTCATGAAGTTCAACAAGGCCAAGTGCAAGGTCCTCCACTTGGGTCGAGACAATCCTCGTTATCAACACAGGCTGGGGAATGATAGCCCCTGCAGAGCTGGGCTGCAGCGAGCAGCCCTGTGGAAAAGGACTTGCGGGTACTTGTGGATGAAAAGCGGAACATGAGCCAACAAAGTGCACTCACAGCCCAAAAGGCCAATTGCATCCAGTGTTGCACCAGAAGAACCATGGCCAGCAGATCCAGAGAAGTGATTCTCTCCCTCTACTCTGCTCTCGTGAGACCCCACCGGGAGTACTGTGTCCAGCTTTAGAACCCTCAGCACAAGAAGGACAGAGACCTGTTGGAGCGGGTCCAGAGGAGGGCTATGAAGACAATAAAAGGGCTGGAGCACCTCTCCTACAAAGACAGGTGGAGAGAGGTGGGGTTGTTCCACCTGGAGAACAGAAGGCTCCAGGTAGACCTTATAGCGTCCTTCCAGTACCTGAAGGGAGTCTACAAGAAAGCTGGGGAGGGGCTGTTGGCAAGGGCATGTAGCAATAGGACACGATGCAATGGTTTTAAACTGGACCAGGGTAGGTTTAGATTAGACATTAGGAAGAAGTTCTTTGCAATGAGGGTGGTGAGCGTGGCAGTGTGCTCTCTCCTTTTACCCCCTGGCTCCTGCTCAAGCTATGGCCATCAGTGGGAGTTGTTATGATTTGCACTTGAACTATGGGGGATGGCTGGCAACATAGTCAAAACATTGTCTGGAGTGGGGACCTAGGTATATTGTTCCTTTGCGAATATGACTATAGGTCAATTATCTTACTAGTGGACAGCCCAAGAGCCCTTTGAGCCCTCCTGCACAGCAGCAGGCTGCAAGACAGGATCTCCCCTTGAGTGGGGACACTCACTTAAGGTTCTACTCCTCGAGGTTGAGAGATTCCTTGCTGATTCTCAGTAAGTGACTAGTAGCACGCTAAACTTTGAAATCTTAGCTAAGTGATATAAAGGAATGATTGCATATATATAATCCTTTAGACATAAACCGTTGACCAAGTCTGGGATTAGGATTGGATCCAGTCACACCTAGACTCCTCTCTGAGAAGGAGTTTAGGAAGCAAGGGGGTCCTTTCTGAACCTCGTCACTCAACGGGAGGGTCTCCCTGACAGCTTGTCTCACCCTGGCCTCTATGCAGTAAATAACCAAGCGTACCCTGCCATTGAATCTCATAAAACACTGTCACGTTCATTACTAACTTTGTTAAATCACTGTTTTATGTTAATAAATATTTCATTACTTCTCTCTTACAAGTAAAGTTAATCACTCCGCCCGCGACAGTGAGACACTGGAAGAGGTTGCCCAGAGAGGTGGTGGAGGCCCCATCCCTGGAGACATTCAAGGCCAGGCTTGATGAGGCTCTGAGCAACCTGATCTAGTTGAAGATGTCCCTGCTTACTGCAGGGGGGTTGGACTAGATGACCTTTAAAGGTCCCTTCCAACCCAACACATTCTATGATTCTACGAAAACCGTACCAACAGACAAATATACCAAGGAGAATACATAAATACACAATATAAACAACAGATAGATGGCAAAGTGCGATTCCGCTGAGTTAAGAAAGAGGATTCATCAGCCACGTAAGGACCAAATTTATCATTTGGTTGCATGTAGAGATACCAACTACAAGTCTTGGATTCTTTAGCCACATTACAAACTGATGTCCTATCTTCGGGCACATGGCTTTGCATTGAAAATGCTCTGAGGGCAGGTAAGATAAAAAAATACAAACATAATAGAATATTAAATAGCACACTAAATATTTGTGATGCTATTTAAATTTTATAAACCCTAAATTCCAGATTTCTGGTAAATATATATTTAAGATGTTGAGGTTTATTCAAGTCTGACAAGCTTCAGTTACATACTGGGAAATAAGCTTTTAAAAACCACCCTTCCTACAGTGTTGAAATAATTTATTCAAAACTACTGGCAAAACCCTGTAAAAGTCCTCAGAAAGAAGCACCAAGTACCGAAGTTCCCTCTGTAAAGAGATCAGAAGCATGACTCTATTTTTTCCCATGTTACATCTCTAATGTTTCGCTGCATTACATTGATGACAGGATCAACTTTCCAGCAAAGCACCTCCAAAGGGCTGCACGAGCACTTTAATCAAGCCTGTTATGAGAGACAACTCTCATCCAGGGTGCACTACGTTTTGCTTATGAGGACAGAGTCATGTATTTATGAATACATGTGCTTGTATACTTTTAAAACTTAGAGCTATCTTAATTCACAAAGGTTGAGATCTGACCAGAATTCTTTCCAAAAAAGCATGTTGACAGAAAATAAAAATATTGACGTAAGAATAAAAGTAAGCAATTATCGCACTATATCTTTTTCCCCACCACCGAACTGCCTGTGCGTTAACTTTCCTCTGCAGGTGGTCTGTCACTGAACTGTGCAAATGATATCCAAAGGCAGTGAAATGCAAATATAGAACAATGGAAATTACTGTTACATACTTGGAATTCCACATACAGCTGGTCTGAGAAATCTCGTATGTAAGAAAATTACTGTGTACACAGAAATGTTTTTGCAAAAATAAGGTTTTTCTTTCCAGGACTAATGCCATAGTGAACTAATACTGGTTTGCTGCTTTACCTGTGTGCTTGGTTCTTAAGGTTTAATGCTCCAGTCTGATGCAGCTCTTCAAGTTGTTTTCTATTTCCAAAATACAGGGCAAGGTCCGTGGCGATGATGGCTTTCCGGATGATCTCAAGTACTTGCTCATATTCACTGGAGCTCAGATTGGAGAAGACATTGTGCCCTTCCAGCTATGAAAAAGTAAAAAACCAATAAAAAGCACAAGCTCTAATTCTGAGATGATTTCAGTCTTTACTTCACCAGACAGGTTACAATGGTTTTACAGCCGAATGACAATTTTTGTGGCAAATTCAAATGCTGACAGCCTGAAATTCCCATTTTTATCTTTCCTTTTTAAACACAGTCATGAAACCTATGACTAAGCCACTGATTTTGTTTTGGGACTACTCCATCTGAAGCCTAAACGTATTAATAGAGAAAAATGCTAGCTTTTCCTTCTCTGATTTATAAGCACTACAGACACAGCACTTCCAGACAGTATTAGCTTGGGAACTCGTGATTCAATACTAATCTAGAGTACTGCATTGCCAAGTTGGTAAACTGAGTGTCTGATTCACTCTGAAGTACAATTTTGATACTGCATAACACATAATATGGATAAGGAAATATCCAAGTTGAAGTACTAAAATAATTCTGTTTTCATAGTGTTCCAAATGAAATGTGCCTGAAATTGCTGCAATTACTGATACCATTTTCACTATAGAAATGAAGTTAATTACAGTATTTTAATGTATACGAACATTTAGGGGAAAAAGCTGCTTTGTTCAACCATGAGTTGACTGACTCAAACTAAAGACAATGGTTACCACTATGGAGACTCTGGCAACACGCCGCTGTCATCCCTTTTCAATTTCCACTACGTATTATTGCACATTTAATGGACAATATCCATGTACTGTAATCGCTCATAAAGCTATATCCCATTTTGAAAAGTCAACACTATTCGCTGTCTCTAAGATTTGGAAAACAACTTGTCAAAAGTCTTCCTATTGTTGAGAGGAAACAGAGAAAAAATAAGAAAGAATGAGCCAGCCATGTCAAGCTGTGCACATTCACGAATAGAAAATATTATCAAAATACATCAAATGCAGATGTGTTTTGACATTTAATTGGCATTTGGGCTGAAGCTCATAAAAAGTTTTCCTGACTTTTGTCAAGCATTTACATAATTTGTTCAAAATAAATCCTCCATGGCACAAATAAAGGTCGGTTTCTCTCACCATCCGGAACGTAAACGTCATTTTCCAACATTTTTACTTGGACAAGTAGATTTATTGTGAATAATGAATAGAAAATACAATCCGTCTATGTCTCAATGTTCCTTTGACAGACTAAGTCATAGACATGATGTTTAAAAAACACAGTTCAGAACATTTTAACCCATCATCAACACTTTGGGAGCAGGAAACGACTACTACTAGTTTTCATGATTTAGGGTTTGGGGGACACTTTCCTCTCCAACTTTGCTGCCTATCCATGAGAACAGGCTATTTGTCCTAATATTTGAATTATTCTAGATTCTACTCTTTAGGCTTTAAGAAGTTGCACTATCAGAAAGTCCACTCTGACATCTTCTGTTCATACTGCTAGAAAAGAACTGATTCTGTTCAGTACTGACAGAAGCTGCCATTTCTGAGCATGTCACTTAGGCTTTTGAGTAGTACATATGAAGTATAGCTCCTAAGATTTTATTCTTTCCCTGCTGAGCTAAAGCTAGTCAATGGAATCCTCTGTATTCATAAGTATGGTGTACACTAGAACTGCAGGTGGATGAGCAAAGCAGCTATAAAGTTTCAAACAGTGAAAAGTACTGCAGGTTACTAACATAAAATTAAAACTCATTGAGATAAACCCTAAAGGTTTGGTGGGTTGCTTGGCTTTTTTTTTTTTTTTTTTTTTTTTTTTTTTTTAACAGTCCAGGAATTTAGTAAAGCTTTTTGATTCTAACAAAAACCAGCAAGTCTAAAAGGCTGCTCTAATCTGCCTTTGCTTCTAACGACGGGTAGGCAAGTGTTTGAATTTACTCTGCAGCCCTGACCACCCCTCTTCTCTTTCCTCACTCACACTGATGGCCAAAGCTAGAAGATAGTAGGGAAGGCAAAAGGGTTCCCTGCCTTCTTGGCAAATGGGACTTTCATCGATTACAGCATTTCTGCAGGAAAAATGCAAAATGGTTTTTGAAGAACGACCAAAGTCTGCTTCATGTAGCCATAGTGGGACAGATAAGTGTTAATGACTGAGGAACTTGCTCACTGTGCACAAACTCACACGAAGAATGGATACTAAAAATCTAATGCCGTACCACCACTGAAGGATTCAATTACACCCTCCTACATGGAGGAGCATTCAGACATAAAGTTTCCGTTCTTTGATGAAATGCATATGATACCTAAAACCACAACCACAAGATGTGCTTCTGAATACAATACAGAGTATGTATTTTTCCTAAAAGGTGATAGGTATTTAAGAAAATATCTATCTTCCCCCTGAAAGACCAGAAAGAAAGAAAAGTTAACAACGAATTAGTGGCACAGTAGCATGGTAAGGCTGTGCGTCGAGCGCGTGTATGGTAAACTAAAACCAGTGAGCACAAGTATGTTATGGACTGGCAGTGGTTTCACAGGTGAGAGTTCTCACTCTTCTAATTGAGCATGAAAAGAATTTTCACTGATGAGAAAATATCTGTGTGTCAGTAGCACACTTGGATTTCTTTCTGCATGCTTTCTTGTAGTTCTCTAGTCATTAAACATACAGACACATTACCTCATCTTAGGAACTCTCTTTCATAGAATACCTTACTCATTTATTTTTTTTTTATTTCAAATTGCTGAATAACCAAAAAGCACATGATAACACAATGAAACAAGTTTAAACTTTTCATGCGTGCAAAATTAGCATTTCCTCCGTCATGCCACACATTTAACATTCACAGAATTTATTACAGCAGGTTTTCAAGCTTCTCATGCAAACTTTTGCCAGCACTTGAGTTTTTATTCAGAATTTCACGATGGTGGAAGACTTTGTTGAAGCACATTATGCCAGAAGTATCCAGCAAGTAACAAACTGATTTTTCATTTTCAAAGTTCCTATTCCATATGGTCATAGGAAAAACCCTCATTGATCCAGAAGCTAAAAGCTCTGGCCATTAGCAAAGACCTTCAAATACACAATATTTTTTATAACATGAAGATTTTGAGAAAGCTACGTTTTGCACTATTATTTAATGCTTGGTTTGCTAATTGTGGAACCCATCTTGCTGTAATAAATCTACCACTCTTCTAAATGAGCACTATAATCTAGAAATTAAATTAAGCATGCTTCAGAAAATCTACTGGGTAATGATGTGACTCCTGTTTCCACCACTGGACTCTACTGCACAGAAGATACAATTTCAATAATCCTACCTGCAGAATGGACACAGTCTGTGAGAAGTGGTGCTGTTCCATTGTTGACGTAGAATAGAGAGCAGCTAAGGGGTGATCAAATTTCTGAAGATAGCTGTTGCTGTAACCTCTGTGATCCAGGTCATGGCACAGGCATGCAACTAAAAGACCTTTTCGCTACAAAAAAATTGAGATAAACATGAAATGTAAGATGTATTTCCTGCCCCTAGATGTCACTCTCTCCTCAGAATAAGGTAAAAAGTTGCACTATGCTTACAGTGCCTTCAAAAGTCACTTGGAGAAACAATCTTAAAATTGTGAGAAACATGGAAGTGAGGACATACTGAATTAAAATTCTCGGTGCAATTGCAATTCAAACATTTAATATATTATGAACGTAAAAAACATTGTTGCACAACCACATACTATAGGAGGGATTCTGCTTCAGCAAGAAATCTGAGTTTTAAACAGATAGTCTGGTCATCCACTGAATCATTACCATGTTTATTAAAAAAATAAAAAGTGCAGTTATTGAGGGAGAGGAAATACATAACATGTATGATCCCCTGGCCAAGGCAGCTGTGCCAAAGTCCAATGCTAGACCTGTCTCTGTAACGCTCCTCATAGACAAGGAACAAGTCTCGTAGGTTTAACTCTTCCTAGGAACTCACTAATATGAGCCACAGAAACACTCGACAAAGCAATTGCAAATGAAGAAAGACGGTAACTGATTTTTTTTTTATTTAATTAACTCTTAATATCCTGAGAAAATTGAGTCCCTGAAATCTCTCTTTCAACACACAAAATACATGAATACTTGTAAAAGTTTTTCACACAGCAGGTGTGTTTTGAAAACACATTCATTAATGTTTGTGAAGCAGTCTGTCGGCATGGAGTATCACAAAAATGTCTTTATAGACTTAACAGTTCTGTCTTAGAGTTTGTTCTGATGAGTGTTCAGTAAAAAAGGATAAGGCTACAAAATGAAGCAGAAAAAGAATACTGATTAACCACCTATTAAGTGAGCAACATCCAACCTGTATACTGTACTGAGGCACATGATTCTGTGGAAAAATAGCAAACAACGATGTAACTAAAGATTTTACCACAAATATACAACATGCAGAATTAAGGCTGTAGCAACCCTAACTGTATTTCTGATTTTGAGACCTTCACTTTTATTTTAAATCCTTCATATTTATTTTAGTGATATCTTTTTAATATTGCATCTTGTGAAGTGCATTTTTAAAAAGCACATAATAAAATAGATGATGCAGCAGCACACGTCCACGCAGATCCTCAGTGGAGGTGGAACCCTTAAGAACATAACACACACCTATGTTACTTGAAGTCACACAGTTACAACCATAGGAAGCTGGTATCCCCTTTTCACTACTATCAGGAGGGGCAAGAGGTGTAACCAATAGACTTGAAAAAGTCTCTGATGGCAAAAGAAAGATGAATCTCAGAATCCTTTGTGCTACGTGTTAGATCTAGTGGGCATAAGCTTTTCTGTCCTTCCCCCACAAGTTTAATTGTCTTGTTGCATTCTGTACAACCTGTATGTTTTCTAGTCTTAACAATTCTCATCAGTCTGTCTCTTGTAACAGATGGTTCTCTTTGCCTCCAGTCTCCAGGTCCCACAAAGTTGTTCTTGTCTCGGTCCTTCAGGGTTATATACAATGCCTAATCCCACTGCTCTTGACTTTGTACCCATTGTCCCTCCTCAGATCTCAACTCTTTGACCACTGCCAGCTGCTGGATCTATTTGTCTCTAGATCAGAAAGCCCTTTTCAGTGTTTCATACTTCTCTTCCCATGTCTAAGTCTATCAAGGCTCATGTAATCATCCTTCACCTGAGATGAGCCCATCCTAGTTCTCCAAAATTTAATCCAGCTGTTCCCTGGACTTTTACTGGATCAACAAAGTGAGTTGTTGGACTCACTTTGAGTCTCAAGAAAGGAGACTGCTAGAAAGAGCTGGAACATAGGCATTCAAACAGGTGAAGGCTGGCTGGAGTTTAGCAGGGAACAAAGATTGTTTCCATCTCTCTTAACAGCTGCCTCCTTTGCTCTCCCTGTCTTTTCTTAGTCTGCATCTCCAAAAAGATGGGGCTTACTACTTGGTTAGTACTGAATAATATCAGAGCTTTAAATATTCCCTGAGGCTACAATCCACAGATTTTTGCTGTTAAAGAAATACAAATTTTTTCAAACTTGTATAGCTTTGCCAACTTTCAGCATACACCTGGCAAATGCCACTTTCCTATTTCAGCGTCAATTTTCAAGTCCTTGGTTTCCAGCAGAATAAACTAGACCTTTTCAAATGAAAGATCAACAAATCTTATTGTACTCTTATACACTGAACAAAAACTTGATTTCTCCTAGCATGTTTCTTTAGAAGAGCCAAACAATTTTGGCTGAAGTTTCCCCAAATGAATCAGCTTGGGAAAGTCAAGGAGCTTGGAAAATTACAGCCCATATGGCTAGTAATTGGCAAAGTTATACACAGCTGAAAACAGGTTCTCTCAGTCAGAAGTTTCAGGTAGTGTTAATGATAGTGCTCCCAGTGGCACCCACCATAATTCATAAAAAAAACAAACAAGTGGCAGTTCTTCATAGCGTATATTAACGTTTGACCATTCTAAGCCTTCCATTTTATTATTATAACTTTTCCAGTTAGTGACCCATTCAAAGTACTTTTTTCCTGATTTTTTTTAAAAACTATGCATTTATCTTTAAAATATGTACATGCATACTAAGGAAAACTGTTGTATAATAAAAGTTAATCAGTGAATTAGCACATTTGAATAACTGTTTTCCTTTCATCCTTTCTGCTCTTCTCCTTTACTCACATATATCAACCCTCTCTGCAACACCAAGCCCTTCTCCCTTGTCCTCCTATTCAGGATCTCCCAGACCTCACAGGGTTCAAGATCCAGGGTGCTTCCCTCCCCCTCAGTACAGATCTGACAGTTAGTTAAATAATTAAAATAAAGACTGTGGTTGTAAGTGGGCAGGAAGAACCTCAAAATGTGGACATGGACTTATGGCAAATCTGCTACAGTTTCTTCAGTGGGCAGACCCAAAAAACATGAAGGAAACACTAGGATTAGGAATCTGAATAATTGTTCTTCCTCAGGCTTTCCACTCGCACCTGTTCCTCTGAAGGCACATTTATATACACTCTGCCCAAGCTGACAGCAAAACTCTAGCATAGAAAACATACTTCTCTGAGGACCGATACCTCTGATGAGGTCCAGTAACTAATACAATCATCTCACCTACCTCTAGATCAGTGAAAAGCCCCTGGTTGTTCTGAAGTATGGCATACATGCAATGTGCAACGGTAACTGCATGCTTCCAGTTGTGGTAGGGTACACGGCGATAATTCTTCTTCACAGACATAGTAAATCGGCATAGCTTTTCAAGTTCAAAGCTAGAAAGAAATTAATTTGGACAGAGACAAGAAGTGAGAACGGGAAAAATAACCAACAGAGGATAAAAGATGCTCTTTGGTTTACTCTTCGTGCTAGGATTGACTCCCATTGCAGATGACTCATTGATTGCAAGAGTCATTCAAGTTTTGGCAAGGACAGAGGAGTGTGGATAACTGACAATGCTCCTCATTTAATCTGTAAAGTTCTGGAACATAAGTCAAGCTACCCAGCTCAGGCAACACAATTGCATAACATTCCCAGAAATTTGAAGTGTGGTTTCTTTAAATCATTATCTATTCAACCTGCCAAATAGCGAAATTTTGCATCTAATGGACAATTTGAAAACATCATTTATGATCAAAACAGAAAAATAGGGAGTTTTAAGCAAATGACATTGAAGAAATAATCCTGTTCAAATTAAAATTTCAGCCAAACACCAAACACATAAGTTGTTTTGAATGAAAGAAGTTGAAATGCTTCATATTGACATCATGAGAATAATTTATTTTTACCAAGACTTCAAGATTTTTTTCCAGTTTAGCCAAATGACCCAGAAATTCACATTTCATTGTTTCTTCATTTTCCATCAAAAATTATTTTGTGAAGTAATTGCCAGTCAACCATGAAAACACCCCAAATCTATAGCATTTATGAGATTATTTCTTAAAGATTTTTTTTTTATTTCTGCTATTAATATAGACACACAAAATGAATTTATGAACGAGAGTATTTTCACTAAGGTAATAAGAAAAAGCAGTAATAAAGTAGTTGTTATGTTTGGCTTGTATGTTCATCAAAAACACTTCTGGGAGAGTTCACATTCTGTAGTACCAGAGCTCTGCACAATCTTTAATAGACTTTGTCTACTGATGTTTATTTGAAAAGAAAGTTGAATACTTTTTGTTTACAGATGGGAAATTCAGGCAGAGATGAGACATCAGCTAAAATTTTCGAAAGTACCTAATCCAAACCGCCCCAGGTGAAAAAGGAACATTACATTTGAGCCCAGAACTGAACTGAAGATGCCGGAGCCCCAAGTCGTGGACTTATTCTCTCATAAACAGATCAGTTTTCCTTTATTCTTATTTTTTCCCCTGTTACTGTGGCTTGAATTTCTTTTTTTTTTTTTTAAGTTCCATGATTTGATCATTTCTTGGGTATCTCAGGGAAGCAGTTAGTAACATTCTAGTGTTGCAGCATATGTGGGCTGAGAAAACAAAGCTGAATGCCTCTGACCTATATGTTAAAATGTAAACACATCTACTATACAGAGCCAGTTAGATAGAAAAACATATTTCTATGGTTTGCTGAGCAAGGTAATTATTCTTCTTAGCCTTAGTCTGATGTTAGTAAAAATGGCAGCATATTCTTTCCAAAAAGCTTTACGGTTTCTCTTTTAATTCTAGAGAGTTAAGTCAGACAGCTGTAGAACAATTGTTACAACTACTGCTTAAAACAGTAGATCATAATTCAGAATATCATAATAGTCACCTCCATCTACCTCCAATATCAACTCAATGGTTACTATGGGATAGTACAGTTGTAGCCAAAGGGAAAATCATTATCAATGATACCTCAATGCAGGCTACTATTACTTTCTCCATTGCTGTATTTTGTACACTTGATTAAAGCAGTAAAAGATTATTTCTTCATGAGAGCAAAGAACATGTAGTGAGTATCATACATTTTTCTCCAAAATCCTCCCAGTTATACATTACGTATGTGTATACTTAAAGGCACAGTCTTACTCCTCAACATATTAAAAATCAAATTTTTGTCTTAAAATAGCTGTACTTATTTCAGAGGGTTGAGAAGTTTTGTTCTTTCAGAAATTAAATACGAGTCCAGTCCTAACAGCCTCCTTTTCAAATATTTCCCTCACTTTTGTTTCTTTAACTGTATATGTGAAAGCTGAGATTCATTTGAAAAACGTCAATTCTTTGCCATCAAAGTTACATCTTGAAAGAAAGAAACTGGGAGATAGGCAGGGAAAAGAACAGAACATAGCTGGAAATTTGAACCCCAGTCCTGCATCCACAGCCATTCATTCAGGAATGAAAACAAGCTAACTACACTGCGCAGCAGAGAACTGTATTTAGAACAGCCACCCACTTTACAGTATTGAAGAAGACACGAGAGAGACCCTCAGGTCTTTCTATATGCTTTGAGGGCATGGAGATATTACTAAGATGAAACAGTCACCAGCAAACGCTTCCCAAATATTGCCCCTTTTTGCAGGGAGATACTTCCCCTTTCAATTGCCCATCTGTAGATTTTTTCCATAATTCGGAGCATCTCCTTTCTTTCAGCAATGGGATATATTTAGCCAAAGGACTACTGATCTTAGTAATGATAATGGACACTGAGAGAAAGGACAATAAATGAAGCATTTCATCTGAAAAACATTCACTTCCATAATTAATGCACAATGATGCCGATAACTGATTTATTTAGCAAGATAACATCTAACCTTGTATTACTATAACCATATACTATATTAATTTCAGCAATCATAAATTTGAAAAAAAATCAGTATTCGTGGACCTTCTCTCCTTTTTGGCAAGAGTGCTTTTAATATTGCCACTATCTTCTGTCTGAAAGCCAATCTCATCTCTGAACCAAACAATCCTTCTACATATTGGAAGGACAACTGTTTGGATGATACCCTGAGTTTTTTTACCTGGATGTTCCCAAATTTTATTAACTGAAGACCAAGAAGCTGGGACAAGAAATCCAGCCTGCTTATTATAACCCTTTACAGACCAAAGCAAATAAACTCCAAAGACAATGAGACCTTGAATTAGAAAATACTAATCTCAAAAATTCCTAATAAATAAAACACATAAATAACAGAATTAAAGCTATAAATCGTGTACTTCATACCAGGCTGTCCCACAGGACTGGTGAACCATGTAGACAAAAATGGCAGGCCAGACATCCTCATACGGACTGATATCAAAGTGGTATCTAAGAAGAAAGTTTCAGCTTAGTAAGGACAAACACATTTTCATTCTTACTAAAAGCAAGTGAAAATGACTAGGTAATGTATATCCAACAGCATTCACTTGTTTCGGAATACACACAGAAAACTGACTTTATGGGCTATATTTTCCAGCAATGTAAGTGAATATATTTCTGCTAAGATCAATGGGAGTACACCCATAGAATCATTTAGGTTGGATAAAACCCTTAAGATCATCGAGTTCAACCGTTAACCCTTGGTTAGCCTTTGGCTTTGTTTACTTAATAGAAACTTCTTTATTTAAGAATCCATTGCTTAAGTAATGTACAAAACTCTTTGTTCTACAGAGATGATGAGAGCTTTACAGGCACTCCTAAAATATTCCAGACTTTCCTCCCAGGAATTGTAAAGATGCTGTCCCTAACAATAGATTTAGTGGCTTTTTTTCCCAATAATTTCTGTCACAAATTCTGCAAGGCTCGATCTAATTGTGATAGAGGAATAAATCAGCTAAAAATTAAGCCCAAACTTCAAAAATCAAACATTTAATACTGCATTTTTTTATGTTTCATTAGCTGAGGACTTCTCCCCTCTCCCAATATCAACATTTAGGCCCAATATTAGGGACCCGCTCAGCAGAACTGTTTGTTCTTCGATTATTAATTAACCCCTTTTCCCTGCACCTGCTGCGCTGCAAGCCTTTTATTCACTTGCCATTGAACCGAGCTAAACACTTGCACATACGCAGCATACCGAACAGCACAGCAGGTGCAAGAGAGCTGAAGGTAGCTGAATTGCTTGGAAAACGGTTAAATGTATTCAGATTGCTTGAACTAAAGGATGTTAATATAATTTAGAATGAAACCTGTCATCTTGGCAAGTAGAAGTCATTTTTGTTGAGGAGGTGGGTTATATAATATCATCTAACAAAGCACAAGAAATTGTATTGCAAAGAATAAGCTTCTATTAGGGTGTAATCCTGCAAGCTGCTAATACTTTGGCTTTCAAGCAAATCACTTCAGCATGTAATGAACTTTAACTGTAAGCAGCCTCTATTAAGCATATGCTTGCGTGCTTTGCTCGCTCACAGCTACAGCACTGAGTGCCCGAGAGGAGCGAGCAAGCTCTGGAGATTAGGTTTACAAAGACAACTTAGATTTTGTGACTCAATATCATAGAGTTTTGATTTTAGGCACCTGGTCACTACAGTAGAATTTATTGTCCTGGGACAGAAATAGCAATGAAAAAATGAGGTAAGTCCTGGTGTTAGCGTTGAGTGGGGACTGACTGATAAAATACAGAGAGGTACATCTCCAGCACACAGCAGACCCTTGAGAGCTGAAAGTAATTGAATTATTTCAGAGAAGGCCAAAGAGGCTGGATGGGAAGTCCTCCTCCAAATTTAGACCACAATTCTAAACTCTAGCACCTGGGATTCATAACTCTGAATTATCTTCAGAAGTTTAGAGATCTGTGTCTATCTTCCCCAAACCTTTATCTATCTTTAATAGATAAATTTTGTTCACAAATCATTAAGCATAACTAAGTATAAGAAAGCCAGAGATAAACCCCAATGATTTTAGGACAGTTCAATAATAGAAGTGCTTCCTACAAAATGCTCCACTACACATGGGGGCGGGGGGGAAATAATCTTTTTCACAGACTGATACAAGATGCAACTGGCGTTATATGAGAAAAATACTTACAGTTCAATTTCTTTATAAATATGTGGAGGCAGTGTACAGTGCATGAGGTTTTGCCACTCTTCTGCTGTACAAACACTGTGGTAGGATAGCTTCTCCATTGTTACACGGTAAATACACTCTGAATGGCGAATTCTGTGGTACATCTGGAAAAGGGAAGTCATTCATTAGCGTGAAATTTTAATAAAGGAAAAAACATTTCCTTCCTGCATTCAAGCACTTATTCTTAAAATACACATCTGCAAAAATGTTAGTGCTTTTGGCTGCTCAACTTCACACATTAGGAAAGTGACAGATTATATGAAATTCAGTACTTCTGGAAAACTGGGCCTTCTATCACATCATTCCACGTCCACTCAGTCAGATAAACATCTAAGGCTCGGCTGATTTTTCACTGCATCTGAGCTCTCCCAAGAAAAAGAATTAAAGTTCATGAATTAGAAACAGAACTCCATCCCTTGCAATATGCTAACAGAAAGAAAACGGATAACAGGGCACAATCAATATTTTGTGCCACTGCATGAATTCGGCTATTAATTGCTACATATAACTGCTACCTATGCACAGTAAAAAGTACGAGATGTTTATCACACCTACATTACTATGCAATAACGGTGAAAAATAAGTACAGTTAATTATTGAGAGGTTCAGACAGCTATTGCAGACACGGCATGGTTTGTAAACAAGTAAAGACACAACAATTTTACTAGTAAAGAAAATGCTCTGGAGCAGGATGCCCTGAATGGTAACATTCACCGTCTAAAAAGAGTGAGCTCACACACAACTGAATGATTGCATAGTCCCAAGTTTCATTTATATGCGGGACTTTCTACATGCCTTGAGTCATGTGGAACAAGTTTAAGTAATTGTTAGTAAAATTTGCTGCCTGAGCAGCAATATCGACAGCATCCTGTTGGTAAAATGGCTTAATGTAAATCACCAGGCTTAACTGGCATTGCATTGTATCTTGCCTTCCACGAACATGACATTTCTTCTGCATTGCATTTTTATTGCATTTATTGCATTTTTATACTTAAATAGTAATGATCATTAAACTGTTTACGCTTCCTACAGGAACAGTAATTTCTGTGACGATAAAGGGTTTGAAAACAAAAATAGCTATCCACTCTTACCTAGACGCATGGATAATTATGAGTATAAAGCACAGCATATAAACGTATAAATCGATATCTTTAAATATTAAACATATGGAATAGAGAATACATAACATCTCCATCCGCCAGTTAAATCTCTGAATTTATGAAATAAGAATCATACTTTCTAATGGAAAAGAGAGGACAGACAGATATCATACACATTTCAGAGCTTGCTCTCTCAGTTTAGCTACACCGAATTGATGTATCCAGAGCACAATTATTTCAGAAAGCATCAAATGAATCCCTATCATCCTCTTAAAATACAATTATTCAGCAAAGAATTCAATGACTCCTGTTTCCTCATTAATTCAATGAAACAGATTTATGAATCACTTTAATTATCTGGAACACCAAACCCCTTAAGTAGCATTCTAAGTCTTCCCACTATAACCAACAGCTTACAAAACTGTAAATAAAACTTACATTAGCACAGTGTAAGGCTAAAGCACAAAAGACTGCAAACATTTTAAAGTTGTTCTCATCAGTTTTAGAGAAGGCACTTCCACTTATTTTGTTCACCATCTGCACAACACCTATTACACTTCCTCGGCTTACAATAGGCATGCACAGGATATTTCTGGTTGTGTAACCCGTGTAGAGGTCTACTTCTCTGTAAAGCCAGAAAAGAGAAAGAAAAAAAAAAAGAAAAGATTTAATATTATTGATTCTCAGAAATGGTGATGTATAATATAGTAAATAGTAAGTAGATGTAATTAGTACCTGCAAGAAGTTCACCTCCAAAGTTCTCAAATATTTCCATCTACTGTGTCATATTTAGAAAGAACTTTTTAATCCTTTAATGTCCATTTGCAAGATAAAGAATTAATAGTTCCTCAAATGTACAGTCAGCTTATTCAAAAAATTAAAGAATACATTCAGATACTTAGGCATGCTATTTGTTAGCAAACTTTTTTTTCTCCCCTGAAACTAATCATATTGCAGGGAGGCTAATAAAGAAAATCAGCAACAGTCCACCTAACTTGGCAAAGTTCCATAACAGGAACAAGAACTACATTTTTCTCCATTATATTCATATTTGATAAAAATAACACTTTGTATCTTAAAAATATCTCTGACGGTTAAAGCATTTAAATAGGTATCTAGAGGTTGTCTTCTCACCAGAGCGTCACAGCTCCATGAATGCATCCTAATATGAAATTAAAGTAGTAAATTTAAGTAAAAGGTTTGGTGAGCTATCTTCCCCTCTCATGAATAACATCCTACCTGTTAAAGCGTGGATCTGCATAGGCATCAGGGATGTTAAGGACTTCTCCCGTTCTTGCCACTTGACCAGCTATTCCTTTTTCTATTGAGAATCTGCAGAAAAGAAAAATGTGTGTTAGCCGCAATATGAACTATCTGGAAAAACATTTTTCCAGTGGAGTCTGTGTTGGACATGGTAATGGATATTTCTTCCCAACCAGCGTCATTTTGATGCTTTTAGGAGAAAAATCTTACGAGACAACAAGTAGTAGTAAATAATAAAATAAAAAAAGCACATACTAATACATACTTGCTGAAAACACTTTACAGAACTACATAGTTTAATACAAAAGATACCATAATATGACCATTTTAGTGACAAAAATTCCCAGTCTTCAATAACCCTGGGGAGTTATGCCTAATAAACAACACATTTCTACAGAACCTGAGACTTGCATTTACCTTTACAAGCTATTGATTTTATCACTGATTTTACATCTTCGTTGTTTCTTTAAACACATCACAGGCAATATGGAACTTGTTTCTTCGGGATGCGGGGATTTGGTAAAATAAACTTATAAACTTTGGAAAAAGACCAGTGGAAATTTCAAAGCTAAACATTATATGCATTTATGCATTTGCCATGTACACTTCAGAACAAATAACTTGTTTCATCTCATGACATGCAAACAATGCCATGGTAGTAACTGCATCCTGTAATCACCACAAGAAAGTTAAACACAAAAAATACATTCTGGAGTCGAATCAGAAAAATCTACAAGTCTGTCTTGCGAGGAAATAATTTTCAATTCTTTGACATAGAACAGTTATGACACACAGGCACAAAAGAATTTGTGGAGAAAAATAAGTAGAAAGAATCACATGTGGAACGCTTTCAGATCTAAATGTTCCTGGGTAGCAATCTGCCCCCACTGAAGTTGGTGACAAAGCTGACAGGATTTCACCCTGCACACCTGATTTTAAGTTACTTTCTTCTGCTACTTGTTATGATATGTACATCACTCCAACTTAAGGCTCCTTCCTAATGACTGACTGACTCAGTGTCACTTTCTTACAGAGATTTAAGTTGTATTTCTCTTTCAGTATCCAGCACCCATGAAATGGCTCACATCCTTGCACTCAGAGTCAACATTTCAATAATTTTCATACAGAAAAGACAGAAAGATATAAGCACGAAAAACAATTATCAAGCAGGAGTATGAAAGTGTATGTTAAAGCAGGCCACCTTCTTTAATTTACACAACCTCCTTGCTTGTCAGTATGTAAATTGCACCAATTTTGACTCCTTCCATTCTCACTCACACAATGTAATAAGTGGGAGTGAGTTTGTCTAAAGGAGTCTAAGTGAAGACATGAATCACATCTCATATTGGCCTAGAACTTTAAAAGCATAAGGAGAAAATGAAAAAAAATTCTGAGAAAATCTATGCTGAGTATGTTATCAAAATTTTAGTGCAGGACACTTAGTCATACATTTATTTCTTTCTAAGAAGCTGCAGATTTAAAACCTGTGTGTCTTTGAAAATCTCGATCTGTATCTATTAAGGATTCATAGTTTTTGAAAAGTGAAAAATACTATATTTAATGTTTTGGTTTGCCTCTTTCATTAAAAAAACATGTATATGCGTCAAAATTACATACTTGCAACATGAAGCAGAAAACCACATCAATTTTAGGCAGAGAATCCTCTATATTCATTATGAGCCCATATACATTTTCAAATTCACCACTTCAAGCACACTTCAGAATCACAATTATTTAACAGTTTGAAAATAATCTAAATTCACATGAGGAAAAAGTAAAACTAAATTACTGGACTTGAAATCTTCAAAACCAATGACCAGTCCATACTACATTCTACATATGCCTAGTCCATCTGTAAGAAGTACAAATTGTGATTTCCTTGCTTTGTATGTTCTCGAATCGCACAAATTTCAATTCCTCTTGGGAACCCTCTTGGGAAAAAAAGTCCCATACTGGCAGACTATGGATTAGGTGCATCTTTACCTGCACCTTTACCTACCTCAGAACACCTCTGTTTTTTTCCCAACATGATTTCCAAAAGGACCGCCTCCGGAAGACGGCATTTCCAGGAGTGACGTTATAGCTTCAGAGACGTTGTTTCGATGGCACTGCAATGTCATTCCCAGAAGTACTACCTTCTGGAGGCGGGTCCTGGTGGGAATGATATCACAGTATGACAAGTATTGTCAGGGTACCTGCAGATAGGCACAGAGACTGGGTAATAAAATGCCTGCACATCTGTAGTTATAATGAAAGTGGATTCTCTTCTGCTAGCTACTCTTACCTTATTTCTTTGGTCTTCTTGAAGACAGGTTTCCCATCATTTTCTTCTCCAATATCAAAAAGGTCTGAATACAGCTCCTTATTTTTGTGGTCAACCTGGAAGAGTGCACACCTATCTGCATTCACCAGGTTTTTTGCATATATCTATAGACAAAAAACAAAACTAGAGTTAATGGTCATCAGTTAAATTTTTTTCAGTCACTTATCTGATAAAAACGTAAGTCCCTAGAAGATAAAAGCTTTGAGAACTTATCCATTATGAAAATCTGTTTGAAGGAGCACCCATCTTCACAGCAATCTTTTAGGATACAATTCAAAATGGAAGTGTCTTATTCCGTATTTTTATTGCAAATTAGAGTGTTCTTCTCTTTGAGAAATGCAGGAATATCTTTAGAGGCTGGAATGTTTTCTAAAAGAAAAAAGGCTTTCCTATTACACACAAGTACAAGGAATGCTTTTCAAAATGGTATCTTTCCTCCCTCTATGTTTAGATATTTTTCACCTTTACTTGATTTTAAATAGATAGGATAAGGCAAGACTTAAGAACATTTTTGGCTTTTTGTCTTTATCTTCAATGCAAATACATTGCTATTGAATATCCAGCAAAGACAGATGTAACAGAGCGTTTGTTTCTTAAAAAGCTAAATGTACCTGTAATACATAACAATGAACAAATAGGGAAGATTATCATTGTCACAATTACCACTGTAACTATGGATTGCCCTATGCAGCAGTATAGGAAATGGCTGCACCCTCCAGATGCTAGGGACAGCTCTTGCACAAAAGCTGAGACTTAGTAGTTTTACATGAACTAACCAAAGCCCACAAGGTACCACCCAAAGTCAAGAAAGTACCACAGTACTCAATACACTTGCACAGCCTCTATCATACTTTGAACCAGCTAGTTTGATCTTAGCAAAACTAACTGCCAGCCAACTGCACTGATTGTCAGAACAGAATCTTGTCCTGGGAACACAGCAGCTCTTCACTGAAATGTTTCTCAGACATACAATGGACTTTCTGAGAACAAGAGGAAAGACAGAACCAGAGTCAAACAAGGATCATTGTGTTAACTAAAGATGCCGTACAGTAAGAACCTGCTCTACCCAATTCAGGTGTGTATCCTATATTTCTTACTTGCTCAGAAAGTATAGTAACTACATGGTAGAGCATGATCTGAAGTAGATCATGCTCACCTTTTAAAAATTATATATAATAGCTACCTAGTCATTCAGCCAGAGAAACAGGTTGACTACATCTTGGTGTGCAATGCATGCAGGTGGCACGTCTTAAGAATTCTCAAGACTTCCATATGAATGGATGAACTTCTCCCCCACCCCCGCTTGTATTTCGGAAATAAAAACAAAAACCTGAACTATTTCATTTAATATTAATGCAAATAGGCAAATGTTATACCTTTGCAGAACCCCACCACCCCCACCCCCACCCCCGCTATGAGATGATAAATCATTAGTTGGGAGACTCTAACCTCATGTCATTTGAGATGCTTAATGGGAACTGCACAGAAACCATCTAGACCAAGTCTACAAAACATGGAGGGCCCTCCCATATCAACAGAATCCATAGCTGGAAAGATTCTGTTGCTTTCTACTCCATTTGCTCCATCAGAGTGGTAGACAGTCAGGGAGACTGCAAGCTAAGAGGTAACTTTTGTGAAATATTACCCACATAGAGCACTAAGAAGTTTAAAATCTCAACCGCTCACACCATTTATGTCTTTGCTCAAAACAGAGTGAAGATAAACTGTGCCGAAAAGGACAAAGGGGTCCAGTAAATGCTTCCCTACACCTATTCAGAAACTGTATCAGATTTCTTTACAGAATCAAGAGCACAGTGTTGATTTGTCACAATTAAACTCTTCTGTTCTAATGCATATGACTCAAGAACTTACCTTGGTCACGACTCATACTTTTCAAAAAGAACTGTTTAAGCACTACTAATTGAGAGAAATGGTTAATGGGATGAGAAAGTCTTACTTCTGGTAAAGTCCTAGCTCAAATCCAGGCCAGCAGCTGAAGGGGAATATCAATACAAAAGGTATGCTCTGCATTGTCAATAGGGAGGCCAGGGACCACCTTTTGGGTAGGTCACTTGTAACTAGTCAAACCTATTGGTAAGAAGATTTGTAAGGCAACTTGAACTTTCACTTCCCCTCCTTCATTTATATTCAAAACCATCCTTATACCACTAACTTCACTGAGGGATTTTAATGCAAATAAAAATGAAAAGAATGCCAAAATCCCTGTTCTTTTGTCTTTATAATTACAGGAAAAAAAACAAACTTCAAGTGCAATCACCAAAGGGTGAAGCAGTGAAGTGAAATTGAGTTCCACTCTTTTCTTACCATGGGACACAGAATAAGCCACATAATGATAAAATCACACTCACATAAAATGGCAATAAATGTGCAAACGCGGAATTCAGTGCATTGGCCCAAGAAACAGACAACTGCTACAAGTTTACAAAGGAAGCTGAGTATGAAACATCTACGCAGGTTAAAATGCAGAATCATAATCCAGCCAAGTGTTGGAAAAGAAGATGAAAGACTAAGCGTATTCTACTGCCAAATGTGTTTTCCACCAGACCTCTATTCATAGGGAAGAATATCAATATTTGTTCTCAATGCCATATGTTATACTACACCAGTTCTTTTAAATGTTAAGCTATTTTTAAGCAGTTCATTTAAATTGGAAAAGTCAACGTTCAGAAATGTGTCCTATGTGCTGAATTCTTGACCGTGTACTAACTAGAATAAGACAAACACTGCAGAATATTTTCCATTACTAACTCAAGTTTCTAAATAAAACCATTTTAATATTGTTTGCATTCTAAGTTTGTTGTCTTTGAATAGTCTAGCTAAGAATATCACTTTGAAAACTGGAGCAAGTATTGGAGTACTGTTGGACAGTAATTTTGTGAATACGCAAATTGAAACAATAGCATCACAGACCTGATTATGATTTATATTCAGGATGCAATGAATGTTCCTAAAGCTAAAATGCATAATTCATACATCAAACACTCAAAATGTGCTACGAACAACCAGTCCACATGTATTTGTAAACACTATTCAGGAAATAATTTTTAATTCAAAATTGATTCAGAAAATTATAATCTGTTTCTGAACTGTACTTTAATTCACTGATTAAAAAGTCTTAGTTATTTCAACAGACTTGGCTTTAGTGGTTTTTATAAAACATTGGCTCTGCCACTCTAGTTATGGGTCTACATACTTTTGCAAAGCAAAAAAAGGGATGTCATGACTCGCACATCTCATTCAGCAATAGAAAAAATACTCTTAAGAGTCATATTTGACCTCTAGTCCTTCCTACAGACAACAACTTCTTAAGGAGTTTTTTGCAGCATGTAGCAAATTTAATTTAGGAAAAAGGAATCAATACAACAAGCTGAAATAAGAAGAAAAACAGAAGCCTTTCTGTTACAATTTTCAGCTTTTCTAAAACACAATAGTAGCTATTTAGTTCAGAGACAGTCACGTTTCATTAGTTATGAAAGCCGTGAAATGAAGTTGTTGCAGCAATGAAAAAATCAAGCTGACCTTTGCCACCTTCTTCCATATAGAGATGTTAATACTGTTTGTATTACGTATCCATTATAAACAGCTCATATATTTCAATGACATAATGCATTACTTCAAGGAAAGGAGAATGAAGGACTTTTAATAACTAAGACTAATAAACTTAGAAGTGAAAAAACAACTTACCATTATATGTTCAAGTAGAGAATCTATTGCAACTATATTATCAAAATACGTTCTGCAGAGAAAGAGAAATCAGTAAATATTGGCATTTAGTCAAATGCTTCTCAAGTGGCTGTCATGGGCTCTTGTTTCACAACCGCTTAACAGTGGAGCCCGAAAGGTGAGGACAAACCTCTGCACCTTGAAAATCACTGACTGGCTTGCTATAGCACAAGGGAATTGAGAAATGGTCCTAGTTCTGTTCCTTTAAGCCATTATTCTACAATGACAGAATTGTAGAGTATTGTCTAGAATATGTAGAATTTTCTCTGTAAAAAAGGAAGACTACCAAACATTGCCTACCATTAAATAGGCCCCTGCTGAGCAACACCAAGAATGTATCAAAATGCTTTGTCACCCTTTACACACTGAAAATTTTAAAAGAAGAAGCAAAAAAGAAAAGCAATCCAGAAGACAAAAAAAAATTATATCTTCCATTGCTGATACATACTGTCTACATGCTTTCAAAATATTTCATTAGGTTTATGCATAGAGGACTATGTACTGAGTACTAATGAAAACTATGTATTGTAGCTAAATTCAGGTCATATTATGCAACCCTTAACTCTATTTGAAAGGCAACAAAATTTATAAAACTCCTAATGAGTTTTCTCTATCAACCCAGGTGTAGCATGTTGAAGTTGTAGAAAAAGACTGATCTTGTTTCTCAGGGAAAAAAAAAAAAAGGTATCTCAGTTTCACAGCAAAGTGGTAGATGTCCAAGGACAGTCAAGAACATTGAAAGATAAAGGTCACACTTATTAGTAAAAGAAGTCTAAATCTTCCACATGCCAAGTCTTAATAACCCTTGGATTACAATTTTCCCAGCAGACAGAAAGACATTGTCCCATGGCCTTGAACATATATACAGCTCAGTTCTGTTTGGGTCTAGTGGAAAGGAAATATATAATAGGCTAGTCTTACATTGTCAGGGACATGAAGAGGTGGAGCACTGCATACTATGCCCTTTCTAAAATGCTACAGAACATGTCCCAGTGACATTGCATGCTAACAATTTCCTCACTGAATAGGAAACCTTCTTTCCATGTAAGAAAGAGTACAGACCATTTCTAAGAAGAAACTAATTATTTTCTTGCTAGTGCAACTCTTTACCTACATGAAGTTCATAAAGTTGTTATTAAATGATATCCCAATTTTGTGGCTTAAAACATAGGGCTTGCTTTTTGTTAAATCTAAACAATTCTAGCAATTGATAATTATGTATGAGAGGTATTTTCTTATAGAAATGCATATTAAGTACTTGCAGTATTTATTGAAAGTTTTATCTTAAAATTTAAAAATCATTACAAAGTTCTTTAAAACAATCTCAGTATTATGTACCAAGAGTAAATTGCCAGCCAATATATTTGGGTAGATTAATCCAGAGTTCTCTGGTAAACTAGCTCAGTACAGACGTTAGCAAAATAAAAGCACTCTGGAAAGGAACATAATGGTGCAAGGGACTGCAGCAAGTGGGTAGCTCTGGCAAGGGCATGATGAGAGTGCCTTCCAGGAGACATACTCTGAACGTTAAGCTGAAATTAAAAAAAAAAGTCATCCCTGAGGGAAAAAGCTAGGAAAAACATCTGGATACATCCAGCTTGCCCTCTTTGCAAGGGGTAGACTCCTCCCTGCGGTGTATCACTCTTCATTCCAGGCGGGTCAACTCAGCTGCCTGCATTCCTGAGCGATGGCATAGGAATCTTGGATGTCCTCTAGTCTCATCAGTTTGAGAATTGTTCATCAAGACCCAGAGAATTGTTTGTAACAGCAAAAATCTGAGACATCTCATTTTTCCACAGTATCATCAGTCCTTAGAAATTCTTCAACCAACTAGTTTGATAAAACACTGTTACGCACCTCTGACTGGGATTTACTGAAAATACAACTTTGGTTTGTCTTTTAATTTATTGGCTATCTCTACTATTTAAAGATGCTAATAGCAGCAACAAAGAAAAATGCATGACGGAAAAGCAGATCACCTAAGACGCTAAGTTGACTTTGCAAGTCTAAGCCCTAGGTTTCATACTCTTACTGCGTTTTCAATTTAATCTTGTATGCATTGTCACAAGAAATTAAAAGAAAACACACTAGATGCAGTTACAGTTTTTGAAAATGAAAACAGGGCCTCCAGCAAATGCAGGGAAAGAACAATCGTGCGGCATCCCTGATTCTTCAAGCATATATCCCTGAGGTGCATATACTTATACATGTGTGTGTGAATACCTACATGTCAAAAAAAGGGGCGGAAAGCTGAAGCAAGCTAACTATTTTTTCATAAAATCCTTTCAAACCTTCTAAAACTGCCCATGGAAAGAGATGGCAAGCCTATTCCTCGCTTCTCAAAAGAGGGCCATGTTTAACATTGACAGAAGAGGAGGGAAAAAGGCTAAAAAAGCACGCAAAAGACCAAAACAACAAACAAATTCTGTTAAGCATAATTGGATGTCGCAACTTCTTCTGCACCACCACCAATAAAAAAGTTTTAACAGGTATACACCAGTGCCACTCACATCATTTGTTCTTGCCCCAGTGCTGAAGTTTGCCCACCCTCCAAGGTGTGCCTTCACACCTGCATGTGAGCTACAGTGTAAAACACAGGTAGACTGAAAGAGCCATGTTAGAAAAGCCCACCAAAATAAATTGATGAGATTAGAGTGCAAATCACACTTACTTCGATACATCAAGCAAGAAGTCATTCAGTTCAGTCTGCTTAGCAAGGCCCCGGCACACCTGGAAGCACAGATCACGTTATCATTTGCTTCAAAAGAACACTGAAGTTAGAGGGAAACTGAAGTCACGCAACCTACCAGTTTAATTTGTATGAAAAAAATACTACTACTAGTATATACATATGTTACAGCACTGTATAAAATTAAAAGCTGGATTTGTGTGCTGGGCTTCAAACTTAGCTATCTAGCTGCTCAGTGAAAACTATCAAATGCAAGTAACATCTTTCATAAGACTCTTTAAAAGATGTTGGCTGTTAACACTTGTTCATGCTGCCTCAAAGGCTGCCACTGAATGTGATTATGGAATGAACTTAACACCACCTCCTTATCCAGACCCTCAGCTCTTCTGAGAATGTCGAATATTTTGTTTGCTTTCTTCCTTACCATACTTTTACCACTTTTTTGCAGGTTGCAAAGTAGCGTGTAGACACAACTGAAGACTGACATCAGGCAGGTTTAAGTAAGCTAAGTAGCAGATGATAAATGCTCAACTTTTGGAGAAATTAGCATGAGTATGAACACAAAAAGTAGTATTCATACTACAGCTTAGAAGGAAAGTATTAGATGAAGCAAAGCTTTGAACTGTATTTTTACGTCACCTAATTGCATACTCTGTATCTAAAGTATAATTGTACACCTGTATGTTACTAGAGCAAGCACTGACATCAAAAAAAGAAAACAATCCTCTACTGTTTGTACCTTTTACACTATAAAATATCACTCAGAACTAGTAATACCTTTCATATGTGCAATGCAGATATAAATAAATATGCAAAATATGACAAACTACATCCACAAGCATATAATTAGGTAAGTAGGTACAACTTCTTGATACACACTACTTCCTAAAGCCCAGCTGTGAGGATGCTGGGTATGGCCCAATGCCAGATCAAAGTTTTTGCATTCTTCTCATGCAAAAGCTTGGGAAGGGCAAGCCTTCTGCTTAGCAGAAGGGAGAGAAATGAAAATGACCAGTGGACAGGCTTAAACTAACCTTTCTGTGTTTTGTTCTCTCAGGTGTGAAAGACTTTTCTATTAAAGAGGGAGTCATTGTTACAAAGTGAAGCTACAACTGCATGCAACTGCAATTCTACTAGCACACAATATTCTACATCAGCTAATTCTGCCTAAATGTGGCAGGGTGAATGACCATCCTAAACAAAGTCAACGACCTCCAGCACCAAGGTGGAAAATATTAGAGCCCAGAAAAGAAAAGCAGGAAGTTTTGTGCGAGTCTTCTGCCAAATGTATGAAAGTCACCTTGGAGAAAAAAAGAATGTCGTGAACTTCCTCCTGTGAGCTAACAAAAGAAGTGGAGTCACCATCCTCTGAATGTGTTTAAGAGTTGTTCAGGTATGGTGCTAGGGGATATGGTGTAGGGGAGAACTTTGTAGAGGGGGGTCAATGGTTGGACTCGATGATCCCAAAGGTCTTTTCCAACCTAAATGATACTATGAATATGTTTAGTTTCAGTGTTGCTGTCTTCCGTTAGCCGAAATAACAAAACCTATTAGCAAAGCTGCTTCATTAGGCACCCGACTAGGGACAGCATGAAGTATCCTTAGTGGGAGGATGTTACAGGACCATGTAGTAACTAGCAACGGTGGCTTAAAGTAGGCTTTAGCCAGCAACATCTAATAATCTCAAACTGAATACCAAAGCAGGAGGAAAGCAAGCAGTTGGTCCAGCAGTTACCTTCTTACAAGAAGAAAACCTGTGAAGTTTTTATAATTCTGCTTTAACAATTATTTATCTACTTTGTTAAAGTTTCTTTTTCCTTTAGTAAAATCTACTGCTTGAATCAATGTTTTAGTAGTGACTTCCACTTAAATTTGATCATAATCCATGTTCCTACTAATCAAGTCCTGGCAGAAGGGTTACATGATGAAAAAAATGAAAAAACAGCCACGCTTACTTGTACTTGATGTATTGCTACTGAAGCCCAGGCAAGATTTGCTGTTGCAACCTGAAACAAAACAGGAGAAAGTAACTCTGAAGAAACCTTGAAAGCTTCACATCAGTTACATGCTCATTTTCTCTATCTAGCTGCTAAGTAAATTATCTGAGCTGTTTTAGACAGACAGGCAGTAACAATTTGTGGAAAGACAGTTATTTTGTGAAAGTCTCAGTACGCTTGTGAGTGTTTCAATTTTAGTAAGGTACATTCAGTCACAAGAGAAAAATCTTCATTTTTTGGTACCAAAAAAATGCTTACCAATGCTCTTCAGAAGCGGTATTGGGAACCGATCAGCTCAGAAATACAACATCAAAACAAACATTCCATAAGCCAGAGAAATAAAATATCCCATAACATCTTTCTGAGGCTGTCTCTCTTCAGCCACAGCTATTTCCAGCTGTAAACAGGCACTGTTCTTTTCACTACCATTTTGGTGGCAGAAGAACCAGACCTGATCCCTCAGCTCAAGACTAGTGTTTTAAGTATGACAGTTTCCAGGCAACATTTCAAACAAATGTCACGTAAACTGCAGTTAACTGAGATGTGCTACCATGCATAATCTCCTGGCCTTGAAACACAGGAGCTTTATAGGAACACAGAGGACAGAAGTACAAGAGGTCTACTGCTGTATACCCTCCTAAGATACTTTTTTTGTAATTTTATTTTTTTTTTAAACAGAACACATTGTACACATATTATAAAAACCGCTGATGGTATCCAAAGGCTTTCTGAAACTTGAAAATGAAAAGAATGCTTTAGAAGACTCAGAAAGTGACCTTAAAATATTTTTAATTTACTAACAAAATACGCGTATTTAGCAGCCAGTCTTTTCCAAGTAGAACATTCATGAACTTAAGTTACAGAAGGTATTTCATATACCATAAAAGATTCCTATTTGCACAGAACAATGCGTGTCTGAGACCTATCTGAATTGCAGATTCATTAATGGAATAGGATAATTGTAAAAAATAAATACATCGTGTGTAAGCAGCAGAATTAATGAAACCCGGTTTTGTATGAATGCCTGTTCTTTGTTCTGTGAGCAGGGACACTGTCACCACCGTACTAATCCAGTCCTCTACCATGACCTCTACTTACTGGTGGAAAAAATACCAGATGTGACGCTGAGGCTGAAGCAGCATTAACTGCCCAACTAATACACACGTATAAGCATCGCATGTACGCTAGGCTACTTAGGTTACTGATAAACAGAATATACGATTGACAAATATTGATGTTTTTTCCTTCCTTGGGAGGGCTAGTTTCTGTTCTTTTCATAAGATTAATTCCTGTTCAGTACAGCTAAACTGCTCAATGGTGCATCTGGTACCACTAATAAGACAACACACCTGTCTAGAACTCACCCCATTTTGTCCTAACCTCTGTGTTCATGTTCCTTTCCTTGGGGAAGGGTACAGAGAGAAATGAATGGTACATTCATCTTAATGTGAGAGCCATCTTAATACGTAGATGGGATATAACAAGGATCCTCACCCAGACATGAGAGCTAAGATGCACTTCTAACACCTTTAATACAGTGCTAGCCTTTGAGACAACTGCTCTATGTTCAAATTTGTTTCTACTTGGCTAACAACTCATAACTTTGGATTGACAAATGGACACATATGGACAACATAACTAAACAGGCCTTATATAAATACAGTAAACCATGCAGTGTAGAGAACAGTTATGGAAATGGGAAGATGGTTATGAATGGGAATATCTGGATGGGGAAGCATCAGAACGGAAAAAAAAAAAAGGCAGAAGAGATCTTCATGAATGGCACCTAGATTAGCAGATCATCCAGGTACCAGCACATATACACACAGTTTCTAAGAACATCTAGCTCAGGAGACAAAGGACAGTGAGTAAATCTTGATGATTCAGAGAGATGGGACAGGCTAGAGAGACAAAAGATGTCAGCCCCTAAACACTAAAGAAAAGGATGACCTAAAACCAGCACATTGTTGTCAACCTAGGAAAGAAACCTAAGGAAACATAAGGACTCAACATCTGGCATCATGTTTTAAAATGGGGCTAATTCACTGAGAAGCCACACCTAAAAAGTCAACTAAAAAAACCATAAATATTTCCATACTGTAAAGTAAAGTGTTACTGGAAAGTTAAAATTGAGATTCAAGATAACTCAGCAGTGTCCTTTTTATACAAAGTGATTTCATTTTTTGACACGTGATTTACACTCATATTTCATTCACCTGCTCTGCATTAGCTTCTCTAACAACTCTGTATTGATTAAGAAATGTTGAACCTGTTTTCCACAAAAGAACACAAGGTAAAATTCTTGAGGTTTCCCTGTACTTGTATATGTAAATTTTACCTTCTGTGACTGAAAATACAAATCTCTACCTATTTTTTTTTCCAATTGGTAACATTCAATGAGAACAAAAGTCAAGCACAAAAAAGGTAGAAAAAACGTGAGAAGAGTGATAGAAGAAAGTCTGTGGGGGCTGAAGTGCTGACCATTGTGAGGTAGTGGGGAAAGGTTGGGCATGAACTCACCTCTTGGTGACTAAGATGGAAAGCTTCTTTGCCTAAGTGACGGTAAAGCTCCAGGATACCAATCAGATCACCAATTGCAGTGACAATTGGCAAACACAGAACAGATTGGATACGAGTCCCTGATTCCAGTCCAGTACCTTTGGGAAATCTCTCATCCTAGAAAATGTAAACATAATCTGATAAAATATAAATATCGTAACATTAACGTGAAAGATATACTGACATTTTCCTCCCTCTTCTGGCTGATTAAATCTGCAGGAAAATGATAAAATTCACTAAAACTCATATCTCAGCATAATTTACACACAGTGCTAAGACATCTACTAAAAAATGCAATAAAAACATCTCAGCACTAATTTACATATACAGATAACCTTATTGATGTAAAGTCAGAATTAGTTGTTGTATTAGACCCAGCTTTGGGTTTGTTTTTATAATACATTTTCTCTAATCTCACAGGTAGAAAAACCATCACTTCGTTGCTAATGTCAGATCAGATTAAGTAAAAATCCAAACAAACAACAGTACCTCACCACACTATTTCCCTCCCAAAAAAAACCCAAAGCATTTGTAATTATGATGTGGACCATTCATATTTCAGTGTTAACAAGCAGACAGCAGTGCTTGCAAGAGAACAAAAACTGAAACCTGAGGTTTAGTTTATACAAAGTTATAATCCTCAACCGACTCCTGAGGAGGAAAATGTGTTCTCAAACAAATTATGCATGAGAGTCAAAATCTTTCTCATTGCCTTGCTTATGCATACTGAATAAACCGGTGCAAAAGTTCCAGGAACAAATATTAAAATAATCTAACAGCTGCTATAAAAGACCCAAATTCTTAACTTCTAATCTACACAGGGAACATCCAAGGCTTTATAGCTTCAATTCTCCATGTATGAAAACTCACAAAGACCTGAGAAGCCACCTGGATGTTACGGTTAGTAAGGCAGTAACTAGCCTACATGAAGTGTGAGAGACCCACTCTGCTGCACATCAATCCTTCAGTCATTTAGTACTTGATTCCTGCCAGATGTTCCCTGCAGGCTGTGGTTAGGCAAGACAGACACACCCTCAAGGCTCATCAAAATCTCTCCTTTCTCAAAAGAAACAGCAAGTAATCTCTACTTTAATTACTATAACGACAATCAATCTGAAGGGCTAGGAACAAATAACAGACAAAAAGAGAGTGGGAAGCACTTTGCAACACGAGCCTCTCGCTTTCATTTTTTATTTCTGTCCTCCAAAAAAAAGGGCTGGCAGTTTATCTGCAAGTGCTTCCTGTCACTGTTGAGATCCTCCGAAAACCGCCAGAAGGCAAACCATGTCACCAAAATGAATCTCCCTGTTCAGTCAATAATACACTGATACTGTAAACCAACAAAAAAGTTCAAAACTCCTCCCCACTGTCTCCCTCTGGTTTTATTATGAATGTAAAATCAAAACATACACACCCCATATGAAAGGATATCATAATATTAATCGGAAATTAACAGTAATAATTTAAGCCCTATATGTGACTCAAAAAACCTAACAACATATAAAATCTTTCTAGTCCTGGTTGTATAGAAAGTATTGATTGTTGCTACAGTGAAAGCGGCTTCTGCCTTTTTATTTTGTGGTTCTAGTTAAGTCTACTCACATTAGGCATTTAGGATTTTGTTTATAGCTCGGGTTTGCCCAATAAAGGTCATACTTTTTTTATAATAGCAATGTCCAATTTTGGCCACAGCATCCAAAGACTGTTATTTTGGACAAAGCTCAGAAGAACAGAAAGCACTGAAAAGAGAATTTAAACTTCCTTGGTGTTCTCATAACCAGCTGCTCATAAAGTGTTCTCATAAAGTACAGGTGAAAGACCAGTTTGATACAATTGCATAGGCATGACTAGAGGATTAAGTTTTTCAAAAAATTAAAAAGGACAGACATGCAGAGTGCCAAGAATTATCAGAATACCACCTTAGGATTTTCTGAATCTTTTTATGGACAAAGGCCTATATTTTGATATCAGTTACATTAGTGTGCCTTTGACGTAGGTCTACTGATGTTGTAAGTATTCTAGCTTTACATTAGCGTAAGCAGAGATCAAAATCCTGTCTAACGAGCGGAATTCTGACTAACGTTCTTGTCAGTATGAGCCATGTATTATAATTAAATCAAACTTTGAGGGACTATATGGAAGTCATCTTGTTTGGGATTAGCACACTAAGTATTTCAAGACCAGGAAGACAGGAGTTTTGATTGATAGGGTTTTTTTCCTCTCCAAGTGACTATAGTGCTATTACTTCTTTATCTGACAACAAAAACAACAACAAAAGGTTAAAAGACAAAAATCCTCTAAATTTACACTTAAAAATAAATGAGGTATCCTGAAATTATTCCATTAAGCTAATCCAAACTTGCTAACACATTTCCTTGGTATCAAGACAGATGTAAATTCCATCATTATACATTCAGCTCAATAAACATTTCAGCATCAAAATATTCATTCTAAGAACATGCTGTAATCATCTAATTAAAAAAAGAAAAAGCTTTTTACCCCCAGAATATCTTCTACTAGCAACGTTTTTCTGGATCTGGCTACATAAGCAGATACTGTAGTGCCATGTGCAATGGGCCCTGCGGGAATGAGCCGTGGTTGTCCTTCTTTAGCTCCTGGTGGTGTAAATACACACAGACTCTAGTTAGAAGGAAAAAAAGAAAAAGAAAGAATGCAATTAGGAAGCGTGGTTACTTTTACACAGTTCCTGTGCTACCTATGTAGTGCAAAGGATTGAATAAATTAATTTTAATTAATAAATCTTGCTGCCTAACTAAAACTGTCTCATTTGTTGAAAAGTCAGGTATGACAACATTCACATCATGAAATATCTGATAATTGTTCTGTAACAAAAGTATTAAATAAGTTAACACCACCAGAATGAATGGGATTGCAAATATTACTTTCCAAAAAGAAAATTAAATACACATATAAAGAGGTCGAACCTGCAAACCTTTCTGTATGCCAAACACTCTTCAAATCTAAAATTTCATTCATTTTGGGGTGAAAAAGAAACTTTATGGAACAGTAGAGTGCTGGAAAGCAATGTTCTTATCACAGTCTCTCTAAAATTTTCCTTTACTTTTTCCCCTCAGACAACCTGAAAAGCAGCAGTCTGTTAGTGCCAACAGATTTTAAAGTCACAAAACCACAAAAAAACCCACCTGTCTTCAGTGCAATCAGCAGGAACAGTTCATTTCACAAGCAAAAAGTTTCACCTTCTGTTCCATTTTCCTACCTTCATCTCATTCCATCCATCAATTTATGTGTCTCCTAACACTATGGAACCAGAGACTCTCAAAATTTTGAAGCATTTATACTGCCACACCCTATTCAGCGTAGCAGAGCTATTACTCTTTAAACACGCATGGAATTTAGACACATGAGGAAAAAATGACATGGCAGAGGTTACACCAAGTGTTAGAACAGCAGGGATCAAATCTGTATTTCCAAGACTTCAGCTTAATGTCTAAACTCTTGAGCCATTCCCACCTCATGCATTCTAAATATTAACACAATTAAAGCACTACCTCAGAGACTCATCTTCTACTGGCAAATTGTGTTTTCTTATTTACTATTATCAGTGATCCAATTAATTTCACCGATAAATTTGTAAGACCAGTAGTATATAGTGAGAGTTCCTGTAGTAAGTAACTCTACTGCTAAATAACTATATGATTTTAAATTGTGAACTTAAAGCATATGAACTAAGATGAAACATTTTAGGCAAAGAACCTTGCCAGGCATATATATTTTATTTTTTTTTTAATTTACATTTCTAATACCACAGATAGATGGTAGTGCCACCACACAACGTATTACTAAAATTTCTGGTAAAAATGGCCACATATTGCGCCATTCACTCCTTTGTATTGATTAATTTTACTATCAGACTTTGCTTTCATTAGGGCTGTTACAAGGGTCAATCACCCATAATTTTAAAGCGTCAACAGTTATGATAATTAATATTAATTACATCTAATCTGTCTCCTACATTTATCATTCACAAAGGTTTCTGTATTAGTAGACAAAAGCAGGTGCACAGGTACTCCAGACTGTGGTAGCTCAGAATGCAGCATTGTCTTGAAAGACTGAAGAAAGAACTTCTAGTTTGTTCAAGTAAGATTTCAGCTTAGGCTTAGCATTTAGCAGGGAGCTTCGCATTGGAGTTGTTATTATTTAAATAGCATGCCATTATATGCATACTTATTCCTTGCAGAAAAAAACACTACAGAAAATTTAGAAAAAAAAATATCTATGGGCATGATTCATTAAAGAAATTAAGCTAAATCCAGTCACTATGAAATCAATGGAATCTCCCTTATTTCACTCTGCTAGACCTGTGACGGCAGTATCACTCTAGCACCTGAGTACTTCACAATCTCTAATTATGCCTTATTACAACTGCCCTGTAAGTTGGGTGGTGATGCTATCCTCATTTTATAGAAACTATGATAAAAAATTTGTATTCATACAGTTATTTTAGCTGAGGCTCCAATTACCATTCGAGTATGAACTTCACAGCTCACCGCATACTCTACAGAATCCCTTGCACTATGTCTTAGAGCTAGAACAAGACAAAGAAAACTCAGGTACGAAAGGACAGAGACAGATTTCAGAGATCAACAGTTACCAATTTGGGCCCTGAGAGATCACATAAATTACTAAACAGGGGCTGTTTTCTAGCACAGATTAGAGGTACAATTTGCAAGTGAAAATTCAGCATCTACTGTCAGCTGCAGAAAATGAACGGATGATATGGGATGTATTCTCTCATAACTATCGTTTCTTTATCCTGCAAATGTGTGAGGCACACCATAAAACATACTAAGCAATTCCAGAAAGAACACACTGAAATGTTCAGAAACTAAGGAGATGTGATATAATGCACTATGTGTAGGTACTCCTGCAGCAATGAAGGTACCTTAGCTGTATGAATTAACAGCATTTTGGAAAGAGAAAGCTGGACTTCATACTGAGGGGAAAACAAATTGTCAAATAAAGGTACGGAATTCATAGCCAAAACAAGAGTGAAGTCTATCCAAGAAGAAGAGTAGTGCAATGGCTAGGGCATTCAGTGAGTTCAAAAGAAAAACACTCAGGATTCTGATAAAACCAGTAACTGCGTATTTGCCTTGTTCTTAAGCAGAAAGGCAGGCAATCTCAAAAAGTTCAGCAAGACGAGAAGGGAATTTTCCGTCAGTTACTCTTTTGCTAATATTGTGATACAGATGAGAATTAGACTCTCTTCAAAGAGAAAATAGAGCTCTGACTAGTCATTTCAGCATATTTATTTCATATGTCTCATGCAGTTGGAAGGAAAGATACTTCTTCCACGGAGAAGCTCTACTGAACATGCACCATATTTACTCCACTTTGATATCTTGCATTAAATCTTGAAATTTTCTGTTTATTCTGATCCCAAACATCAACCTTATTCTTCAAACCCATTTACACTCAAGGCTTCTTTAAAGAGTGGCCTTTAGCACTGAAAGACACTGGAAAAGTCAGAATGCTTATTTTCCATATGAATTACAAAAATGTGCCAGAAAAAAAAAAAGCAGCAACACACACACACACACACACACACAAAACGCAAACAACAAAAACCATTAAATTAATACTTTGAATCTGACAGAACAAGCCCGCTCAATTTACCAGAATGAAAAGTTCCATTTATTCTTACTTTCCTATAATCTAATAAAATAGATACACATAATTCTTAAATGAAAACTTAGTTTCACAGTTACTTGCCTTCATAAGCTTCAATTTCATTTTTTCACATGTGCTTAAACAGAATGAAAAAGAACATTTTACATAACTGATCCAAAAAAAGCACCCCACAATCTGAAAAAAAGTACATTATTCTAATAAAACTGAAGAAATCACAGTCCACGATTTATTTAAATCAGTGTTCTGATATAAAATATTTTTTAAAAAAATCAAAGCAGCCAGTAAAAGGTTTAGGATATAAAGGGTATAGAAACACAGACATACATATTTTCACAAACGTTTGACCTGCTACACTATATGCTTATAGGAAAAAGATTTACTATTTAAAAACTACTTTTATAGCAGGGACAGTAACACTATAATGTCTTCAATACTGAAAAGGTGGTTCATATTGCAGAGTACTGCAAAATGTAGGAGATGAAACACAATGTTCAAAATTCTGAATTATGTCGTGTAAGTAGTGGAATGAGTCAAATTAAATTAACAGGACACTGGAGACCAAAGTTGATCTCTCCAAAGATTAACACTTTTATTCACACCATTCTTCTTACTTTTTCTTAAGACATATTTGCTTCTTTATGCCAAGATAGCAATGTATGACGCTTAGCAAAGTAACTATGTTATTTAAATTACGTGTATAAAATGTGCTTTTCCACACTGGTCTCCTGAGTCATGCCCATAGCTAAATATAAAACAACACAGAAATCCTTCTCTTCTCAGAAACAGCTTCTCAAAACAAAATACAAGGAAAAAAAAAAAAAACAAAACCAAAAAAAACCCCAAAAAACAACACAAAACCAAATGGCCACTTTCACCAGAAAACAAAGAACTCACTTCTTCCACACATGTATTTTTCTCCAGAAAAGGCCTTCACTGGATCTTCAATGGCCAAAAAACTGTGTTGACACCATGAAGTGTTGCTAGCAAAAGTTGCTTTTGCCAGCACAGTCTTTCCTGTGTCCTTGTGTAACTACCAGTTTCGCTGGTAAACCCCTCTGTTCCTACCACCCTGAAATACTGCTGTGAATAGGCACCCCTATATGGGAAAAAGATCATGGACGTTATTTTACTTTCAGCGATAAGAAGAGTTTTGCAGAAGCAATTCCATTCTGCCCACTGCTAAGGGCTCAGAGATCAAAAAACTCTTCAAACTACCCAGCAAGTTCTAAACTTGCCACTCTCCCTCCTGACTCTGTACAAGTAGAGACGTACGACTGCACAAGGACAGACTTCCACCTAGACCTCAAACAACAATCCTTGATCTCCAACACCACGGAACAATTGATAATCTTATCCTGACCACGCAGCATTATTAAAAAGAAAGGCAAAATTTCTCATAACCATATATAAGCTGCAATTAGTCCATAAGCCTCTACCCATTCCACGTTGACTTTATACATACACCTAATGAAGTTTTATGACTGCTGATACATTCCATATATAATCAATTTAAATCTGAATGAGTTTAAACTTTTATTGGCAATTAAGGATGTGCAAATTTCTCAAGGTTTGTTGGAGTTTTGTTAACAAAGCTTTTGAATCCGAGAATTCATCAACGGCAAGGTCACACAAATGAAATGCAGTCAGAACAAATAAGCTGTGCTCTGCTCTCCTACAGCACGTTACTGAAATAATCTCTGAGGCACCCCAAGACGCTGCTTTAACAGAATCTCTTTAATTACCAGTGTCCACAACCACCAGGTTTTTTTCACCTATCCAGCTCACGTTTCCTGTTCTTCGTTTATGAAAATACTTATAAAATAAAATGTACAGTAATAATAATAAAATTTGGGACTCAACTAATCTCTTCTAACCATGAATCACTCTAGCATTCTTTTAATTTGCAAATGCAAATTCAAATCACCTTTCACTAGCTCAAAGGGTAATTAGAAATGTTCCCATGCAGACATCAGATATATTGTATACAGCTTCACAAGTAAATGAAGAAACGGATAGATTGGGTCCTTTTAAATTACTTGCATTCGTTTAGTGGTTTTGAATATTTTACTTCAAAAACAGACTAACAGTTTACATTTCTGGTAAAGACACTGAACGGTGATTAATAATCAAAATAAGGAACTGGTGGATTTTTAATGACAACTTGAACAATATATAGTCAATAAAAAAGGAAATATAAGAATATAAAGTCCCATAATTTCCCAAATACTATACTGATAACTCACAATGCAGCAAATGGAAAAGGCAGAGGAGACAGCAGGATGCCTGTACGCTGTTCACAGGATCTTTTGCTGCTATAACCACTTGCAGTGACAATTGTCAGTATCAGAAACAGATAAACAAGAACAGCTCTTTATGACATTGTAATGTCACTTTCTCTCTCCTGGCAAAAGTTTAATAAAAGATACCTACTGTACACAGAGCATTAGATATCTCTACTAACGATGAGGGAGAAGGCAACCAAGATGGGAGAGTCACTCTAACAAAAGAGCAAACATCGGCTTGGAGAGCGAATCCTCTGGAAGTTTCCAGGTTTGTGAATTCTGGCACCTGGCTGCTCACGGGATCCTGCAATTCCCTATTTTGATCTGTTTCCCCTCCTTCCAGACACAGATAGAATCTCCTTACCTACATCAAACTCAACTACCCTATTACCAATCTTTTTCCAACAAGTTCCATATGGCAATGGGCTTCTTTCTTTAAATGTAGTTAGGTAGGGGAACACTGAAGTCTAACACCAGAAACCTCCTATACCTTGTTGGAACCTCAGAGCACACGAGGTGCTTGCTTTCCTGCCTTCTGCGACACGACAGATTGTTCCAGCTGGGCCCAAAATCTTCAAAATGATACCTTCCCTCCCAGTTTAATCTCTAAATTCACTTTGATACGGTCTCCAACCAAAAAAAAAGAAATCCTATTCATTTTGACTGATGTTACAGTGTGGCTTGGAATCCACTAATGGCATGACTGTGGCCACAGAGAGCAAGGGTGCTTAAAAAACCCAAACTGAAACAAAACAAAGTCCAAAACAAATGACAACCACAACGAAGGTTCAGCCACTGGTGAACACAGACAAATGCAACAAAATTCACCCTTTTATATTTCACAGGCACTTTAGGTATAGGCAACACATTGTAATCTCTAATGTATTTTTAAAATCCTAGTATATTAACAGTCTTCCAGTCTACAGGAATGCAGAATGATGTACACTGTAATCCTGTAATCAGTTCTTGAGGGGTATCAACATGGCAGCGTTTTCAATTCACTGCTAAACACAGCAAACTCGGCTTTCAGATACATAACAAAATTAGTAGATAGCCAATAAGCCATAACAGTACGGCTTTCGGTGCTCTTTTCTTGGTGCCATGCACACAGTCTGTTGAAATTATGGAGTAATTTATCTTGACCCTCTTTTACTGTGGCTGAAAAAACCCTCATTACTGTTCAGCTAAGAGCATGCACATGAAGAATTACTGATGTTCATCTTGTCATGCTGCCATAATTTGGCCCCACAGTTGGTTTTTCTAGAGAAAATCTAATGTTTGACAGAGGAAGCGGATTAAAATCCCAATAAAAGAAAAAATGAGGAGTAGCAGCTCAAGCCTCATAACACAATACCATCAGCACCTCCTGACAGATATTCTTACAGCGATAAGTACCTACAGTTTTCAGGTGGTTTCAGTCTTTGGTTCTTCTGATGAAGAGATCAACTACAGGTGTAATTGATGCTATTTTTCTAGCGACTGTTGGTGGGTAGCCCATGGGAATCTGGCACAACACCAAATCCCAACCCACAAAGGGTAGAAACCATTCAGCTAACTATATAAAGTTTGCCAGGGCTGGATTTGAACTGCAAACATGTAATGCTCAGCATTTCACTAACTGCTCAGTTGTTTCTTCTTTTTTTATAATACTCCTTGTAACTAAGCAAATACCAATCATAAACCGATTTTTCTAAAATTTCTTTGCAGAAAAGAGGTCTGGGTAAGAATCTGGTTTAGTGATTAGAATGAGGGTTAAAGTACACACATGACAAATATTCCATTAACAAACTGTTATGGTGGTAAGGGTGACTGGATCCTGATCTAATTTCTTCCACAGTGAATTTTGCTGATAAAACTGGCCCTAGAACTGCTTAATGGAAAACCAGTTAATATTGAACTGACATTAAATGGAAGCCTTAATACTAAAGCATCGCTCTACGACTTGATGCTTGGGAAAAAAACCCCAAACAAACAACATTAAAGAGAAATGGGAATTAAGCAAGTTGATATTAAGTGAGCTTAATGGTTTTTGCTGCTCACATCCTTTTCTGTTCAGTAACAGTAATAGATTTTTACTCTTGGTAAAGGAGGTAACAACTCTATGTAAGACCACACAGCCTAATGATAAAATTATTTGCAGATAGGTATAAAGGCTGTGCCCTAAGGCCAGGTTTTTTTGCAGGAATAGAACTCATCACAACAAGCAATGACGACCAAGAAAACCAAATGCACACAACTAACTTGGAAAGTATCCACAGGCAAAAACCTTGAATTTGTAAACTGGCTAAATTGAAAGAGTAGCCCTATAGAACCACACTAAAATCTTAAAGAGCTATGAGCAATTATGTCCTGGGTTTAAACACAAGCGCAGCAACCCTACTACATGAAGCACACAGGGATAAAAGAAGTGGAAAAAAACCAAAACCAAACCAGCAACTACCTCCACTGTTTAGAAAAACTTCTTAGTTCCTTCTTGATAACTGACAGTGTACTTTACAGGAGATCTGCATTTTTAAACTACATAGTATGTACAAGTGTTGGATACTTGTGAAATGAGGACGATGCACTTATATGCTGTAAAACAAGTAGTAGTTGTGTGTTGGGTTTGCGGGTTTTTTTAATGTTTTCCTCCTTCTGAATGGTTTCAATTTCTAACTGCCCTTCACTCCTGGAAACTTCCCAGTTGATTTACAAAACTGAAAAACACCACAAGAGTTACATCAGTTCATTGACACAGAAAACTAAGTTGACACACCTCTCTTCCATCCCGTCCGTTTTAAGGCATGGTCAGCTAAGCATTTTTCTGAAAGATGTTTGTCCAGACAGTTCTCAAACACCTCCAGGGATGAGGATCCTGAGCTTTCACAAGCAACACACTGTAGTGCTTCATTACAGCCACAGCTTTCCTAATGCCATTTCAAGCCCACTACTTCTTGCCCTACACACCGTAGGTACGGAGAAGAGACGATTCCCTTCCTCTCTATCTTATCCAGGCATTTCTTCACCCCTCAACTTCCTTTGTTTAGACTAAGCAATACCAGTTTTTTTTGTTTCCTGACCATTCTCCCTGCTCTCTCCTGGACTCACTTCAGCTCCTTCAATTTTTTCTTAAAAGTGCTGTGCTTAAACTAGACATGTCATTCCATCTGAGACCTTACCAATGGACAGAGGAATGGGAAAATTACCCAAAGGCTAGATTTCTGCTTCTAGTACACACAAGAGTGTCTTTTTTCCTACAGCAATGATATTGCTGACTCATGTATACCTTGAAACTCCCTGCAAACCCCAGAACCTTTCTCAAAGTCACCAACTGTCCTACAAAGAGAGGGGCAATCTATGAAGAGCCCAGCACTTGTCCTCACTCCGGTTTCTTCAGACCATTTTTCCAAGATCACTTTGAATTCTAATCCATCCCTGCAAACACATCTGCACACCTTCCCAATTTCATGTAACATGCAAATTTAATAAGCCTATATTCTTCCTTCACCCATGCATTAACGAATATACTCAGCAAAACTAGATATAGGATAAATCCTTGAGGATTTATGCAAAATACTCTCCCATTCTGATAGTGAACCACAAACAACTCATCTCTGTACAGTTTTCTAACCAGTTCTGCATTCTACATATAGTATATTCATCATGACCATATTCCACAAGTCCATTTACATGAACATTAAATGAAACAGGACCAAAATTTCACTAAAATATACCCTGACAGTTACCTAATTTCTTTCAGTTTGATAATCTATTGGCTCAAAGTTAAACCACCACACTATAACTCATCAACAGCTTTCTCTCTCTGATGAGTATCACTATTTACTGGCAAATAAGCAAGCAACAGATTTCTTCCACTTTATATATAAAAAGAGTACATGATGTTCGAAATTGATTAAAGGACAGAGACCGAAATTTTCTGAATTGACTTGCAGCTAGAAGGGTTTCACCTGGAAATATGTTTAAAAGACTCAAATTTCAGAGATGTCTACGCACTCAAAATAAGGTATCTTAGCCTGGCTCAAAACCCTGAAACAGTTAGCAAGCAGTAAATGTTTTTATCCTGGTTCTTAATAATTCAAATCACCCACCCCACAAATTCACTAGGTGGCAGTGCATATCAAGCTGCAACAATTCCTGCACGACCAGAAATTCTAGACTAGCTTAATAAGACAGACCCTGAAGCACAGAGTATGTGCACATATTTGTGGCCTCACATAATTATTTCTTACAATGAAGCTATTGGAAACTTCTATCTGAAGCAAGGATGATCTGTTTGTCAACACAATTTGCAGTTTCAGGAAGTAAGTAACACTCACAAGACCTAGTAAAAGCTACTTTAAGTGTATGCCTATTAAATTTGAAGTCATACATTTTTTATGTAGGTATCACAATGTAATCATGAGGTGAATTACTCACACAAATAAGGACTATAAACAAGAAGTATCTGAAGAATCAGATAATATAATAATACATTAGAAACTCTATAGCTGTGATAAATATTTTAGAAATATTGCCTTGTAAAGACGTCAGTTTATGGGCTTAAATCCATGCCCACCTAGCACGGTACTTAGGCACATTGACTTACACACACACACCCCCAATCCAATATGAGAATTTCAGTAAATTCTTTAAGTCATGTTTGAAGATGATATTCAGTTATGGTCATAACATGAAAATTATGAACTATATATTCATTCCCCTAAGAACCAAAACATAAAACTGAAATAAAGTCAAGTCCTTTGCTGGAGGGCTGCGAAACATCCTTGTCTGGTTTTCAAGTGTTTCTGGTCTCCAATATATAGCATTAGCAAAATGGCCGTGATGTACCTTAAGAAGAAATAATTTTATTTGCATAACCGCACTACCCATGGACAAAGATCATTTCTTAGATATGAAGAAAGTTCAAGAACCAGAGGCAGTATGGGCACACGTCTGTTCAGACCACTTGACCCTGATGAGGAAGCTATATTTCCAGTACTTGAGTATTTTACAATGCATTCTACCATATGTATAGCATATGCAAATCCAGAGTGATACTCAGGGCAACTTTATGGGGATGGAAGGAGCTGGACATGTGTGTGGTACTTACCTGCTTGGGGGCAATTGTTTGAAAAGCAGAATGATACTATCAGAACACCCTTAGCAAGGAGCATGAGAAGCGCCAGCACTCCCAAGCAATTTGAACAACCAGAAGGTTGCTAAAATAACTGAACTGGTCACACTCATTCTGGCACCAATTCTGAGTAACACTTGCATAAAGAAATGCACTGTAACATGCAAATGGTGTGTCATCTTTCATTTCAAGCAAATTCACTCAAGTAAAGATCCTGAAGGCATTTGACCTGACCTGTCAGCCAGAAATTACCTTGTCCTTATGCTGTTATCCAACTCTAATACAAATCAAGATATAGTTTTGTAAACTTCAATAGAGAGAAACAAAATAAGGCCATAAAGAACCTTTATATATGGACAGGTATTTTAAACTCACATTTGTACTGTTAAACTCCAAAGGATTTTTTTCTAAAACAGGGTCCTCCTTTAAAGGCCAGGGTATCATCTATGTTTTGCAAAAAGGAAAAGACCAGCTAATCTAGAGCTTTTCTTCACATTAAACAAATTTGATTTCAGTTCTAATATCATTTTGATGTAAGGGAAGCACTGTCCATATTAAAATTTGCATCAAAGAAAGATTTACAATAAATTCTTAGGAACCCATGGGAAAAAAAAATTGCAATGATATGGCAATTCTCTCAATATTAAAAAATAAGAGCACACAGTATGCAGCAATCATTTGCTGGTTTTCATTTTGTAAATATCTAGAATTTCTCTAAAAGGAAGTTATCTTCTATCCTAATTAGAAACTCCCTATTTAATCTAGGCTAAAGGTAGTTATGGAAATCTCATATTGCAAAAATGTTCGTTAGCTGAGATTAACATGTGTAAAGACTCTCAGATTTGGATGTTTTTAAACAGACAGAAGTCCACCTATACGTATTTACAGGGGGAGATGAAATGAAGTGGAGTTAATGCTTTTGCTTCAGTTTTGATGCTAAGTTCCCTTACAGAATTGAGTCAGAACACACATCACTAAATGTTACAAAACCGTTTGGGAGAAAGAACTTATCCACTTATTAACAGGATTCCTCCATCTTCCCCAATCCCCTCCCAGTACCTAATTCTCAAAAAGACATATACACACACTCCAGAAAAGCTCTACTCAGGCACAAATAATTTCTTTGAAAGCATGGTGGAAATAACCAGGTCTAGATCTGAAACACGAGGCTGCTGACTGGATAAATACAAGCAGATTTATGTATATTTCTCAAGCTAACAAACAAAAAGCCAAATGATAAAATAGAAAAAAAAAAAAAAGGTTTTGTTGAATTTGCAAAATTTAAGTCACAAACCATGCACCAAAAATTAAGCCACCAAAAACTAGAAGCCATTCTTCAACATGTGTCCATAGGTGTTCAGCAACTACTCTGTTCAGGCTAATGCTAGGGTTTTGTATCATTTTTGAAACTTCAGCTTGAAGAATTAGCTCCTTTCCGCCATTTATGCTATGCAAAGTCTTTTTGTTCCCATTTGAAAAAGATATTTAATAAAAATAAATAAGAATACATTGCCAGTATTTGCTGGACAATGGCTAATCTCACTTGGACACATCCTTTACATTAAATATTCAAGAGACAAAGATATCCAAATTAATTTTCAATTGCAATTTCTTACAAAAAGCAGGCTAATGCATTACCATTTAGTTACAAGACTCCCAACATGAGTCTGGCCCAAAGCCCACTAACGTGAATGGAAAATCTCACACTAACTTCAAAGGATTTGGGATCAGTCCCTTTAATAGCTACATGAAGAACATTCCATTTTGGGAGATGCAGCTACATAGCAGTGGTTAATAAAGTCAATATGTGTTTTTAGTGGTTGGAACTTCTTTCAGGAAAGAGTTATACTGGGAAGCAAATAGATTCCACCGCCTAATTGGCTAGTAAAAAAAATAAAAAAAAAGAAAAAGAAAAAGCAGAAGGTCATAGAGTGTCAAGGCCCTCAAAGCATCAGAAAACTAGGAAGAACCCCACACTAATAGGAAAAACCTCACCATAGTAAGAATTCTCTGGGTCTCAAGCTGTAAAGTTAATTTTACTGTAACCTTTGACAAAGCATTGAGAGACGAACATGCTCAGCTGGCATGCAGTGACGGCCACTGAAGCTGGCCATCGCTGAGCATTCAGAACGGATGGCTGCACTTCCTGAGAGCTCTGCCTTTGGCAGCAGGAGGAAGCTCTTCAGTGACTGTTTGCATCACCCCCCACTCACAACAGTGGATGCTATCACCTACTAATGAGAACCAAAGATTGCATTCATAAAGGATGAACAACACGTTACTTAAATTACACCCCTTAGTGAAAGGGTTATTAAAAATATATGCTATTTACTTACTTACAGAACTCATCCAGAGAAGATCCAATTTCAGAATTATAAAATGGGTTATCTTTACTATATGAAATAATTATTAAATGAAAAATGAAAAACCCATTTCAGAAATTTCTGTATGAGCCTTCTTCCCCATTCTTCAAATTAGACACTATCTTTTTGAATAAGTAAAAAATATACTCAGGCAAGGCTCAAATCACCTGCAGGTTTGTACATCTTCAATCCTGTTTCCATTATTTCAAAAATGTCATTCTTTCCTATTATTCTGAATTCAATTATTTCACAAAAAGCAGAGGAAATTGGCTAATGGACTATACAAAAAAAAAAAAAAACTACAAAAAAAACTGGCTGTGTACAGTAAGGAAACAAAAACAATGAGAGAAATATTTTCCTCTGTAGTCATTTTTCAGTAAGAAAAGTTTAATTTGTTTCTTGAACCAATGAAAGACATAAAAATTCTGACAAATTATGATTTTTAAGTTGATGGAACTGACTGAAGTATAAACTGCATTTCCTTCTTGGCAGCTGTTTGAAGTAACTACAAAATCCTACATAATGGTAACTGCACAAATTAATCTGGATAGAAAAAAAATGTAATGCATTCTAAAGGCCAAATAACAAACCAGCAAACACTGGACTCACTCTTATTCAAATTATTACATCAGAAACTAATTTCAATTATACATTTTAAATGTACAATATATTTTATGCTAACTACATCTAAAATTTACATTATCTCTCTATCAAGTTGCAGTTGGCAGTTAACAGAAGACCCAATAATATTTTTTAAAAACATCAGAGAGTAAATCCAAGTTAAATTCTGTTTGTTAAAGACAATTAATAATGGGGCAAAATCACAAGTTAAGTTGTTACAATCAGAGAAACAACAGCACTACTGCCAAATCTTTAAAAGAATTGAAGGCCAAGGATCTAAATGCAGGAAGCACTTTTTCATTACCACTCTATGTTCAATAAACTTCTATTTTACAGAAATACAGATAACATAAAGCTAATATTCAGCACTCAGGTAACATTTCCTGCTAAATGATGTGCAAAATAAAATCAAAATACCATTGTCAAATTGGAAAATGCACTTGTAACTGTACAGAAAAGCAGCATCTTAATCCAGTATACTTACATTATTGCATTCTCCCAGGAAATATAGTGCAAATCCATCAGCTTTTGTAGCTGCCAAAGCAATAATAAAAGAAATAATTGTACTTACAGGGGGAAATCGAACTTACACAAGATCTCTGAGGTGAAACCACAGATTCAATTCCACTTAGGACAAACATCTAAAATTCTAAAGGTGAAGGTCTATTGCTGCATCCCTTGAAACTTCTCAGACTATACAAAGTTAGAGGTACAAGATAATTCTTGTTTTCCCCATTATCATTTACTACATTCTAAAAGATAATTACAAACAACCTCTTTATACATCTTATTCCTATTCCAAGGTCTAATGCCTGTAAATTCAAATTAATTCACATGACAGTAGAGAAGTAACATAAGAACACGTATTTACAATGTAATCAGCCAGATAATATTATCATTTCCACGAATAAAATAAATACCATTCGTAGATTATAAGCTATATTTGTCCTTGCCTTAAGATAGAAAATTATGGGAAAATAAAATGTTGCAAATATTGCCATAAAAATGTGTTTCAAAACAAACTGTTTCTATTTTCTGCACCTGCCCCATATTCTAAATACTGACACACACCAGAAAGTTTATACTTGTCAGATTTCTGCCAGATTCAGATTGTTGTATGAAACAGGGTAAAGTCCAGTGACCTTAAATTTTTGGGAGTTTAAGGAAACCAACCGTTATAACTTATTGCTAAAATGAAAACTCTCAACATCAGAAGCGGATATTGCAGTCAATGTTTTTTACCCCGTTTTACACAATAGACTTTGATACTTCGAGTGTACGTATGTCTGTTCAACAGTTAATAAACATTTTAATCAGTAAATGTACATATCTGATACCCAGGTTTTATGAATGAAGACAAGAATCCATTCAGTACATTTCAGGAGAGTGACTATACTCATGTGTGATCAAATCAATTGTCTTTCTGCATTTCTTTGACAAAAAGAAAAAAATCCCACTGTGTAGTTACTTGCTTATTGCCAACTGTGTAAAACCAGTGAGAGTTCAGAGCATGCTAATTTGCATTCAGATTTTAAATCCTTCAGCTGTAGTATGTAAGCATATTGAGTTAAAAGGCAAATGAGCACTATAAAGGAAATACATATAAAAAAAAATCTCATCTGCTTTAAAAAAGAAAAAAAATAATTGTAAAAGATAAGCAGTCCCTGTCTCCTCTAGCTTCTCGCTTGCTGTGTATTAAAAAATTCCAGTTTTATTTGCTGCGAGCTTGACATCAATATTCAAATAACCACTTAAGCAAAATCAGTAAACAGAAGTGGTCCTTTTAAAACATCATGTATATAAACCAGAAACATTACTCACCATTACAAAATAACAAAGTAGCAGAGAGGGTAAAACCTTTTTGAAGAGTTGACTGAAAGCTATACTGGACAAAGCTACTGATACTTCCTATTGAAGTCTGAGTACCTCCACTCTGGCTAAAAAGAATCTGAATTACACTTATATTATTTTTTGAAAAAAAAAAATTATTTTTTAACTTCTGATCATGTATAGTATTTTCTTACCACAAAAGTTACTTACATCAGATAGAAAAAAAATGGTTAAACAACTGTCTGTAACTTGAGATCCGCAAAAGATATGCCCTCTTTCAGTAACTTCTCAGTTTTGTTTCAAAAGGAGTTCAAGTATGCAGTGATATTACCGATAGATTTATTTATTTATTTTTACTTTCACTATTGACATTGCAACACCATCATAACCAGAATAGTCTATTCCTTGGTTCATTTAACAGGGGAGTCTATTTTTGCAATTGGATACACAAATCTCTCCAAAGATTAAATTCACTTAAGTGCAGTCCAGGATTCACTGAGGGACAGAAGGTGAAGTAAGTTCATACTGAAACAACACCCAAAGGAAACACTGTTATCCCTCAATACCTGTCTTTAACAATGAAACCGTGTAAGAAATGTGCTGTGCACTGATGCTAAGTAACAGCTCAGAGACACACGATTTTCTTTCTTACCTATTTTAATGATGCTGCTCAGTTCATACAGAAGTAGTTGGTTATCTCCTCCTGTATCCAGGCGCTGTTCTATGTAGCTGTTCAATTCGTACACTACACCTTGCATATTCGTATCCTGGTACTACGGAAGCAAAGACGAGAAGAACATTTTAGAATAACTCAGATGTACTTTGCACGTTTTAAACATATAAATTCGTTAAAATTGACAACGTCTCAAGAAGAAGCTGAGATGCAACAATTATAAGGAAAGTAACCTTCAACCCCTTCCTTTTAAGCTCCTACTCCACCACAAAAAGTAGGCAACTAGCTGCTTTGCCAGCACTTTCCACCTCAAATTCATGAACCAAATGACAGAACTGTGCCAAGCACCAGAGCTTTGACGCAGTAGCTCAAGGAACCCAGCCTTTCAAATACATCAGCAATCGACACCAACAGACTGAAGTACAGAAATCGCATGAGTCAATTGTGATAGTCACTGTGGCTTAATAGGCATTTGTTTCAGCTGAAGACAGCAGACAAAGCCAGAAAGAGATTACAAATCGGTTAGGATACTTAGATGTGAGCAATGGGGCGCTTGTTGCTGATAAGATGAAGCAGCACGACATGGCTAAAATCTCATAGGAAAGGAGACACGGCCTCTCTTCAGGGGCCCAGCTGCGTTTGGTTACCCAGTTCCCAAGTCCTGAAACCAAGTTGTGAAGGGCTGGTAAAACTGGCAGTATACGTGCATGTGTAGCATGATAGCATCACGAACAATAATTTCACAGAAAGCAATACTTGGCAGTAAACAAAGATCCATTACCCTGCACAAAACTGGTAATGTGGTAACTGAAGAAAGCAATATGGTCAATTACTTATGGAACTCAGTGATGCAGTAAATTATGTTGCTTAAACTAAAAATGAAGTTGGTGATATTTAGATGAATTAATGTTGCTTGAAAGACTTATTCTCCTGCTCATTCATACTTTAAAGCCAAACGTAATGTAGACCAGAGTAATGTAAACCGTATTATGGAAAATGCCACGAAAGTTCAGAGTCCCACAGTCTATCCACCACTCCCATGTTTATGCGCACATATCTAACTCTGCTCCTTATCTCTCTAGATCTTCTCTGCCTGTAACTTTGGGTAAACCCGTACATGTGACACTTAGTGATGGATTAAGCATGTAACTTACACAATATATTCCATGATACAACTTTTATTCCCACTATTGCTTTCATGCATTTCTACATACAACACACTATGTCATGAATACAAAGCATACGACCATATATTCAGGATATATTTGGCTTCTTCATCTCAAAAAAAACCCCCAATAAACTCCAACAACAAAAAGCCCAAGTACTTGCTGGATAATATCAATTTCTGATTCCTGTAAATTAAACATATCTTAATCTTGACTTTAAAATGGCTCCTGAAAACATACAATCTTTGCTATGATCCCTTCTTACCACAAGGTGTTGTCTTAATCTATTGCTCCAGATGGACATATTAGAACATTTAAGACCTAGGGTGTCCAAAATGTTCTCAGTGTATAACAAACTTAACACTGAATAATTCTTTCTATAAATTGATGTGACGATTATAAATTTTGACAGCGCTGCAAGGTCACACTGCATACATGCATAAACTGCTGTAAGTCTTGAGTTTACAATACAGCATGCCATTACCATTATTAGCACCATATGGCAGCTGGCAAGCTTCCATTGACTGTTCTCTGTTGTGTCCCACATTTACTACTGTATGATTCTTCAAAGGGAAAAAACAATAACATGGTTTCATGAAAGTGGCATTTTTATACTTAACGATACAGCTGTAAGTAGCCATATAACAGGAAAACGGTGAACAAGAGTCTATATTATTCATATGTGTTAACCCATATCTGCAAAATTACGTGTAGCCACATATCCTAAAGCAACAACAGCTAATCAAGCACACATGCATAAAGACTTTATCATGCGGAAAAATGCCAGAACTTGGAAATGAATACGTATCTCTTCACCTGCGATGCAGTCAGGATTTAAACCAAATCTTCAAATGTTAAAGCTAATATACTAAGAGAACATATCATCAAAATGACCCCACTGGCATAACAGCCATGGCAGAATAATAACTTTCCCTGTAATCAAGCAGCAGTTCTGCCTGCATAATAATTATATAATAAGCTATGTGCCCTTTATCCTCACCTCTGCAACACACGCTTCCAAACATTTTGTAAGTGGGGCAAATCATTACATGCATCCATGTTACTAAAAAGATGGTAGCTGCATAATACGTACAGTTGTAATACAGCAGATTACCATTACTGACAATCTGTGGATCCACAACTGGCCAAATGAATAGAATTTGTCCAGATTCACAATTAAGTAATTCTAAGACTTAGATCAAACACCAGCGAAGAATTACTCTGTCATGCTGTAAAATGGTTTTATTTTTATTACAGTGGAGTGAAAGAGGTTTATTTATTTGGTTCTAGGCATTTTAGATTGGATAACCACAATTATGTTTGGTTGAGAAGCCACAGTATTCTTTATGAAACCATGTATTTAAACACTGAATAGGTCATCAGCAAACCTTGGTACAAGCCCTATCCAATGTGGTTGCTAAGACAGACTTGCACATATTTGGTGTAAAACTTACTTTAGGAAATCCTCAAAAAAATTCAACGCACTCAGTGGAAAAAGAATATTTATCTGTCACCAGATATAGCATAAGTACTGTTTCTTAAGTTGTTAGGTAGTTTAGTTTGCAATTTAAACATTATTACTCAACTCCCTTTACTTACTTCCTTCTTCCCATTGATGATTTCCTTCTATTTAAGATTCAGTGTCTACAAGTATTTTGGGCATACTTACTGTAAAATTCTGAATTTCAGTGACATTACATTAAAATATTTCAAGTGGACTAAAACCTGGTTTAGCACTATTATACCACTATCATACTGGCATCATATATTATGATGCTATGAAAATGAACTAACAATTAAGAAGGGAAATCCTGTTCTAAATATTCATATTCAAATTTATAAATATAAAAGGATATTTTTGCAGGATTTATACAAAAATATTTCTATGGTTATTTGTCTTTAGAATATTGTGGTACAAAAGAAGGCAGTAACCCATGACAGTTGATTTAACAATAGTGCTGTGACTTAGATCTAAACAAAGGGGCTGAGAATCCCAAATATTTTATTCCATGAAAGGAGATACTGAAATATCAAGAGTGAGATGTACTTTAAGCATTCATTCTGAACAATTAAGGTACAAAAAAAAAAACACATTCAAGGACACAATTTAATATCTAAAGTAAATTTTATGTATGACGAACTGAAATGAAGATTAATTTCCATGCTTTCATGCTTATGGGGTAGCTGTGCCAGGGGCATTTCATGCTCCTGCAGAAGAGAAAATGCCCTTCTGCTGCAACAAAAAGCCTTCATTTATACAGGACAAGGTCAATAAGTGCCAACATAATCCAGAAGTTGACGTGTTTCCTCTGTAACTTCTTAAAAAGTCTTCTGAATAACAACGAGAAGAGCAAGTTCCGATGTAATACTTCCTCCCTACTACAAAGCTCTTTCTCCACAGCAACAACTGCCTGATTCTGCAACAGAAACATGTCCTTTTACAGACCTCACAGCACACAACATTATCGCAGGATAGGAGGAGTCAGAATAAACGAACAGCTCAAATTCCAGTAAAGTGGAGAGGGATGTCCCCCCCATTTTGTGGACACAGAACTTCGTTGGCTGAGAAAATAATAATTAAAAAAAAAACAACAAAAACAAAACAAAACACCAAACTGTGAAAGCCATAAAACATGGGGGAAAGTGGCCACATCTGGAGAGATTCCTCTTGATGTTGCGTACTTTTCATCTGTAATTTAGGCATCTTAGGCTGGTTTCAGAGGATGTCAGAGAGAAGCACAAAGAAGCTCTTCATCAACTTATGCAGGCGGCCTCTAGCCCACCACAGGGCTATGACGGTCAAAGGACTACTGCCTTCTGGGAGGTGGCTGTATACTCCTGTTTCATTACAGGCTCAATGGAGAAGGACAGCACAGGTGTTTTGCCCAGGAAAAAAAAGATGCTGACCTGTCCTATCAGTATGCCTTGGAAACAGAGTTTTGGGAAAGCAGGGACCAATTCTTCTAGCAAGCAGCAAGTATTTGCCTTAAAAATTTTCAAGGCTCCTTACCCACCCTTTCAAGTATTATCAGACTGAAAAGTAGAGAGGCTCTGGGAAAGCACTTTGGATCTTCATAATCAGGGCTTCATGTCCAGCCCCCGGTGCCATTCCAGGCTTCCCCTATTTCGTTTGCTAAGCGAAAGGAGCTGGGACGTGAAGAGCTGCCTGACCCTCACCATTGTGCGGGCAGGCTGGACAGAGTGTGCAATAAGGACATCAGCAGTGCTGAGAGCGCTAATGTTATGCACGTTGAGTCCAGTGCCACCCCATCCATTTGCAAGGCACTCTAGAGGTGCCACACCATGGATAGGTATAGGCTATTCTGGCCTAGGGCACTTGAAACTGAGGCCATAAATGTAATCTGAGACATGTACATGGGGTGGGGGTGGGGGGGAGAAAAAGCCAAAACCAAAACCCAAAAAAACCCAACAACAAAAAAAAAACAGCTTCAAAAAACTAAGGACAAAAAAAATTCATGTGATCAAAATTACATTCTTAAAAAAAAAAAAAAGGGACAAAACTAGCTGTTCAGGTAAGAAGCAATTCCTGGACCAGGAGTAGGATCTGTTGGGACAAACCGAGGCTCTTGGAAGGAGCCTTAGCTGTTGAAGTGTGCTAAATCACTAAGAATAAAGGATGTACATAGGCCAAGGAGACTGTATATAGACACGGAAGTTTAAAATGCCTATTCTCTCTTTAGTTACATCAGGTAGTATTTCAGATACCCAGCTAATTCTTTATCAAGCCCCCTAAATTAATCTGTCAATGACAGCAACAAGATTTGCAGATAGTGAATCCAAGTGATTCTGTGCAGCACTTTATACAAAACAGTGTCCTTAGGCAGGGAATGAACTTCACCACAAACACCAAAGTCATGAGATTTGAAGTATGACAACAGCCTCTACCCAAACTTCTTCAGTCTTCTCTTTAAAACTGACAGCTACTTTCTTCTCCATGAAGCATGCTACAGAACATAAGCAGCTGCTAAAGCCAAAATGACCAAAATCTCATGATAAACTTCTAGCCAACACAAGTTTTCTTTCCCACAAAACTATAGTCTCAGCAACAAGAGAATTTAAAGATGGACTAAAAATATCTTCAAATAAAAAGAAGTCCATTCCTTTGCAGTCTTAATGGTCTGAACGTTTACTTGACATTTGATTGAGATGTCAGTCTAAACTATTTCATGCTAGGTATGTTCATACCAGACCAGAAGTACAAAAAGACTGGTCTTATGTATATAAGTTCTCAATGCCATTGATACCTGCTTTATAAAAAACAGAATTCCCAACAGCAACACTTCTTAAAAACAAGCATTGCAGTCACAAAAATAAATAAACAAACTAAATTGTTTGATGCCTTTTGTTGAAATAGATCAGCTTTCCCTTCCTTTCAGGTAGCATTATGAAAAAACCCAGATTCACATTTACCACCCTGATTTCAGAGACGCGCTTTATATAATTTTCTGGTTGTACCCATAATTAATATTTTGGGAAGACCATCAATATGCAATTACTGTATCTTTGTTAAAGAAATATTATATTTCCTTTAAGAATTTTGGGACCATTACTTTATTGGCCTGTGTCATAAGCAGATTTTTAAACTGAAATACATTCTTGCCTCTTCCCGCCCCCTCCCCCTCAAAGGAATTCATAACTAGAGAGGAACATAATGGTGACCAAATCCAGTCCCTTGCAGGCAAAGGCAGCCTTGTAAGAGACATCTTATTTAGAAGTACCTAGAATATTCATTCCCTGTGTCACTCCACTTCACTGTAATGATTATTCAGACATCTAATTTAGAAAGAAAAAAGGCCAGACCTGTAAGTATCACAATAGTCACCTACTTCTTTAAATGCAAGAAATGATTGTATTTTAGTTATAGTCATGTTACTGCATTTCTGATGACCAATGGGTATAAAGAAAGAAATGCTTGTAGAAAAAAAAAAAAAAAGCCAAAATATTTAATTAAACCAATAATAAAATTGAGAAAAGGGGAAAAGGACACAAACTTTTATTCAGGTTATTTTTATGTGTATGTAAGTTAGATTGTGTACATGTTTGATATATATTATTTACATTTCCTGCTACATTCCGTAGGCCTTGTACTTCCACTGGCTGCAATATTTTGCCTTGTTTAGCTGCACCAATAGTTAGTTCACAGCTTGCATAGAAACTGCTGTTTGTCAATTTGGGGCACAAATAACTAAGAGATAACTGTGTCCTAAAAACAGTGATAACATCTAAAACATCTAAACCATGCATGTCAAGAACCAAAAATATGGGTCTGAACTTAATTTAAAAAACAAACAAACAAAAAAAACCACCAAAAGACCCCTAAAGAGTAGGAACAAAACTGCTTGCTTGCTTCAAGTTGGAAATGCTGAGCCAAAAGATGTCAGATCCTCAGACAGTAAAAAAAAAGTGGAGAGAAAGCGGTAAGCAAGCTTACAGTGCGGAGCTGGCTTTCAGAGGAGCGGTGAGCGTGGAGAGGAAGCTCAGAAAAATCTCTCTGCTCCAAAAAATCAGAAGAGGTAACTGGCATTGGCTGGAGTAACCAGTTTTGTTTAAACTTGGACACTGGAAAGCAAGAAGCTATAAAGAGCAGACTTAGCTGAGGTGATTAATTTTAATGCTTGTACATAGCCTCAGAGAAAACTGCTTCTACACGCATTTGTCTGACGTCTATTCTTCTTGTTTTGACTGGAGAGGACATGGGTTAGAACTTGCTCGGTAAATAAAGTTTAGCATTGCGGCACTGTACACAGGTATTTATGAATTGTTTGTTCGCACATCAAACACCGTTCATGACAAAAGCAAAGAAGGGAGAATATGAGATGACATTTGGCAGGACGGGCCCTATTATGTCAAAAGATGCAAATGAGCTCTCACTCTGCACAGAAAGGGTTCACTAATTTTGAATGCACATGTTTCACAGCCTGTTTACATAGCCGATTTCCAAGCCTTGGGAGAGATGGTGAACACCTTCCCTAGGAGAAGCGTCTTGCCAAATAGCCCCCATTCACTGGCATTCAATTCTAATCTTTCCATCAGCTCCTTCCCTGTTATCAAATGGTAACTGAAATAAAGTGCTTCGCTAGTAATAGGAAAATCATATAATAAAAAGCAAAGGCTTGGCTTACGAGAAAAGAACATTATGAATATATAGAAGTAACCATATAAGCTGTTATTAACTGTAAAGCTCATAAAACTGCATGAATATCTCAATTATATCACCTCTCTAGATTATATAATAAAACAGCATAATGAGCTTCATTTTAACTTGACAAGGCTGAATACTGCTCCTTTTTTTTGAAAAAGCTTTTTATAAAATCCCATTCCCTCCTAATACTTGACTTGCAAGCACTCTAAAGACATCATGTACAAAATTAAAAATAAACTTCCTCATTTTCCTACCACTGTTGCTTATCACTACCAGAGTATCCACAAGATTTTCTTTATAAAGAAATCAGCTTATACAAGCATCTTCTCATGACAATGGGTACAACGCCATTTGCATCACTTCTAAAGGCTGGATATATATGTTTGTTCCAGTTCCCCTAACTTTTTGATTAATTCGTCAGTCTTCAGTTCTGGGACTGTGGAAAAACATTTAAATCCCATCTTTAATAAGGGAATAGAATGAGCTTGCTTTGCCAATGTGTCACAAAAAGCCCAAACTTTTATTATCAGATGCATGGTAAGGATACATGCAATTACTGCAACTATTTACTGAAAACACACTTGCTAATTCTGTAACTGTCAGCGACATACCGTGCTGGGTGCTAGCTGGTGCCAAGGCAGCTGCCAAAAGCTCCAAGTCCAAAAAGGGGAAAGGAGAAGATTAAAGTATTATTCCCGTTTCCAAGAATAAAGTACTGTAACTGAGCAAGTCACTCGCTAGGTAATAATTTTCTGATGTTTATATGGTAAACTTCTGCAAAGTGAATTGCTGTTGGCATCACCGGAGTTTACAAAGCAAAGGTACTTGCCAAAAGGCAGCTTCACTGGAAGTATTATTCAAGTAAACATGGAATGGAAAGTCATTAAGCAAAATGAACAACAGCTAATTTCACCGTGATCATATCAGGAACATTAAGTATTTTTGTTTAAACTTTGGAATCTGAGGTACAAAAGAGCACACAGCGATCATGGGAAAGTTAGCAGCACGTAGAACAAAATCCTGGCTACAGTTCATGTAGGAATGGGGTTATTTTTGCCAACTGAAAAGAATAACATGTCTCCAATGCACACTGTTTTCATTAATACTGTCACAGAAGTATATCTTTAGTCTAGATATACATGAATACATATGCAATTAATGCTCAAACTCACTCTTCTCTATTCTAATTTCTTTTGTGGACAAAACAGCAAAGTATAAACTTCAGCTTAAGTTTTCCTCATCAAAATAGTTCAATAGTTGGTTTTCTTTCCTAAATCCCTCTGCCCAGAAAAGCACTTCTGTAGCTAGGATGGGATGGGATCAGCCAACACACATCTGCACAATAAGTAAGCAGAAGAAACTCAGCATTTCCAAGGATGTTCCCAATACTACATCACGTGAAAAGGAGATTCTGTCCCCAGTTACATATATTTCATAAATACTGGAACCTAGCATGCAGAAAAAAGTTCACAGGTTCACTCTTTGGTCACAGATGCTCATGAGATATTTTGTAACCAGAATTGTTCTTATACCAAAAGCAGTCTATAGGAATCAGGAAATCTTTCCCCCCCCCGACTCCCACCCATCAGCTACTATGTCAGGCCAAACTAGGATATCTTTACACATAACTTCTGAACACTAAAATATTGACGAAATCACTACAAGTAGACCAGATTTAAAAATAATTTATTTTGAAAAGCTTCTTTTCTATTCTGTAAACCTCAAAATTTAAAATATACGGAGGGTTTCTTCTATTCTCTCCTTGTAATGCTGATAGCCAAGATTGCTACTTTATTTTCATTTTTCTACTAAGCTGCTAAAGATGGAAAAAGATTAAAAATGCAGTTCCTATACAACAGCATTTTTCAGAACTTCCTCAATTCTCAAAGTGTGAAACTGCAATACAAACCCTCGAAAATACCAAAATTTCCTTTCAATAATTCAAGAAGATTTTTTTTTTTCCCCCACAAATCTGGACACCATTCATCCCAATGCGTTTTGCTGATAAAAAGAAAAAAAAAAAAAAGGCAAATGAATGACAAGTTCAGTATTTCGAGCCCTAGAACAAGTTTATAATCTTGTATGTTTATAAAGAAAAAAGGTGAGGCTTTTTTGGGGGAGAAAGGGGTTAAAAAAAAATATCCTCCCCCAATTTAATTCTCTTGTCCTGTGTAAGCACAATTGAAAAGAAGACTATTGAAGCAACTGATGTCACAGCATATGACTATGAATGTTTTAATGTTTTCACTCTGTCCAACATTGAATGATGGAAAAAAAAAATCCAGTGATGAAAACCACATTTTTTCAGCATGTTTCTACCTTGATTCCTAACTAATATAATACTTTTAACCAGTTGGTGATTTAATTCTGCAATAAATTTCCTTTCACTAACCTTTATTTTTGCTTCTCTATGATATAAGCATCTTCTTGAAGACATTTTCAGGAATTAAAAATGTAACACTTAATGACTTTAAAACTCATAATTCTTCAGTCAGCATGAACACGTCTTTTTGTCTGAAAAACATTACTCACGTACAGAACTTTCCTAATTTAAATTCTAATTTATGTTCAGATTTTAATTAAACTGGCATCTGTTTGAGCTGCTGCTGAAGAAAGAGAATGTATTACAAAGGTTTATGTTATTATATACAGCATTATTCAAAAATACTATAAACTAACAAACATGTTCATTTGTAGTATGGTGCATTACTGAGCACCCTCAACTGTTGTACTTCTAAAAAAAATAATAGTGTAACATGGTATACACACCAAATGCACAATGACTGATAGCTAAACAAAAAAAGGGGGGAGAAAACATTTACTTTAGAACATCTCAAGTATCATCTGCATCCCACTGACTCCAGGATTTGAAGTGACAGCCCATCCACCTTCAGGAAAACTCTAAGTCACCGTACACGACTTCGAGGGGCTGAGGTGGCTGGGACCAGCATGTTTGAGAGGGGGGTAACTGGCAGGGCAGACTCGGGTGGGGGCCGTTCAAGGTTCCAAAGCTTGCTTTTTTTGCCTCAAATAGCTTGAATGTGGTAACCTGGATATGTTTTGTAACTCCATTTTACAGAGTTTTAAGTAAAATGTGAATCTATTTACCAAATTACTTAGAATGAAAAGGAACTTCCTTCCACAGAAATAATTACAGCTTCTCAGATTGTTAGGCAGATCTTTAATTATTTTGGAATAAAAAAATGTATAGAGATATAATAATAACAATAATCTTTGGTTGCACCGATAGGTATTTACTCAACTGCCATAACTGTTCAATACTAAGGGGGGGGCAAAAGCTATTATAAATTAATAAATTACTAAAACATATTAATTGACACCTAAATTCTCAACACCCTTACGCATCCATAGCACATCACGTATATGGAGAATTTCTGCTTGAATAAATCATTTTAGACATTATTTAATGTCTTTTTCGTAGTCTCGTAAGAGATGAACTTCAATTCCCTCTTATGGAAGCCCTCTGCTCTCCAGGTTACCAAACTGAGGTTTCCACTACCAGCCCATTTCCGCTCCTTCCATACCCCAGTATTTTCCAAAAGACTTCTGAGAGCAAGACCACCCAGCCAGCTTTTGCAATCTTTCAATCAGCCTTATTTTTTAATATGTGTCTGACACTATTGTGTTTCTCCTGGGAATATGAAATAGTTTATGCAAGACATTCAAGAAGAGGAGGAAAACAGGACTATGATTCCACCTCAGAAAGCTGTAAGTGGCCGCCTCATCTTATATGAAATAAGATTTGGGTGCCTTAGGCTGACTGGATACATTTGAGGGCAACAGATTGTCATATACTGATCTTTTGTCATTCCCGGCAAAGGCACAGGCTTCTAAGATCCCCGAACTAGTCCTCAACTACGGACTGATATTCTACAGGACACAGTGTCAACCAGATGTAAAGCTAGAGTTGGGAATTTATTACTGAATATATTTTTTTTTTAGATTTTTAAATTACATTTCATACAGTACACTGCAAAATATTTCAAAGATTTTAGTTCATCCATACCACAGCACATCTCAAAAGGAGTTATTAGATAGGGCGTATTCCTTCCCTTGTTTCCTCTTATGCTTGCTATCTCTCGAGGCAGTAACACTGATTAAATAATCTGCTGTTATGCTCAAAGTCCCATGACTTTCCTGGTTTCCGTGAAGTACCTTTTTAAAACTGGATCATGAAAATTGCACTTTGGGAACTCTAAATTTGTTAATGCAAAATAACCTTTAATTTATTTACAGCCAATTAAGTGTTCTTAATATTTATTTTCCTTATTAACTGTTCTCTAGTCAGTCAGTCCACCAATTTTTTTTCTCTGGAGAACCACTATGTCCAGGGAATAGAGTCAAATCTTGATCAGAGACTGCACAAAAGTCATCTCAAGTGAACAGTGGGCCTCAGAGACTACACTTTTTTTTAGAGGGGATACAGAGCAGCACTTACCCTGCTGACTTCTTTAGGAGTCGATTCATCTAAGAGGAAACAAAACAAACAATTAGGCACTCAGGGAGGTTTCTAGACTGAATGAACAACAAGATACTGCACTTCAAACAATTTTTGCTCCTTCTTACAAAACTTTTCTAAAACAGTTCAATAAAGTAATTGAAATATCCTGAGACTGCTGTGCATTTACAATCTATTAAACTTCTAAATCAAAAAATGAATTAAAATTAGGATAATGTATTGAGGAATTCTGTCCTGACTTAATAAGAATAAAAAATTTCCTATATTTCATAAGTCATTCTCCCACATTTATATTCCAATTCAGTAAAGCAACTGTTAGTAATTGCACAGTCTGAGAAGGCGGCCCTTTGCTACCAAATATATGCCACCAATTCCTACATATACAAGCAAGTTAGTGAGTAGATTTGGACTTTTTGTTCTGAAGATCAAAGATGCTATTCCTGTTGACTTCTTTGGATGTGGAAAAAAAGCCTTGCAACCGTAAGAATAAAATAGCATCACTGATGCGATCTGGTATAACACATTAAAAGCGCATAGATTACAAGGTTTTATATCTTTTATATATACATACACACAAACACTATAATGTTTTGTCATTTCAAATGCAAGTAGACCCTCATGCATTTTTTTGTAATTTAAATATGTAAAAATAAACACAGGTAGAATACCGGAGGACTGGCTAAAACATTGACCAGTGTTTCTGAAAATAAAAGGAAAGCAGTTATGTAGCAAGCATCTGCCACAGGGGGAATTTCCAACTTCCAGCTCAAATATACCAAAAGCAGCTTAAACATACCCTTACAAACCTCCAGCTGATTAGCTGCCTCTGAAAACATGAAGGGAACTATTTGTAATCTTTTATTTGATACTAGGAATCAAATTACTATGCTTTAGAAATTAGTTTTAAGTCACTAAATAGATTCAATCTCACAGAGAAAGATCATGTGTTTATATTTCTGACTGTTACTTTACACATATTTTGATACATCTGCATTGAGTGGACTTTCAGATAACTCTGTCAGAAATACATAGAGTATCACCTCGGCAGCTTAACAGCAGATACACTACATTTTCTCCAAAATCATCCGCAGATGAAGATGCCCATTAAGAAGGGCACATTTACAAGTATTTCAATGTTATCACCAGCAAAGGCTCTTCATATCTTGCTATTTAAGATTAACTTTAAAACAATAAAGCCAGAAAAAAAAATATTCTAGAAAACAGATTCAAGATCCAATTTCCAATGAAAGAACTCCCTTTTTTTTGCCTCAGTCTTCACTGGCAAGTGCTCTAGCCACACCACCCAAGTCACAGAAGGCAAAGATAGGGACTGGGATAATGAAGAACTGCACACAGTAGAATCAAGTTTGAGACCATCTAAGGAACCTGAAGGTGCACAAATCCATGGGACCTGATGAGACGCATCTGCAGCTACTGAGGGAACAGGCAGATGAAGCTGCTAAGCCACTATCCATCATATGTGAGAAGTCATGACGGTCTGGTGAAGTTCCCACCAACTAGAAAAGTGGAAACATAACCCCCATTTTTAAAAAGGGGGAAAAAGGAAGAGCCGGGGGAACTACAGGCCGGTCAGTCTCACCTCTGCGCCTGACAAGACCACAAAGCAGATCCTCCTGGAAACTATGCTGAGGCACACGGAAAATAAGGTGATTGGTGACAGACAACATGGCTTCACTAAAGGCAAACTGTGCCTGACAAATTGGGTGGCCTTCTGTGGTGGGGTTACAGCATTGGCAGACAAGAGAAGAGCAAGTGACATCAGGTACCTGGACCTGTGCAAAGCATTTGACACCGTCCTGCACGACATCCTTGTCTCTACCTGGAGAGACACGGATTTGATGGATGGACCACTTGGTGGATAAGCAGGTGGCTAGATGTCGCACTCAAAGTGTTGCGGTCAGTGGCTCAATGTCCAAGTGGGAACCAGTGACGAGTGGAGTTCCTCAGGGGTTGGTATTAGGACCAGCGCTGTTCAAGATCTTTGCTGGCGACATGGATAGTGAGACTGAGTGCACACTCAGCAAGTCTGATGATGATACCAAGCTGTGTGATGCAGTCAACATGCTTGAGGGAAGGGATGCCATCCAGAGGGACCTAGACAGGCTTAAGAGGTAGGCCCATGCAAAACTCATGAAGTTCAACCAGGCCAAGTGCAAGGTCCTGCACATGAGTCAGGGCAATACCACGCACAAATACCAACCGGGAGGAGAATGGATTGAGAGCAGCCCCAAGGAGAAGGACTTGGAGGTGTTGGTGGACAAGAAGCTCAACGCGAGCCAGCAACATGCATGTGCAGCCCAGAAAGCCAACCACATCCTAGGCTGCATCAAAACAAGAGTGGCCAGCAGGTTGAGGGAGATGATGCTCCCCCTCTACTCCACTCTTACAAGACCCCTCCTGGAGTACTGCATCCAGCTCTGGGGCTCCCAACATAAGAAGGACATGGACCTGTTGGAGCAAGTTCAGAGGAGGGCCATGAAGATGATCAGAGGGCTGGAACGCCTCTCCTGTGAAGAGAGGCTAGGCTGAGTTGGGTTTGTTCAGCCTGGAGAAGAGAAGGCTCCAGGGAGACCTTAGAGCAGCCTTCCAGTACTTAAAGGGGGCCTATAGAAACGATGGGGAGGGACTCTATCAGGGAGTGGAGCAATAGGATGAGGGGTAATGGTTTTAAACTGAAAGAGGGGAAACTTAGATTAGATATTATGAAGAAATTCTTTACTGTGCGGATGGTGAGACACTGGAACAGGTTGCTCAGGGAAGCTGTAGATACCCCATCCCTGGAAGTGTTCAAGGCCAGGCTGGATGGGGCTTTGAGCAGCCTGGTCTAGTGGGAGGTGTCCCTGCCCATGGCAGGGGGGTTGGAACTACATGATCTTTAAGGTCCCTTCCAACCCAAAGCATTCTATGGTTCTATGATAATCACACAGATTTCTCCTCAAAATTGAGTGACACCAAGAAAAATAATATATTTCACAACTAATAGAGAATATCTGTCGTCTCTTACTTCCAATCAAATGATATACCAGTAATTTACATATGCAGAACAGAGAAGTAAACTTGAGCTACTTAAGGTAGTTCTGTTGTTTGCAATGCAATGTATAACACATACTCTGCAATGTCCAGTGACATTATCTTCCTTGACAAGATGGATCTACATACCAGTTACAAGAATAGACAAAGCTAGACTCAAAATCCATCTTGCCTATTACCTGATTTCTGAAAGTGAACAACAGAAGATGTGAACGACAAAAAAAGAAGTGATGACATAATGATGCTTTCCCTGGAGTATACTCTCAGTTTTCAGAAACCAATGGATCAAACATTTCTTGAATGAGTGGTGATATTTTTCTGTTTAAAAGACTAGGATGGGGTTTTCTTACGATTCTGGGGGATAAGAGGTGTGTTAGATTTTGTTTGTTTGTTTTTTAAACCTGAGCCACCATCCTCCAGCATTCACAACATTCTCCAAGTTCCACGGTTTAAATAAATACATATAATGAGAAACGCTATCTCTATTTTATTTTGAATCTGCACTTTATGAATGTCCTCTTATCTATAGAGCCTGTGATTCTACAAATCTCTTAAACAAGCCTTTCTCTGCTTCACACCCTGTCAAAACCTTTCCTGGCTTGAGAAGTCTGGACTGGTTTGCTGCTGGTGCCAAGCAAGCCACTCAACACTGCTGGTCACTCTCACCACTCCTGCCTCCTCTATGCCTCTGCATCCTTCTGGGATGGAAAGTCCAGAACAACAGGCAATACTGCAGCTCAGTTAAAACAGTTATTGAATGACACAGGGATGATTTAGAAGTCTGCCCTCTATTTGAAACAAGTAATCCTTACATTTTACCTGCTTCTTGATGGCTACTAAACATTGGGCTAACATTTTCAAACATATATATTTTGCAATATGAATATCTCTCTCCAGAGCACTAACAACTAATTAAGAGCCCACTACTGTATAAATATAATTAGAAACATCTTCCCCCATGTAAAGCACTCAGCATTTATCAGTATTAACATTGTCCACTGTTTTATCTCTCAGTTACACTGTACTTTCAGCACCCTGAATAACATCATACCCTTTTCAAGTTACCTTCAATCCTGCATCCTCTTACCCAAATCATGTATGTATATGCTGAAAAGCATGGGTAGATCATACTAGTTATCTCCCTCTACTGGAATAAAAGGAATTTCTTGTAATGTATCTAGTATAAATGAATACCATCACATTCCTATGGCTTTCACACCATTGTGAGACATAACTGTCACTGCAATTTCCAATGGCAGACAGGTTAGATTAAATGTACCAAATCTAAAGCTTACTATATAGTATAAAAGTCTACATAATCTCTGTTTGGGCCACCACAAAAAAAAAAAAAAAAAAAAAAAAAAGGTACTCCAGTATCAGAAAGAGCAATTAATGACTTCTTATTCTTGGAGATCATTGACAATGCCATTTCATAGTCTGAGCAAGACGTTACAAATGCCATCAACACAGCATGAAACTTCCCACACATATATAAAACTATGCTTTAATTTGTATAACATGAGATACACAGGTGTCATTTCTGCCTTGCGATTCATTGTTAATTCCTTTATTTATAGTAAAGGAATCATTCTTCTAATAAGAAGTTGTATAAAGGTAACATATGAAGCCCCTGTCCAGGTCTGGGTCCATTTTCCTGGGTACAAGACATGAAAATGGCCAGATGGGGATTACTTCAAAAAACTTTTGATTTTTTTCTGTGAGGAAATTAAAAGAAATATGCTAACAGATCAGGAAGGAAAAAATAACACCTCTGATACAATTATTAGAGACAATACTTTTACAAAATGAAAAAAGATATAATAAATTTGCATTTTTTTCAGAAGTAAGATAAACAAAGTGTTTTGGAGGTTTGGTGTTAGAACTCCACAGATAAGGTTTGCAATTCAGAGATTATGAACCAGTGGGAAAAAATGAAGATATTTTTAGTGGAAGGAGGAAAGCAAAAGATGAGGGGGAGAAGGGAAAAAGTAGCATCAAATACTCTGTTAATACATCTAGATGCAAGTTAAATTACTATCCAATGAGCTAAAAATAATTTTCCGTATTAAAAGAAACCAAAGGTCTAACAATGCCTTTTTTTCCCCACCCAAGAGTAAAGGAAGAATCGTGAGTGAATCAAATTGCTTTTCTGGAGATGCAGTCTTTAAGGCCCAGGTACACACTGAGTGACAGGATGCACGTACACCTCAGTGCCGGCACCACTTTGCTGTGGTTTTATCCATAGCACCGAGTACGGTATTTCCCTTACGACTTTGTTTCTGTGAGCTAAATACAGAGAAAACCATTGGAAGCAGCTTTTCCCACAAATTATTTTAATAGCCAAAATACAGGATTAGTTAATATATGAAAGTAACAGGGGGCTGATGAAAAATACCCTCAATTTGCATACTTCTGTTTATTTAAAAGCCATAAATTCTATCTGTTTAAAAGGTACAAACACTCCAACCTCGGTTGTAAATCAAGTTCCATCCCTGTAAAATATGAAGCTTTTAAAGAAACAGATTAACCATTAAAATAAATTCAGAGACATTAAGTACATAGCAGCTTGCTATAGAGTTAAATCTCTCAGAAAAATTCTGTGCTTGAATATAAAGGTCCCTATTTATTATAGCATATTGCATGGGAAAACAGCCAGATAAGGGAAAGTATCTTATTAGTGTCTGCATTGAGGGAAATAAACACCCTGGGAGAAAGCAGTATTTGTGAAAGAGATCATACAAATGCTCCAGCCCTTAGAGGCTTTTCAGTTGGAGTTCACTTTGTCTTTAGACATCAAGCACAGTCAACCATGATACATGAGTAAGTGTCACCCTCTCAATCCCGTTAGTTGGCAGAATTGCCGTTCACAGAATATAGAAGGATCACGTTAATTTTTTGTGATGCCTGACATAATTATTAACACAGTAGTACAAGAAACATGTATGATTTCGTTCTGGAGCTCTGAATATGCCAACGTTGTTCTTAACAGTTTCAAAAATAAAGTGATGAACTCTTGAAAAGAAAGCACTGTACCCACATACATTAACTTGGCTGTACTGCTCAATCCAGGCTGTTGCAAACTGTATTTTTAACACCATGATTCTTAATGTGGCCTGGTGCAGAGTGAGGTAGGCAGTCAGCAGCGGCATGATGGGAGCAGCTCAGAAGAGCACACAAGCTGAGCAAGAGGTAATTTTATCCTCCAGAAGCACTAGGCACGCACCAGTAATCTAGCAGAAGACCCTGGTTAGCCGATGTTATAAACTCCGTTATGTTAACATCTTATTAATTTGGGCATAAACACGCAGTGATACCACAACTGGAAAAGCAGGAAACTGTGGGGAACAGAAATAAATTTCAAGGGCTTCCCCACCACTGTATATCAAGTTTGCAGACCAAAGCCCTTGCACCAGCAAAAATGTTCTTCTACCCCACACTGGGCTAGTTCAGCCCACTAAATGTGCAGAAAATGGTTCACTTCCTAAACTTTAAAAACCAGGTAACTATATCCTAGACCAGAGGAATAAAGTTACACTCAGTTTTGTCTTGACAACTTTGCAAACATTACTATTTTAAAAGCTCTCTTCAGAGGTTAGTGACATTAGGACAAATAAGAAGAGTTCCATGATAAGATTTGGGTTTTAAGAACAAAATTACAATTTAACAGACTTTAATATCTCAGCTTTACTACCTGTACAACTATGATTAACAACTGCACAGCACACTACAGATATGCATGATAATTGGTATGGTAATTGAAGACAACATCCATCTGGAAAAGCTTCTATACTAAACCAGGACAAGCAAGATACAAAGAAGCAGAAAACAAGAAAGGGAACACATAGAAAAAAAAATAACAAACAAACAAACCAAACAAACTCCACAGAAGGTTTGGAATTTGGCATAGTATAAATAAGGCCAGGTTTGATATTTGGCACAATATACATGAGGCCAAGTTTAGTTTGGTTTGGGGTTCTCTATTTTGGGGGTTGTGTGAAGGGCTGATAACTTGTGTAATAGTTCATTTAATAGCAAAAATTCAGATTATATTTTGCACATTTAAAAAAAATCTGATTTCATACTTGTATTTCTATGCATGCTTTTATTTTTATTTTAAAAAAGGTGAATGATGTTTCAGCGATTGCAAGATGCTAAGCCAGAGTAGTCACAAAGACAACTTTAATGCAAAGCAAGCCTTCAACATCTCAGATATGATATTCTGACACGTTTATCAAGGAAACAATAATTCTAACGCCTAGTTAGTTTTATCACAGGAACTCTTTCAGAAAAACAATATTGCACTTTCTCTCCAGTCTTACGCTGTTATTTGTTCTGTGTAGTTAAACACTGCTGCTGGTCCACCATTGTTGTTGATGACAGCAAACAAATGCTTAGGATTAATTCTGTTTATGAGATCCCAGATAGCTGTACAGTCACATTTTCCCAAGGAATGTTTTCCCACACAGCAGATGTCAGATTGACCTAATAATTTTTCTTTTCAAAATTTGCTTTAGGCTCCTTTTCCTTCAGCTAATAAGACACAAGTTGTCTGGAATGCAATTAGACTAGCATAAATATCTTTGCTGCTTTTTTTTGTCCCTTGAGAAGTGTCACACACCCACACGTCAATAGAAATTCCACATCAGTAAGTGTAGATTGGTTAAAGACTGATCTCACCACCATGAAATAAAGTTTACCAGGTTTAATTTATTTCTGTGGTAGAATGGCACCAATCAGATGAGTTGGTCAGTCTATTTTAATTTCAATTTGCATCCCTGTTTGAGACACTCTGCATCCTTATTTTAGACACATTGCATCTGGCAGCTTATGCCTCCACGGAATTTGTAAGGTCCTGCAAAGACACCTTAGCTGAGGGTGAGTTTCCTAAAGCGGCAACTGTCATATATATATAACAAAATGCTAAAGCCGTCATTCAAAAATCTTCTTGCTTCTTAATGCACAATCTCACTGAGAGCACCTGAACAGCTCTCCTGCCTTCAACTATCTGGATTTATTTCACAATTCAGAAGCACTTGTAATGTTACTTCATAGAAAACAAACAGTTTGGTTAGACATAGACTTAGACGTTGAAAGGGAATATTCATTAGTATTAATCCCTGGTGGCACACTATTTTTTTTGCTTTGAAGCTGGACAAAACATGAATTCTAGCTCTTTACGTCAACAGTAAAATCCACATTTTTAAAAGTTCCTGAAAAAGGATGCTCAATTCTTCCTCTTCTTAAACAACAAATTAACATGGATCAAAAAATGATTATGTCCTGAACCAAGACTTCATTGCAGATGGTAAGCAAAGAAACATATTGTCTGCCAGGTGTCCTAAAATTTTTATACGCTCCTTTGCATATAGGTGAACAGGGCACTACACAAAACAGGAACCAGGAGACAGTCCATTTGACTTCATTAGAGACACCTAAACATATGGAAGCTCATTGTTTCCTATGGTCTTAGCCCTCACAAAACTGAGGAAACATTTGGAGCAATTTTGCAGGTCAACCTATTCTGGCCCAAAAATTTCCAAGAGCGACCATCCGAAAGTATCACCAGCCCTTGTGAGAATAGCAAGGCATATGGAAGACCCAGATTTTGCTCTTGTTTCTGAAATTGCTTAACAGTACGAAGCATACTGATAGTAGCTCCGCGCTTTCCATACCCATGGACAAAAAATTCTCAACTGTATGCTTGATGTGACAATTTAGGCTAATCTAAGCAGAGTATTTCCACAAAATTATGATCAAGAAAATTGCTTTATAATTAACATAGACTTACCTTCTCACTTTTGTTTAAATAGCTGGATGATCGATGTACCTCTGAACTTGTGGAATGACATCTTCCCCACATTAGCTAAAAGTTTTATATAATTCTGTAAAAGTCTCTCAAGTGAATACAGCTCAGCAAAAATCATGTTGGAACCTGGTCTCTGACCACCAGGAAGAAACTTAATAGTTTCCAGCAGTGAATGTACTTCACCAAGTCTACAATTGTGTTTTATGGTAATTAGCCTATGACTTCATATCCTATTCAACGAGTGTTGAATGAAGAGACTGTCGAATTGGTTAGGTCATCTATCTTATCAGTCAACAAGCTGCAATCATCGTTACTTATTACCAGAATACAGCCACTAGACAATGGGCTAAAGAGCATGTATAACAACTATCAATTTTTTTCATCCTTAGCAGCTTACAGCTACACTTTTTTGTCTGTATCTAACACTTTCCTTGCCTGACACTCAATTCTGCTTGGCATTTACTGCCCTAGCTGTTGTAGGCAGCTTTCTTTAAAACTGATTATAGATCTTGCAAATATGCTTGATGAAGGAAGTCTCATCCAGTACAATTTCAGTATCGCTCTTGTTAAATCAAATTTGATATTCTCCTATTTTTTGGTCCCAGAATCCTGCTGGTTGCTGAGTATAAGGTACCCTTAAAGTTTACTGCAGTTGATGTATTCCAGAAACAGCATTAACACTACTAAGCTGTTCTCTCACTACTGAACAAAGCTGTTCCTTCACTTTTGAATTAGTTTCAAATATACTGCACAAAGGTTGAAGTTTTACTGTGTTCAGCGGGTGTTTTCAATGAGAAGGAAAAAATTACTTTGCTGTTGGCTCAAATACTACTCGGACATATACCTTAAGTAATTCCATTGAAACAGAACTGCTACAGCATGCATTGAAAACCAGAAATGCTTTTATATATTAAATGTCATGGCATTCCTGTTATGTATTCAGGGCCGAAGTAGATCATTATAAGAGAACACTACTTGAAGCAGGTCCTACAAAGCTCCAACAACCCAAGAAAGCCACACTGGATCTTGTCCATTGCAAGACATTTGGATATTTTAAAAACATACATGATTATGCATACGCTTTGGACTCTGCCAGGCCTCTTGGGTTTGCTTTGGCTTGTTCATTCCTAGTCCATGATTACCTCTCCCTGGCTGATAAACTGTCTGGAGGATTTCAAGGAAAGGCACTTCCTCTTCCTTCCCCAACATCTGTATACAGTCCATCCTCTGCTCTCAGCCCTTTGAGGCAAGGGACAGGATCAGAGAGTACACAGAGCTCAGGGCCATGAAGTTCCCATCCCTGGCATGGAGTGAGGCTTCAAAGGTTTGTTGTCCCAAGCAAGCGAAAAAGTTTCAGCCTGTTCTCAGCTTCTAGAGCAGGAAACACTGCATTTACCTCAGTGACAGCAAGAGAATATAATAATAACCTTACACTTGTTGGGAAAAATGTAATCTTACACTTACTTTGGGGAAAAAGAGCATCAGATGCCAACATTTTTACTACACTTTTTCCCTTTAATTCTTTTCATTTTGTTCTCATCCTTACTTTTTTGTTTACTAGATTCTCGCCTCTTTCTGTTTAGACACATACAGCGTGGGGGTTTTTAGAAAAAAAAAGAAAAAACATGTCCGTGTAATAAAATTGTAAGCGATCACACTCTTATGAAGTTGTTTAAAATTTTCAGATTCCAGTGTTTATCTGCTATAGAGAATCTAAAGTAGAACAAGAAGCTTTACGGCCTGCCTGATTTTCTTGTTTCTGTGTCTCTGACTACATTGAAAACAAATGTCACGTTACTGAACTTTGCAGTAAAATCCTTAACATCTGCAGAAAAATCAAGACTGAGCAGTTTTCTTCTCTTTAGACCAGCTGACAAAGGAAACAAAAGAAAATGCCCCAGAGGAAAAGTTTGCTAACGTCAACAAGGGTAAGGGATCGTTAGAGCTTGAGATGATAGGTTACCACATGGGAGGGTGTAGTGATCCGGTGTGAAACATATTTACATCAGGGGAACCATTTCAATCCCTCTGAAGAAAACCTACTGTAACTACAACATACGTACATTTGTATGTATGTTATTTATTTTATCCTGGATATTGAAAACTGAGAAAAATGATCAAATTAATCCGGATAATACTGAAGAAGAAAAAGCAGCAGAATAAAATTTACAAATGAAGCCTTTTTGCTTTTAGGATATTTCAGCGGATTTCTTTGTAATCATAATCAAGTTCTCAGTGACTTTGCATTGAGTATTACGGATAACGATGTGTAGATAACTCAGGACTTTGGAGCCTTTGAGAAAATTACACATTACACTAACACGATAAACAGATTGAAACCAAGAGAAGATTGAACTATTTACTACTTATCAGCACCATCACCATGAGTGAAACATTTTGCTTGCAAGAAGACTGTTAGAAAAAAAAAATTAATTATAACTTCAGTGAGTGTAAAGGAACAGAATGTGTAACTACAAAATTATAGATAGCTCTCTATGAAAGATAATGACAGTACCATCTGAATTTCTAAACTAGACAGTTTTACTATAAAAAGATTTATAATGACAGATAATTATAATCCAGAGGAATTATACAATAAAAAAAATCTTTTTGGCTGCTGTACAACACAAAAAAAAATTAAAATCCATGACATGTTGTGGAGTTCAGTATTCTTATACTCATATTTCAGCAAATGCAAAATTTTAACTCTCCCTAGTAGCAGCTACAGTATTAAAGATACTAGGCCAGACTTAGAAAAGTTTTCAAGCAGCAATACATGCACTAGGATTTCCAAAAATCCCTAAACCAGTCACGTACCCAGTTCCTTGAAACGAAAGGAAGTTAAATACCCCAACTGTAAGTAGGCATGATGATTTACCACAGGTCAAGTGAGAATCATAATTCACTAAGTTGCGGGGGGACTCAGCGTAGCATCATCTTAAGGCTCTGCACTTTATAATGAACCTCTGATTTAATGCATGAAATAACTGATGAAGATCATAATATTGGACAGTGAGCTTAGAAAAGCAACATATAAAATGTGACACATACCAGTTATTCCTGGCTGAAAAGAAGAATGTTATAAATTAAACTCGGTTTATATACCTGCAATTGGCCTTGCGTAAACCTCGAAGACACACTGTGACAGCCAACATCAGGCACTTCAGCACTGGAACACATTGCAAAGTCATGGCATCTAACAGTCCACATACATCAGGAGTTATGCTCATTAAATGTCTTGGCAAATCAGCCTCCAGATTACTCAGTCTTTTTATCCACAGTGGTTCTCTAAGAGATTCCACAAAAATCAACAGTCCTCAGTGGACTGATGGTTTTCTCATTTCTGAATATATCTACCAGCACATCCTCATGCTCCACTACACCAACAAATCTACTGCATACCAACTTTAAGTACAGAAACTTTGACACAGGCTTCAAAGAGAGGAGTGGCTGTACTATCAGGCACAGGTGGTTGTAAGGATCTAGCTGACAGCAACATTCAACCATAAGCAAGGGAGGTAAAGCATGGTACCTCTGCAATTACGAACATGAGAAAGACTTGGTGACAGAAAGCATCCCATTTTTAGAGGCTGCAAGGCAAAGGTGCCTCAGACACACACCCATACAGAAAACAGATTACACAGGCAATTTCAGAAGGAATTCTCTGCTCATGGCCCACCTGACAGACAGATATCAAGGAACAAGGAAAAAAAAAAGAAACCGTAGAAACATCCAAAAGAAAACTGCAAATATATATGTACATGCTTAGAGTGAATGAAGAACTGGACGTGTTCATGCAAGATAAAATTATTTTCATGTGCTTTTTTATTTAACTAACAAAATCCAATGCAGATGGTAAATTAATTGAAATACTAATAAGAACTCAGGAAATATATAAAGAAATCAGCTGGGAAGCTAATAAACTATATCTAACACAGCAGTAAAAGCGTGTGGAAGTATAACTTCTGTCAGTAGAATAAAGGGAATCAGAGTCAACCGTACCTCTTCAGCATGGCTGAAGTTGCCACCTGCTGGGATAAGGAGCTGTGTCTATCTCCCAAATTGTCAATCTAGGAGAACTACTAATGATCACACACTGAGAGCAGGCATCCAAGCGAGAAATCTATTCCTGCAAGTATGAAAAGGGTAATTCATAATCTAAGTCCCTTCTCCCCATGCCTTCAAAATAGTTTTGAAACAGTCATGATTGAGGAATCTCATTTTTGTCAGTTACAGCATCATTCTTCCCAACTTCCTTCATCAGGCCTGCCATACGGTTCTGGCAACACCAACATGAATTTCTTACATAAGCAAGCGCCACACAACTACCTGGAAGAGGACTTTGGGAAAACAACACCATGATGTAACTACTCCTTAGACACTTTCTTTATATTCTGCATCCACCTAGTTAAGGAACACCAGAGCCACGTTACTTAAAACTGTTTGGGACTTACATCCACATAGGCATACATAGAGTGCCATCTGATTTTTCACAAGCAATAAATGGCCAGCAGCACTAACTCATTCAGGAGCTATTAGGGTCTTGACCATTTCTAAGCATCAGGCCACTTATTTTGACACCTAATGGCAGGAGTGAGATTAAGTTCCAAAACAGTACACCAAAGAGAACAGCCTAGTAACTACACAGTAAGCTGGTGGTTCAAAAGACAAACGTTAACACAATTAAATAAAGCAAGACTGAAAGTGGGAGAAGAGTCAAAGAAAAGAGCTTCAAAACAGTTTCAAAAGGAGGAGATGCAGGGAGAGAGGGACAGAGATGCCAGGATGAGTAGGAAGCTTGGACAAAGACGTCAGATGCTACTAACTATGATGTACTTTACTGACGTCTCTGGGACTATTTTACTTTCTGCCATGGTGGAAAACAAATTCTACTAAAAAGAAAAAATAATACTGTTTATTACTGATCAAAACTGCATCTAAAGAAAATCATACATATAATTCCCAAGGTAAGGTTTGCAACAAAACGTATCCTTTTGTTTGCAATATTGTTCACTGCCACTGTTAAAGAAAAGACTGGAAACTTAAATCTTAAGCTTTAAAAATACAGCTGTCAAGAAAAAAAAAAAGGCAGTTGCTTCAATGTGCTTTGCCATTTTCCATCAAGTGAACAGATGGCATTATTAAAATTCTAGTAGAATGAAGTATTTATAAGTTCATTAGACAACACTAACTATACAAAAAAAAAAGACAGTAATATTGCAAATAAAGCTGAAGGATCCAAAATAGCATACAAGTACAAATAATGATTATAAATCCACAATTATGAGTTAATATATAAAAAAATAATGCCAAATGAAACAAAAGCACACAAGAAACACATGAAAAACTCTATAAAACAGTAATTTATTTTCCAGGGTCACTTCCAAGTTACTCCATGCATTCTGAACCTGAATTCTATACAGAGGGTTTCAAGTTAAACAGTCTATAAGAGAGCTGAGAGGGAAAAAGCCTGTTGGTTTCGCTACATTTACTTTTCTTTAAACATATAAGTAAAATTCATACTATGATATACAATAAGTAACAATGAAATTACTCTAGAAATAACCCCCACAGAAATTTCAGTCTTGTTCTCCGAGGTTATGTTCCCAGAAAATAAACAAAAGGTCAGCCAAATGCGTCTAGCACACGTGTCAGTGCTTTTAAACGCTGTGCCAGACTGGCTTATTTGATACCTGAGATGCTTTATCTGCTGTTCTCTTCACCATCTTGAATTATTAGCCTACACAGAATTCACTTAGGAATCATATGATTTGTAATTGCATGTCTTACTTTCTATTGTCTCTATTCCAGCCACAGCAATGTCTCAACTCAGTAGATGTCTGTTAGTATTCCAATTTACTTGAAAAAGATGCAAATTCCTGTCACCTTCAAAATGTGACAAAATGGATTCACTATAAAAAGAGATAGCTAACACACTAAAATTCAGCTTTCACTCCAAACTAATATAGATCAGTTCCCATACGTGCTGATTTATTCAGATGCACACCGCTTCTCTCTGCATTTTTTGTTACTACAGTCTGTGTTAAGGTTTAACTCCTGTAAGCACCCTGTCCACTCTGAGCATATTTTATCCAATCTAACATGTCATTCTTGGAAAGTCCTCGCTTTGATACCTATATGGAAAATGATTCGAAGAGGGATGCATATTATTTCCAAATGTGTATTTTTTCCAGATTTTAAAGAATTGCATGGCACTTCTTTTTTCTTTTGGTGGCTCTATTACTCAAACCTTATCCAATATTTTGCCAACGTGCACCTATTACTTAATCTACTACAACTGATGCGATCTCAGATTAGAATATTTGAAAGTGTTTTTTCCTAAAGAGCTGAACCCATCTAGAGAGGAATCACAGGGTGCAGGTCCACACCAGCAAAAACCAATTTAAGCCTGAGCTGCCACTTTTGTGCTCTCCCCTCTGCCTTGGGGCAGTTTTCAGCTGCAGGAACTCGGTGAACTGTAGATATAATCTAAAATTACATAAGCAGAACGACCAATGCAAGGGAAAGGCTGGATATACACACCCAGGGATGGAAGCTGAGGGCAGGCAGTGCAGGCTTAGACTGACCACAGAGTTTTTTTCTGGGAACCAAGAGGTTCTGGGTTGAGTGAATACTGCTTGAGCAGACAGGACTCATTGGCATCTCAGTTTCTTAATAATCGGGTTATTCAAGACCAGTTGGTGCCTACTAAAAGAGCGTGATATTCTGAAGACTCTTAAAGAGGCACTGAAAGCTGTCTTTGCTAAGATGATTGGGGTTTTTTGTTTGTTTGGGGTTTTTTTAGCATAACATGTTCCTTCATATGCAATAGTTCCATATTTAATTAACAAAAAAGATGCAATTATGGCTGCCTTCGGGCAGGAGACACAAACACACATCCTCTTTAGTGAAGTGTAGCAGTTGCAGAAATGTCTAGATTTAAAGGGTTTTTCCATTTAAAGGGTATGATGACCTACATCAACATTCATTTCTATTTATTAGTTTCCTTTAGCACATTACTGGAAAGAATAAGAAGTTTTAACACGTTTTAGATATCTCTACAGCATGCAGCAAGAGGCTTATGTAAGAATTCACACTATTACCTTCAAATCTTGAAACACCGTTTTAACATTCAAGACAAACACAGCTAAGTCATACCACTGGGCAGCTTCTGTTGATCCATCCAGATTAAGAATTATTGTTAGCTTCCTGGTTTTGAACTATCAAGAACAAAACAAGCATGCAGAGAAATCCACTTTGACAGCACAATGGCAGATCCCCTAACTTCATTCTGAAAGATGCTTGTAATTCCAATTAGTAATTTACACTGTATTATTACCTTTACTGCTTCCTTTTTCCATTACAATTCCAGGTATATTGAAGGAATGCAAAACTACTCCCTAACTTACTTTTTTTTTTTGCTTGCCTACCATAGTATGGCAATGAAATTGCATGAAGTATGCCTATAATGTCAGTGACAGGGTTAAAACGTGTCCATTTCCAAGGAAAATCCTGGCTAGAGACTACAATTTTGACAAAGTCACTTTAGGAATGAAATGAGTCTATTATATTTCTGCTTTGGCTTGGGAGAAATATGACCTACATGGCTAGAGAAAATTTATTCCTGTGAATATCTAATACAAAAGATTACCGTAAAATAAAAAGCTATGGGTGAATGCTATAAAGGGGTGGATGCACCCTACTGTGCAGTAGAAAGCTGAAAATAATAGCTGGCTTTCCAGTGGAAAGACTTGGCCGTCAGCCATGTGGTGCAGACTGGGTTCGGTCCCCAAAGACACGTTCACATTGGCAACATATTGGGAGGTTGTTTAGAGTCTAAAGATTAAGAAGAATAATCTTTCCGTTTAATCTATCACCTGGTCAATGCTAGTCATAACCTTATTGTACATAATTTGATCCAAAGAAAATATAGCAAAACGAATATTCAAAAAGAATTATTTTAATGACAGAACCCTGTGTTCTTCTACTAAAAATAATTTTTTTTAATTATCAAAACAAGCAAAAAAACCCTGATTAAATGTTTTGGTTCTGTTTTGAAATACTATCAGTCACTACACTTATTTCTCGTTCCATATATCATTCAGCAATAGTGTCCTTTAATTTGACATAGAAAAGGATTTCCCGTAATCTTAAAACAAGTACATAACTGCAGGTGTTCTTTTAGAAACTCTAAGTTGGTTGTTTAAGTTAACAGCTAATATTAATATAAATAGTACTTATTACTTGAATTGCAACTTGTTATTTCCTGGAAATTATGTTTTCTTTAAGTCCAAAGAAATCAAGGCTCTGTCACATCCTACTTGATCAATCTACTAATAGCTGGAAATGAAAATCAGCAAGAAAATGAAAACAATAAAAACTCCACATTTGTTGGAATGTTTTTTTATTATTATTATGGTGTTTATTAATTGAAAGGGATGAGTCTCTCAGCCCACCATCGGCAATACATTATACAAGCCGCTCCTCCTTTTCCTAGTCCAAGTGTATCCAGTCCCCCTGTTTTTATCCATTTCTTAGCTGACTTATGCTAACCCAAAGGGCTCCAGCCCCTGTACATAAGGGAATCCTTAAAGAAACCACTAGACAAAACTGTTTCATATTCCTATCTTTACTGGGATCTTAGCCAAGGACGTTTACAAAAAGCGTAAGTGGGATAAGCAGGTAAGCTGTTTTCTAAGCTTCGCTACTGGCAGAGCAGCTCAGTTTGTCATGTATTATGCCACAATGTCTTTGAAACACTAATCCTCAGAGCAGTAATTTTTCTAGTAAATGCTAAACCTAGTAGTGGAAAATTTATAAGATGCTGAATTTGTACAAGGAGTCAATAAGGTGAGGATTTATAAACAAACTGGGAGGGTTCTAGGAGGGATACAAATTCAGTACGAAAGGCAAGAGTAAATGCTTAGGTACTGACAATTTCTTTAACACAACTGTTCTTCACAAAAAATATCTTTTTGGCCAAAGTCACAGAGACTTCATCTTTAGATGTGTTTTAGAAGCAAAACAAGACAACCTTTGTATCACCAACTCAAAGAAAAGCATCGTTGTTGAGCATATATTCTCCTGCAGCATTTCAATTGAACATAAGGAATTCTAGATATCTTTTCTCTGAAAAAAACACATTCTGCTTTTGCATAAACCTAGACTTTTCTAGTAGAATTCATGAAATAAACTGGAGCTATGTGATTTTTTTTTTTTTCCTGTCTATATGGATGCTAGTATTTGGAACTCAACATACACTTTGTGCAACCAATGAAAGGAAAATTTGTGAAGATGAAAAACATCAAATGAAAAAGCTTTTAATTAAATATGATCTCCTTCGCAACTAATCAGAGGTATTCTCAAAGCAGAGGTCAGATTGAGATGATAACAGGATTATTGGAAGGTCAGAACAGATGTTCCATACTGTTCTCTAGATTCCTAATCTGTTTTCTCAATGAAATACAAGAGTTACCAAGCCAGTTTTCACTGATTCCTCCACCAGGTTTGGATCACGGACATGTTCTAAAAACATTTTCAAAACACAAAGTGGTATCTGATGCAGAAATCCCAAAAGAGAAACACACAGTTTTGTGGACCCTGGTAAGACTGAAGAAACTCCTGTCCTACTTTTACTTGATTCTTCTTACGGAAATGTGTATCCTTGTCACTTACCACAGCAATGGTTTTCATTCGCCTTTTGAGAAGTACAGATGAAGCCTCAAGGATATGAAAACAGTAACGACAGGAGCCCTTATTAAGATTTTTTTCTAAGAGGTAAAAGTAGAGTCAGAACTCACCAAAGCTTTATTAAATGAAGGCTGCTATCAGTCAGAAAGCCCCTGACTGCCTGGCTCTGAGACAAATCTCATCTAACTGCTGTATAAGTGTCTCCATTTCTGCACTCTTTAAGAAAATCCATCTTCAGAAAGAGCACTGAAAGACAGACAACCAGGTCTGAGGGATCCGGACATATCAAGACAGGAAGAACCTTGAAACCAAAGGAAATCGTTTCATCACAGCGACACATTAAAAAGAAATGGAAGACCTTGAAATGAAAACCTACTAAAAATTGTATATCTCCCAATAATCTTGGAACTACACAAATACATTAATATAAATATTTTTAAAAAATGACAAGCCTAGGGAGGTGGAGGAAATTAAGGAACACCAGCCTTTATTCTGCCCATTCATCAAAAGGTAAATAAGATAAAAATACAAATAAGCTGATGCTAACCTAAGCAGTTGTTGATTTCAATGCCTGAAGAGGTGGTCTATGTAGAGGCTGTCACTCAGAAAGAGCCAGTCACTCCTTCACAGTCTGTAGAAGAGAGAGCTCTTCAAAAATTCAACTAAGAAATTCTGCAGTTGAGAAAACTTTGAAAAAAAAATATTGCATTATTTGTAATAAGTTGTTATTGTGTATTTTAAGATGCACCACAAAAGTACAGCAGCAAAACCAGTATAACAACTCAAGTACTAAGATACATTTATCCAAGATCTTACGCACATTTATTAAGAATGAAGAACGGCTAAATCAAAGCTCTTCTCCCCCTTTAACTGCATATTTACAAGAAGAAAAAAAAGGAGTAAAGGAAAAAGTTGAACTTCTAACCTGACATTTATTCCTGAGGATTCTGTGTATATGGTTTTGCTTCTTTCATTGTTCCTATTAAAAAAAAAAAAAGTGGCTCTGATAAAGGAATCAGACAACTGCCTAATGAATTTGTTTCGGCTGATCCCAGAAGCACTTCTTTATTCTTCTTCTACATACCTAGAAGTGCTCCAGAAGCACCTCCAGATAATTTGCTGATGGACAGCTACATAAATTAACAAATGACAAGTCCAGAATGATGACAAGCCATCCACATCTGTGAACAGGAACATATCTCCACTACCCCACTGCAAAGAAAAAGTTCAAATAACCTACACTATCCAGAAAAGAAGCATAGGTTTGGTGAGTTTCTTCCAAGTGTGTTTAAAAGCATCTTATTTATGTCCCTATATGAGAGGGCCAGGCTTGCAACGCTTAAATCGATCTGTCTGTGAGGAAACACTCAGTTGTTCCAAAACTGGAGTTTATCCATGCTCATGTCATAAAGACTTATTTGTGAAATACAATGGCCATCATGGGCCAGTGGTCCATTCACCAGTATTCAGCTCTGAAAATAATCAATAAAAGATGCTGGACTGTACCACGTCAGACAACAGTATTTCTGATATTTCCTGTTTCTGTGACTCTCCAATACTGCTCCGTGCCACCTATTGTGAGTAGAAACACCAAACATTTTGAAGAGACTAAATTGTTCTGCCAGACCTGCTCAAACCATGTTGATTCATAATTTGATAAGCATTATTAATAGTGCAACCAAGAGTTTTTGATGGAAAAATAACAGCACTTGAGAAAAGGCTTCTAATACTCTTTTCCTATGTTATATGATGCCATTTTCACTGTACTTGGTGTATACAGTTGGCTGCTACAGTATGTACCCCAAACATTCAAATGTATCAGAGTTTTACTGTCACTAATGACTACTTATAAGCAAAGCTTTTTGAGGAACACAAGCATATTGGCAGAGGGGAGGATAACACGTGTTTTTGGCCAGAGAACAGTTGGAAGAGGCAATCTGGTAATAGTGCATGCCTGTAAAAACACACTATCATTTGTAGAACTAAAATTTTGCTTAAGAAAAGTCACAGGCAATAGGGAAAATTCAGATTATTTCTAAAGCACATTTATATGATATACTATGAAATACATACATGATGATAAACCAGCAGATGTCACAATGACACGGCTTCCTAGGTTATATAATGTAAAAAGAGCATATTCTAGAGATTTAGAGATTTTTAAAAATTCAGTTGAAATAACCTTCTCCTGTCCTAAACAAGCACTCACTGTGTGGGTCATGACAACTCTGATGCAAAAAAAAAAAAAAAAAAAAAAAAAAGTCACTGTGTAGTTACCAGCTTTAAAATTTGTTTTGTAGACCACCTCCACAAGTGTTCTATAGTAAATCTAAAATCACTGGCCAGCAAGACGACAGAAATAAACATCTCTCCCTTGCTGCACAAATACCTGATGCACTGCATGAAGATATTTCTGAGCGTTCACAATGAACTCACTTGAATCGAATTAGTGTAATTGTAACAAGTCTGTTGTCACTTCCCTACCCCAATCACCAAATCCTAATGCCACTGCTACACCCAATTACTGTAAATCCTTCAAAAACTCACACACATTCCTCCTCCCACATCTATTATTGAATTGTGTCTTATTAATTTCCTAACCATTGTTCCCCATCAGTGCAAACTTAATGACAAATGAAATTAAACTATAGTGCTTCGGGGTGAGGGCCAAGCACCTTGTAAAAGAAGGTGCTCCCTTCTGTTTGCTGAACAGCTAAACAAGCACAGAAAACATTCTACCTTTGCATTCAAAAAAATATAAGAAAGTTATTCTATTGTTCCGTGTAACTCAGAAATTTCAACTGCGTAAAAATAAAACTTCTCTTTTTCTGCAAGCTAAAGAAGACCCACAGTCATCAGTTATGGGTATCTCTGCATAATGCAGGTTGGAAGAGAGAATAAAGTAATTTAGCTCAGTACTACAGCTAAGCAACGTGAGTCTGGGTAAGGTGCTATCTCCAAAGCGTTTTAAAGATGCCTTAGGGTTACAACTGAAAAGGCCTCTTGCAGCTTACCTAAAAAGATCCATAAACAATGTGTTACATTATAAAAACACATTTTTTTTCAGTATATTCAAATGCGTTACTGAGACAACTTGACTCGTAATTCTAACAATGGATGGTATATAAGTCCTAGAGAGGCAGTAGCGTAATCATAGAGAAGAATGGCCCTACTCTGTAAACTAAAAGCCCACCTACTCAAGTTCATTGGCTATGACAGTGGACAGTCATTATGGAAAAAGTATGAAGAAACTATGCTATATGAAAAGGAGAAGAGCACAGACTATAGATGCACAGAGTATACTTACTCCAGTATGTCCTCAGAGTAATCAGATGCTTATGAATTTTCTCAGCTGGAGGCTGCATCAGGATCATAGTATGTAACAGCTCTTGATGAAGTATTTCTTCCTTGGAATGTGTCTAATCACTTTTTGAACCCATTTACATTTTTAACATCTAAAATATCTTATGCTAATCAGTTCACAATTTAGGCATGGCTTGTGTGAAAAGGGACGTCCTGTTGTTTTAAATCTGTAGCCAATTCATTTTGCGGGGTGCCCTTCAGTTCTTCTGTCATGAAAAAAATAAATCTGTCAACTCTCTTCCTCATGACAGTCAGAATTATAAAACTTCTGCTACAGTTCAGGTCTTTTGCAGAATGAAGAATATTCCTCTGTTTGGTAACAGCATCCTAAAAGTCCTAACAGGGTAAAGATAACAAGCAAGGCAGGCTTTTTAAAGAGGTTAATAGTGTTATCAGGAGCAGGGGGTCTTTTTGTAGCTGACTTGAACTAGATGCACGAGCCAGTGCAAACAATTCAGGCATTGTTAACTTCCCTCCACCACAAGCCTCCACCATGGATACAAAACAAGCATCCTCAAACTTCATCTATTAGTTCAATAGACCTAAATGTCTTCACAGAATTTATGAAGAACAGAAAGTCAGCATTATTGTTGAGAAAATATTATTCTTAAAACAAGTAATTCTTTTTCAGCTTTCCAGTCCTGATGCTCAAAGAAGACAAGTCTTTCAAATAAAATTTATACCTGTTATTGAGTCAACAGCAGTTGACACTGGTTTTATAACCCATTTCATCTCCCCCAAAACCTCCTTACACCTGAGCTTCGCTTTAAGTGTTCTACAGGCAAAAAAAAAAAAAAAAAAAAAAAAAAATCCATGCCTCTCAGACCCAGAGAAGATTACAATCTCCAATCTCCTCCTGTTCCATAATCGATACTCACTCGTTTCACTCAAATTGTCTAAATGATTAAAATAATTAAACATAATTAGGCTCAGTGTGCTGTTATCCAAGTACATTCTCCATTGGAAATGTCAGGTTAAGTGGTTCCTACAATCCCCACATTTCATTGCCCCCCTCGGGTGTGCTGATAGAACTGTTCGCTTGTTGCATATTGGATCAACAAAAAGATATAAGTCTTAAAAAAAAAAAAGCTCCCTTTTTCAACTATTCTGACTATTTCTGACTTTCAGAAATACAGATTATAGACTTCTACACATCTGGTCATCTTTGTTCTTCTATGTGTCTTGAGAAGATGACCTCTATAGAGCATCTGAACTTCAAATTAATCACAAATTTCCCCAATGACTTAATGATGTGTTCCTGTTTGGTTGCATTTAGCTGAACTATCTACTTGTTGCTAAGCTCTAATGGTTGATTTTTCCACTATATTCCCAGCACCTCTCCTTGAGCTGCATTAGCTAATTCAGGCTAGGCCTAAAATAAACAGAGGAAATAAGGCTGAAGATTGGCCTTGAACATCACTAGTACTTGATTCACTGTTTGCACCCACAGCATGGTTTGGACATTGCCAATTTGCACTTTCCCAAAACAACATTTGGGCTCAGTTGAGAGGACTAGCACCTGCACAGCACCATTCCAGGAGGCAGTTTGGATGCAATGTCCTATTTGGGAGGGAGGGAAAAGTAGGTTAGCCTTGTAGATGTGACTTCTGACATGCAACTTGGCCTCAGAGGCAAAGATCAGTCAAAACTGATTTTATCTGCTACTTTATTCTTCAATTACTCAGCTTTATGAGAATCTTTTAAGTCTCTATACATCTGGGTTTAATTTTCAGTATGCCTGAAACTTTATCATCCTAGTATGCATCCATTTTTCCAGAGAGCCTATGAAAATACCTTCTCAGACTACTGATAACCTCTGTAGTGAAAATTGTCTAGGCATTTCTATCGTTTACGTTCTAGTTTTTTGCAACTTTGTCATCTGTAGGAGGACTTTTTCTCTAATACCTTTATCTTTGACTGTTACTGAAGAAAGCTCATGTCAAAGCTTTGTGATTTTTTTTTTTTAAATCTGAAACATCAGTGCACACTGAACCGAGTAACTTCCATCTACATGCTTAACAATATCTTCAAAGCATTTGAGTAATATTTGTGACATAAGTCTTTCTTCAACAAAAGTCTACGGCAGCTAAACAGAGGTAAGCAGTCTTCGTTTATGCTTAATACACATATCCCTCCTGTAACATACTTAAATAAGTATCATCGCCTGAAGCGGTTAGTTAGGGAACGTATAGCAGTAAAACAACGTGAATGAAGTCATGCTTAGGCCCTCCTCTTAATGAGTGAAGCAGGAATGTTATTTAGCATGCATTCATAAAACAGGCAAAAAAAAAAAAAAAAAAGGATTTTATTATAGTCTAGTTCAAAGTTCATTGCCAGAATATATTTCACTATGCATAGGATGAAGAAGTCATTTTTGGACAAAGCTACCTCTTCAAAGCATTTGACCTACCAATGACCACTAGGACAAATAAAGTGGCTACCTATGACTCACCATGAAAAGTGTAGTCTTTGAATCAGCTGCACTAGATCTGATAGACAAGCATGGGGCAGCTAGTCTAAAACTCCACCTAACCACAGATACTTTGAAGGATAAAGTAACTGAATTACCATCATCATTAGCTAAATCAGTATAGGATGACACACTGAAAATTGATAGTCTTCATTAAGCTCATACTATGGATATACTGATGTCTGTGCTTTACTTTTTTTCCTGTCTTTTCAATCTGAATTCAAAGCCTTAATACAACAGAGCAGTTTCAGCAGTAAGCTTTCTGCTGAAAATCTCCAATACGAGGTTAAGACAAGCACCATTATTCGCTTCCACCCACAGAAACATAAAATCATCCATTTACAGAGTATGGAGTTATCATTTATATCCAACTAGGCATCTCCACAGTAAAAGATGACTTTTCAGTCATCGTCAGAGCTTCCTGTGCGACAAAAAAGATGGCAGAATTTTTACATACGTATTACATATGGAAAAGGTATCAAGAACTTTGCTGAACTGAGTTTTTACTACTGGCATACAGAGCAACCACGAATAAATGTTACTCATCCTTTCTTTGTGCACATGTACTGTAACAATTAAACTGCATGACCACATACTGTATTTTCACCAAAGATGCAAGTCTCATTTAATGGACAGAACAAGCAATGCTAACACATAGTTATTTTACATTTTGTCTTTTTATCCTTATTGGTCAATGTTTGATTACAGGCCTTGTCTAGCCAACATTTCCCAAGTTAATACTGTTGTTCTTGGATTAAAAAGCTACTGTCCCATAAAAGTTAATGGCTCTTCCCTTGTTCTCGTTTATTGCTTTCTCAGTTTACAGACCATGGGAACGTTCCTGCTCCATTTTAATGCAGGTAAAATAGGTTAGCATACATCGCCATAAATAATCATTATTGAAAAATGTTGGCTACATGGGTATATAGTCTCCATACATGTGATCAGAATGGAGCTTCTCCATCAATTACTGAGATTTTTTTTTTCCTTTTGGTTGCTCGATTATTCCTCTAAAACCAAAGATCCCATGTACAGGAGGGAACCAATCTGAAAACAAAGAGCAGCAGGGCCAGAAAACATTAAGGAGTACTGTCTTGCATAGGAGCAAAATAGTTTTGCATTGCATACAATATTAACGAAACCATTCTTGCGATACTATCCCTCTTAAACTCCCCACACTTTACATAAGACATTGATAATCTGGAAAGGTTCAAAATGTAAACCAATGAGAAACAATAAAAGTGTCTCAGTGAGATACTAAAAGAAGCTCCATGTCCCAATTTGCTTGAAAGATTGAAAAATGACAAAAATTACAGTCTGTTTACTTTCTAATATAGCTAGCATATAAGGGCAGAAAATGATTCAGTGACACAAGGTTTATAAACAATGAGAAGCAGTATTTTTGAGTAGACAGAAAAAAAACCCAACAACAATTTAAAACCTCTTAATTCAAGCCTAACAAAGACACAACAAACATCAATTTAAGTACATGTTGAAAATAATTGCTCTAGATATAATGTGATTAACATAATTAGTTCAAGAGGGAGCTCAGACCAAGCAGTGACGTGTACTTCCTAAAGCCAAACATCTCATCAGTAAAGGATTACCTTCTGCAAATCTCTGACCATCTAAACAATTCTAAATATGCAGGAGAGCTCCAGAAAAACAAAAAAAAAAAAAAGTCACCTCCTTCACCTAACCCACTCAAAAAAAAACTTTCAGATAACAAACTCTCACATACTTCAACAAATTAGAAGAAAACGATCCAGAAACACATTCAACTAATGTACCAGGCTTATTTTTGCAGTTGTTTGGAATTTGCTGGTGATAGCCATTCAAATAACAAAGAATAAAATCAGTAACTGCTTCAACATCAAGCCACATACTGAACAAAAAACATCACCACCACTCAAGACCTCAGTATTACCTAGTAAGAGGCCACTGCTCAATATTTCTGTACTGCCAGTACCTAAGAACAATTCCTGATCTATCTGATGTACATCTGTCTTCATCTGTCTGCCTCTGAAATACTGATACACCAACATAAACTTCCTAGACACATGAAAAATGGCAACCTGTTAACTGCTCCATACAAAAGTCTACCGATCCATTCTATCTCTGTGGAAATAAGAACTATACCAAATACACAGAGGAATGTGGTCTATGCAGTCAAGTCCCCAGATATTATTGTGACTTTTCCAAGAAAAACATTCACAATAAAGACAACTTTTATCAGTCTGGATATTATCCCAGAAAAGTAGCACCTGTCACCATCATAACTGTTACATTGGTTCAGACCAGCAAGACGACCTAGCCCAACATCTTGTCTCCAACTGGCCATTAGTAGATGCTGAGGGAGGAGTAAGAACAGGGCAAGCAATTATGCCACTTGTACTTGGGGGAATGGGATCAGAGGATTCATCCTTTCTGTCTTATCTCAAGAAAAAAACTCCAAGAAAGGCATTAAAATATATAAATAGTAGGGTCTGGTAATAAGAAGCGTTAAGAGCTACTACTGTGGTGTCAATGGTGCATGTCACCCATTACCCAAATCATTCCCACATTTGCTCTTGCTTTTTGGCAAATAGTTGTTGCCTGCTTGGATATCACAAACATAAGCACAGCAGGGCTGCGGCATCAATGAAATATTAAGACAGCCTAATTATAAATCAAGGCGGTCATTAACATGCTGCCATATCAGTTCCTCTTGCCTGGAGTGGGGAGATGTCAGAAACAGCAGCAGGTTGTGGAGTATTACAACAGTGATACTCTCCAGCTTCTGAGTATCCTTCATCTACTATGCTACAACTACTACCCTACGCTACAGAACAGCTCGCTCTGATAAGTTAGCGTGGAAATGCACAGTCTTAAAAACTAACACATCAAGCAAAGGCTCCATTTTTTTCTTTTTAATTCTGGCAGCAAGCTGACATATACTTAGCATACATATACTCTTCCTGCTTACATTCCTGTTTTCGCATATTCTATCCCTGCTTATGGAAACGCATCTTAGCCATCCTTCACTTATTTAACAACTTTAGCCAACGTGCAATTCCTCTACGCGACATCATTTAAATAGCAGGAATAAATTACCTATTTAAAAGAGCAAATAAAGGAATAACTATGATTTAATGTAGGAATGTGCTCTTCAGTATTGCTTAACAATAAATACTTAAGTACGTACTTACTCCCTAAACAGAGCCACACATCAACATCTCTCCAAAACTTACTACTTTCTCGCTAATAGGACTGTAACAAACTTTAAAGCACATTATTCTGGTATCTTAATATCTTAAAGTGTAACACTAGAAAATAAACAACTTTCAATCTATTTTGGATCACGTAATTATTTTTTTTTTTACATTTTAATGATGCAGCTTAGCACAATTTTTGTTTTAGTATTAGCCTTAAAGGGCTGGTAAACAAATTCTCTGTGTATATATCTCAAAGTATGGGTATCATAATACCCATACCCAAGTCTTTTGCCACAGGTCCTATTCCTCCAATCCCTTCTCTAGTACAGAAAAATAGACTAAAAAGAAAAAAAAGATTTCTTTGTCTAAGGACCACAGAAGGTATCAGGCTTAAACAAACTGGCTCAGACACCAGAACCATTTCAGTCAACCAAACCTTCACCTCAGTACAGACCAAAAAGTAAGAAAAAGAAACATATTTAACTAACCCGCACTGAACTCTATTCTTTCTATGCTCAGTTACCTCACTGAAAGCTATCATAGGTATTGCTAAAATATGTACACACACACACAAACACATATATATATATATGTAGGGAAGATCCAAAGGAACATGTGGGTGAAGGATTTTACACATATGTCTTTCCTCTGGAAGCCTACTCAATCTGCTACCAATTTGCTACAGTGATTCTCAAAATTATTAGAATGAATGTATCCAGAGATGACTGCTTCCAGTCCTCTGTCAAACTTAAAGCCGTCCTATGCAACAAATCTGATTGCCATCTTTGCCCACTTCTAAGGCACATAGTAGAAAGGAAGGCGGAAAGGGTGAAAAGGAAATGGCTGAGCTAAAAAAAGGACAGAATCAGGCTTTAATCTCAACTCTGAAACCACACAAAGTTGTCATATTTGCTTCACAAGAAGCACCACAAGAATGAGACACGCCATGAGAAAATCATGCGTTTAAATGACTAATGAAGAATTACATTTTATACTGCTGTCAGCCAGACTGTAATTACATAAAAGTAGCAATGAATACACTCTGATTTATTGTGTAATGATAAATAAAAAGAAGAAAAAGTACTTTGAATGTTCGCAAATGTCCTTTAACTGAATCAACCAAACACATTCATTTAATCATTTGCATCACACTAGCAGCAGCACAGCTATCAAACAGCACTTATTTAACACTGTCAGTAAATTAATGGATACAGGAAAAAATCAGCAGTTCATAAAAGAATATATGTAAAATTACTTAAAAAGTAATTTCATATTTCTGTTTAAACAACTCACGTAAGGAAATACCAGCAAATGCTAAAGCTAGGGTTTCTAAAGCAGCAATATTTTGGTAACGCTGCATAACACATTCTCTTCTTGCTTGAACGTACAGCAGTTTACAGCATAGTATTACATTATGAAGTCCATAAATGGAAATATTAGTATTAGGATGGCAATACCTTGGACTTACCCTAAGACAATCAATCCCATTGTTTTTCAAAGCCCAGGAAAAATTGTGTGATAATTTCTTGAGGACTATACAACCTGAATAAACATTACAGCACTGTCACACTAACACTATATTAAGCAATTAATTTTCTGATTTCTTACTTTTTTTTTTTTTAACAGGTCAATTATGAAATTTTGACTTCCTGTAAATGCAGCAAGTCGACTGCACTTAACAAACAGTAACATATGACTGCACATAATCAGTGTCATACTGCGTACTGAATATACTTTTTTTGGACACAATTTTCCATTTAAAAAAATCTCAAAAATTATATTTAGGAATTACTTAACAACAGCGTTTGTACGGTAACAAAGCACCTTAAGTTCCCACCATACATAGCTTTACATGGTGTCAGCAAGTATTGCTGGAAGAAAATAATGTATTTGTCAACATTGTTAATGTGTCCAGATTCAGCAATAGTTAAAGCACATGATCATGCTCTTTGATGAGCCAGGCTCTAGCGTACAGAGAGGGAGAAATGGCCAAGAAAACAATCACATGCATCAGAAAGAAAGGTACATAACTGGTAGGCCAAAACTCTGTGGAGGCTGCTGTACATAAACATGAAGGAAAAAAAAAAAGACAAAAAAAAAAAAAGACTCATAGCAAGGAATGGAGACAGACACCTGACTGTAAGAAAAGTAGCAATGAGAAGGTCATTTCACAGTGACTGCTTCCCATGGTTTTGATTTTTGACTTCCACAATCAGACTCTTCCCAACAGAGGTCTGGCCACTCAGCCAGAAGATACAGTGATGTGGGATGTCTTCATTTAGGCTCAAGGAGAACCCTGCAATGCTTTGGGAGTATCTGAGAATAAGACCGATCTGGGGACACAGATTCCTGTGCAATGCAGTGATTTTTAGAAACCCAATTAAATTATAAGGCAAACCATGTCTCCATCATAGTTTAAAGCCCTACCAAGAGAAGCAATTCTGGAGATCATTATGTTTTTCTTAGAATACACTTGTCTAGAAGACTAGAAATGTAAAATTAAGTGACATAGCACAAAGACAAGCAAACAGATGTAATCCATTCTGCTTCTATAGTGGAAATACCTTACTATGGCCATACAAATTGCAGGGCTTACCAATGTATTAATAAACATGAACATTAATGAAATTTCATGGTTTATATTCAGCTGATATTTACAATGTCTTCGGTAGAAAATCTGTTCGCTACAAACCCTGATCAAGTTTGGCCAGAATAACATAGATTGGGCTGGGTCAAAAGAGTTCTTTAGTTTATTAGGTTCTCCCACCACTGTAAGCAAATATTCACCATTGTCTTTACACCTGACTTAAAAATCACACATATTTGACAATGATAATGTTGCTAGTAACTTCTGAACTACTAATTTGGAAGAAGGGCAATAATTTATTTCAAATTAAGTTTTTCTTCTCTCTTCCCTACCCTTGTAAAAACCTTAAGAATCATATGTTCAGTTTTTCCAAACAACTAAATCTTTGCTAAAAAAATGAGAGAGTCATAGAATGTGTTGGGTTGGAAGGGACCTTTAAAGGTCATCTAGTCCAACCCCCCTGCAGTAAGCAGGGACATCTTCAACTAGATCAGGTTGCTCAGAGCCTCATCAAGCCTGGCCTTGAATGTCTCCAGGGATGGGGCCTCCACCACCTCTCTGGGCAACCTCTTCCAGTGTCTCACCACCCTCATTGTAAAGAACTTCTTCCTAATGTCTAATCTAAACCTACCCTGCTCTAGTTTAAAACCATTGCCCCTCGTCCTGTCACTACATGCCCTTGCAAACAGCCCCTCCCCAGCTTTCTTATAGGCCCCCCTTCAGGGACTGGAAGGCCGCTATAAGGTCTCCCCGGCACCTTCTCTTCTCCAGGCTGAACAACCCCAACTCTCTCAGCCTGTCCTCACAGGAGAGTTTGTGCCCAGTGACTGGCACAAACTTGAGCATAGGAAGTTCCACCTAAACATGATGAGGAACTTCTTTACCTTGAGGGTGGCAGAGCACTGGAACAGGCTGCCCAGAGAGGTGGTGGAGTCTCCAACTCTGGAGGCATTCAAAACCCGCCTGGACGCGTTCCTGTGCAACCTGCTCTAGGTGACCCTGCTCTGGCAGGGGGCTTGGACTAGATGATCTCCAGAGGTCCCTTCCAACCCCTACCATTCTGTGAATCTGTGAGAGGCGCTCCAGCCCTCGGATCACCTTCACGGCCCTCCTCTGGACCCGCTCCAAACAGGTCCCTGTCCTTCTTGTGCTGAGGGCTCTAAAGCTGGACACAGTACTCCAGGTGGGGTCTCACGAGAGCAGAGCAGAAGGGGAGAATCACCTCTGGATCTGCTGGCCACAGTTCTTTTGATGCAGTCCAGTATGTGATTGGCTGCAAGCACATTGTTGGCTCATGTCCAGCTTTTCATCCACAAGTACCCCCAAGTCCTTTTCCACAGGGCTGCTCTCTATCACATCTTCCCCCAGCCTGTATTGATAACGAGGATTGTCCCGACCCAAACTTGTACTTGGCCTTGTTGAACTTCATGAGGTTTGCATGAGCCCACCTCTCTAGCTTGTCCAGGTCCCTCTGGATGACGTCCCGTACCTCTGGCATGTCGATCACACCACTCAGCTTGCTGTCATCTGCAAACTTGTTGAGGGTGCACTTGATCCCACTGTCTATGTCATTGATGAAGATGTTGAACAGCACCAGTCCCAGTATGGATCCCTGAGGGATACCACTTGTCACCCCTCTGCATGTGGACATCGAGCCATTGACCACCCCCCTCTGGATGCGACCATCCAGCCAGTTCCTTATCCACTGAACAGTCCACCCATCAAATCCATATCTCTCCAACTTAGAAGGATGTTGCGGGGGACCATGTCAAAGGCCTTGCAGAAGTCCAGATAGATGATATCTGTAGCTCTCCTCTTGTCCACTGATACAGTCACGCCATTGTAGAAAGCCACTAGGTTGGTCAGGCAGGACTTGCCCCTGGTGAAGCCATGCTGGCGGTCTCGAATCACCTCCATGTCTTCCATGTGCCTTAGCATAGCTTCTAGGAGGATCTGTTCCATGATCTTCCCAGGCACACAGATGAGGCTGATAGGGCAGTAGTTCCCAGGGTCCTCCTTTCTACCCTTTTTAAAAATGGGTGCAATGTTTCCCTTTTTCCAGTCACCAGGGACTTCACCTGACTGCCAAAACACGCATAGACAGTTCAAAAATAAAAAGATTTTATACATATATATATTTCATAAAATTAAGAATATCTTAATCCAAACTGCTACTCACTGCAATTGTTTTGAAACCTTAGCTATACCTGCCAAGGGAATAACAAAACCAATCACAAAACCAACAAGTTTGGAATATTCTCCGTATGTAGAACAACATCCAAGAAATCAATCCTAAATGCTGTGATTTGACCAGAGATTTTCAATACTTTTTGTATTTGCTGAGGAGGAGGAAGACAGGACTGAAGCTGTGTCCCTGCAGTTGCATCACGCAGGTATGACTTTTTTTTCTTCTGTGCCTGATCCCCACTGCCTAAAATCATGAGGACCATCCCCTTCAGGTAGCGGTAACTTAGCTCACACAGAGCAAAAGGTGATACAAGCGCCTTCCATGTAGAAATTCTGTGCCAGTACAGTTTGTCCTTTCCTCCTATACAAAAATGCCATTAAAAAATTAGGAAAGACACCTGTGAAATTCAGTATTAGCAATGTAAAAGACACACATCTGGCTTAATGTTCTTAGCCTCTTCTTATTGTTATGGCAGTGAAGCTTCAAATAATATAACTAAGGTTATATAACTGTGGTTATATAACTATAATATAACTAATAAGTATTTTTCTGATAAATTTGTGGGAGATGAGGATCTATCCAGCAGACCCTAAAACTTCCATAATTTTACGCCTCCTGCTACAATCTTCTGTTACTTTTGCTTGAATGATAGGGAAGATGATAAATGGAGTAAGTCTTGTGAGTTCTGAGAGTATTATATCTAGGCATCTGGAAAAGAAAAGATCTCCTTCCGGCAGATTAATTCTTAAAGTCCATTGAAAAAAATTTCCTCTCAAGATGTACATTCAATGAATCTTTAAGGCAAGATCATGTATCTTATTGATTTAACTTACACCAGCACCTCAAGATTAGATATACAAGCAAAGGCACTTTTTACTGTGTCTATATAAAGACATTTTTCTGATCTATAAACTTCATAAAACATCCCATAAGGCCATAACACATGAAGTACAGACCAGACCTCTTAATCTGTAAACAAGTTTCTTCCCCAGCTAATATGTAAATAACTTTGAAGAAGGCTTAAAATGAAACCCAAAATATCTAATCAAGAAATATCCCAAAATGAACCCTGAAATATCTGTAATCAAGACACCCTCTTATGTGGTTAAATTTTGCTTGCAAAGAACCAATCAAAAATACTTTGCAGGAGAAGCAGTCCAGTTTCTGCTCCAATTTAATTCAGAGTCCTGCCTAACTCAGCCATGATCTGGATATGAAAAATTTTAAACTCAAGTGTTACTTCATTGCAAATAGAGCTGCTTGGAAATGCTGTGTGCAACGATATAAAGCCTGGCTGTGTTTTGAGCATGTATTTTATTGATAGATAATAGTCAAGGTTCAAAAAGTTGCAGTGAATACCCAAATATCAGTATAAGCAGCATTCCTTCCCAGTGCTACCTTTGCAGGTTTTCTCCAATATACTAAAAAAAAAATTAAAAAAAAATAAAAAAATCTTATAATCCCAGGTAGATTGCCATCAACCTGTCATGAGCGACTTTCAATCTAACATTTACTGTGAAAGACACAAGATTTATCTGGTACACACTGATGAAACAACACATGCTATTTTGGGATACAGTTATAGCTGAAACACTGTAGTATTTACTGATTGCCTCCCTTTTTAATACTTCGGGTTTTTTTTAAAAAAAATCCATCTAAAGTAACTAATTCAGTGAATCTGTCACAGACAAATTTTGGTTCATTTAAGTCCAAATCTGACATTTCGGTTTATGCTCATGCTAATGAAATTCAGATAAACTACTCTGGCTGCAGGCCCACTGACTTCTGGCTGAAGAGTCCACACAGCTGGATGCCTGTAAATCAGGCAGGACACAATTTCTGCATACAGGTTAATGACTGTTCTGCGTCACCAACATATATGAGTACAGACACTAAGCCAGAGATCTCGAAACAACATTTCGCCTGCCTGGCAACTTTCTAACAAAAACAAAGCTTATTTTTCTGTCTGTATCACATTACATGACGTGAACATTTTTAAAGCAGACTACGCTAAACCAAGAGGGATAGGGGGAAAATTATACCCCTATTGATGTAAAGTGACTTAGGCTACATATTCACTTTAAGTCATCACAGATCCATGCTAACACCAAAAGAATCCATTCCATTTTCTCCTCATTTCTCACTGCCATCATTACTAAGGCAGTAGGATTTGTACATACATAACGTGAACTGAGTAAACCATCTCGCAGGTTTCTTTCCTAAAAATGTTGCATTCTGACAAATTAAGATGTTTTGTTATCAGAGACATTTTATATGGCTGCAGCTTTTATCTCTCTAGAAGAAAATCACAGATAAGGCTAATCAGCATCTGTTTCATTCTATAAACAAAATGCATTCAAATTATTCTTTTTGAGTCAGCAAATCTTGTTCTACTTCTTTTCATCTAAGAAATCTAACACCAAGAAAGCCACATCTGCATAGCTGCCTTTTAGCGTAATAAATTTGGCCACTTTAAAGATTACTGTCAGCAAAAGAATGTAGCAGGGAAGGTAGAAAGACTTTCTTGATGATAACTGATACAAAGCTGAATGATGATATCATAACTATTGCTTGACACTGTTAATTCAAGAGTTTGGGGAGTTAGCCACAAAACAGACGTTTTAAAGTTTAAGAAAACAATGGACAAATCATACAATTGCAGCTATTCATGTTAAAACTTCACTAAGACAACCAGCAGTTACTTTGCTTTTGTAGTTGGCTCAAAAAAAATTTATAAGCACTTTCACAAAAATGTATTTTCAGATCACTCACCCAAAAAAGGGAAACTTTCAGCAACTGGTAATAAATTCACCTTAGAATATAAGATTCTTGAAGCTGAAATGCTATCCAAAGCATTCATTCAGTTTTAGCATCAAGATCCTTGATCCAGACTATAAACGGTATTTCAAACAATGATTTCTTATAGTGATTTCAAGCACCTTAAAGAAAATCATCATTTTCATAGGAATATAGCTCTTTAAAATCAGTAGTGTTTGTTTCTAGTAACATCAAAGCATCGTCAAGACTTATTCACTTGATTCATAACACTGTTTTTCTGATTGCATTTGTGGATTATAATGATAGCCATCCTGCAGTGCTGCGGTTTGCAAACCACAAAGAAAGTAGTAAACAGGTGGTCTATTGCTACGTACTTTTACTCTTCCATTAGGTAACCTCTTTATACCAAGAAAAATGTATTACCACCTGGTATCAGATACATAGTCATCAACACCAAAAATCTGACTTGATACAGCCTTTGTTGTCCCTTGCCCACCATTTTCTTTCGGTATAATTCTGCAGAAAACATTCAGTTTATCTTCTGGGAAGCAGTAATAGCCTCTCTATTTAAAATGGAAATTATCACCAGAACTTAAACGCCAAGCACCTTAGAAGCCAGCCACAGAGCAATGCACATGCAGAGTAAAATCAGTGTTTCTTTTCTCACCTTCTTGGTAATGTCCTTTTTTGCATTTTACCTAGTACATTCCAAATCATTGTTAGAACTGCAGGAATCTTATGTTTGCACACAATCTCATAAAATTTAAGAACATTACAAAATTTACAATCATTGTCAACCCAGGCCGACTCACAAGGAACAGTTTTCTGGGTCTATTACGTGAGGGATTATACCTAAAGGAACCCAACATAAATACTTCCAGAATTCAACACTCTGCTTATAACCTGTTTCAACGTACGTATCTAATACATATTGCAAGTAGGAACTTTTGAGATGGTATATCCAGTATTTTACTGGGGCTTAGATCCTGCACATACTGCAGAATTTTAATTCAAAACTTAACAATTTTAGATCCAAGATCAAATTATGTTCTCCAAACATACGCTAATGTAACAGCTATTACACGTTGGTGGAATAGTATTTGCAACTCGAAATGGGTAAACCGAACTTCCAAAATGAATACCAATATATTCCAAAACAGAAACGACAAAAGGCTGAAAGTATTTTTAAAAAATTGTTAACATCTTTTGGCTTTCAAAAAAACCAGCAGAACCTAGACATAAAAATTGTAACAGTCAAGTTTTGCCAAAACTAGGTTTCCTTTTAAATCTAAAAATAAAACTGAACTGTTCAAAGCTAAATAGTAATCACAAATAAAAAGGACTTACCTTCCTGTCTGTTATTTTTCCTTTTTAGCCATTTTTCCACAGTTTCTGCACTTACATTTTCTGACACAAACTCATCCAGTACCTGGGGGTGAAGAGAAAGATAGGCCTTCACTTTTTCATCTGTTAAACCTGAAAGAGAGAATATTAATTGATTACACTACTGGTATGAAATTCCTCATATGAAACAATAGCTAAATGCCAGCAACAATCAATATCCTTTTGTTTAACAGCCTGATTGAATACATGCCTATTTAAATTGTCTCCTCCCAGACAGGACAATATCCAATCAAAAAAATGAGCTGTCATATAGAAAATAGTAGAAGCAAAGCATATCCATGCAAGATTCTGCGTACAAAAAAATCCCCCACACATAAACATTCCCTGGGAGAAATGGCCACGAAGGAGTTTATGATTATGAGTCCAAAATTACTTATTCCCAAGATATGCAAGATGATAGATTGATAAAGAAACTGGGTGGAAGGAGACAGAAGAAAGTGAACTGGTATTTCTCGTAGAGCATCAAATTTAGTATTCTCATTGCAAGTAGCCGCAAAAGCAACAAAAACTATTATGCAACGCCAAAATCAAGCTCAATTTCTAAATACTGAAGTTACTTAAGTAACTTTAGAAATATAAACTTTCACATGCATGCTTCCAATGCCTTAGTAGTTCAGTTATCAAAACAAAAGTAATTGTAGACAAAAGCCCTTCACAATATCTGCAACAAAAAGAAAACTCCAATACACATTTTGGAAAAAGATGCAAAATTCATAATGTCAGATACCTGATGCAATCATAAATAAATTCCCCAATTCATAAAATTACAATTTGATCATAGTCTTTGCAAATCTCCCGAATGAAACCACTGGCTGCAGGGATGTGAACCCAAGAGTACCAAGACTTTCTAAGGGAGGGCAGGAAAGAAGCGCACCCGTCCCCAGGGCATGAGCTCCAGGCTGCCACGAAGGGACCAGGCACCCCCAGTACAAAAGCCTTAACGAGATCTGACGGGAAGAGAAGTAACAAGCACTGTAACGACTTTAAACACGTCTTCACCTCTTGTGTTGGGCATCCGTAAATGTACCTGTAAATTCACCACAGAAAGCAGACCAGGCTCAGCAGAAGAGAAACTCCCCTCCCAACAATGCTGACCTCTTTTGGAGAGTATTCATGCTATAAAAGATCAATTTTTCCCATTTTATGCTTCGCACAGTACTAGAATATGCCAAAAAAAGCTACAGCGTAATTTAAATGCTAGTGAATGACTGTAACCTTTAAGACATCTTACAAATGTTTACTATGAAAGCCTTCAGGAAGCAATACCAAAACACAAATCAGCAACTTCCACCTGCAGAGCACTGACCACACACACCACTCTCCCCATTCCCCGCACTGACTACACCATATCATTCCCACCACATCAGCCCTCAACAGCCTGCACCTGTCCAAACCTGGTTTAAAATACCCTTTCTCTTAATCTATGTAGGTGACAGCTCCTGGTGGGTATCATAATCTCAAACAACAACATTCTCACTTACAGGCAAGAATCTCCAGATCTGGATCATTTGAATCAAGAGAGCTAAGTGAGCATCCTGATTTTCATCAGCAAAGAAGAAAAGATTCTTTCTAAATCAGTAAGAGCAGGAGATGATCAAAAAGTGGACGGAAAACAAATGAAAACCCACTGCCTTTGCTCAACTGAAAAAAACTTGATGCCTTGAAAGAGTAAGTCTTTCTAATTTCACAGTAATAAAATCTGAAAAGAAAATATGTTTGAAGAATCATTCAGAAAGACTATAGTGTTTTGAAGATTTATCAGAGTTATCCATCAGAAAGTCATCAAAATTTAACTGTTTTTTATGTCCTGAATGAAAAATTATTGATAAAGGTCTGTCACAAAATGTCTGCCACTTACAGGTTGTCCGCAAACAAGCATTTTTGCTTTTAGTAATAAATTAGGAACTGAAAAGTTTGTAAAATTAGCAACTGAAATTCTACAAGGTTTTATTTGTGTTTTAAGTGAAAATAACCTTAACTTTCTTACACATGCAGTCTGCACTCCTTGACTTCAGTGGAAATGCTTCCTTGATTCAACCTTTATAGGATGTATTTTTTTGTAACATACACATCAAAATTCAACAAAACATCAATTTGAAAGAAGACTTCAGTCTACATGTCGTGAGTTTAATATATATTCCACATATCCTGCAATTTCAGCAACCTCAGGGTCAAAACTGCTTTAGCCTTATATGGAAAAGTGATTCATGGACCTGATATAAGAAATCCTACAACATCTTTAAATTACCCTCCTTTATTCCACTAAAGGTATCTGTGCAGATGTGTTTTTTCTATGTCAGAGTTGTGGATAGGAGCAAGTAGAACAGGATTTACAATTACATTTGCAGAGTTAAAAAGGAGTAATTTAAATCTATTTTCTACATAGATTAAAGCAGACTTATTGGTCCTCTTAATTGTTAGTCTACTTTGTTGAAAATTACATGCTACAGCCATACACACAAAAGCCACAAACAAACCCAGCATGAACACAAATGTAACATTACGAAAATGTAACATTAACAGAGAGCAACCTTTTAAAAGAAACTTAAATGTTTTGTGTTTTATGCACATTAAGGCAAAAGAGTGTTCTAAAGAAGCTTGAATGTAAGAGCGTTTTGCAGCTGTGCACAATTATTTTATGTCCATTCACATTAGAAATATTTCTTCACTACTCCTTTCTTCTCCCCTTACTACTATTGGACCTGTAGACTAGTGCAGACAGTAGTCTGTGTCTACTATTTACACAGCGCTCTCTCCACAACAGGGAGCTTCCCATCAACTCCAGCAATGCCAGAACTTCTCTCATTCTTGTTCATCAGTTCTTGCACAAAGCATAAAGTATATACATCAACAGTGTCTAACAAAGGAAAAGGTAGTAGCGCACACATTCAGAACCGTGTTGATCTATACGCTTTCTCACAAGTAGCCCAAACAAAAGCTCCCTTTGCTTCTTGCCGTGCATCCCCAGAAAGCTTTGCTCTTGTATCTGGAACCTGTCTGTCCTCTGATGGAGCTGTGGCAGTTATCAAGAAGGACCATCACTGAGGAGGGCTGAACTCTGGCCAACAGCCTAGCATGTTGCCAGAAAGCACAGAAAGACTGGAACAACCCTAATTCCTCTGGGAATTAAAGGAGGAATCTGGCATTTGAATTGACTGTCCATTCATTCCATTTATGCATTGGAGTTTGACTTCCTGATTCATGCATATATCCTGTGTAATTAAACACACACACCCCCCAAAACTACCTTTCTCCCTTGTATCCTTAACTTTTAAAGAGATAAACACACATTTCAGTGCTGATCTCTTTCTGACATAACTTGCCTTGTTTTATGCATGCATTAACTATTCATTCTGGATTTGTGATCAAATAATAAAAATGATAATAAAAGTATCACACAAAAGGACACACGCATATCAGATAAGCTCTTCCTTTTTTCATTTCCCTCTGAACAAACCGTAGGCCAAGAAACGGCTCAGGCTGCCCACTGCTTGTGCTAGCTCAGCAGCAACTCACTTCCTGACCAGCACACCCATTTAGGTTCTCTTTGTAGATCTCGATTTGAAATGTTCTCTTTGGCCATGCAATCTGCTTTTTAAAGTTCATTCATACACACGGAAGACATTAATCAAGGCTGGTTTGGTTTCATTTTTTTCCACTTCTTGGCCACTCCTGTCTGAAGAGCAAATGAAAATACAGCTTTTCAATAAATGCTGGGGTTTATGCAAGTATTTCACCTTATTAGTTGGGTTTTTTTTTGTGTATCTCATTTATTATAGGGTAGGATGATATAAAATTGGCAAAGCTCCATACAAAGCAGAGTGCAGAAGACATCCTGTCCCCCCAGCACCACCCAAGAGGCAATTCCTTGATCAGCAAAAGGCCTTTTTACTGCCAGAGGGAATGATCCTTCTGTCAGGACATTCATTCTGGGACATCAGGAATGGGAAGGGTGAATCAAATGATAGAAAAGAAACAACTGTATTTACTTATAGTATTTCTAGAAACTGATATATTGGTGGCACTCTACCAAATAAACAAGACCCCTGTTTTTCCACTTTGCATATGCCTGAGGCTTGAGCTGTTCATCTAATTTGTCATAGCTCATACCAGTCTATCAAAATTTTGGTTTTGTGTTTTGTGGTTGGGTATGGTTGTTTTGGTGGTGGCGTTTGTGGGGTTTTTTTAAGTAACTCCTTGGCTTTCAATGGAGCATGTATAAGAGTGGCTTGGGGGTGGGATTGTTTTTTCCTTCACAAACTATGAGAAATAGTTTCTTTTTCACTGAAATTAACAGCAGAAATACATATAGTTGAAGACAGACTTATGGGTGGAATTCTTCCCTTTCTTACTTTAGTAAGCTAACTATAGAAAATACAAATACTGCTACCAAATATCACAGTCCAGTAATTTCAACATAAAGTAGAAAGCCAAACTTTTTTGATAGTTTGGTTCAACAAATATCTTTCCAGTGGTCCCATGATTAATACTTAAAAAACAGACTTCGTTTCACTAAAGGAAAAGAATAAAGAAACCTTTATCTGAAGCTAATTTAGCAAGTTTAGTAGAGCTATTTAAAGAGGAATAGTTATTCGCGTAGATTCTGAACCACCACAAAAAACTATCGCTTCTTTTTATTTATTTCAACTGTGTACCAGGACCAGATCATTCGGGCTTTGAAAGCATAACTAGGACTTTGTCTGTTTTTGTTAGTACTTATACTAAAAGCCAAGTGAAAACAAAAACCCCAGCACCACCACCTTCCAATATACCTGTATATCTGTGTCTCATACAAAGCCAGTGCGAGTATTGCAGGCTGCTTGATTTAGTGATTGCCTGACCTGCTCAAGTCTGGATTCCCTTTTTCACCTACCAGTAAAATCTTTAATTTCAACAACTCCAGCACTTCATTAGTGATAACATCAGGCAGAACCCTAAAAAAGATCAACTGAATTCATGGAGCAATCTCCCACTGTTCAGTGTAAGTAAACCAAGATCTTCCTAAATCAGAAAGAAAATCCGTAATGCTAAATAAAACACTAATTAAAATGAGGGAAAATTAGGGAATTTTCATTGCAGCTGGGCATGCTAGGTAAGCAGATCATTTTACAGGCACTGGCACAAATACTTCTCAAGAAGCCTCAAGTGAGTTGCCAAATGAAATGTATGTTTGAATGACCAATAAAGAATAAAGCATAAAAGTGGACAGAACTTATGGAATAGGAAGTTTCATGTAATAAATGTGTTCATATTCACCCTGTTGATTACCACAATCCCCATAATGTCTGTGTTGGGGTTTAGCAGAGACAGAAACTGTAAACACTGTCACAGTCTTATATGTTGCCCTAAAATGCCTGCAAAATACTCTTTGGAAAATAACTGGATATCAACACTTTTTTAAACAAAAAAAGTATAACACACTACTACTTATATCTTAAGAGAGAAACTGCTTTTTGAGCAGATGTGACAAAGTACATTAAACTCAGCATCTTAGAAATTCTCTTTACTGGTTTAAATTGTAATGGTACTGCAAGGCAATGTTACATGTTTGTCTACACCAGTAAACTGAATATGTCTAGGGCTGTTCACTGACCTGAAACCAAGCGGCTTATAACTTCTTCCATTCTTACTATTAAGCTCTCTTGGCCTCCGATGATGAAGATGACGGAAAACCAGAACGGGAATACATGCTGATTGCCTGCTGGGAACTATCACTGGCCTCACCTTACTCCAGAGCAACGCCCAGGACTTGTCTGGGGCACGACTAGCTGGCTTTGCCCAATGCATTGCAAAGAACCATTTTAACAATTTAACAGTATAGACCGCCAAAAAAGTCAGCACATAAAAATGCTCCTTTGCACTGTTTGTTTATTATCCCAGATATAGCATAGCTGGATTCAAAAATAAACTAAGAAACAAGACTTGCTTCAAACATCAATTATCAGTAATTACTCCCGGCCTTCAAGCCAGCCTCCAACAGCCTTCCTTTAAATAAAAAAAAAAAAAAAAAAAAAAAAAAAAATCACTTGAAAATTGTATTTTTGCTTTCAGCTTTCTATGCTGACTAAAATATTTAAAACATTTCTTAGATATTAGATAACCTGTGTAGTCCTGAATCGATTAATGGCTCTGCTCTCTGACTCTTAATCCATGTCATACTGCGCTCTCCTCTGAGAATAGCTTCACTGAGCTCAGTATAAAGCAGAACGGACTGTGAATGAGCTGAAAGAATTGAAGCCTCGAGCTATGTTTAAAAATCTGCTCCATTTAGCAACATGAGTCAGTCACATCATTAGCAATTCTTGCAATTTTTTCATTAGTTTTGCGATATTTGGTCTTTTTTCTAAAAGCACGAGTTTAATAAAATCTCATGATTAGGCAAGAATTTTAGTTTTCACCTAAAGTTTCTGGTTCCTAGGCTGTGGGGCGCGTAGAGAGGCAGAGGAGAATGGATAAAAATTGATGAGCCAGCCTAATACTTGTTGAGGCTCAGCATTTTATTCTAGAACAGCTACAGTCTGAAAGACCGCAGTCATTGCTTTCCTCAAACTCTTGCAACAGTGTTTGATACATATGAGGTACCTTTCGCCCAGTTAGACAGATCCAACCTTGTGAAAACACATTGTGAGGATATACATGGGTCAATATAAGAAGTCATATTGATTTTATGTACCCAAAAAGCTTTTATTAATAAAGATTAAAGGAAATAACTATAAATGTTGTAAATGTTGCAGCTGTTAACATTTAAGAAAGAAAAAAATAGTGTTGTTTTTTTTCTAAAAATAAACCAACTAAAAAAAAAAATCCCACAAATTGTCTTGTTTGGTTTAATAAAGAATTCCTCCCTGAAATTAGAGGGGTCATGGAGTCACAGCAAATATAGGCAAAGTCATAATTTGTCCAAGTATATAACAATATATTGTGCCACATAGAAAATCTGCAAGCCAAGGAAAAAAAAAAATAAAATCATGAAGATAAACACTTTCCAGATAATATCTTATCTGAAACAAAAAAAAACCTTACCTCAAATGGAAGCAAAAAGCATGTATAATATTAAAATACATCTTCTCATCTGGAATGTCAAAATGATGGAGAGATATGTGTAACACTTCCCCAAAATCAGCACTTGAAAATAAATATACTTGTACAAAAAAGAAGCTTTAAAAGTATCTGAAGGTAATCCAGATGAGCTAATTTGAAGACAACTTTGCCTGTGTTCTCCTTTATTTAAAGCTTTCCCCACCTCTTTCTTACACAGATCACCTCTCTGTATCTTTCTACAGAACCTTATAAATGATATTTGTAGTTATTCTCAAAAGCATTCAAGGCATGTGTGTACATTGCTTCATTTGGATTAAGCATTAATCCCATTAAATCAATCCCTTCTTTGTTCAAAGCATCAGGATTCAAAACCACAGGCACAGTCAGTTTTTGGAATATCCTTTTCAAGTCAGATTTTTTATCTTAATCCATTTAAGTATACAGGAATGTAATGCAACCAAGTGCCCAAACTCTGTGAAACCTGACATTACTGGTCTGGCAAAAAGTATAATCACTAACGAGAAGCAATCAGAACGGTCAAACCTCTTCTTCATTTTTCTTTTCTTGAAGAATTAATTCACAAACTCATCTGTGAGCAGCTCCATTCACTTTTTTTGTCCCTCTGCCTCCAAGTCCCACCTGCATTGCTAAAGAAAAGCTATACACAGCTCTGGTGTTCACAGTATTAGCAGTGAAAAAAAAAAAAACGGTACACAAAAAAAGACTACAGTGTCAATTTTAGTATTTACAAACGGCTTACGTTGGTTTCACAAATCTTCATATCAAGATAAATGCTTAATTTTGCCAGTCTCCAGGCAATGCATAAAACTACAAGCTCTGTATACATTAAGATCGCAGTTTCACCTACAATCAAGTGCAGTCACTCGTGCAGTGGCTACAGCAGCCAGCAGCACATGATGCAACATTTCCGCCAGGATACCAGCAGTGCTGTCTAAGTTTTAGAGAGAGAAAATAAAGACCAGCTCGGCCAAACAGATCTGAAATGCATTTACACAGAATGAATACCTATAACCACCTCATCCTGTGTCCTGTAATTCAAATCCCTTATTCCTAATTAAAGAGACATGGTTGTATTTTTGTATCTGAATGTGCCAGATGCTGAGCAACACGTGGACATAAATGCCTTTAGTTTCCACCAACTTCCACAGTGTTTTTTCTGGTATTATCAGCATCCTGCAAACTTGAGCCCTAGACATCTATAGATACTCAGCTGGTTACGGCTTCCAAAATGCAGCACTCAAGAACTGTACAGTACTGTCAGCTTTGAGCACTGTTTCAGTATTAAAGCAAAAAGCCACCTAAGAGTGTTTATGAAAGCGGTTTTCATTAACTAGAGGTAAAAGGCCTGTTAACACTTCCATAGGAATTATACATACGTTTAATGGGGTGAATGAGTGCTCCTAATTTGAATAATCATTTTCATAGGATATCAATACACACTTCAAATTGTCTGAATGGCATAATCCCACACAGCATGTACAGTGTTATGCTGTAATACCATCCATTATTTCATGTATGGGGCTTTCTAAAACTCTGAATGTTACTTTCCTGCTTTAAGAGTAGCTTCTCTCCAGTTCTAATTAGCACTTTGAAGTAACTCTGAGGGGTCTGTAACAAGCTTTACTCTCCTTCCAGGTGCATGATGGGATCAAATTTGGGGATTTAATTAACACCCAGCAAAAAACTAACCAAAGGAATACAGAAATGCTTTAGGAGTTGGAAATTGTAATCAAATTAATATGTAGGATCTTAAGGTTACTGATAAAAATAATTATCACCATACTTAAAAATAATACATCACACTAAAGCATGCAAAAACATATTTGTAAACATATAAGGAACATCTCAGTATGACTTAAAATTATTTGCTCTTTTTTATTCTCTTGTGCAGACACACAGCTGGGGTACCTTGTTACCTGCCCAAAATATACCTGACCAGTAATGCTCAATTTAACAGTGGCAAGTACCAAAATACAGTTCATTTGTAATTCATTATGAAAAATGTGCAAGTCACTCAGGACTTGCACATACCTAATCCCTGGGAAGATCACAGACAACTGTAAATTAAACTACTTAAAATCTAACAATTAAACAAGGTAAGAATGCCTTAACTCTTCCATTGGAAACAGGTGTTGGGACAAAGTTCTTGATTTATGAGTTCTCTGATAATACCTTCTGGATGATGTAATGTCTTCCTCCCACCTGACACCTGATCCCTGAGTAGCTCCCTATTCGAGTAAACTCTTCTGGCTCAAGAATAGTCCCATTGTCTTTATTACCAAAGTTTTACGGCTGTTTTTTTTCAAAGGAACTCCCACGAATAAAGTTTTGTAAATCCTTTATAGTCTACTTACCAATATAAATGTACAGTGCTGCTCCCTAAAATGCTACTTAACTTATTCTAAACAAGATACAGTATGATGAAACCTCCTTTGAAGGGTACTACATGCCCGTGCCAAGTCTCACTGTTATTTTACTAAGTAGGACACAGAGAATGTTCTTCCTTTTGAAAGGAGCATCCCACTTCACCTTAACACTTACATTAGTAGACGTGTTAAGGCAGTTTCCTAGGGCACAGGACTCTTCTTAAATAACAACTACACATAGTCCAATAACACACTACTTACCAACAGGACCAGACACCTGAGTATTCTCTGCTATGGTAGTACTAGGACCTTATCTGTAGCACCACAGGTAAGGATTTGTCTTTTTTTTTTTTTTAATCTCCTCCAACCTTACAGTCTTAGGAGGGTTAAAGAAAAATACAGTCAACATCCTTTACAAAATGGGAAGGTACAAACCCCAGAGAAATCTTTACTAAAACGCTCTATTAAGAAGAAACCTCACACAACTGCATCTGGCAAGGTCTGATTTGGTTCACGGGAAGCAAGCTCTTCAAAAACAAACCATGCTAGTCCAATATGTTTCTGGACATCATGGCTAAAACAAAACATATAGAAAAATACTCGTTTGTTAGTTTAAATTACGTATTTTTTAGATTCTGTAACTGCACTTTGCACAAGCCTGCTAAGTATACGAATGGAAAACTCCAGAGGGGATGCGAGGAGCAGGCTTCAAGGTGCTGTTCTTACCTGATCTAAAGCTCAGCCATGATGTTTATGGTTTCATTTGTTTTAGGACAGATAGAAATTACTGTCAAGATCCTGACCGACTGATTAAGACAAAGAGTGTCACCTGCTAGCTGGTACATTAAGCCTAATAAACTGAAGGCTGAACTAGTGCTTATCTTTAAAAAAAAAAAAGACACACGAGTTTAAAAAAAAGACTCAAGCTGTAGAATAGTTTAGCATGTTTCCCAGTTTATCTCTTCAGGTTACTAACGGGTAGTAAATGGGTGTAGCTATTTTAAAAAAAAAAAAAAAAAAAAGAAAAGAAGAAGAAAAAAAACCATCACACTAATTCCAGTATCAACTGTTCTTATTTCAGCTTCCAGCAATTAAAGTTTTTTTCATATTTTAATTATTAGCTTAAAAGAGTGTTCAGCATTAGAGATCATCTCTTTGTAAAGGTACCACTAGTCTGAGTGAGTATAGGCTTGCTTTTCTAAATTATAACACTGTATTCTTACAGCATTTCAGAGATTTAACTCTAAGTATTCATATGCACTATCTTACAGTAGTTTCAGAGGTCTCCAACCTAACTCAAGGACTTTGACCATATTTCAATACTTGCAACTAGAAAAGAAGTTTTAAAAAATAAAAGCTTCCAAAAGTCTCAAAAAAGCAGGTTTTTTGACGGATATTCTGGCTTTATCACTTGAATCTTACAGAGTACAAAATCACCTTCCCTCAACCCCACCAAAAGCGCTACAGCAGATGTTTTAGCAATAAAGTTGAAACAAGAAATGTTAGTACCACATAATTAATCTTGGAAACCGCTTTTTTACCTTACCCGTGCTAGTACTGTAAAATATAGATACAAGATGCCTCTTTATACAAAATTAAACTTTGACTGACATTTAAAATAAAAAAAAAGAATCTATTTAATTCTCATGTGGGTAAAAGAAAGCCTACCTTCAGACTAATTAAGCACTGAAAGTAAAGCACTGACTCCATCAAACTGTCAGAAAAAAGTCAGAAGCTCCAATTTATTTAAAACACAATAAAGGAAGAGAATTGTTTTCTTTTCCTGACACCCCTTTTTTTCAGCTGTATAAATGAAGAGATAGGAAGATGATTTTTCAGAGATGCTATCTCTGCTTAATTTTATGGTGATGGATGTAATGATATCTCCATGTCAGTAAAATATGGCCTAGGAAAAGCAGTATAATTTGAGATATGCCACTGAAGTAAAAGAGGTTTGAAGTGATAATTAAATACTGTGTTACATACGCTTCTACGTTACAGACAAGGACACATTGTGCAACCCTTACTTGCACTGGTGAACACTTATAGGAGTAGTCCTATTGACGTCAATGAGCCTACTTACGTGGGTAAGAGCTCACTAACATGTGAAGGGTTGTGCAACAAAGCCCCAAACATGTTTCATTCCACACATTGTTTCAAGCTTTGTTCCCCAACCACAAGTTTTTCCCTAATAGTGTTAATAATATTATTTCATTAATGTTACCATTCAGAAAAATATGTGAGAACATACAGCTTGTTCACTGGTATGTGACATCGCCTGGTATTTCAGTTAAATACCAAATAAGAGGCACACAAGAATCGCAGATTCACTGAAGCAGGCAGGCACCCCTAGAGATCGCCTAATCCACCCCCTGCTCAAGCAGGGTCAGCTACAGCAAGTTGCTCAGGCTGCCATCCCATCAGCTTTTAAGTACCCCCAAGGACGGAGACTCCACACCCTCTCTGGGCAGCCTCTCCTGTTCAATCACCCCCACAGCGGAAAAAGTGTTTTCCCATGTTCAGGTGGAAATTCCCTTGTTTCAGTTTGTGCCCATTACCTTCCGTCCCGTTGCTGGGCACTGCCAAGGCTTGGTCTATTTTACTTTCCTGCCATAAGGTATTTTTATACACACGGATAAGATCCCCGAGTCTTCTTTTCTCCAGGTTGAACAATCCCAGACCCAATCATCTTTATGGCCCTTCACCGGACTCACTCTGATATGCCCGTGTCTCTCTTGTACTGAGGGGCACAGAACTGGACCCAACAGTCCAGAAGCGTCTCACCAGGGCTGGGTAGAGGGGCAGGATCACCCCTCTCAACCTGCTGGCAACACTCTTCCTAATGTAGCCCAGGATGCTGTTGGCCACCTTTGCTGTGCGGCAAAGCACACCGCTTGTGCAGGTTCAATAGAAAGGAATTACAGGACCCAATGTTATAGGGATTCCTAGTTCCTAGCAGGTGAAATAAATGGGAATGCCTTCTACTGACTTGGACGTTGGCACAATAAAATGAAAAACAACCTATGAGGTCGGCTGCTTTTCCACAAGCTTTCACTGGTGTGGCAACCCTCTACTCACGCAATCTCATCTGGCAAAACATCTTCCATCAATACTATGTTAGACGAGAATTCAAATAATATATTTGTTACTATTTTAACATTTTCTTGTTGGCAACCACAGTAAAACAAAGATGCAGTGTTTCAGTCGGGCCCTTGTTTTTATTATAAAGCTTAAGCAAATGCCACAGAATTCAAGGCTAGTTTCAAAAATTAAAACTGAGCAGCTGCATCTTTTCCCTGTCCTCCTCCCTCTCATCATCTCCCCACCCTCTTTTGTTTGTTTTGGAGACAGTGTAGCTCACTAACATGTGTTCACCTCCAAAAAGCATCCTTAGAAGAAAAAGGTGGGAGGGGAAGAAGAAGAGTTGGAAATAGCAGAACTGAAAAGGAAAAGGAAAACAGGAGAGATTGAAACTGAGAATTTGTCTAGGACTCAGGAAACACCTTAAAAAAAACCATTTCAATCTACATTCCCACATTCACAGGATGCATGTTCCGCATTGTGCCTTTACTATAATGAGTCATATAAAAACCTTTCACAGGCAAGAATTATAAAGTACTCAATGAGGAAAAAAAAGTTCTAGTAAAATCGCTTCATCTTTCAAAGTAATTCAGCTTTGTAATAACCTGATTTTATCTAACGCCTACTTGAACCTGACCATTGGCTACATTCAGAAAACAATTTAGAACTATAAAGATGTCCACTTAAGACAGACACTCTAATACAGGAAATTAAGGCACATTTCCACAGAGCTGGTCATAAATTTTCACTTTAGTGTGTTCCAGTCCTGGGGGCTGAGATTCCAATTTCTGTCCAGCACATGGACCAACCAATAAACAGTTCTCATGAGACTGTAATAGGCCCCTTACAATACCATATAAAGACAAAACAAAAATTCTAAAAACATACCTAAAAATCGCATTGATAGCACATGAACAGACTGATCCACTGCCAAAAGTAGCCAGCTAAATGCTGAATCATAAAATCTCCAAAGGAGAAGCAAACAGAAGAACTTCAAAAATTTCAAATCAGACAAAATAAAGAGATTGAACAAATAGGTAGCTTTCAACATTTTTAAACTCCTTCAGATTCACTCTGGGAAAGCCTCCAAGACTGCAACTTCTGTAGGCTGGAGAACATAAATTTTAATACTATTCAATTTAACTGACAGTGACATGAAAGATCTGGAGAAAAACCCAGTGCGCCCAAGATAAAAAAAAAGGGACTCCATGTTGTACTGCAAGAAAAACGGCACCAGGAGGTCTCTCAAGGATATGGTATCAATGACAAAAAACAGTCATAAATGACAGTACATTACTCTTTCTCCTTTAGTACCCCTGTCGCATTATTTTACAGAGTAATGGCTTAGTAATTTTGTGAACAGCAGTTTTGGGGACGTAATAGTGCTGGCGCTTTGTTCATGTTACTTCACAAGGTAACGAATATACCTGGCAGTCAAACTCATCTGAGTCCCCTGGCACGTCTTTCCAGTAAACAAGCAATCCTGTAACGCTTATGTTCAAATGACAGTGACACACATACTGTAACTTCATTGCAAGATATCCAAGCATACTGAGGTCAGTAAACACAAAATATTTTCACAAGGAAGTTGAGTGTGCTTAGCATGACAGCAGCTGAGGAAATCTTAATCTGTATGTATTTTTAATTGGGGGGGAGGGGGCAGAGAGCAGTGAAAGGAATGGAGAGAGGCAAGCAAACGGCTAATGAAAAATGCATCGTCTCAAAGGTTTTAGGCACAGTTGTCTTCTTTTGTGATAGGCAGGCTCAAGAAATACTGGGTATATTATCATCAGGAAAAGGTCACAGGGCTCCATCCGTGACCACTCTTTCATCATGGATTAATGGGCAGAGTAAAGCTGGGAGAAAGGACAAAGAGAAGATAGAAGCAAACTTGAGGGGCATGAGGACAAACACAGGTCGGAAAGAGTACAAAGACTGTATTCAGGAGGTAAGGGAATGCAGCTTCTGTGTGGGTAGGCACCACACAGAACTGGAATGAGGAATACACACGGAAACAAGTTCAAAATTAACCAGGGGGAAAAAAAACAAACCACCCAAACCCCCAAAGTAACAGCTTTTGCCACAATCAAGTTATCCTGTCTACCTGTGTGAACCTTTATGTTGTAGCAAAGAGCGGGCAGTACGAGAGCGGGAATAAGCAGCCAGGGTGGAGGGAAGGCAGGATGTTTTCTTACAGAAACACTGTCCATCTCCCCTGGTTTACAATGATTGCAAATTACAGCCTAAAACACAGGAGAATAAAAGCATGCCAACTGAGAGGCCATGTAGCTACACTTTAAGTATAAAACATACAGAAAAGAGATCAGCTAACACACTTTTTAGATACAATAAACAAGTAACACCACAACTGATTTGACAAAGTATGAATCTATTGTTTTACAAAAAATGCCAAAGATTACTAGATGTCTCCTCCACGTAAAACTTGAGCTGTTCAGCCCTTCTGAACCAAAAAAAAAAAAAAAAAAGCAGATGCAGGGGGAAAAAAAAAGGTTTTCTGATCATTTGCTCATTGTACAACACTGTCTTACCTATTGCACATTGTTTCCATGTCAACAGTTATAATAGCAAGCTATTTTATTCTATGTAGTCTACTCTATGAAGCTCCTTTGAACAACTATTTTTTGACAAAAGGAGAGGTCTCCTAACCTTGAAAATCTGATTTAAAGATACAGTATATGATCCCTCTTTTATAAACATAAGAAATACGAATTTTACAAAACTGATGGAAACTGTGCAAGGAATTGCTTAACAGCCTTGGAAACAAAATCTCCAGACACCTGCAGCACAAGAACAAGTCAATGCAAATGTCTCTACAATCCCCTCATTTAAAAGGGTCATTTACAAGCGTGAGAGCAAGGCTTGCAAGTCTTGGTCAATGATTAGTATCTTTAAGCTCTTTCGAGAATGCTGTTTTACCAAGGACCATCTAGCTAGCCTAAAACTGGAATTGATGAAAGCTATTGTCCCTCTACCTCCTTATTTGCTTCCCTGGAAAGACAATTCCATTACTTTCTTCTTTATGAAATCGTGGGGCAGGGGGAGGTTGGGTTTTACTTTTCAGAAGGTCTGCAGGCAAAAAGAAGCTTCTCTTTGATACAGATTTCTAAACTCTTCTGCTCATAGCTTTTCCTATGATCACTTAGAACTCACCCAACAGCAGATTACCACTAAAAGGAGGGTGCTGCTTCATCTGCCACTCCCAACTGCATATTCCTGATACCTTTTTTGTATCTTTGCAAGCTTTTGAGCAATTGTGAGGCAAACTGCATGGAATACCCATCCTTCTGAAAACTGATACATCAAAAAAGTTTGATTTCAGCAGACAGCTTCCCTGGGAGTGAAGAGAATAGTGAGGACATCCTACCTGATGGCATCCTATCTTTGCATTACCTTAAATCAAACTCCACTTAGGGGAAAAAAAAAAAATTAAAATGTTGTGATTCTCAGCATTTTTCTGATGACCCTAAGAGTTCTGATAGATAGCAAGACAACTGAATAGAGATTTCGTATTTTATTGTGAAGCTGCACAACAAAGTTGTGCCTTTGGAGGTACTGAATCTGAATTTTGGAAGTACCTAATATGAATTTTTAGTACTGGACTCAGTGCCTCCTAACAGCTAAAGTTCTTCTCCTCTCTGTCAAGAAAGGTATTAGTATCAGGTTTTTCCATACATACAAAATACTTATTAAAATGATCCAAATCTAATCAATTAGCTTCTTAGAAGTAGCTGGAAGTAGAATTTCCCAAGAAACATAAATATTCCAGCATCCTGAAATTTCATTTCATTCGTAATCAGTATTAAAAAAACTCAACTTTTGGCCATTTACAGAAGAATAAAAATTGGGGGCTTTTTTGTTTGTTTTTCATTTTATACAACGTAACAAATGCCTCCAGTCACATCAAAATCATATACTAAATATTTACATTATTTTATTTAGAAATCTGAAAAATGCAAAATGAACTATTAACTCACAATGTTTCTAATAGAACTAACATGTTTGTATTTTGTCAACAATGCTGCATTTTCCAGAACCTACAAGTGAGAGGTTGAGAGCCCATGTCTCGTGCCACTCAAAATCCCTCTATTATGCAATATGCAGACACGTGCTTGTTTCTTTAACTTTTCCTTACTGGAAGCACTGGAATGATCTGAACCTTACTAATCAATTTACTTGGCAAACCATAAAGGAAAAAAATATTACAAGCAGCATGGTCTCATAGAGACAAAAAAAACCCCCACAACTAAGCTTCCTTAAGAGTAAGACAAAGAAAAAATACGCTGAAATCAAGCAGTGTTTTTCAACATAAGCAGGCTACCTAGTCAAGCTGAAGATGCCACCCAAGAGACACAGACACACTGTAATCAAAACTGTCATTCAAGAACTGTTTTGTGCATAGCCAGTCCTCGCTGAGCACTTATGTATTTAATTATGAACTTTTAAAACTTTACTCAACCTGTTAGTAAAACCCATCATTTAAAAATAAAGAGTTTAAAACCCAGTCCATGTTTCCCTGTTCACTGAAAGGTTTATTAGCAGTTACGTGTAGATTAGCATTTGCAGTTTTTCTTCAGCAAAGGAACAGTGTAACATCAAAAAAAAAAAAAAAATTGCCCAAAAGAAGTACTTTTGCTGAAAAATAAGTCCTAAATATTAACCCATGTAAGACATGAAAAATTAGTGGGTTTTATTGATGAAAAGAAAAATTATCTTGAATAACAAATTTAAAGAAAAAAATCATTTTCCACATAGTCAAGCAGCTGCTAGGTAAAATTAGTCCTTAGTTGCTTCATTTTTTCAATTAAGTATAAAAGTAGAAAACACAGGGTAATTTTTTGTAACAGTGTTTAAGAAAATTAGCATTTTTTTTCTGAGCTCTCCAGTTAATGTGAAATCCATTTAGAATTTAAAGGGTTTTGACAAAGAGTATCAGCCTTTTTGTCAGCAACAGGACATGTGGTGGATACTTCCCAAACTTAAAACTATCATGAAAGGAGAATGAAATGTCTGGGGTTGGGGGTGGGTTGGTTTTTTGGTTTGTTTTTGTTGGTTTTTTATGGTAGATGATAATATGAACTTAAAATGTCTTCTTTGGAAATCTACTGTATTCACCAGCATTTTCTTTATCCCAAATAACTTATGTCCAAAATGTTCATAAAAATGTACATATAGCACAAATTTTCTACAAAGTGTGAAGAAAAAAAAAAAATCAGCTGAAATTGTAATTAATCCCCGTAAGAAAATAGCAAATTTTAACTAAGCAAAGCTGTAAACCTAAGCCATCAGTGTGATAACCTGCTTTCCCCTGATGTGGTGTGGCATGTCTCTGAATTTAAAAGATAAATTAGCAGACTAATGGCCAATGTTATATTATTTCAAGTTATCGTAAGTACAACATAGCAACTTACTGGGTTTCTGTTTTGTGGTCATCTTCGTTTTAAAAAAAACAAAAAACAAAAAACAAAAAACACAAACACATGAAAATCCTTGGCGACAGGTTGACTACTAAGAGATTCCTTGAGATGTATGTAGGAACACATATAAATGAAACAGGCATTTCTCCTGTTACCCGAACTGAGAAAAACATTTTCTTCTCTAGTATTGAGAAAAAACGTGTTTGAGCGTTGCTCTCCTTCATGCTCAGGGTATGAGTCTACCACATCTTCTGACATATCTTAGTTTCCTCTAAATCAAAGAAACACAACATGAAAAATCTCAGGGAACACTGTCACTGCTTCTCTGACCTGAGGGTTGCAAAGGGATGCCTAAACATCTGAGAGTCTGAAACTATGGATCAAGAGGAACAATCAAAACCACCTCTTGATATAACAGCCCAATAGCAGGCACACCTGCAGAGAAGGTAGGATGTGTAGTATCCTTGCCCTCCTCAGCCAAAGCTATTTAAAAACCAATGACTCTTAAATCCCTGCAAACTGCCTTAACCAGCACACAGTGAGGAGCTCTAGTTGAAGACAGGCGAAGGAAGGAGGTAAATTTTTGAAGTAGGTCACAGTCGTTCCAGACATTGAGAAGTGAGAGTCAGGAGCAGAATAAGCAGCAACATTGCAGCACAGGGACCGCAGCACTCTGCTGGCAGCTGGGGCTCCCCCCAGTCCCGTTTTGGATGCCCATGCTGGTAAAATGTTCTGCACTTACAATCATAAACATTGCATATCCAGAGATAAAATGTTACTGGTTTGTTCAGCAGGTCCTAGTGCTCCCTTTCACTGCCCTCCGCATACACCCCTAAAAAAGAGAAATTCAAACTTTTGACAGCAGGAGGCCACTATTTCAGAAAGTTACTATTCAAACATCTAGTGTGCAACCATTCCACACACACACTAGAATAACAATTCCCTTGGTGGGGCTTTAATCAAGTTCATGAAATCTACCGAAGCGTTAACTTTCCCCTATTACTAAGGATACATAGTTATGCTTGTCAAGCTAATATAGTATTTGATAGCTTTATAGATTTATCTGCCTAATCTATTATAAGAAATGCATAAAGCTTATTTCATTTCCACTATTAAGCAAAAATATTAACTGAAACATTACAACTATGGTTAGAAGGTAGTACATATGCATGACATGTACCCGTCTGGTCATTTAAGGAAAAAAGTAATAGAAATTGGAATATTGTGGGCCAGTGTGATGATTAAATCATGGCAAGTGAAAGAACAATCAGAAATACGTTCACTCACAGTAGCATAACAGAAACTTTTACTGTGGATTGCAGCAACAAGTTGGTAGCTGTAGAGAGTCCCCATTTCAGAGAACTTTTGATTTGAGATGAGGCAGTAGACACACACATGGCTCGCCTTAGGGAGCATCAGGAAGCAGCTAAACAGTTGAATTCAGTATACTGAAATCTGGCTCTGACTGTTTTGAATACTCAGAAACTCAGCAGAATAGTGGCACTTTTGTCGGAACATTAAAAGTGAAAGTCTTCTTCCTGTCCAATCAGATAGAACAGCAAAAGAAAAGCATCAAAAGATACATACTACTATTACGTCTGCTACAGCACTCATTTCACCATGCTTTTATATGTCTCAGTTTCTTTTAAATAGCATAATGAAAAATATGTGTTGTTTAATTAAAATAAAAATTACAGCAGCACCACATGCAGTCACAAAAAAAGCAGCCAATGTCATGGTGCCTTGATGCTTAAGGTTGTTTTCTACTTCAGAACAGTGATACTGAAATTAGGAGAAGCATCTTCTCTGTTTAATGACTGGCTTATTAGAAGCAGCATCTTCAAAACATCCTCAGCTTTTCTTTGCAAAAAACAGATTCTCTCTGAAGACAGAAAAAACGGTGTTTCAGAGGTTTGTATACTCCTTAATGTCACTCCTTTTTAAACAACATGAATCTTGTCATAAGCAATAACTAGCTCTTAAAGTTTTGTCCTCCATTTCCTATAGTTTCACTCTATCAAGCTGTAAAAAACACTGTGTAAGCTTTAGTTTTTAGGGCCTACAGTCACTACCTTGTTATTTCAAAATAAAGCACAGACCTCTCTCAAAAAAACCTGAAATACAGCTTTTCTATGTTTCCCTAAAAATACTTCATTTTCATTTAAATATCACCTCAATGTACTATAAACATTAACTAATTAAAGCCACAGACATTCAAGAATATCAATTTTATGATCATATCAAAGAAACAGAGAGGTTAAATGATTCCTGCACTTCGTTTTCTTTTAAGTTTGGAGGAGTTCAAATTACTACTACTTCATTATATGAAATAAACTCATACAGCTTTAAAAGCTTATAATGTTCCTGACACTTAAAGATGAACTCAGGACAGTATTTTAGTCTTACTGTTATAGCTATACACTCATATCAAATAAGGAATATTTCAACATCAATGTCTCTTACCAGAAACCTTATATATTATTTACAACTCCTAAGACAACATCTAACAGTATTTATACTCGTGTATGCAATGACTTTGCTCTACATACCCTGCATAAACATTTTCAAATGCGATTTGTGTCAGGTCCTTTTAATCATCTGAAGTACTGTCTGTCTTCCACATTCCCAAACAAATAGTTAGTACAGCTAAAATATTGGCTGCTCATAAGCACTCATCTCCATTAGTTTAACAATATGCTGTTACTAACAACAGAAGGAAGAAATGGTTTTGCACACAGTGAGCAGCTGGATTACAAAGTTAGAGTACTCTGCCCCTAACCAGAACTGGTGGGTGCTGGCTTTGGTCTTGAGTGTAGAAAGAGGCTCAACAAAATTCAATCCCTCACTTCCACATGAAAAGCACCTGTAACGGTGCTCGGTATGGCAGAGATGAATTTTCATTCTTTGTTCTTACTTTGCTTTGCTGTCAAGTATACCAGTGAGATTGAGTCCAGGCTTCAACGATTCCCCTAGCCTAGTTAACTCACTTCTTTCAAAAAAAACTTCATAGAAGACAAACATTTCTTTCAGTCATTTTTTTCTACTTTCCACATTGTTATACATACAGTAATTGATCCTGAGGGATCAACACCAGTCAAACTATCAGTATGGACAACAATGCTCAGTAATACAGAGCACTGCATGAAAATACGTACCTTACACATAAGAGGAATATAGGTTCTTTAAATGGCGTGTGAGGGGCCTTATGTTTATGATCCTACCATTTCAAGACCCTCATCTAAGTAATCTTATTTGCAGAAGTGCATTATCTTTCACTTAACTCAATGGAAGTTAACTGTGACGTTGTCATGTCCTGAATATGCAGTCCACTTTTTCAGTGCTACTTGTCCAAAAACAAGGTAATGAAAATATTCAAAGCCTAGTGATTTTTCAGATCACCTATAAACTCTGAGAGAAGAAACAAGTTTTCATGCTTTCCAATTCACCCCAAAATCAATGCAGTCTGAAATACAGCAATGATTCTACAAATGTTTCTAAAACTGTATTGTATTAAATAAAGATACAGAACAAATCTTGGTTGTGCCTTAATTTGTGAATTCACTTATAAATAATATTAGATTTTATACCTGCAGAAGGTTCTACAGTCTCAGTGAAAGATCCTGTTTGATGAGGTAAAGAAATACAAATCAAAAACTTTACACTAAAAGGATATCTCACTGTTTCTGGAAAGACCTAATTGTTCCCGCAGATGTCACACTCACAGGAAAGCACCTCAACGCTTTCAGCAAACACCGCACACTGTGACAATAACAGAGATTTAATCTAGAACTTGAAAACAGAAAAGGACAAGCCAAATTTGCAGTGATTATACCCTCACGTAATGATGTCAGATGTTTTACTAAGAAGCCTAACAAACATTTATTTCTGTGACAGTCACCCATCCTGCTTTGGTTCTTTTGTAAATCCTACTGCTTAGTGGAAAGAAAGAATTGTATGTATTTGGATAATTCATACCAAGTTATAATAAAGTGCTGTAATAACATTCTGGCTTTCAAGTGACAAAAAGAAAACTGTCAGTTTAAATTAATTTAAATCACGGGTGTCTAAAACTTTTCTTTTTGATGTGCAGGCAGTACAAAACAACAGCTAGAGGCTCTAGGCAACAACTGTCCTATCACCGCATCCCTTTAATTCACACATTGCATTCCTTCAGTCCACAAAGTTTGAGCTTGCCTGCATGCAATCGTAACCTCACACCTTCTTTTGAAGTGAAACCTCCTATTACGCCCTCTTTTTGTTTTAAGATATTTTCTTCAGTACTTCGTAAAGGCACGAAGAGTGTGCTTTGCCAGCCACTAAAAAAAAAAAACCCAGCCATCAGGGGACTGCACATTCAGCTGCTGCAACTTGGCCTAAACCCCGCTATAGAGCACTAACCATCCGGAAATGTCATCCACCTTGCTGAATTGCTGAATGCTATTTTGAACAATTGCGTTATAAGCACTAAGGACCAATCTAATATGTCCACCAAGATCATACGCAAAAACATACCTGTTTTCTCTGAATCTCATGTTTTACGTTTACATCCACCATTTTGTAACAGAGTAAGAGCAATAACGCACCCCAAATGTGCACTACAGTATTCCTTACATTATTTCCTGCCCAGACTTATGCAATTCCCCACATACCATATTAAATGCACACATTTTTCAAGAAGTTTGAATGTTGTGGCTATATTCTGCTGTTGTGCTAGTTAGTAATTCTTTATCACCTCTCTCCTCCCCCTCCACCACACTTCTCTTCTACCTCCTGCACAGACTTCCTACAGCCACTGTCAGAGTGGCAATGTTAAAAAGACATGCTGGTTTCCAGACTTCCAATAGTTAAATCTTCTCATTTTCTGAAATTCAAATATTCAGCTAATGTTTCATTTTGCTTCTTCTGTCTTGGCTCCTTCTCTGCCTTCATCTTGCATTTTTCTACAACTGGGGACAGAGACGTTCAACTTTCAGTTGTCTTTAGTCCACACATGAGTCAAGAATATTTTGTCCCTTCTGTAAACAATAGGTTCCTATTTGAGCTAACATTTAAGTAAATTCTGCCCAAATTCTTGCCCTCTCCTAAATTATAAATGCCTTTTAAAGGATTTTGGAAGACACTTTAAAAAAGCAGAAAGTAAAAGCAAACCAAACTGCTTTAATCACATTAATTTAGCAACGGCATAGTGTTCATATACCAAATTCTGTTTTGGAAGAAGTAAAAAAAATCTTTGAAATACATTTAAACTATTGTTCTCTGTGAAAGAAAATACAGGAGATTTCTAAAAATCTCATAAATCTTGCATTTTCCTATTTGTTGCCAAGAGGAGAGACTAAAGGGCTAAAATGCAGGTCACTCACTAATTTTCTGTCTTTTTTTTATTATTTTAATAATTAGTAAAAACATAAAGCCAAAATTTTCATTTTCACTATTACAAAGCTTCTAGATTTAATTACAGACTAAAAGTTACACAATAGAGGTGGTCAAAATAAGGACTCAATTACACAGTAAACAGCACAGAAACATAGAATATGAGAGAACCTCTAAGTCTCTCTCTGCTCTGAAACAAGATCAAATAAGTACTTCTAAATGGATCCCTTCTCAGATATAATTTGAAAGCTGTTCCTAAAAGTCTATGGAAGCAAGCATTCCAGTTTATATTGTTTTACTGTCAATGTATTTCTTACTATTTAATCAGCATCTCCCCAACGTTTTCTCTTGTGATACCATGACCTGCCACGGACAACTGTCTTGCTTCGTGTACCAAGTTCTCTCAAACTGATTGCTATATTCTATATTACCCTCTTCAATCCATCTTCTCTTTTCTAGATGGATCAAAATTTATTATGTTTTCTAAATCCCTTACACATTACATTACGTTACATTGCTTTGGATTCCAATTCATTCATATCCCCAGAGCTTGGTCTTCCAACATACACATGATTTTGGCTACAGCCTCACCAGTGGTGAACAGAGGGGAATTGTTTTTTTGCATTTCATTTGTAATGTTTCTATTAATTAAACTTTTGCCACTCGTTGTTGACTTACTCACTTTGCTATCCATTACTATCCCCGTATCTGATTCTGCAGTACATATACCTACCTATTTCTGATTTTATATTTACATATGTTGTATTTTGCATTATTCACAATATTTTGTTTGGTTCATTACAGATCACTACTCCAGTTTATGAAGAATTTTGAGCGATAAACCTTCTTCACAATTTCTCTCTTGCTTGGTAGCATCCACTGATTTTTCTACCCTCATGTTTTGTACCCTCTTCCATGAAAGATATGAAATATATGCAGCGCAATAGAAGATTTGCATGTGCTGTCAAGTTCAAGAGCAAATAACTAATAATTATTCTTTGAGTAACATTGTTCACTTTGTAAAGTAATCCCGTTATAATAATTTAAGTGAGAGTTCACTGCTTTATTTGTGATAACGCACAGAACAACATTAAATTCGAGATAAAGTTCTCTCAAGTCACCATAGCAGCTCTCAAACCAAGAAGCAGAAAAGCCTGAAATGGTATAGGAGGAGGAAGGAGGAGAGCAAAAAAGGGCATGAGAAATGTTCACTGTGTCATCTTAGAGTCCACTACCACATACAAGTCACAGTAATGATGGACAGCTATTATTGGTATCCCTTCTGAATGCCCAAGGGATGAGAACTTGGGAACGCCTCTCAGAGGCACAGAGGAAGTCCTCAAGGGCAGGGAGGGAAAATGTACAACCCATTCCCAAGCAGCCTTGCTGTGCCACAAACATTGCCTCACAGGAAGCAGCTCTCACTGCCTGGGACATCGATACAGCACACCTGGGCGCAGGTGCAGGCAGGGGGCGCTTCATCTGGGAGAAAGAAGCAGCAGCAGGCAAACAAAACTCCATACTGGCTGGGAAGAAGAGGGCAGTCCCCACAGAGTTAGAGCCTCAGACAAAGATCAAAAATTTCATCAAATCCTATTGCTTCGCCTGCATCTAACTTCCAGAAATGTTCCTCACCTGCTATGTTCCTATTATGTGATGTTAATACAGCTGTATAAAATGTTCAGTCATAGTTAACCTTCCTACAGTCATTAATTCAGCCTTAAGTGCTCAATTCATTTCTAACTTCCCTCTGGCTCTAATGGCTCAGCTTTTTCTAAGGAATAGCTTGGGGTTTGTTTCACACAAGCTATAACTCATTTTCCATCTCACAATTTCTGATTTTAATTTTTTTTTTTGAAGCACGATACATTTTTCCAGTTAGTGTGCATAATGTAGCTTTCATCCTCCTTTCATATCATGCTGTATGTCCTGTATTAAGATTACAAAGCATCCAGAATGTTACAAATATATTACTAAACCACGCTTCACACAAAAACATCTTTTTAAATAACTGAGTTAGTTATTCTAAAAGAGGTTTGATTAGTGAGATTCAGTATCTGTTTTAGAGTTGCATTTACTCAGAAGAAAATTCTTTCATGAATTTTAAGTAATATAAGCAATACAAAAATCATTATAGCAAAAGCAAAAGAAGAGTACGGAGCCTGGTGCTTCCCTTAAAGATGACGAGATCATGCTGATGACTATAATGAAATCCATTTCAGCCTCCAAATTGCTAAAGGACCAAAATTATATAATTACTCACATTAAAACACAATTATCTTTTCAGGCTATTATTAAAATGATGCTAACTGAAAAAATGAAAATTTAAGTTATTTTCTATTTTATAAACATTAACATTTCGTGAGTATAAAGCATTGAGAGTCACATTACATAGGAAATTAATACTATGTATGATAGCTTCCCACTGAGAACTCATGAAATGTTTCTGACTTCAAAATAATAATTGTAATTCTTTCCAAAATTATCTGGGGATAACCATTCTTGAATCCCTACGATGAAACATCATCCTGCTCAAGTTGGATGGGGAGATTTGGCCTCTATTAATTACAGTGTCTACCTGTACTTCCAATCCAACTCAGAGCCACCGAGGCACTAATTCTGCAAACTCTTCCTGATCAGAAATTCAGTTGAATTTTGCAAGCATTACCTATGTAGCCAGGGGAGCGCCAGCCCCAAGAGAAGCTTTAAGACACCCAAAACAGTACTTTGAGCAGCACTGAGAGCTAGCAACATTCTCCAATTGAGAAATGCTGTTTTGCAGCAGACTTTCACATTTAGCATTTTAAACATACACAGACACTCAGCTACTTTTCTGACAATATTTGGTCTAATGATAAATGGATGAAGTTCTACAAATGGATAACAAATAAGACATACAGCTTTATATACAAAGTAGCCCAAAATGAGTCAAAATATGTTAATAACTTCTGTATAACACCTGTAAGATGGCACATATACCACATACACTGATGTTCTCACAGAAAAAGACACGTTAAAGTTAGCATCAACCCCACACTTCGCAACACACAGACACACTGTCTTCAGTTAAGGTATCACTAAAAGTAGAGACCCAACAGTTGTTTGAAGTATTCCCTTAGACCAAAAAGCTTTGTATAAGGATTTACCAAAAAGCTTTGGATAAGGATTTGAATCGTTAGCCCATGCTAACCATGTTAGTGCCATTCTGACACTGCTTCACCACTTCAAGGCTACCTCTAGAAGACTTAGAGGGCCTTCAACAACAGTAGCCACTGCAGTGGCTATGCGAGCCTCTGATGCCACTGATTAATTAGGTCATCTTGCGATGTCTGATTTGGATTTGGCTTTACAGTAGTGTAAAATAAAATTGTCACCATATATTCCCATGAATACATCTGCAAGTACACTGAAATGTAAAAAAAAAAAAAAAAAAAAAAAAAGAACATAGACATAAAAATTGCAAATTACTTAATGCAAATTTTGAAACATTTATAGATAGATGAATATATCATTTTCAAACAAAAGGCTTATACAAATATACAAAAATAAGCATGTGATTATGAAACACGTTCAATTTCCTATCTCAAAAATATTACAACACTTAAAGCTTTGAAGTCATCTTCTCAAGGTTTCAACATTCAGCAATATCCAGCAAATAATTATTTTATTAAGAAAAATTAACAGGAGAAAATATAACACATGCAATGCACAATTACATCTTTCAAAATCTGAAGTAATGAAACTACAATTTAATACAGATGGTCAAACAACAAGAACTATAAAGATGAAGAGAAAAAATAAAAACAGTGAAAGACTTCAGAGAGTAGCACTATTCTATGTTTATTATGGAATCATTTTGACAGCTAACTCACTTTTTATCATAAATTTTGACTTAAATTTGGGAGGGTTTTTTTGTTCTGCTTCACAGTCAGGTAGGTTCTTGAAAAGCACGCTTCATATAGCTTTAAACAGCATTGTAACGTGGGCTTGGCTATCATGCTTTATAAACACTACACGCTGTATTGCATGTCTGATGCTGCAAGTACAGTCAAATATACATCACGCATGATGAATTAAACACACTTTTTTGAGCGGACATCTATTCTTGCCAAACAATTCAGAAATAATACTAAATAGTTTAAACAGACAGAACTCTGGCCTGAATTCAAGACAAGCAGCAAGATGTTAAAAAAATATCTCCATAGAGCTGCCTTTTGCAGACAAAGAGCCTTTTTTTCCCCTCTTGGCACAGAGGTTTGGGACCAGAGCCAAGGTGCTACTTATCAGCTGTTTGACATCAGGGGAGGACTGCGTGCGTCAGTGGACCCAGTAGGGACCCCTGGCTTATGGCAATGCACCATGTGGTTCTTATCTTATCAGTTTGCAGGGTCTGGCACTTCAACCACTACAGTGTGAAAAGAAAAGGGAAAAAAAAAAGGGGGGGGGGGGAAGGAAGGAAGGTGTGTATAACTGGGAGGGAGGAGGTCAAAGGGGACTTGTGAGCCAGGTTGGACTGCAGAACAGAGCCCAGATTATACTTTGGCCTACTGCACTGCGTTCAGTTGCAGAAAATCCTAATGGAGATTTCTCCCGCTTTCCCAAACACTAGTAGGAGAGAGGAACTACTTCTTCTCATTTGATTTCAGAGAAGGCAGAGCAACGTGCATGTCAGGGGGACAACGGTCTCTTTCACATACAGCTGATAGAGGGTGTTGCCAGAGAAATGGGGGAATATGATATACTCATGAAAAAGCTTATCAAGGTAAGGGCATCCTCCAGGAAATCTCTGAACTAGTACAGTTTCTTATTGCAAACAAGATTTAAACAGCCCGGATTATTTCTTAAAATGCACAGCTTCAGCAAGATTTATTATAGCAAATTATTCTCAGGCACAAACAAGCCTTATGATACACTACAACTACAAGCTTAAAACTTGATTGCACAAATGAACCTTTGTATTTAGTACTAAGAAAAACATTCACCCAGGAAGGCAATCATCGGGTAAAACATCTGCTTTCCAAGGTTTATTCCAACTGAAAAATTAAAATAATTGCTCAGAAAAGTATGATTTGTCTTACCCTACCCTTCCTACACAATGTGTGTGAATCAGACAGCAAAAGTCACCTCCTTCAGATTAATTTCCTTAAATTAAGCACTATTCTACCTCTAAAGCTGCATCACAAGGTATAAATTACAAGAAAAAATGAGAAGCTGTTAAAGTATCTGTGGAAATTAGTGCTTTTGTACCCCTGACCAATCCTTATAATTATTTCCAGGTATTTCCCAACAAAAACTTTTCATCTCATACTGCAGTGAGCCAGACTAACATCACTACGGAACAAAAGAACTGCTCGACACTTGCACAGAAACCTTGTTCACAAAGGATTCAGCAGAGCTCCGAGAACATCTCCCTGCTGAGGACCAAGACTGGGCAGCTTGTCATGGACTTTTGTCCACTCTAATAAAGGTTCTAGTTTTGTTCCTTCAAAATACTGTTTTCATAAACTGTATCATCAAAAATTGTTTTGTTTTGCTGCATACAACCATCCTGTGCTTCAAGTTCCATTCCTTGTGTTATGGCAACTTGCTGAACTACAATAATACTGTGGAGTCTGTGGTACAGTCATTAATCTGAAGAGGTGATATGCTTTTATGGTCTATGCACTAGCAGAAATGAAGAACTAAATGAAAACAAATCCTAAGCCTTTGTCAACATTGCCAGTAGGAGAATAAAATCTGCACTGTTAGGTTAGTGTATTTTGGGAAATTTTCCAGTACAAGTAGTACACTTTCTTCTCCAAATATGACCTATTTATTAGGTAAATACCAATAATGTATTCTGACATAAAACATAAAATAAAAATTTATGATCAAGGATCCTGACATTTAAAACACTGTCTATACACTAAACACTCTATAGAGTGAAATACTACATAATGACTGGTTTGCTATGAATATCTATGAAATTAACACAATCTGACACTTTTTCTGATCCTGATTTTTACGATTCTGATTTATTTTTCTGTTTTCTGATTTGTTACTTTGTTTTGGTCAAACAGGTTGTTGCTTTATCAGGTTTAGGAGACAGAGAGAGAGAGAAGAACAGAATCAGAAACCTGAAGAGAAACATCACATTTAGACACTAATCTGCAGTCTAACCTTTACCGTGGATTTCTGCGCTTGGATGAAGTCACTGCTGCGCTCATCTCAAAGGCCTGTGCATACGGACTCGGATACAGAATCGGTGGCTTGCAGAGCACGCTGTTTCCCATTGAGTTAAATGATAAATATAGAAGTTATTGGCAGTGATCAAAGATCACATCATGTGGGATCATGTGTCTCTACGTGTCACGTGAGGTAAGTTTCTCAGTGTGATTTTTTCAAGAAACAGTACTCTTTCTACTTCAATTAGAAAACACAATTAGCAAATGAATTGTAAGTGTAGTTACAGACCTATGACACATACAAAAACACTGGATGAGATGCTTCATTAGCCAAGAAAAACAGACACACATGAAAAAATAATGTGCATCATATCTTTGAAGACCATATCTGCCACATTACGTGACTGCTTGTGTACAAAAAGGGCCTACCTTGTATATGCATTTTGCAACTCCCTCTTCTTCCTCTTTTTTTTTTTTTTTGGAACAAGACAGTCATCTAGATCTCAGTGCAAACATGCAATACTAAGTCATTTTATACAAGTCGATTTAAGTGCTAACTTAAAGTTAAGTCATATACCAGTGCTTTGCCAGCTGTTGTTAACAGAATTAAGTAATTTTTTACATAATCCAATCAGATCACAGGCTCTACACAGTGAGTATATATGCTCTGTACTATTCAAGTGTGGCTTTCTTCAAATATGAAAGCCAATTTGTTTTTATAATAACGAAAATTCAAAGCTACATCCAATTAAGTAAATGACCAAAGTCATGCTTGGATAACATTTCCCATGGCGCCTCAAGTCCTGAGGAATGAACGCAGGCCTTAAAAAATTAACCAGATGACACTCCTTGCATACTCTTGTTCAATTTTTTTTACTTAAACTGTACTTAAATGCTAATTAATGAAAATGTTGTCATGTCTACTAAAGATTTGATGTCACAATTGGTACATTCTCACACAGCAAGCTTCCGTTGTTTGTATTGTAATAACTTACAGAGAATAAGGACCTCAATTTCATTTTCAGCTTCAGATTTTAACTTGCTGTCAGACACAAAGAAGTTGGTTGAGGAATTCTGCTGTTGTTGTTCTGCGATATATTTTAGGTTTGTGCTAAGATTTTTAGGCTTTTGGGTTTTGCAGGGAAAAGGAAGAGAAATGAGAATGGGGGGAGGGAAAAGAAGAAGAAAAAGGATTTTTTTTTTTCTAGAAAATAATAGAAAACTAGAATTCAATTTATTTAGAGGGAAGGAGTTACTGTTCATATGACTAGTCAAGTAGTTTCCCCCTGGCTTCTACCCCAGAATACGAAACAAGAACAGGTATAATACTTTTTTCTGGAGAGCTCAGTTTGGGACTGGAACTCTGGATCCAGACTCTGAATCCACTGTGGAGGCAACCCCAGAGAAAGTCATGTGAGACATTTCTTACTGAGTCTAGATTCCTTGTCAACAGAAGAAACGTACTTCTGCCAATCATAACCCTATCCTATAGGTAGAAATTCTGATGACACATTGGCCTAAACACCAGAAAGAACAAAAAACTCTGGCCCTCTGGTTGCGAGTGTGACCTACCAGCATCACACAGACAAGATTACTGGAGAGGCACAGTACAGTTAGCAAACTTGTTCAAACACGGTCAGTCTTTCAAAACAACTACTAGTATCTGCAATCCTTGAAGAAGGATTGCCAAACTTCACAAGGAGGTGGCAGTTCTGGATTAAAACCATTGATTTTTAAATTAAACAATTTCAAAATACTTGTCAAAAAGTAGCACCTGAACTGGCAGAGGACGGATAATTTTTTAAGGAACAAAAATTGTTTCATTTCTGATTTTAATACAGAACTTGAAAAGATGTTACATTAAATTATCTGAAATTTTAAATAGACCAAAACTTAACAGGGATTATTTTACATTCTCCATTACTGAAACAGAAAAAAAATGTAGATCAGTAGCTAGGGTATTCATTCTTCCATTTAGGTGACGAGCTACATAAGGAGGCGGGGAGTGGAGAGCATGTTATTTACTCAACTACTGAATGTTTTATGCAACAAAGTCAAATTTCAAGCTGAAAAAGAGGACCAGTTCTTTGGTAACCAATAACCTGAGAAACAAAAAGTTTAATTTCTGAATTCTTGCGTCTGACCATGGAACACTGCTTCACTATGTACCTTATCTTTGTATCTGTAAAATGGATATAATTCTTTTCATTCAAACTTTACCTCTTCTGTTATGGAAATATCCCAATACTTACACAGTATTTCTACTCAGGTATTTAGCATAATTAAATCAACAGGATCTCTTAACATGCTTAAAAGATAATCACATTTGTGCTCGGCAAAAAGATGGGTATCTGTTTGTACCTTGCACAGGTTGAACATCTTTTTTAGTACAATGTGGCCTTGATCTTGACCATGTCTGCTAAAAATACTCTAATTAAAAAAAAAAAAAAAAAAAAAAAAAACACAAAAATTTGCCATTGATCATTCTCTTATAAGCACTTTCATTGATTCCTGTACTTTCCATGACTCTTTTCTCTGGTATTCAAACTGCTAGGCAAACAGTGGCTGAAATTAAGGCTCCTAACAGCCATGTGAGATAGGAAAGTTTGGGTATCGCTTCATCTATCTCATTAAAGAAACTCCCTCAGACCTTAAGGCAACACTGTTTTTTTGACATTCTGATGTAATTCCGTTCACCAGCTTTATGTATGTAAATATGAAAGCATTAGGAAACCAAAACTGCACAAAGAATGTAAGTCAGAAGGAAAAGAATTAAGTGAGCTAAAATGGCCAAAACAAAGGATTAACATAGCCAAGTTAATGAAGTGCTATGACAAAGTTAACAAACCCATATAGTATGAATTGTTATCTCATCCAAAATAAGACATGTCCACAGCTAGAAGAATGATGCGGCATGGACTGAAGGAAAAAATTGTTTCCTTCACCATATCAAATTTCTTAAAATACTCCTTAGCATGAGATCCCTCAAAAGATCATAGCACGAAAGGTATGCACTGGCCAAACACTATCTCCCCTAGAATGTGCTCAAACTACATTAAGAGAACAACATAAGAAATCAAAGTATAAATATGTGCTCTCTTTAAAACCAATGTACGTTTGGGAAGGGAGGGGGGCAGTGATGGTGTATGTATTTCTGTTTTAATTATTCATTTTTCACCCACAGAGATCTTGGTCAGCTTTGGCAAGACAAACAGCTGCAGGGATGTACACAAAATGACAAAATTCTTTGTGTATAGAAGAATGACCAAGTTGTACTTGTTTCTAAATAGCAATTATGAAAAAACATTTAAGATATGGAATTACTGAATATTTTGCTATTCTTGCATTCCGTCATGGAAAAATACTACAGAACTGGCAAAAGAGAGTCTACTGTGCTATTATTTTAATAAGTCAGACAGCATGAAGGTCTGCAGAAAAATAAACTTTAAATAAAGCAATATAAACAAGGAAGTCTTTTATGCAGACTCAGTAGTATCTGTATAATCTTATGTTTTCATCTTCATTGAACTACTAAGACTGACCCACAAGAGTATGGGAAGCTAGGCGTATTATAAGGTACGTATGGGTGCAGTGAACCTTCTATCTGTCGCTATTTAGGCAAAATGTTTATTCCTGCACAAAACTCAGTAAAACTACCTGGATAGGTTACTTTCAAGAAAACACCATAGATACATTCACAATTATGACCACTGTTTTTATAAAATTACAGATTGTCTTAACACCCATTCCTTCCTACTTTCTCACAGAGAAATACAGTTTATAAGGTTAAAAGCTCAAACTAAATATCTTGCTTCAAGACAATTTTAAAAGGACTGAAAGAGCACTCATACCAAAAACACTATCTGTTAAGCATTCTGGTAACTCATTTTTTCCACTTTAACAAAATCTCTTCTAAAACAAACAATCCTGTCTTTACTTCACCCTGTCAAGTAACAGATAAGGTTTCAGACCTACATATTGTAATAACTGCCTCTATATTGCATGCCCAAATTATACTTTTCTGGAAATTTAGAACCTGTGCACCCTAGAAAGTTTGGCAAAAAAAATCAACTAGACTCCTACTAGCAACTGAAGTACTCCAGCAGAACATTCCCAGCCAGCTGCCTTTGCTTGGGCAACCTTCACAACACCAGGTCAGCTCAGCTGAAGAGATCTGGCCTTGTTTGTGGGCACTCTTTCAGCCCATGCGCTGCCAGCTAACATTCCCCTTTGGGGAAAACCTTCCCAGGACAGTCAAAGCTGATGTAGCACACTGCAGAAGATGTTTATATCCTCTCAAGGAACTGTAGCCATTTGCAGTCAAACTCCACAAAGCTCTATTTCAACTTGTTACTTCAGGATTTTTTCCCCTTGATACAGAAAACCATAAACTCTTAAAGGAAATTCTCTATACATAAACATTCCCTATGCAGAGGGAGAATAACAAATTGTTTGGCATTAGTAAAGCGACTCTATTCATTGCCCTCTATCAGTTAAAGTTCCATTCTGCAGGAACGATAGTTTTACCAGATTCATAAGAGTTCTCAGTGGTTGGCTGAGCTGGTACCATTTTTCTGCACCCCCCCCCCCCCTTTTTTTTTTTTTTTTTTTTTTTTTTTTTTTTTTTTTACAGGCCTTTGCCCAGAAGCTCCAGGCCAACTACGGTGCCTCATCCAGTGCCTTCCTGGATGCCCACACTGATAACACCATCATAATTAAAAAAATCCTTCACAAAGTACAAAGTTAAAATTTTCTTGTTTACCTTTCTGAAATATACACAGGGATCGTACAGTTCACAGTGATCTCTAGATTGAGAGTTTAAGATTTATCCAGAACACTCATTTCTGCAAGGAGACTGCACTGCCTGTCCATCACTGGAGAAAGAGTTTTACTGATACAGGCCCATGAACATTTCCAGTGCTAGTACACTGGAAAAAGGTTTAGGTTTGTTCATAAACCTGTCAGCAGATTTGCCAGCAAAATCTAACAGCTTTTTTCAGACTCCAACTTTTGACTGGGGAGGCACATGAGATGATACTTACAGAATAAAATTTTCTGCTCAGAAACGTTTTCTGTGCTGAAGTCTAGATCTCAAAACCTGCAAACATGTCAGCATGTGTCCAATTTTAGGTATTACTGATTTCAGCAGGCATATTCACATATCTAAGAAATTTTAAGTGACTCCCACGCACAAATGTCTACAGAAACACTGAAATTGTGAAAGGGATCAAAATTCTTATACAAAGATGACTTTTCATCTTCAAGTTTTAAAACAAGAAATATTGCAAGTTTTTAAAAGTATTTTAAAGTAGAAAACGTAAGAACTTCACCTAGTGAAATCTATCCACAGAACTGCAATATTGTAGTTCTGTAGTAATACCAGACCTTGTTTGTTTTTAAAGCAGCCTCGCTCTTTAGGAGAGTGACACTAGGGATTCTCTCTGGCTTTGTTTTTTTATAAGGTTGTCCCTTCCTCCCAAACCAGACAGGGACAGATAATCCCAAACTGGGCCAAGGGATGGCTGTAGAGATTTTTCTCTGAAAGGTATGCCTCCCCTTGCACAGCAGTACTACCTCTCTGCTTCTCCAGTTAGACAATATGTCCTTGTCTGCAAGAGGCTTTGAAAGATGTCAGCCTTCCAGCCTCAATAAAACAAACTAAACCTTCGCCTTTCAGATCTGCAGGGTTCTGGTGGTTTCTCTTTGATTTGTGGGTTGTTTTTTTAAGCTGAGTGACAATTAGGTAGAAGTAATCAACACATTTGTCATGCGTGTTTCAAGTAGTTACCCCAGGCTCAAGTGTCTGTGGTTTATCCAAAAGGATTTCAAGGCAAGCCACAAGTGTTTGTAGCCGGGAACAAACATTTGAGGAGCGTCCAGATGAGCCTTTTAAATGTGTTGACAACCTTGAGCAAGTAGCATGTAAATGACTCAAGTTGCAGGTCTGGTGAGGACAAACACACACAGAACCGTTCTGGGAGACAGACAATGGTAATTGCTTGGGCCTCTCTGTAAGAACAGTCATATAAGTGGCAAGACCCAAGGAGCCCCCAAAGGGTCACGTAAACTTTTAATGGATGCTTCAAGCTGGTCACACCCTTGATTTCAAACGCCAACTCATTCATCCATTTTAAAGCCACAGCCCTTTACACAGCAGAAAATATGCTGTGCTAAGAAATCCCAGGCCGATATAGGTATACCACATGAAAAAAAAAAAAGTTAGCCTTGCATCTTAACAAAGGATTTTTTAATATTAAAACTATCAATATTTTCATGTGAACAATGGGGAGGCAGTTGAGTTGAATTCAGGCCAAATACTGCAACAGAAACGCTCAGCAATTCCATATAAATCAGTGGAAAGTACACGCACAAAATGACAACAGCATTCAACTTCAAACACCCAGGATTTTACGCAGGAGACAAGCTTTAATTTTTAGGTTTTTCCTTTTTGAATGTAAGACAAAGAATAAAAAGAATACTCAGAGTGTGAAAATTACAGGACCTGTATTTGATTCAAGTTAATATGTCTTTAAAAGAAAGGAAAGCAATTCCATAAACTGATAAATCGTCTGTTGCTCAAGAGTCGTTGTATTTTTAACTCTTCAGACACTTAAACCCTAGCTAACTGCATGCTTGGTACCATTCAGTCCTTTTGAAGTTATGCCCATTCCTTACTCTTGAAGTAGATTCCATGTTTTCCTCTTTCCTTCGCCATACATATTCTTTTTGTTCCCCCCATTTTCCCCTCCCTCCATAACAGATAGAAATCTATTATTACCTATTATAGGGGGCAAACAGAGCTTGGATACTTGGGAAACGTGAAAAAGTTTGACAACTTGACAACAGAAGAACCTGGTAAGGGGGGCAAAGCAAACATACAACTGCATAGCTCCAGGTGAGGCTAGCCACAGTCTGACATGGATTCCAACATCTGGAACACTGAGGAAATAGAAGAGCCATCCAGTATCCCTGCAGTAGCCACTCAGGTACATAGTATCTGATGCCTCATTAGGCTAAAGGAGTGTCAAATGAAAGATACCAAAGATAACTGTTCATAAATACAGCTCAATCATGTGTTATACAGTGTATTTTCTGTGTGATTCTAAAAACTCTGAAGATGACAGTGTGACCCACTTGTTTGAGATTTATCTTAGCTGATCATCCTCATTACAACTTGATTTAAGAAGCCACAAGAAAGTCACCTCGGAATCCTGCCTCGCCAATTACATCAATACAACAAAGAACACAGCAAATACAAGAATTTTAAGAGGCAAGTAGAATTAACTGATATAGTACAAGCAAAGGCTGGGTTCTTAGAAGCAGCAAAAAAAGTGATGTATAGCTAACTTTTAACTTTAGCCAAGTTGCTTTCGCAAGCCCAAAATGTTAACGCAATTCATGTACTGCAAACACTGTCCTTTATTCAAAATAGCTCAGTTTGAGCTTATGTAATATAAGTAATAACTTTCAGTTCCAAGTCTAGGCTGACCCCAGCCTCAAGCAAGGAATGAAAAGCTGCTTGTTAAACATGTAAGTTTACCAAGTATTATGCATATGTGCTTAACTACACTCAGACACTTTTAGGCTCCTTTTAATCAACCTTCTCCTACACAAATGTTCCCACTTGCATACAAAAAACTATCACCTGCAGCATGTTAAGAGACAAAGATTATTCCTAAATAAAACTGTGTTTGGTTTTATGCATTTTAATAATTAAGAGGAGACTCTTTCAACATTAAACATGTATACAAAGTTTTACTTTGACCTAGTGTATACTTGGCACCAATTCCGCTTCAGCTTGCATTGTTAAGGTCTCATACTAATCCATTCTGTGAAACATCACTGACAATGCTTGCATAAAAAGAATAAAAATAAATAAAAATTTTTGAAATTAACATTATCATTAGCATAAAACAGTTAAAAAAATCATTTCTGACTATTACTATTTTGTGGATGTGCATTTCAGGAGTTATGTCTTTAACAGGATAATTAAACAGCTTTATGGAGCCCACCTTGACAGCAGTGCTGTTCAAGTGTCTGAAAAAAAATTACAGTGCAGCAAGATGACCACAGAAGCCACTTTCTTAATATTGGACATAATTTCTTTTGCTCATTTTTTTAATATAATAATTATGACCTCTGACTCACATATTCTCAACTTAGTCTTACCACATTTTTACCTTCACCACAACATCCAGTCCCCAAATCCAGCAACGACTGCCCCGCAACTGAAAGGCATGAATATTGTAACAGTCTTAGAGAAATAACCAACACTAAAAACCTATCAAATTTCTTGCAGAAGAATGACTTTACAGTAGTGTTCTTTTTTGAATACAGTATTAAAGTTCCTATTACATACAGAAAAATTAAGATTAATAATAATTAGAATAGCAAAGTTCATTCATTTTTCAAAGAATGTGTAGTGCACATATAGAGTATAGCATACATGTAATGTACAGCACTATGGATTGGAAGGAAGGAGCGCTAAAAAGTTCTTTTGAAAAATACTGGCAGTTTCTCTATATAACAGATTAGTACTCTTCAGCTGATGTTCCTAAACCTCCACCCGTACATCAGTACCACATAATGACTGCAGAGGGAATCCGGGAAACTATACATTTTAAAACCGAAATATATTTTCTGCTCTGATCCATAGATTGATATTGTTATGATTAAATCCACCATTCCATACAGAAACACAACTAGTCCACACTGCTTGGAAAGAATTGACAATAGATCACAAGAAACTGAGCATGAATGCTCTTTAAATAATTATTTAAAACATGAAACTATCTCAATTGAAGTCTCCATTTATTAATGTAAAAAGAGAAACTATATTACAAAGAAATGCATTAAAACCAACATTAAAATAATTTCTGCCATCACATATTGTCAATGTTTGCATTCAGGTCTCTGGGTTCCATTGTTTCCTCTGCTGTAATTGGCAGCATCAGTAGAACCTAAATCAGCAGTCGGAATGTAATTCCTCATAATTTAGGTGTGAGTGATGTCAGCAGCTGTTAAGAGAAAAAGAGTAACCCTTCGGGCTTTGCTCATGTGAGGAAAAAGCCTTTCAATTAAAATTTAAAATTAAAAGCTGCAGCATTATTTAATTAAAATAATGTGGCTATTTGGCTCCACTCCGGCTATGGTTTGTTAAAAGTCCTCTCCTTGAAGTAGTCAGCAGCCTTAGTTCGTATGCATCCTTCTCATAGCATAAGGAGAAGGCAGAAGCATTTAAAACACAAGAGATATAAACCTCACAATCGGCAGGAAGATCCAGTATTTTCAAAGTCTTCTGGGAGGGCTGAAATTATTTTCAACTCATTAACCTGAAATTAGATCCCAAACTGACAATTCTTAAGATTACTTGTGTCAGAAAAAGCCTTTTTCAGCTAATTGTAATTTTCACTGTTCAAGACAAGTTTATCATAACATTTGCAGCCAGTAAGATCAGGCTTACAGATAAATAGTTCAATTTGTTTCAGAAATGGGGGAAAAACAGAAATTGGGGAAAAAACAACAAAAGACCAACCAAAAAACCCAAACCACCAATACTGTCAAACAGCGCATCAAGTACTCAACTGAAGGATTCACAACTGAATTTTAGTTTGAAGACAGACTTCCATTGCCAAAAATCTATTTTGCGGTTGGTCAAGTCAGAAGGTTTTAAAAAAATCAGAATATGTACATCTACTCTATTTTTTCCATTAGTAAGTCCTTAACTGACTCATCAAAAATGTAATAGAATTTTAGACCACGCTAGCATAAAGTTATCCTTTTTCAATGCCTAATCTTGAGATGTGAAACGTGAAAACACACATTTGTAAAACAGAATGTTATTGAAATATGTAAGCAGCAGACCCTCTCTAGCTATTCACTTTATACACTTAATAGTGCTTCAAAGTGAATCCAGCCCATACATTAGCTTTCAAAGTTTGTATTTTGTTATTGTATTTGAAGTAGTCAAATCAAAATCTGAAACATTTCAACATGTATCTTCCTTAGTAAGTACAAGCTTCAACATTCAACTCAAGGTTTTGCTTTAATTAAAAAAAAACAAAACAAAATAAAATACAAAAAAAAAAAGTAACTGTCATCATTCCCTGACTCTCCTCTCCCTCAGAAAACTGTATTAATGCAAATTCCCAAAATAACCATTCTCAGACAGAAGAAAAAAGCCTGGGAATTGCTACGTAAGAGCATTAAGTTTTAGAGTATTTAAACCAGGAACTTTTAGTGGAAACCATGATGAAGCCTTAATTATAACATTTTTGTTAATAAAAATAGATTTGCTCTAGAGAACAAAATTCAGTTTCCACTTCTGACATCATTTTCCCGTGAGATCTTGAGGAAGTTCTAAAGGTCAAACCACTCAGTAGGAACCGGCAATTCCAGATGTCATGTTCTGGTACCCATCAGAGACTTCTTCAGCCAGACTGTCAGAAGGGCTAGTTTGTTTTATATTTAGATTCCTTCTGTGTTATGAAAGTGATTTTAAAAAGCCCAGAATTTTCAGGAGAGACATTCTAGCACAGAGAAATGTAAGATTTGTGGTTACATTAAACAATACGGGTCTAAATGTCTCAATTTCCCACCTGTAAAAAGGCCGTTGTGCTAAAAGACTACAGTAATGAGCTTGACCAGAAAAACGTGTATAACAAACCAAGAGACAGTTATGATCTTTACTGCCATTCACTTATTTTTAGAATTTTTTCTTTGAATTCTTTCACATGGAGGAGTGGCTCTTGAATACCATGATTAATCTATGGTGAATAAATTCCATTAGTCAATCAACCAAGCAAGAATATAAAAGCAAATGGACTGAGTCTTGTCTTTTCAGTCAGAATGATCAAATAAGCTGTTATTGAATCAGGATGCAAAAATCCCTATCACATTTAGAAGGTTAAAGTTAGTTGAATTATTTTATTGCCAGGATTTCACTGCCTTTTTTTTTTTTTTTAAAAAAAAGCCATTAGCCTTTTAAACCTAGAATATTTTGATAAGTAAGCAACGATCAACTCCTACTATGTTACAGCACAGATTAAATCTGTCCAAAAAGCTGCACGCTTGATTCAGACTCCTTATATAATAAATAAAAACTTTTAAAATACATATTACTGCCTTATTTAAGGTTATCTTCTCATATACTTTTTAAAAGCTAACTAGACCAAAACTTTTCATAGATATGGATAATAATAATGAAAGACAGGAATCAGAACTGCCCAAATTCCTCAGATGTTAGGTTATTTAAGAACACTTAATACAAAAAGTGTTATTAAAAATATGGAAAGTATTTTCCCTCTTCATTACTTAGATGGCTTACAGAATTAATAACATTGATATCATTTTTATTTTGAGCAGCTGTAATTGTCTGGCTATTAGCTTTGCTTTTTTTGAGTTTGTTTTTTTTTAAACACATGAATACCAAAGCCTGTTACTAATCTGCTAGTTTGTACACTTGGTGACTGAAAAGAAGCAACATTTGTCTAATTATGACACATCTGTTAAAGACTCTTGAGATTAACATTTAATTGTGAACTGAAAATCAATGGGATCTATATTTTACTTAAGCATCTTTGGCCTAACCAGTATTCCTCCAGCAACAGAAACTATTCTATTCCAGTGTTTCTATTTTCTTTAGGATTAACCTTAGCAGTACATATTGCCAATGGTTGCTACGTATACACCACAAAATAGCAATATATTCAGCAGGTTCATACGAAAGCATCTATACCTACCTCAGCTTCAGTACATAAACAAAATTCTTTGTTCGTTCCCTACCCTTTGCTCAAAAGTTGTAAGTAAATTGGAAGTGTCACACAGTCACAATTTACAACTGATCTTGCAATGAGCTGCCTGTGAATGATCCATGTATGGATTCAGAGTTAATTTTGGCTCTCTGGAGATGCAGAGTCTGCCTCTGTGGGGCTGCTATTAGATTATGGACAATTTTGGATAGTATTTTGGCTGTGGTCATCTGTAATTAATTTCATGATGCAATGCTGGGGGAGTGAATTGTGGCATCAGTCCCTCAATGAACTGTTTGGATGGAAGTATCACTGAACAGAGGCTGAAAACATGAAGGAAAATTAAATAACATAATACCCAGTCACACGGGTGTTACTGTGCAATTATAAGCACCCACAGAAAGTGTCATGGGATCTCTGAAGCCCATTTGAAGACAGTTCTGGAGCACACTGACAAAGTTGGGAATCCCGAGAAACTCTAGAGAACCTGTAGCTAGGGAGGAGAAGCTGGGACTCTAACTAGTAGATTAGTCCTCCTCTCTAACAAGCACTGAATTAAGTATGCCAATTTAGTTTTCACAGATGTACGCATCATTTAAGCTTTAAAGTAGTTCTCTGTGGAAAGTGGTTAAGGTTCTCTCTAAAACATCACAAAAAGAGAGAATCACAACCAACCAACCCAACAGGGAAAAGAAAACAAGGAGGTATTTTCATATGTGTACCTAGTGCAGTAACTCCGCATAACCAAAGGAGCCCCATTACAAATATGTATAGTTATTCCTTTCCAGTTGTAGATTCAACAGCACTAAATGCACTCAAAGTAAAACATAGGGTTACAAAGACTATGCATTAATACTCTTGTTAATAAAGCTTAGGAAAACATTGACATTCTGTTTCTATCTAATAGCACTACTATTTTTTTGTTACAAAATGCAGAATGTATAATTCTAAAATTTCAAGAACTTCTACAGATACATCTGTTAGGAAAAAAAAAAAAGCACTACCTGTAACCTTGCATCAGATTAGATATGCAGTACTGCCCCTGGCAGTGGCAAACTGCCACTGAGCATGTAATTTGATGTGTAATCTTAGTGGCAACGTCTAGAAGTATTTATACAGTTATCGCAGTATAACCAGAAAAACTAAAAACATGTATGAAGGGAATCTATCCTCTACATCCTCATCTATCCTCTACCTCGTAGTTTAAAGTGGTGCAGGCTATTTTCTTCTTGGTGCTGGTTTGTCAACACATGCTAGGTCATTTTTTCCTCTCACAGCTACACGACGCCCACTATCCTTTTAGGAGCCATTAGGATAACTGTTGCTGTAGCAGTAGTAGTAGAGTCATTACACTGCTAATAGAGTCAGATCACTTCTGATAGCTCAACAAAAAGGAAAATATGACCAGGGCTGTAAAAATAACACAAAACATAGAAGATAAACAGAGTATTCTCAGAAGCAGAAGGCCTTAAGATTAGACAAGTTCTCCTGCTCAGCTTTCCAGCCCAACAGTCACCACAGTTCTTTGCAGTAGGTGAAGCACAGAAATGGGACATCTAGTCTTAAAGTTGTGTGCGGTCCTTGCAGTATCCCAGTAACAGATGGAATTATATCTATACTGTACGCAGGAATTAAACTATACTTTTTTAGTATATTATTTTAAAATATTATTTTCTGGCTTGGAATTGTTCCCTCAAGTGTGGTTCTTTTTTTTGCTGCTGTTGTTTTTTGTTGTTTTTTTTTTAAATAAACTTTCCCTTCTGCTTTTGCACGTATACATGCAGACGGTAAGTAAATGAAAATATTATGAAACCTCAGGCATAACATCCAAAAGTATTGACATTTGTTTTTCACCTGGCCTGTGAAATACCACCTTGTCTACATACTTTCCTGCATCTATCATTTGCTTTCTCGTGTTCATTTTTAACCAGAAAAGTATTTGCAATTGATAAATTGGTGAAAAAGAATGATACATGATCCCCTTGATTATCAGACGTTTTGGATTAGATCAGTTTTAAAGTAAGCTAGGAGACTTATTTTCACAGTTGGGTTTGCCATATAGTCTATCATCTACCTCAGGAGTGGAGCAGACCCCTCTAAAAGGCATCTCTATAAAGCATGCTCTGGGACTCTGGCAGCAAGACTTTCAAAAGGAACAAAACTCCTTGGATTAGACAAACCGGTGGGGGGGGAAGAAGAAAAAGAAAAAAAGAAGTTGCTTCCTTGCTCTTAATACAAAAAGTACCAATTAATTCTACTGTGCTACTCCTGAACACCACACAATGAACAGTGAATTGTATTCAGAGGATTTATTTTACTGCCAATTTTTTCTGCCTTCAGCCGAGAAGCAAAACTGGAGTAAGGAATTTAAAAATTCTTAGTCAACATTTAAAGCTGTTGCCATTGTCAGGCTGATAATACTAATTTGTTTTATTACTACTAACCTGCCAGACCCCAGCTGTTGTCTTAGTCAAAACCTGAGTTTTCCAATAACTAGGAACTGCAGCTGCTCAGAATGGGGCACCAGGGATTTGAACCACCACAAACATTACTCATCTGGTCCTGCCCTGATCACACTTCTTTGGCCAAAAGGCAGGGTCAGGCCTGCCTGAGATTTGAGACATAAAAATTAAAGGCTTCTTTTTTTCTCCCCTCATCTTCAGAAAAATATTTCTCATTCAGCCTTTGAAAAGTTATCCATGTTTCTCACCTAACGTATGTCCAATCTGACAAGGCCTACTTTTTGTGGATACTCTACACTAATTAGCTTTTGCAAAAAAGATCATGAATTATAACTGAAGATATCCACTAAGTTACTGCTCCCATCTATCATTCTGTCAATGCCAAAAACTCAAAACCAAGAAAGTATTATTTATTTCAAATACCTTTATTTAAAACAAGTGAGACCCATAAGTTTCTCCACTGTGTGTTTGCCAGCTGCATGTAACAGGTGTAACCATAAACATCAGAAAACACCGCATTTTGATGGGCAAACAGCTGCCCGATTTAAACATCCCAAACTGCAGTTATTTTTGTTTAACAAACGCTGTCACATGAAGTACCTTCAACAGAGCCCCAGCAATTATGGGAAATGACTATTTAATGTTTAACATTTCACTGATATTTATTGTTGGTTTTACTCTCATATATTAGATTCAGATGGGAATCCTCGCCAAAAAAACCCTCACTTTCCATTCCTCCAACTCTTACTAACTGCTTCCGTTTGGATTACCAACATCACACATCCTAATTTCTTCTTTCCCTTTCAACAAGTTTCTCTCCAAAAACATAATCAAACTATCCTGTTCCCTGAGCTCTGCGGCCCTCTACTGCTTATCCTTCCTACTCCATATTTTCTTTCCTGTTATTCTGGCTTTAACTCCAGCATACCACTCTTCTTGCATTATTCTACCATTTCTGCATTGTACAGCATAGTAAACTTTCCTGCAAAGCAGAAGCACTTGCTAATGAGCAAATATATAATTGGAGAAGTCAACATAGCTTGTTCAAACATACTGAACACAGAAGTGTTTTAATGACAGAGACAGTATGAATAGCTATTTTATAAATACCTATAACTGGCCTACCAGTATCTTAAGGGGGCCTACAAGAAAGCTGGTGAGGGACTTTCTAGGATGTCGGGTAATGGTAGGACTAGAGGGAATGGATTAGAACTAGAGATGGGACGACTCAGACTGGATGTTAGAAAGAAGTTCTTCACCATGAGGGTGGTGAGACGCTGGCACAGGTTGCCCAGAGAGGTGGCGAAAGCCCCATCCCTGGAAGTTTTTAAGGCCAGGCTGGATGGGGCTCTGAGCAAGCTGATCTAGTGGGAGGTGTCCCTGCCCATGGCAGGGGGGTTGGAACTAGATGATCTTTAAGGTCCCTTCCAACCCTAACAATTCTATGATTCTGTTTTCCCTGTGGCTCTTGAGATAACGTGTACATCCATTGTACATAGCACAGGCTACAGATCACCCAATAACTGGAGCCTGTTTCCTGCAGAGGAGCAAGGAAGAGCTCCTGCCACAGACGAAGCGCACTGAGCTGAGTTTAGCAGAGTACAAGCAAATTGTGCAGAAAACCACCACACTTAACATGCAAAGTCATATGAATATTTCTTAACAAATGGACTGGGCTCTCGGTTTTCATTTTTGCAATTTCAATATTCAACAGGACAGTAGCCTTTAATATTACAGTAAGCTTCTGCTCCCTTACAGACACAGGAGAAGGCAAACCACGTACTGGCCAAACCAGTTCCAACCAGTTCAGCTGGAGACCTTTTCTCTTCAGCACTACCAGGCTTTTCGTGTTCAAGAGCTGCTTTACTACAAGCTGATACTGTCCTTTGCATCTCCAAGATTTTCAGGTTTGACAGAAGAAATAACAAATTACTCATTAATCTCCACACAAAAGCAGACAATTGTCAGTGATGGAGATGAGAGGTCAGTCAAGCAAGCAGGCAAGCCACGTCTGGGCCAGAGGCAAGGGGAAGAAAAGGGTGCAAGGACAGAAATCTCTTTTGGAGTGAAAGAGTTTGAAGGCTTTCCCTTTTGCTAAGTTTATTTGCCTCTCACATTTTTTGAGGTTGAAGTGGAAAAACATGAACAAGCAAACCTTGAACAGCAAATTTTAAAGTACACCTTTCACTGACCTTGTACAAATTGAAAGAGAAGAATGTATGAATTCCAAAGCCATTGAATTGCCTCCTGCAAACAAGAGCTGAACCTCTTCAGGCAAAAAATCTGTCAGTCACAAATGAATCAGTGAGGCATGCTTATTAGCAAAGGTCCCTCACTTTAAGTCCCACAGTCTCTACAAGCACTGCCAAAATTTTTAAATCCTAGGAAAGCGGATAATTCATCCCATTCAGCTGACCAGCTCTACCTTTCTCCCGCAAAGGAGCTAACACCTTCCCTCTCCCCATTAAGCTAGCTAACTCCTCTCTCTAGGAGAGGCCCAGGCTGTGAATGGAGTTACTCAGCAATAGCTCTTTTCTCCTCTGACCTTTCCATCCACCAAGATCTGGCCGGCTCTATGTTTTTTTTCGTTCCCTTTCACTAGCTTTCTCCCCATCGCACCTCACTTGGCCCTTATTTTTCCTTTGTATCTTCTGGTGGTCTGCAAATACCTGCCAAAACCTGTCATCGGTTGCAGTGCTTATAGTTTGGGATGTGTCCGCTGACTGCTGCTGAGGCCTAACCACCACTGACACTAATCTTTGGCTTCCTCACGGCTATCGAATTTCAGAGCTTTTAAAAAAAAGAGTACTTTGAATGAGACAAGTGAAAATATTTCTTTTAAATTCACAGAAGTAACGTAGAACCTAGAGAAGCTTCTGGAAAGAAAACGCAGACAGCCAGTATGCATTTATTATTAATAGGCTTTTGTGGCCTCTTCTCATCAGCGGCAGATATGTTAATTTTAAAGCCAACAAACAAACCAAGTTGCTGAAAGAATTTCAAATACAGTTATGCCTGGCCAGTTGGGCAACAAATGCATATAAAGCAAAGGAAAAAAAAAAAAAAAGCCCTGAATTTTGGTGTGTGAAAGCTCTTTCCCCCTCAGCCCTCATTTTCAACCATCTTTTCCCTCAACAGGCCAACCCCGCCCATTCTGCACTGCTCACAAGCCCTGGCTCCCAAGCATTTTTTCCTCACCCATTTATCCTTCCTTTTTCTTTTTTTGTCATCTCACCCATGGGTCCAGGTGTCACTTTTCAGTCCCCTCTGACACACTTCTTTACACCACTCTGGTGGATCAGGGGTCGAGGACGTAAATGCTGAACGCCCTGTCAGGGCTGATGCCACACTCGGGTCACTCAGCTGGCAGCAAGAACAAAGGATGGGGTGGAGCAGCGAGCACCCTGCCCCTTGCCTGCTGATAGGCAACGCTGGCACATTGTGCCAGTGGCCTTCAACGCACCATCACTCTCTGGAAGTTTTCACTGTGGGCCCTAGTGAAGTGACTGCAGCCTAAGGCTCACCAATGCAGGACAGCCCAGCACCACCAACGCTGCAGCCCACCACAGACACCGAAGGAAGCGAAACCTGAAGCGAAGCACCACTAGGAGATTCCAGAGGTATCCACAGTGCTCTTCAAGTGTGTTAACATCACTGCCAGGGGCACGCTATGGGGTGCACATTCATGCTAGCATCATGCTAGCATGTTAGTCGTACATCACAGGCTCAGAAGTTTGCTTCTGAAGTGAATTTCCCTATTTTCCCCACTCACCACACCTTGATTCCTATAGCAGAGCCGTCTCAGATCACATGCATGAAGGCTCCCCCATAGGCATCCTACACGGGAAGATGCACTCCAGGAGCTCCAAGGGTATTATAATGCATAGAACTGAAGTAGAGTCAGGCTGAAGTAAACCTCACTAAAATGCATAGTATCCATGTCGAATCCTTAGCACAAACCGTTTTCCCCTACAAATCCACTTCTCACCACAGTACTTGCCCTCTTTTCCACATCTCCTTCCCTGCAACACACATCCCCTCCACTGCCCCACTTGTGTGGTTATCACTACATACCGTCTTAGAAAGGATCAGACTCCCAGTGACTTCATTGCATTACTTCTGAGCACTGTGATTCTTGTTCTTCATCAATACATTGATAAACACTGCATATCACTGATAGCTTTTGCCTGAAAGAGCACTTTGTCTCCAACACAAAAAGCACTGAAACAAATAGTGTGGATGGCGAATGAAAACAAAGATTGCAGGCAGACTTACCTCTCAAGCTAATAGAATTCCAGTCCATTTGCTCATGTGTTATACAAGTCCTCAGAGAGTCACATGGTAGGCCCTCCTCCTGGTACACTGGCTCACACACCAGGGGAGGATAAGTGCATTTTAAACTAGTAATACCACAACACACTTGCATCCACACCGCATCACAGAACAGTCAGCCTGTTGACCTGCAGAGTCTGGCATACCACCTTCTCAGGCAGGAAAGCAGTGAGTACATGCTGCCCTGCAACTTGAGATCAGGGATACGAATGCCACAGCACGGGAGTGTAAAGCAGAAGCAAGAAGAAAGTATGAACTCTGCATTCGCCCCATTAGACTTATGCAAGTCTGGCAACATCCTGTGCAAGTCGGAGCCACTGCGGGAGTCTAGAGGAGAAAACACACAGGCTCCACAGTGCTTACACCTTCAGCCCAGTTCCTGTCTGACTGGCTGGATCAGCAGCCTCTCTGCTTTCGTCCCTTAATAACTTCTGGGCTTATGAGCCAATTTCAACTATAACCAATGCAGGACAACAGTTATCCAAGGATAACTACATTCCTGAAAGTTTCATGGCCACTGGCAACTGGATAAACTGGTGTGCCCATGGTTAAAAGAGCTTCAGATTTTCCCTTTCCTGGCAAGGGTTTAGTCAATCAGCACACTGGCAGCCAGTCAACCCATGCCATCAGTCAGGTCACATGCTACACCTCCATGTCGCTATGAGGGGACATGGGAGGAAGAGCATTTGGGGACATAGGCCAAAAGTATTACAGTGGGGAAGAGGTACCTCTAGAGATATGAAATTCAGAACATGTTATTCAGCTCAATGTCAAACAACATTAGTTTTGCATAATTTCCAAAAGTAACGAGCAAATTAGATAATCAATATATGTGCAAATATGCGCATGTATGTGAGAAAATATTAAGTTCTGTTCATTTGCAACTAAAAATATTAATCTCAGGGATATAATCTGTTTGAGATCACCATAGAATACTTCAGACTAGTAGAAAAGAGGGTGTATCTATGCCTCCACTGAGAAAAAGGCTGCAGCATCAGTTAAATTCTTACAACATACAAGGGCACTTACAGAGGGGGACCAGCCACCAGACAAAACCAGAGGAAACAAAGCTTTGTTAATCCCACTGTTGAGTCTTGTGGGGCTACTTAATCACTTGTGCTCTCACTCAGGAGTCAACCAACCCTAACTTTGCCCAGCCTGAGGCTAGCTCAACAGATAACACCATCTGGCATATGTCAGCACCTCTAGAGCACCCCTTCCTCAACTATTTGCTCCTCTCCCCACAAAGTCTTCCCTGTTGTTCTTAGGCACATCAACACACTCTCTCCTTAAGGAAATGTTTTGCCTTGCCCTCCCTTGAGCTGGCAAGCAGAAGATCTTAGAAACGCCAGCACCGACTCTTTTAGCAGCAGTGTTGGCATATGCTGGCTTGAAAAATTTGTCAGACTGCCCTAAAACATCAAAGCACAAGGTCTCAGTGGTCTAACTGCTGTCTAACTTTTTTTCTTTTCTTATTTGTCTTCAATATTTGAAGAAATTTGATATTTGTCTTCACAGAGCTTAATGAACATAAGCAAGCATCACACCTAATTATTATTACTATGATTATTGCTAAATCATTAGGCAATTTATCAAAGTAAAAATAAAATGTACCGTTTATAAATTTTCCAAAATGGATGACTGGGATAACAGTGTCTGTCTTTATAGTTAAGACTGCCCAACATTATTCTTTAAAATCATCACTTCATAAATCACAGATTTTAAATAAAAGTTTTCTGTGACGGGTCTTAATTTAGTGGAACTTACATTGAATACTAAAACAAAAACAGAAAAGAATTATTTCAGAAAACAGCGGTAGAAAACATACAGGTTTGCCCACAGATTTGCCCACATTCAGTAAACTACTCATTTGCACATTTGCCTAATTAGTTCTGGCATCTAATAGGGTTAAAAATAGGAACAGGGATCACAACAGAAGTCAGAGTGATACATAGCTATGCAGAAAGACTTCACCAAATATGGTTAAACGATAACCAACTTATATTCTTAATTGACAACGCTCAGAACTTCAACACTTGTCCCAGAAACTTCTTGATGTTCCACCTGCATTAAATATGTTCCCAAAGTGCAGTTAGTCTCAGGAAAAATATCCAGGTCCACAGAAATCCCGGTAAAAACAGTAGCTCTGCATTTTATAAGCATATTATTTAGCCTCACAGCATGGTAGAACATGTCCTCTTTGAAATCCTCATTTTATAATGTTCTGCTCAGCTTCCCCTCACACTCGCTTGGGTTGAGGCTTTACTTTACAAGCTTTATTAACAAACAATGCCACACGCTGCTAATTTAAGAGGCCCCATTTTACAAGTTGGATATCTGAGTATTTTTTACAATGGAAAGATAATTAAGTTTTGCTGATTCTTCCATATTCTATTTTTGTTCTGTTTTAAAAGGGAAATTTAAGACAAAACCGCTATTTTATGTCATCATTTCTCACTCGTGCAATACCAGAATTCAGAAGTTAGAATACACCTCAGGATCATCATTCAAACCTAAGCCTGTTTTCCTGTGCCTGTGCAGTATCATTACCATCATTAATTACAAGAGTGTATAGTACGATATCCTAAGGACTGTCTTAGTGGGCACACAAAGCATATATTTCTTCTGGAAAGAGACAACTGTGCATGCTTATTAATCTCTATGAAAGTGTGATCTCAACACCTACCATGCAACAGTCCAGCCATGCAAGGGATGTGGAATTATTACTTTATCTTGATTTTGTTAAAACTACATTAAAAGAAAGAAAAAATAAGATTTCAACATAAATGAAAATCAATAACATAAGTGTCATAAACAGTTCCCATATATTCCACAGTATTTTAAAATTATTTTTTTTTACATGTAATATTGATGTTAGATACATGATGTTAAACACAGCAGTCTTCCTCCTGTCTCAAAGGTTTATAGCTGTATGCTTCCAAATTTCTATTGGAACAAACATCATCTAAAAGCAAGCATGCAATCCTAGGTGGAGCTTCCAGGTCTTGTTAGGAGGGGGGGGCACCCTTTCAGAATTAGAAAGTACACAAAGTATATAAATCATCAAAATATATAAATCACCAAAACTACATTACAAGTTAAATATCATTATACTATAATGATTTATGTATGTATTTACTACAGCATTATTCCTGCATATTCCTTACAATAGTCAATCTGCTTCAAAATCAGCATGTGCAAAATGGACAAGACCTGAAGACACGACTGAATTAAGTCTCTCTCACCTTCAGGTAGTCTAACCTCCCTCCTGCCCCCTTCCCAAGCCCTCCCTGCCCCGCAATTAAAAACAGTCTTATGGTGGGAAGAGGCTTAGATAATAACCTAACATTTCAGTGACTATTCCTTTTGTAACAGCTCACAGAGAAAAACACATTTATTTTGTGCTTACATTTATTTTCACAATAATGGTCACGTGTGGCCTAGCAGCTCTATTTTCTGCAGCTGACAGCAAGAACTGCTTTGCCTTGGGAATGGCGTAAGAATACCAACGAAAATGTGGGGTCTAAAGAAATGGACATTAAACAAGATCAAATACACATATTTTATATGTTGGTGTGTACAAAATATAACATTGACAAACCTGGATGAGAAAATTAAAGAACACATGCCCAGCCAGACTCTTTCATCACCAGCAGTCATTTCAACTTGGTTTAAATCCTATTCAGGCTCTACCACAACTTTTCAGGAAAAAAAAAAAAAAAGGCAATTCACAATAACTAGCAATTATTACAACTGGGAACGCCATTCTCGGAAACAAATTCTTACAGTGCTGGTTTTTGCATAACACGAAATCCATACCTTGGAGGTAGGATTCAACATAGGTCTATAGTGCACGAATCTTAAGTGTGACTATAAAGATAACAGAAATAGGTGGGTTGATGGTTCAGTTCTCAAGAGGGCATGTAAAGTCAGTCACAAACTCTGCATGATTTACATCTGTTATGTGCACAAGTATGTTCACTTACAGCGTTCATCCCGTTCATTGCTACACACAAGCACGCTCATGAACTCCACTCTGCTATTTTTCCAGCCAACAGCCTAGAACCTTGTGCAACAAACCACATCTGTGACAAATGCCACATCTGTATTTTTAACATGCTGTCAGTGTATGCAAAGAGCAAAGACAGAACTACAGTAAAAAGTACCAACACAGTACCAATGGAAGTAACATTACACAAAATAGTAAGTAATAAAATCACCTTATCTGTGGTTAAAACATTGGTGCCAGTGTCCTTTATATGAGCTACATGGCACTACTCAAATTCAAAAACACCTAGCTTATATTGTTGGAGTCAAAGGCAGCCTTGGATAACTTAGCTGATGCCAGTACAGGTACAGCATTTATCACACAGGAGTTTGTACGGTTTACTTCCTAAAGCAACTTCACATCAGAATCTCTGGATATCAGAAACAGCTAGTATAAAACAACTAATAAACCACTAATGTTGTCACAGCAGCACTGACAATTCTTGGCTTAAAAGAAAAAAGAAAAGGAAAAACCAGTAACAAAAATGCCAACACACACACTCACTCACTCCCTAATGTTATAAGCACCAAACACTTAATATAAGTATGTCGGCATACGTGATACTTCCTGAATGCTCTACTTAATTACTCCAAGAAAAAGTGAGATAACACCAAACTTTAATATGTTTCTGTCAGTGCAGTGCTTGCACTAGACATGATTGTAGTGTTAGTAATGAAATACAAAAAATTGCAAGATAGAATAGTGATTTGTTATCAGTCAATAAAACGCTTGCAAGTAACTGTGACCATGGTTACATAAAACATCAGCATTAGGAGAACAAGCTGCACCTGCTAAAGGTAAAACCAGTGATTTATGGAGAACAGAAAAAGAGAAAAACAGTATTTAGGAGTTGAATCAATTACAGTGCACACATGATATTTTTTTTTTTTATTTTGTCTTATTTGGCATTCCAGCAAATGTAACAAAAAGGCTTCTCATCAAAACACAAATTATCAAATCCCAGCAAGACAGCTAACACCACCCTATGAACATCTCCCCATGCCATGCAGAGAGAGGCAAGAACGGCCACAGTGCATCACACCTGGAAGGAGCCATCAAGGGATTCACCCCAGCTCATGGACTCAGGGAAAGTTTCACTATAAACTTCAGCGAGAGTAAGATACAGCTTTTATTATAATATTGGTTCTGTGCTTCACTGCTGAAATGTGCACTTTCTTGACAGCAAGTATAAATTCCTGTTAGACTTACAATGTTACACTGATCAATGGCATAAAATATCAAATCAGACTGGTCTTAACACAAATAGGAATTTAATTAAAATGGTATCGGTATAGCCCTAAGCAAACAACGCAATGTTCAGTTTTATTTATTTTTGCAAACATGGATGTTCCTATGGCCTGCCAGTGACACTGTGCACTGCCAAATGGGAAGTCAAGTTTGAAGCTCAAAATTGGCCTCTGGCTTTTCTGCTTTGGAACACAAAAGCAGTAGCTCCTGATACATGATCCAACTACACACCACCTCAAACACCACACTCACTCTCTTCCAACAGCTGCTTAAAAAACAGGTGAGCTTTGGATGACTCTCATTTAGCTTACCTAGCCAGAAACGACACTAAAATAAAGATGCGAGAATGCAAAGCGAACCTTATTTATACAGGCAAAGGGCAGTCTGAAAATTAACAGAAAAGATCTATTCAAAATTAAATCACACCCCTGGAAAATGAGAACAAGCCCACTGGAATTATTCTGTACATGAGAAGAAGCAGCTCAGAATTGGGATCGCACAGTTCATGAACATGTGTGTTCTTCAGACCTTTCTGAATAAGGTTATTTTATTTTTAACTAGGTTAGTCAGAAAAGGGGATGTAAGTTTGTCCATTAGGCATTATGAGGCTATGAAAAACTGCACTTGGCTAGATACAGGAAAACGAGGAAAAACTAAAAAAAAAAAAAAACAAAAAAAAAAAACAAACCCACAACCAAAACCCAACATTCACAAATTTTGTCAAGAAAACTCTCATTATATGGTTTAAATTAGGACTCTTCTATCAGATTCAATATTGATATAAAGAGATCTCGCAACAAAGGATTAGTAGTTCAGTCTACAAAATTAGTTATAAACCAGAAAAATAATGGTGTGACACTCAATATTCTAAGTGTGGGGAAGAATGTAATTTTCCTCTCGTCATTTGTGTTTTGAAAGTGTATTGGATTTTTTTTTTTTACCTCCTATTTCAGAGCCATGGCATTTCATAACCACACCTATTCGAACTTTCCGTAACTATATCCGACACAGTGCATAATGCTGTTCTCAGTGAAATAAAAATTCTGATTTTCTTTGCAAGTAGGCTCTGCTCAGCAGAATCAAATTTATAACATTAATAAATCACCAAAGCCCAAGATAACATCTCAAAACAGTGTAATATATAAGCCTTAGCTATGTTTTACAAACACATTAATCATGAACAGATTGAACAGGCCCATGGTAAAGTGATCCTTCATCCGTATCCATCTGATTTCTTTTCAATGGTTGATGAAATATTCTTAAAGCAATATTTTACACTATTTCCACCGTGCTTTGCCAAAGCTCTTCAGCAGACCTTGGTCTTCAGAAGTCGTTTTTCAGACACATAGGTGCAAGCAAAACATTAGTCAATGCATGACATACACCTTGGGTCCCCCTTTCTGCCACCACCATAAAGGATTCCTGTGGCACTGCTGAATTTTCAAAGCAGAGCGAGCTGCAAATCAGATCTGTGCCTACATTAGCACATAGCACAGCCAGCCAGGGGTGGATTTCCAGACCAAAGCAGGTGATTACGAGGACCCAGCATTCATACTTTTAATAGTTTGGTGGGTTTTATTTCAGACCAGATCTAATCTGGTCTACGCACCAAACCTGCTTCATTAGCTAGAATACTGTAGGTCACATCCCAGTTTTGTTTTGTTTGGAAAGAATCCAGTTAATGGATGGATGCTCTGGGGCAACATTTTCTGATGTGAACCAGGAAGTAACGAGAACCATTAGAACCGTCATCTCAAAAGCACACTGCTGACCTGAACACAGTAATGTAGACATGCTCCCAGTCACACTTTTCTCCACTTACTGCTAAATCTTGATGTCAGCCAAGGGAGAACAATACAGCAGATGGAGGCTTCAACAATGAGCTATCCAGTACACTGTCACCATAAAGCAGGCAGAACTGAGCCTCTAATAGGAGAAAATTGTCAGTGGTTCTTCATATAAATCTGCCCCAAATCCCTGCCCTTCTCTCCACTCGATCGTACCCTTCCTTAGGCCAGGCTGAAACCACTTCCTCCATGGCCCAATCCTTACTCATCCAATCTCACTCAGACCACGACCTGAAGCACTCTTCCTCAGGAACCTCCCCATCGACCTTGTTCCTTTTCTCCTTAAACTAGCCGTAAGTCGAGAGACATTAATTCAGGATGATCTCTCCTCTAGGCTTCCTACCAATCTGCACAATCATCTAACTCTCATTCTTTCAAACCAAAACTGAGGCTCCCGCACACACAGCCCTGAGTACAGCAATGGTGCTGGAAGAACAGATGAGGAAGAGCGGAGTCAGGCTGTGGCAGCCTGGAAAGGGAACAAGTCTCAAGCTTGCTAGAAAATGAAAACCTTGCATGAGTTTGACAGTCAGGGAATGGTATTGCACTTGAGTCAGGAGGTCATCAGAAGGAAGATATTCAAAAAGTCATCTAACAAGATTGAAGGGGAGAGGGAAATTGACTCCAAAGAGAGAGTAAAGTCGCCCAGAACAGAATGAAAATAGATCTTGCGAAGTATTACACACAATGCAGAAGCATAAGAAAAAGCGAGAAAATATATATGGGACAGATACAGGCAATTCATATGGCTAATTTTTTCATTAGAAAAATCTAAAATACTATTTTTTAACAAAGTGCTTCTCTCTAACATGTCACAAAATCTTCAATTTAATGCTAAATAAGCTTATTGCAGACTGTGGCTGGAGGTGGAATGCAGCCAAGCTATTGCTCAGTAATGGTTAATATGTCATTTAATTGATCTACTTCACACAAACTAAGTAGTAGTGCAATGTATGAAGAAAAGCATAACGTATACATCTAAAATAAAACAGGGAAATGTAAAAATAAAAGGAATATACACCTTATTTTTAATTCAAACATATACTGGCTTTTTATTCCTGTATGTTTCCATATTCATGCTCCTTGAAAAATGAAACCATTATTGTAAACTTCACCTCCAACAAACGGATTTAAGTAAAAAAGGAGGAAAGAAAAATATTTAATTTATCTGTCTCAGTTTTTGTTATCTGAACCTAACCCCAACTTTTCACCTAGTGAAAAACTAGCCCGATGTTTGTTATGGAACTACGAGCAGATACAAATTTTCTTCTCAATAGGCAATTAGGTATTTCTGAAAGCAGGCAGTAGTAATAAGAAACTATTTTGCAGCACTAACTGTCTTTCGCTTTCAGCAAAAACTGTAATAGTAAAAACAGGAAAAGGCTTAAACTAGCTCAATTTAATAAGAAATACAAGAAAATGCAATAATAGTTTTCACAGCTGAAGATCTGTGCAAGGGCTCTAAATCAGCCCTGTAAGAGCAAAGCACTGCAAGATGACCAGGAAACTGAAACACTCCCTGCTAAGTTTAAAATGCAAAACAGAAATGAACCATTTCTTTTCAATTAAAAAAAATCATCACAAAACACAAATCAAAAGTCATTGTTGCTCAGAATACACATATGAAAGCCTTAAAGAAGCAAAGCACTTTCCCCACAGCACGGAAAAAACTCAAGGTTAAAAATTTAGGCCAGAAATTATGAGTTCGACCCACATGAATCTCCTGTTTATTGAAGAGAGTTAAGCTTACAGAGTCCCACACATTTACAGACAGACTATGGCAACTGCATTATTTGATGTCCTGCCCAGTAACGCAGTCAATCTGGGCACTGTTCCTTTATAACATTTAAACACCCTGGTCTCAAAGGCAGGATGCATGCTGCTCTCTTCACCTAGATCCATTCCTTCCTCCCCCTCTTGAAACTTCAATACCTTCAGTAGCTAAAGATATTTTTATAACTTTTTTTGGCCCAACCTCTAAGACAACAAAAAATATTTAAGGGGATTTCCCTACTTTGGGGAAGACTCCTATCTGCTTGTCAAAAAGAGAGATCATTGAGTTTCAAGCATCTGTCAAATCTAAGCAATCTGCTGTACAGTATTTTATTTTTGTGTAAGAAATTCAGTTGGAATTTTCAGTGACGCCTAAAGCAAATCAGCTGCTCTGTTTCCCACTGTCCTTAAAAAAAAAAAAAAAAAAAAAAAAAAAAAACACTTGCCTACTTTCTCTTAAATACCTTCTCCTTCCAAGTACAACAGGTAGGAGAAAAAAAAAAGAAACTGCTCTGGGCTTTAGTGTGCCAAAAAATGTCATCATCTTCAAGACTGTCAACACAACAACTCTAATTAACCCTCCAGAGCAATGTTACAGTTTTAGGGAGGATTTTTCCTATCCAGTATACTGCGTGATCTCCCCTAATTCAGAAATAAGCCAGTGTCCTAACCAGGGTGCCCGTGGGCTTGACAACACAAGCATTGGGACGAGTCCTGCACACAGCCCTTTATCAGAAATCAAAGACTCTTTCTGTGGTCCCTATTCATCAGAAATCAAGGTCTCTTCTACTACACCTGGAACAAAGATATTAAAAATAAAATATTGTAACCAGTTGAAACTATATTAGTAGATAGAACATAATCCTACAACCATGAGTTTCACATCTTCCCCCCCGCTTCCTGTCCTCAAGTCTGTCATCTGATGAAATGCAGAGATAATGGCATTCCAACAACAGGGAGAAGAAGCTCATTTTGTGGTGGTTTAGGATCCATCTGAGAGAAAACTGTTTCACTGCTTCCCCCCACACACATACTCCGCGTTTCAGTCTCCTTGAGTAAAAATGGGGGCACCCCACATAAACCCCAAAGCTTTTGAATGATTAGAATATAACACCACAATTCTGCAGTCAATTAAAGATTTGTCCAGCTATTCTTGGGTCTTCTGTGTGATAATGCTCAGCTTGATCCTCCAAATCATCAAGGAATACTATTAAAGGTCTTCATACAACAATAAACAAGCGTACTACTGAGCCACAAATGGTCAAAGACTGAAATAATCTTTCTTCTATTTAACTTCACCTTAAATGTTCTTCCTAGTCTTTAATCCAAAAGTAAACAAAAAGGCAGTGAAAGCCTACAGGTCTAGTCTGCACCAGCATCAGCGTTGGTCCTTCTCAAAGCCAAACAACTAGGGTAAGCGTAAACATTTACATACTTAACATCTATAGCTGCAATTCCCTAACACGCTTCCAGGATACAAACCTGAGCCCGGGCTGTTTTGAAGTGCATTGAAGCAAACAACTGTCCATTATTTTAAGCTAGTCCTCTGCTTATAAAACCTTCACTTTCCAAAATGCTGTAACGTTCTATTCTTTCCTGAAAGATGACTGTTTTTACTCAGCCCGGCAAAAGATTTGTCCATATATGGACAACCCCGAAAACAACAAATGGCTCTTTTCCCAGTCTATTATCAAGCCAGGAAATTAGACTGCCTGAGGTACTCTGCCTTACTTACTCGCTTCAGAGCCAAGAGAGGAAACATTCGTGAGTTCGTCAATCATCCAGTTTCACACGAAGGTGAACGGATGCTTATCCTTTACAGCTTTAGCAGCAGTCGCCACTGCCAACTATATAGAAGATTAAAGTCCTCACACAGCCGTGTGAGATAACAGAGTGCTAATGATGACAGGCGAAGTTACAGGGCAGACAGCGGTGTTCCCTAGGGCTTGGTGGAGGGGAGAAAAAAATAAAGTAATATTTTAAAAAATAATAATTAAAAAAACCCACATCAATAAATTCAGCAACACTGAAAGAGTGGAAACAGGAAGAAAGCAAAATCCCATGACTGTTTACTAAAGCCTCATACATTTCCTTGCCATTCCTAGTATTTAAATCCATTTCTGTATAAACCTAAAGTCTGAAGAACGCTACTGGTACGAAACACTTTGCCCTCTGATACTCATGTGTCTGTAAAGCACTTTTGCCCAAGAAAATATATATACAAGGAATCTATACTCTGAATAGCTCTGAAAAGTAGATTCAAGGTCCAAAGAGGTTAAGAGTTCCAAAATGACCAAGAAATACCATCCTCCTTTCACATTGGAAACCCTGCAAAGAAACCCCTCTCAGAGTCAGCTCAGCTGCCTAGAAACTTAGGGACAGGCCAGTCTTTGCCTTTTTAAGCTGCTACAAAAGAAATTATTAAGGAAGCATTAAGGCCTAAGTGTGTCATAAAAGGCATCTACCAGAAAACTAGCCGCTATTTGCAATAAAGAACATGCCTTATTTACACAAGAAAAAAAACACCACAGTCCCTATATCCTCCCAACATATAGAGGAAGGGAACGTATCACAAGAAATACGACCAAAGTTTGATATTTCAGTTGCTCAGACTGGCAGAATTTCTTTCAGAAACTTGAGTAGGTGGGACTATATCTCCTCAATGGAAAAATATGAACGGATGTGTCATAATCTATTTTTGTTTTGTTGGGATTTTGTAAATCCTCCTCTTCTGCCAGAAAATTCCTTATTGCCCCTTCCATTTTTTGATGTCCCAATTGTCTTTCCAGCTATGTTTATTTTCTGATCGGCAAGTAAACTATGAAATTCTATCTTGTTTCTTTTATATGTTCTCTTGCTCTGTTCTGTTTTCGTCCTATTAACACATCCTGTGCACATTAATCTTTCAAAGTACACTTCGCAGTAGAATCAAGCAGCCCTTTATGCTGCCAGCATTAGTCAAGACAATAAATAGCTGTAAGATGGCTACTTACAGCAGTCACACAATTGTAACTGCTAGATATCTATTCCTAGTATTTTTCCAAAAGATTATGGGTATGTATAAAACTACCAGTCTCATTCATTTGACAGCTGCTCTCCCTTAGTAAAGTTGTCAATATGGGGGCACGTGTTTGGTCTTTCAGGAAAAAAGTCTTCTGAAATAGAGTTGTGATGGGATAAAGAACAAACCAAAAAAACCCTCTTCCTGAAGATACCGCAACTACTAAGAGGCTGTGGTAGGAATCAATTAACAAAACATACAAGAAGTTTTGGAAGGAGGAAAGGCCACTGAAAGCTCTCTCATCCTTTCAGCAGATAGCCCTAATAGGGGAGGCAAAGCCGTCATCTTGCCCCACCAGGAATCCCACCTCTGTCTTTTAGAAGGGTATGAACAAATCAGTTTATATAGTTAAAAATACTGTTACCAGCACTTGGTAGTATTTTATTTCCCTCCTTAGCTTCCACCAGCTGATCACCTTCTACATGAATGATACATGGGAATTTGACAAAGGTACACTAAATTAGTAAAGAAAAATATATTTACCATAAATCTAAATCTCAACCATGCACAACTTAAAATCAGCAAGGAAAGGGAACAGGTGACTAAGTGAAACTACAACAGCTCTAGCAGTTCACATTTTAACAACTGCATTTAAAAGCAGTATTTCCCTTCCACCTTTTGACCATTAAATCAGTCAAATGAAGGAAGAGTTACTTCACCTACCCAGCATAGCAGTCCACTTCAAAATGCCACAGCACTGAAAAACAACTGCTGTCTACATACAATTATGTGAATACCAAAAGAAAAACTGTAGAATGGTAAACTAGTTTACAATCCTATTTGGACTCCAGTCTCCCAACCATAACCAACAGCACTGTTTCCTCACCATGACCTCAGAAACAGCAACTACCATTTCTTTTCACAAAGCCTGCAGACTTTCAAAGATGTCACAAGCCCATCTGTTGAGTCAAAGAAAGGAAAGTGTCTGTAACTTTCCAAAAAGCGTGAGGAAAATTAAGCTGAATTCAAGTCAAATGTAGCAAGTGCCTGAGTATGAACTATTCCTTCTGTGACCTGAGCTGGAAGAGTGAAGGGTCTTAAATATGCTGTAAGCCAGATATTCATTTCCTGAAATAGAGCAGCTTCTTGCTTTTCACTTTCAAGAGAGAAAAACCTGTTAATTATAATGAACCAAAACATACTCAGATATCAAATATTCTGGTTTGGGCAGTTCCACTGTGCTTCCTTCAAAATGTAAAATGAAGGTAATGAAATGAATTATCCTTATCCAAATTCATTATCCTAGCAGCTTTTTACTGTGTTTGTTAGGGAGCTTTGATGATCTGCTTCCACAAGAGTCACAAGGAAAAAAAAAAAAAAAAAAAAAAAAGAAATGTTGACAGACTTTCAGCTCTGAACATTGCACAACTGGCTGAAGGACAAGCAGGGAGTTGCCTGTCTGCAGCATCCGATCAGAAGAACCATCTCTATGCTCTAATATTCCAGCTGCTACAGGATCAGCATTGTCCTTAACTCATTTTTAATACTTGCCACAAACACTGGGGGAGTAAAAAGTCTGTTTCAAGTCCAAAATGCAACTCATGATTCAGAAATACACCTCTAGTGCATTTTATGACTGCTGCTCCTTTGTAAAACAGATATTTAATGTTTTGTTTTCTTAAAAACTTCCATAAAAACATCACAATCCTTTCATAAGCAAAACATGAGTCACCATACCCACCCATCCCCCCCTCCCCGAGCTGCAGGCCAGCAGGGAAAAAGGCCCTATTTTTTATCATGGGGGAGATAGTGAAGGAAAGGTGTTTTCCATTTTCTGTTGGACATGCACGCAAGGAGAATCAGCAGCAGAACTGCGTAGAAGTTGCATTAGAAAAACCCACCACTGCTTGCAATTCCCTGCTTTCCCTTGATTTCCGTTTTCTTTATACAGTTCATGCCCTTGAGCTTGTGCCAATGAATGATTTTACAGAAAGGCCATGTGAAAAACTTAGTGGTTCAATATGACTTAAACGACCAAAAAACCCAAATAAAAGGATGACAGTTGTTTCAGATGCAATTGCTATTAAATAGGAACTGAGTGCACCCACATCTGAAAAAAAGAAAACTTTCACCAGTTTAACATACATACCTTATTAATTCAGACCACCTGATAGTGTCCTTTCAAGTTAATTTTCCTGAAACCTGAAGCTAAACCAGTCTTCATTTAATTCACAAATGCATTTAGAGAGATGTTACCCCACTTAAAACAAATCTATTTGAAAAAAATCCATGTACAATTTTCATCTGTGAATCCAACTCTTGTTTAGAAAGTTTTATTGGGATTTGAGTTGCAAATACATCTTTGGCCTGAAAAAACGAACAGCCACAAAATGACCATAAACAGAATAAATATCTTCAAGCTGTTACAAAAACATACTTTCTTTTATTTTACAAAATCATTTTATCCTGCTGTTTTTAAACCACTTGTAGAAGTTTTCTTCAGCAAGATTTATGCAGAGTTAAGCATATAAAAACCTGACCATTGGGTCTTCTGCCCTACAGCATACAAAAAGAACAACTGTCTAGTTACCATTCCCTTCCTAGCAAGGCTGCCACACAGTTCAGCCAGTGGCTTGCAAACCTCCTTGAGATCATGAGCTACATAACAACACAACGAATTAGCCATAACACAATTAATTATCATTATTTGTAGTGATACATAGCCGTTGGAGCACTACTATGACCAAGAGAGAAGGAAACCTTTGCAAGTAGTCATTTTGGTCCCATATCTGCATACATAAGTAACTGTTAAAGTGCCTAAAAGGTTCCACGCAACAACATCACGCAGGTCTGGCTGAATTCTGAAAACACCTCTGTGATCAAGGTATCTGTGCACAGGAGGGACTTTTTTGCTTTTCAATGTGTTTTTTTATTGGTTGTATACTTTCCTGCCCCCTATACTACCATTGCCTTAAATACAGCAAGAATCAACAGAAGTTACTAAGCGCCAAACCTGTTCTCTACTCCACGGCTATGATCCCCACTGAAATTAAGGATAACCAAGAATAACTAAGGGACCAGTATTTCCTTCAGAGTGTTCCTGAAGATTTTCTGGTCACAAATTCATTACACATAATTATTCATGCTACAAATTATCACCAAGGTAAATTTCTGTGTGTTGGATTCAAACAACTGTGACCACATAAAAACGTTTGGACACCCCAAGGATTCTGACCAACCATTTGTATAACATGGAGCTCATGTTCTTCCATATATTGCCATAACTTACTTTTTCTGAAGTCAACACAGAGGAAGCCATGTCAAAAAAATTAGCAAGACAGTCATCGTTTTCCAGAGGCCAAAAAATAACATTCAGAAGTAGTCACTGAACATTTCTGGTTTGAATCTTTGAAAAAGGTACAGCATTTCTGCAAGTGATTAAATGCAATGTGTTTCTACTTCAGATTAAATTTGGCTTAAAGATATACTGTTGCAGCAGACAGGACTAAGGTGATATTTTTTCAACTTAATGCATTTTAGTTTCTAAGACAGACTGGGAAGAAACAATGCATCTTCATCAGAAAATATATTCTTGACAGGAGTAATACACATTAGATAAATATTTAATCTATTTGAAGAATTTATCTATCAAGTCCATCCAGCTTTACGCATTTAGCCATTCTTGCTGTATCAATTATGTCGATTCCCTGTTTTAGCATAGTCTGCAGAGGAAGAGTCTAGAAGTTTTGTGGAAATCAGATTTGGCTGCACCATATTTCAAAATATTTTGTAAAAATATTCTTCTTGAATAAAAACTTTCAACAATGCTTTGAGGGACTGATGTCATGAAATCGGATTCATAAAGCATGAACAGCCTGTTATAACAAAAAGATCGAATGATAGGAGTAAATATGATGGCAACTGAAATCAATGACAAATCTTGCATTAAACGGAGCGGAGCTGCAATTTTGTTCTGTTTCCAGGAAACACAAATGCATTACATCAGTTGAGATGCACTTCCCATCACGATGACTTGATTGCAGAGTCCCTTGGTAAATTACACTTGAGAAGGAAGAGGCTACTGAAAACATCATTGACTTCTCCCTCAGAAGCTACGTATCTCTGCCTTGTGCATAAAACATTAAAAAAAAAATGGGAATCCAAAGAAATTAGAGCCATCATTAACAGAACCTCAATGCTACTGAGAGAACAAATAAAGATGCAAAACAACAAAACCCCAACAAATCTTCTGAAGGTCAAAAGAAACAAAACATGCAATTGCTTACTGGCTTTTCAGCTACAAAATTTGACCCTATAAATACATTTTGACCTTAAGACTAATTGCAACCAAATTTGACCAAGTGATATATGTATCAGATGAGTTCATGAAAACCAACAGCTAGGAAGACCACAGAGACATGAAAGAGTGGCCACTAAAAGATAACAGAAGTTCTGCCCACCTTATGAGATAGCAGAAGTTCCAGGCAGCAGGAAGGCTAGGTAGAAAGAAACGGGTGGAAGAAGCAGAGAGATATGAAAAAGCAGCAAGAACATCCAGACTTCAGTTCTAATGCCCACTGAATTGCTTGGGGTTTAGAGGTTATTGGTCTTTGTCTAATTTAATTTGAATTGCTCTGTCGCAGGTGCAGAGTTGAACAGATTGCCAGTGTTTCATCAGAAAAACCATGCAAGCGAAGTAGCTGAAAATATGAAGACATATGAAACAGGAGAGCAGCACTTTGGGTGGTACCCAAATTATGCATAGCTCCAAAAAAAGAAAGCATTAGGGGAGTAAGATGACAGTATTTGTATTACAGTGTTTTACCAAAATAATTCATGAATACATAGCTAAATTTATTCTTTTTTTTCAGAACAGCATTATTACCAAACAAGTGAGGGATAAAAATAAACTGCTAAAAACTAAATAAATAATTCTCAAGCCTGAATTCAAAAGGTTCACTGACCTGTGCATCAACTGATAAAACTGAAAGACTAAACCTTCACAGGTTGCAGATTTTGACAGCCAAACAATGTAAAAGACAGCAGTAAGTAAAGGCCCACATATAACCTCCAGCAGTACAAGATAGAAAGTCACCATTACCCGTGCTTCTGCACATAAATGACAGTGTGCGTGCTGAATAGCAACATAGGAAGGTATCACTAACCATCATCTAGACCGAAGATACATTACTTTACAGTCACCATACAATTTTAAACATGCTTATCTGTTTCTCCTTATTTTCACCCTTTACTGATATTCCTCCCCCCCCCAAAAATAGTTATTTTGAAGTTCAGGAGCTCTGATGTAGTTTCACAAAGATTTCCCAACTGATGCAAAGATGCAGGTTTGAGTTATGAAAACATCTACAAAAAAACATCACATTACCAAACTGCAGTTCTCTCTCAGTATGGCTTAATACTGCACTCTTTAAGCAACAGCACTGACTGCGACATAATTAGCCATGGCCAGACCATACCAGTAAAGACACAAGAGAAAGAAACGATGTTCTGGAACTCAGAGCAAATTCACATTAAAAGGTGAAGTATAACAACTGCAAATTCTAATGCTCAAGATCAATAAATGAGGCATAAAACTCTAAGTGCCCAGAAAACTAGGAACTGCAAATACAGTCTAGAAGCATCTGACGGGTATCTTCTGTCTTCTCCTTCACATTCCCCCCCCCCAGTCTTATTGATGCTGATGAGGTAATTTTGTTGTCTTTATTGTTCTTACCATTTCTCAATGAATATAACACTATGTGCTAAAACAGTAATTCTTCCCTTAATGAAAATGTATCTTAGAAAAGTGGCAGCAGCAGAAGTAGGTCTAATCAAAAGTAATCATTAGCTCACTTCACAATTTTAATACAAGCACATTTAAACTGGTTTCACTGTTGGCCTTGAAGAGAACGATGCACCATTATGTTTTTCATTTAAAGCTCCTAGTTCCCCAATGTCTGGGAGCTGTTTACGGAAAAAGATAAACACAACAACAAATTAAGTCACGGGAAGCTATAGCAACATTCTTCTTGGATCATTAAAGCAACGTTGTCTGGCAGAGGGAACCCTAGATTAGAAGCCAGGTCATAAAGTCTCATTGTGGCTCATGGAAATGGAAAGCCATTTTTCTACTTTGTAGCCACTCACCTAATTTGAAATGGTTTCACCAACTGCTTGGAAAGATGTCAGAGGTGTCCGTGTTGTCTAAGTTTTAGACAACCTCCTGGTTTAGAAAATTTACAGGTTTGTTGTGAGAATTACTCTGTGCTCACACAGGACTTGGGGAGGGAGGTGAGAGAGGGGTAAGGGTGGTGGATATCATTATTTCAGGTTATCTCCAATCAATGACACAGAACTAGTGACTATTCTTGTACTTTTGTGTAATCCCTTTGGCGTTCTTCAGTAACATGCAAGTAAAAAGAGTCTCTTACTGCCCCATAGTAAAAAAAAAAAAGTTATTTCATGCCCACAAAACTTTCATGCAACCTCTACCAGTAGAAAGGCCCATAAGACAATTAGCATTTCCACACACTGTGGAAGGTCTTCCATATAGAATTAGAAGGATTCAGGGGTTGCTAAGAAAAAAAGATGTGAAGTAATACTTCTTATCATCAACAACATGCACATTCTGGGCTGGGTAAAATACTGGGCAAATGAAGCAAAGTCCTGTGGGGAAAAAAAACAAACAGCAAAACAAAACCCACTAAGCATGCAAGTAGAAACCTTCATAAAGTTGACTTCCAAGATGGCAAAATCTACATTACATAAATCACGCTATTTCCCCATCTCTGAAGGACACAATTACACCTGAAATAACACATTTTAAACATGTGCTTCCAGCTTGTTTTCAGAAGTTTATGAACACTTTAAGGCATGCATCTTCTCCCTTTTTAATCCTGGTCTGTTTTAATTGAGAGCAGCTCCTCAATCTACATCACCACAGGGCCACACGAATGTGCCCGCACAAGGGAAGAATATACATGTATTGGAAAGAGCAGCCTTAAGGAGGAAGAATTAGGCCATTTCTTTAAACAGGAGGGTTAGTTTATGTGAGCTTTAAGTGACTGTGGAACTATGGTGTAACTGTATCAAGCACAGTCAAGCTGATCTAAGATAAGCTGCTGGTGAAAGGGGTCATCCTCTTGGCTGACGTAGCTTGTTTTCCCATCAGCACTGGTGATCCTCTGACTCCACAGGGAATTTATTTAGGAAGTTAACCAGCAGAAAACTTACCCTACACCAGAGAGAGTCAACAGGCACCTACCATCCAAGCTCCCTGAAACAGCTTGCTTCAGGGTCAGACATGTTCCAGCATTAACAAGACAGAAAGGGGAACGAAGCAAATAGGTTTAAGAGTTTATGTTCTCATTGATCCTAACAGCCTCTTGCAACCTGTTTCTAGAGGTCACCAGCACACCAGAAGGACTCAAGGTCACATTTGCAGTTCTTCATCAATCACAGCTGCCTACAGCTCAAAATACTAGCAGACATTCACCTCTGCATGTATCACAGGCTAGGAAGACAGACAGTGTGCTTGAGCCTCTCTTCTGCCACCTCTGCTGAGCTGGAAGTGACTGAGCAGAGCAGCATAGGTCGGGTAACTCAGCTGCCACTAGCAGACCTGGCAGAACTCATCTCTGAGAGGTCTAAAACCTGCCAAAATAATATTAGTTTAAGACAGTATAGAAGTCTTTATACAGGCTTTCAAATCAGTTTCACAACTCAGTTTTAAGTTCCAAAATAAAGTTCAGCACAGGAAATTTCTATATTTAAACAAAGCTTAAGTCTTACTAATTTATGTTTTAGCAAAAGAATTTCAATATTCCAATATTGCTCAACATAACTGTGTAACTGTTCTCGTGTTCTCCTTTCAATTTTGATATATATAGCAGATTTCAACTTCCTTACCATTCCTCCCCCTTCAGCTCCATAAACACCAAAAGAATTGTTGTCAAACACGAAAAACAAAAACCTCCTCTTACAAGCACTTGGAAAAAAAAGTGTTTCTTGGCACAGCAGAATGGCTAGTTGCTTTGATTCAAACACAAGTTGTTAAAACAAGATGTTGCAAAGTGCTAAGAGAGTAGTTCAACATATTTTTTAAAAAAAGGTACACACAGCTGAATGAACAAAAACAAACAAAAAATTAGCTTTGCAGTCAAATCGGAAGG